>NC_141992.1:197799708-198418997 GCF_049901715.1 Pseudonaja textilis | reverse complement strand
TGTATTGCCTTACGGTGTGGTGTTCTGGATTGACAGCCACAGATAGAAAGACATTACAGAGGGTGGCGAGAAAAAACATTGTGGGCTGTTCCCCGATACCATTAGATGACCTTTTTTCTGTATGGACATTTACATTCTTGAAATCCGGCAACCCGGATTGGTCAAGCGCGCAGACACTGGATTGGTCGAGCGCGCGGCACTGATTGGCTGTTCGGAATCGACCGCGATTGGCCGAGCCAATCGCGGGCGATTCAAACGGCTGTCATTGGCTGCAGCGCCCGGCACCAGATCCATATAAGCCGCGGCTTCACCCAGCCCCACTCACTTGTTTTTCCTTAATAAATGAGCTGAACTCAAGTCACTGCCTCGCGTCTTTTGTTCGTATTGGCCGATACAACACTGGCGACGAAGGTGGGATTTTGAAGCAAGTCCTACACCACATGTGGCACATGGAACCGCAACCGGCAACATGGCCAGCGACGCCGTGCCACCCGCTCCCTTCAACCAAGCTGCTGAGGACTGGGAATCCTACAGACAGATTCCTCATGTTCTTGGAGAGCAGCAATCTCAAGGACGCGAATGGGCAGAAGAAACGGGCCGTCTTCCTAACTCACTGCGGGCCCGCAGTGTTTAAAATGGCGAAAGCTCTCGCCAAGCCCCTCGACGTGAAGGCGATGGACTGGGCCAATCTCGAACCCCTGCTGCAAAGTCACTACGCGCCCGCTGTACCTACCCTCATCCGCCGACACGAGTTCTACCGGCGCGATCAAAAAGAGGGCGAGAGTATCAGCGACTTCATGGCTGATCTCAGGGACCTCGGAGGGCTGTGCGGGTTCACCGATCTCGACGAAGCCCTGCGAGACCGCGTCATCCTCGGCCTCAAGGACCCCGTCCTCTCCCTGCCCCGCACAATCACACCTCACCTTTCTGGTATAGCACACTGTGTGCTCCTCACGTTGACGACACAGCTGCACCATGGGCTGTCAGACTTCTGAATGGAAGATAACTTCATATCAACATAGTATGAAAGACTTGCAGGGCCAGCATGCTGTACAACAAGGTCACATAATGTAATAAGATTCAGACTGGGTTAGGGACTTCAATGTGAATTGCATTCAATGTGTGTATGCACGAAGGGAAGTTCAACCAATCTCATTGTACACATGTTCCACAGTGACAATTAAGTTAATAAGAAATTTGATGAGTTCCCCATCTATCCCCTCATCCAAATCATTGGTGAAGATGTTGAACTGTACAGAGCCTAAGAAGGAGCCATGGGGTACCCCACTGCATTCCTCCCTCCATATAGATGTAGTTCCAGTGAGCTTGGAGAGACTCGAGGTCTGAGAATTAAAAGATATGCTGAAATATTGCAATAGGCTGGAAGGGAGGACACAAGGGTCTCGTGGTTTGGAGATGGACTCAACTGGTATACCAACAAATCATGACTAATGTGTGTCAGGAGGAAAATGGACGATTTGCAGTTTGTCAAGCATTAACTGATGTCCCAACATTAAATTAAAAATTTCCATTTGGTTAGTGGCAAAAGATACCATCTGGAACACAATCATGGTTGTATTGGAACGGTGCCCTTTTTTCAACCAGGGATCAAATGAATGAATGCCACGTCTCTGTCCTTCTTCCTTATTCCTGTAAGTTCATTGAGAGAGACAATGTGGACAGTATAACCATTGTTCACAGTGCACGATGTTTGTTTTGCATCAGCAAAGATAGGTAAACATCTCTCTTAATCTCTTTTGACTTTGGAAATCCAACAAGATTAATTTTAAGCTGAGGTCTTAAGCTCCATTAAACCTGTTGGGGAAGAAGGAATTTGACATTTCAATCAGTTAACTTGAAGTATTAAAATACCGACAATCAGTGTATACGTGCATTAGAATTCTCTTTATGAATTAGAATTAGAAATCTTTTTTCATCGGCCAAATGTTTACAAATGAGATGTGCATTTCAGAAGACGACAATTGTACAAAGTTTTGGTATTTCCCAATACTATGTGAAAGTGAAAGCTGAACTTTCAAGAAGCAGGACAGAAAAACTGTCATCTTCACCCTTTGGGACTTAGATTGTTCTCTTTCAGACCTTTCATTACCCAGCTAGGTATCCTCATCAGGGCTTAGGGACAAATCCTTCGGAAGAAAAATCTGAAGCGAGTGACTTATGACCGTTTTTCACACTTATGACCTTTTCTCCCACTGACGACCGTTGCAGCAGCCTCACAGTCACGGGACTTACATTCAGACACTTGACAACCGATTCATATTTATGACGGTCGCTGGGCTCACATGACCCATTGTTTTTGGCAACCTTCTGACCAGCGAAGTCCATGGGGGGCGGTGGGGGGGAGAGCCAGACTCGCTTAACGACCGCGTTCCTAACTTAACCACCCCAGCGATTCGCTTAACAACAGTGGCAGGAAAAGTCGCAAAAGGGGGCAGGGCTCACTTAGCCCATTTCTCCTTGGACCACCACCATCCGAGGCTCCGTGGCGGTCGTAAGTCGAGGACTACCTGTAGAAACCGATCCATAGACGACTCAGAGGCCGTGTCCGAAGGGCAACCAGCTGTCAGCGACGGCGCACGGCTGGAAGACCCCGAAGGGCCCGGTTAGCGACGGGTCGTCAGGGGCGAAATCTACCTCGGAGGCCTCCGGGAGTCAAAGGCTGCCTGAAGGGAAGCGGGAACGGTGAAAAACCACACCGGTCGAGGTCGCCGTTGCGGGAGAGGGTCCCTCAGCCGTCCTCGGCCTTCCCCGCAGCCTTTCGTCGCCCGGCCTCGCCCTTCTCCCAGCCAGAGGGGCAACGGCAGCTCCGGGGCCGACACGTCCGCGGGACTGGGGGCTTCTAGGCTCCCTTCGGGGATGGGGACGAGGACGGAGCGAGGGGACGGGCCGGCTCGGGCCCGCCACCGTTCGTCCGGCCGCCTGCCCGTCAGAAAGAGCAGAAGACGCTTTTGAGAAACTCTGAGGAAACGGCGCTCCCCTCAGTCGGCCAGGCGACGGGCGTGGCGTCACCCGCCGGACGGCCAATCGGCAACCGAACGCGAAACCAGCGGCGCCCCAAGCCCCCCCAACGGGCTCGCCACGGAATTGGAAGGGAGGATGGGAGAAGAGGCCGCAGGGAGAGTTCTCTTTTCCCACCCCCTCCCTTGACGGACGCCAAGGCTCGCCCAATCAACGACTTGGTGGAAGGGAAGGCGAGAAGAGGGCACAGGGAGAATTCTCCTTTCCCACCCTCTCTCCTTGATGGACGTCAACGCTCGCCCAAACAACGACGGGATGGACGGGCGCAAGGAGAGTTTCTCTTTTCCCCCTCCCCCTTTCCTTGATGGACCCCAGGGCTGGCCAATTACAAGCTCCATCCCAGGTGGGGGGGCGGGGCTTGGAAAACCCCCGCGTCGCGTCAGTGAAGGCGGGGCGGCCCTGTGCACCAGACGGGCTGATTCCAAAGCCCATGATCCGCAGGGGCGATGGCGGATGGGCAGTGTAAACCGAGGGTTCTGGAGGACGAGCGTAGCAAAGGGATCCTCATGAATGGAAGGGGGGGTGCCTTTTCCCTCCTTCCCACCGAAATCCCACGACTCTGGGATTTCCTCGTGGTCCCCTTTCCCGAGGCTGGTGGAGGGGGAAACCCTCGTTGTGCTCACCTGGAGGTGCCCTTCTCTCTGGCTCTCCTCTTGGCTAAAATGGCCTTCGAGGCCTGCTCGAATCCCTCAAGGTTGAACAGATTTAAGACAGTTGGAAAGGGACCTTTGAGGTCATCTAGTCCAGCCCAAGCAGGAGACCCTACACCATGTTTCACGGACACCCCTGGATTTCTCAAGGCAAAACTCCCCAAACATTGTTTTGTTTGGAACACTTTTTGACTATCCCAAACGCCCGGATATTTCCTGGTGGTCTCCCATCCAGCGACTACCCAGATCTGCTTGGTGAACTCAGGCAGGCATCCTGAACTGGCCGGGCTTCCGAGCCCCTTTCAGAGGCAGCTCCTGTGCCCCCGGGCAGTCCGTCTCCCCAAGAATATGTGTGTATTAATATGAAAATGTATAAGATTATGAACTTTATTGAATATGAACAATATTGTCCTATTTGTTTTCAAATGCAAGACACCCAGGTACCACACTGTTCACACAGTGATACGTTTGTAAATAAGAAAAAATAAAAAATTTATACCCCTCCCCCAAAAACCTCCTCTACCCCCAATTAAGTTAGACCCGGACAAAGTGATATGGATGGAAAACAGCGAATTTCCCAAGAAATGTGCAGCACTCGTGTAGTCTTAACAGATAATCAGGGTGAGAAGGGACCTTATAGGTCATCTAGTCCAGCCCCCCACCACCACAGGAGACCCTACACCATTGCTGACAGATGGCAGCCCAGTGTCTTCTTGAAAGCCTCCAGTGATGAAGCTCCCACAACTTCTGGAGGCAAGCAGTTGCCCTGCTTAAAAGAACTATAGAATAATGTTTGGAAGGGACCTTAGAGGTCGTCTAGTCCAACGTCCCGCCCCAGCAGGAGACCCTATCCCGTTTCTGACGAATGGCAGCCCAGTCTCTTCTTGAAAGCCCCACCCCGCCCCCCTGGAGCTCCCACAACTTCCGAAGGCTACTTCTGTTCCGTTAAATATAGAACAGAGCTGGAAGGGTCCTTCGAGGTCATCTAGTCCAGCCCCCCCCACACACCTACACCGTTTCTGACGAATGGCAGTCCAGTCTCTTCTTTAAAGGGGAGTGAGAACACACGCCCCCCTGCCGGTCACTGCTCGTCCCGCCCGTCCGCCTTCGCCTCCCGCGCCAACGGCTTCTCCTCGGCCCCTCCTCGATGGGTGCCCCGGGCCTCGCTGGGGCTCCTCTCCCCCGGGACCGAGACGATGCGCCCCCGCCGTGGGCCCGGAGGGCGCAGGGGAGGGCTTCCAGGTCGGCCTCAGGGGCGAGGGGGCTCAGCCGCAGCTCCTGGCATCCCCGCCCGCCGCCTCCTTCCTTCTCCTGCTTCCCCTCCAGCGGGACCGTCAGCTCCTCCGCCAGGAAGGCCGCCCCGTCGAGGGCCAGCTGGTGCCAGCAGCAGACGGGCCCGGGGGTGGTGGTGGAAGAAGCGGCTGCGCGGGCCCCGCCAAGCCCAAGCCGGGCTCCTCCAGGGCGAGCAGCACCGCGCGGAGGAGCCGCTCCGGCCGCCCAAGAGGGCCTTGCCGTCGGGCCCCTGCGGGCCGAAGCTCCTCCGCTCGGCAGGCGACCGACGCCGCTGCCCTCGCAGCCCCCGACGGGCGGCGGGTTTTTCTCCGGGAAGCCCCTCCCCCGGGTGGTCGATGCCCCTTTTGACCCCGCTGTTCTGTACGGACATTTGCATACTCGAAATCTGGCAGCCCGGATTGGCCAAAGCGCACGGCCACCGGATTGGCTGAGTGCGCGGCACTGATTGGTCGTTCGGAATCGACCGCGATTCAAAACGACCCGATTGGCCGCCGCACTCGGGGCAAAATGCTTTTAAGCCGCGCTTCTCCCCCACTTTCCACACTTGTGTTTTCCCTGAATAAATGAGCTGAACCAAGTCACTGCCTCGCGTCCTTTGTTCGTATGAGAGATACGACACCCGCCCCCCCGTGTCCCTCCCCCCCCGGGCTTTGGGAAGGGTCGGCGCTCGAACAGGTAGTTTTAAAAACTGAATCCCACCACTGCTCCTGATTGTAAGGAGACAGCTTCAACTCTAGGTCACCTCACCGCTTGGTTGTAAACCTGTTGCTATTTGGTAATAATGCCAGAGGGATTGGATTGGATCCGTGTGTGACTAAGTAGATCATAACTCTAGGCACATTTCTCTTTTGACTCCACCACCACTCTCCTCCTCCTCCTCCTCCTCCATATATCTATATATTCGTCCTATCATGGTTTAACTGTTGGTGGCCAGACAGCCAGAGTTGTTCTGCACAAAATTGGCAGTTATGTCAATGTTACAAAGAGGGAAATAAAACTATCGATCGATCGGAACAGAGCTGGAAGGGACCCGCAGAGGTCTTCTAGTCCAACCCCCTGCTCAATGGGGGGGGGAATACATTTGCCAGCCGTTGATACCCCTGTGTGTGGCGGACACAGTGGGCGTCCCCAAGGAAAGTCAAATGAGTCAAAATGGCAGCCATAACTTGTTGTGATCGAAACCCGGTGTGACTTTTGTACAGGCCATGCACCATCAGAGCTGCCATCTAGATTTTTTTTTAAAAAAAAACTTTTTAAGGCGAGACGCAGTTTATTCGGTTAGTTCTCAACTTGCAATGGTTCGTTTAGTGACCGAAGCTAACAGTGGCATTGAAAGCAAGTGGCTTACCTCCGTTTTTCGCACTTAACGGCCATTGCAACATCCACGCTTGGCCACTGATTCGTATTTACGATGGGCGCCGCGTGCCTGGGGGGCATATGATCTCCTTTTGTGACCTTCTGACCAGCAATGGGGAAGCCAGATTCACTTAATGACCGTGTGACTGCAGGGATTCGCTTAACAACTGGGGGGGAAGAAAGTTGGTAAAATGGGGGGGGGAAACTCACTTAACAAAAGTCTCGCTTAGCGACAATAAACTCTGGGCTCAATTGTGGTCCTTGAGGACTAACCTGTAGTGCACAATAGGAAGCCGTGGAGAGAGACCAGCTGGTCCAAGGAACCGCCAAGAGTCGGGCACGACCGAATGGATTTAATTATTACCATCGTCTTTGTTTAAAAGACGTTCCCCATTGTGGTTTCTCGCTAAACCTTTATATATTTCTTTTTATATCCTGCATTGATTCTTTTTTTACAAATAACGCAAGGGGGAAGAACATATCCAACATACCTTCCAGCTATTTTTCTTCAACAACAACCCTGCGAGGTGGCATGGGGGAGAGGGGAATTTGGCCCAAAGTCACTGAGCCAGGCTAAGGAGGGACTAGAACTCCCCGTCTCCCAGTGACTGGGCCAAGGTTAATCATAGAAACTGGCTTTTGGTGGCTTAAGGAGACTAGAACTTCCCCGTCACCAGCTTTCTATCCTGGCTCCTTAACCCGAACTAGCTCAACAATTAAATTAGTTTAAATTAATTCCATACATCTCACTGCAAACAAACAAACGCCTCTAATTGATGCAACCTGCCTCTAATTGATGCAACCTGCAAAATCCTATCAATTGAGGCAGATCTCCGGCAAAATTATCCCCCCCCCCTTCCTCCTTCCTGCACCGCCCCTTGCAAAACGGGGCGAGGGCGGGAAAACCGGCTGTTAAAAAAAAAAAGAAGTGAGGAAAAAAAAAAAAGCCGCCGATTTTTTTGCAGCGCCCTCCGGGTCGAGGAAGAGGCGTGTGCATTTGCAACTGCGTGTCTCCAAGGAGATGCCAAGCTATAAAATATCCCTTCCTCCTCCTGGCAATTCTGGAAAGCGCGCGCTCTTTTTTAAAACCAAAAAGCCAAAGATCGACGTGCCATATCAATTTGCAAGGATGCCGCGGAAATGCAAGGATGCCGCGGGATGCAAGGAGGGAATGAAATGCAACGGTGCAATGGAATGCAAGGATGCAACGGTTTGCAACGGTAGCCCCCCGTCCCAAACGCGGTCACGTCTGCAGGGATCGGAGCACGGCGACCCCGACTCCCACCCGCACGGGGCTCGCTTCCCTCCGAGCCGGCTCCAACCCCTTTACAACTTTGTTGCAACTCTCGCTCCGCCTTTTCCCCCGGGGCATCGCCAGAAGAGCAGCGGCAAGCGTCGTCGAGGCGCGCAAATCCAGCCGAAGCAGCGAGCTGCGTCTCTCCTGGCTCGCTCTCTGGCTACTACTACTACTAGACGGACGGACAGTCGGAGGAAGAGCAGTTGCAGTTGCAGCACAGCCCGGTTGCCGCCATGTCGAGCTTCTCCCGCGAGTGCCGGCTGCGCTTGACCCGCGGGGCTCCGCGGAGTTTCGAGTGCGTGTCGCTGGGGATGCCCCCGCAGGCCCTGCTGGACCAACTGGTGGGCGACCTGCAGAGCCACCTGGAGGAGATGGAGCGGCTGCGGGTGGGCTTGCTCGACGCCTACCCTCGCCTCTCCGGCTGGCCGAGCGGGAGTAGCGGCGGCGGCGGAGGAAGAGACGGCGGGGGTCCCCGCCGGAGCGGCTCGAGCAGCGGCTTCCCCCGGCTGGAGCAGAGCGACGACGGGCGCACCTACTACTTCGGCTTGGAGGTGGGCGACTTCTGCCCCGACGAGCTGGCCGTCAAGGTGGACGGCGCCAAGCTGACGGTCTGCGGCCGGCGGGACCAGCGGAGCGAGGCGTCCGACGGCTGCGTCTGCCACGAGGTCCGCGAGGTCCGACGCGAGCTCCTCCTGCCCGACGACGCCGATTTGGAGGCGCTGACCTGCTGCCTGGCGCCCGAAGCCGGCCGGCTCCGCATCGAAGCGCCCCGCCTGGGTTCCAGCCCGGCTTGGGAGCGCACCGTCCCCATCCCCATCTGCCGCAACAACGACGGGCCGGCCGGGAGCTTGCAAGGCGGGCGGAGCCCTTCGCCCGGCAGCCCGGAGAAAGCCTGCATCTGAGCGGTTCGGCGGCCGTCCCGAAAGTTTCGCCCGGGTCTCGTTCGGTTTCTCTTTGTTCGACGGGGGTTGGTGGGGTTGCAGTTATAAGGAAAAGGGGGGTTCGTTATGGGGGGCGCGGCTGCAAGTCTGGGGTGGAGGGGGGCTCAGTTTGGCGTTCTCCCCGACGTGCCGAGCTACGAGTTGAAAAGTTTCGTTGAATAAAGTTTTGGTTTTTTTCCCGCATCCAAAACCCCGGTGTGGTTTTTCTCTTTTCCACCCCCCCCCCGCATCGAACTCAGAACCCCTGTTGGAAAGGGACCTCGTAAGGTCGTCTAATCCACCCCGTCCGCTCGAGGATGCTCTACCCAGGGTTAGTCCAACGGACTTCCAATTCTCAGAAGTCCAATCCCCGGCCGGCCACGCTGCGGTGGCTTTTTTTTTAAAGGCAGTTTTTACAAGTGTTGGAAGGGACCTCAAAGGTTCATCTAGTCCAACCTCCCTCCGCTCAAGCGGGAATCTCTATACGGGGGCGGGGGGTCCAATATTGGGAACTTTTAAGGCTTCAACTCCCAGAATTCCCCAGCCCAGCCATGCTAACTTTGGCAGATCTACAGAACGAATGAGTTGGAAGGGACCTGGTAGGTCATCTAGTCCACACACCAAACAACCCCCGCCCAAGCAGGAAACTCTACACAATTTCTGACAAGATTGCAATCTCGTCTCTTCTCAAAAGCTGCTATCACAACTACTGGAGACAACTTCTGCTGCAGATAAGAATAAGAGTTGGAAGGGACCTTATAGGTCATCTAGTCTAACCCCCTCCCTACCCAAGCAGGAGACCCTACACCAGTTCTGTCAAATGGCAGTCCAATAAAAGCCTCAAGGGATGAAGCTCCCACAACTTCTGAAGGCAACTTCTGTTCCATGGGTGGATTATTCTCACTGTCAGAAAGTTTCTTCTTATTTGCAGGTTGAATTTCTCCTTGGTCAATTTCCATCCATTATTCCTTGTCTGGCCTTCAGGGGCTTTGGAGAATAGCTTGACCCCCTTCCTCCTATCCGTGGCAGCCCCTCAGATATTGGAAGTCTGCTCTCCTGTCTCCCCTGGTCCTTCTCTTCCCTAGACTAGCCAGGCCCAGTTCCTGCAACCGTCCATCGTATGTTTCAGCCTCCAGTCCCCTCGTCTTCCTGGTTGCTCTTCTCTGCACACACTAATGTGCAAGATGCTTTTAAAAGCTAGGATTTGATTTGGGTTAAGTGCAGCAAAAGCCCTTAAACCCTCCCTTGCTAAAGATAACAGAGAGAAGAGCTTGCAACACTTGGAGGCTGCTGGTTTTAGAGCCTGTTTTTTTTTGTGTCACGCTATCCTGGAAAGCAAATAGTTGCAAGAAAGAAAGCGCGCACACACACACACACAAAACCCGGACAGCCCCCCACAACCCAGAATTAGTGCAACTGACTCCCAACCCTCCTTTCTTCCCAGGCTCCTGAACTTAACAGTGAGAGCACCCGAACCTCAAAGATCATTTTGCAGATTTAAAAAAAAAAAAAAAACAGCTTGCAAAATTTGCTCATCAATTCCAGGGACTCCGGCTTTGAATCCACCCCTGCAAAACTCAACTTTGAAGTGCAGCCAGTCCCGCTTCTTGCAACCATTTGTTTAGTGACCGTTCCCAAGTGACAACGGTACTGGGGCGGGGGGGAGGAGCAACTGGCCATCACACTTTTTAACAGTTGGGGTCCTGGAGTTAGGTGATCCTGTTTTGCGACCGCCTGGCGATAAAGTCAATGGGGAAAGCCAGGTTCGCTTAGCCCTATAACTCAGTGATTCACTTAACAACCGAGGCAAGAAGGCTCGTAAAATGAGGCAAAACTCACTTAGCAACTGTCTGACTTGAGCAAAAGAAATTTGGGACACAATTGTCATAAATTGAGGACTGCCTGAACCAATGAGAGCAAACCTTTTTGTTGTGGTGTGCCTAAAGCGCGCATGCTGGCACCCACAATGCAATGCGCTCCACCGCCCTGTGCACGTGTGCACCCTCCCCCCTTACCTGCACTGCGCATGTCCGTCTCCCAGGTGATTTTCGGCCTGTTTGAGGCTGTTTTCACCCTCCTGGAGGCTCAAGGGAAACCTCTGTAGCCTTTGGAGGTCAAAAACCGGGCCCGTTTTGTCACTTCTGGTATTTCCAGAAGGCCCGTTTTTTTGGCCTCCTGAGGCTGCAGAGGCTTCCCTTGAGCCTCCGAGAGGGCGAAAATGGCCTCAAACCGGCTGAAAATCAGCTGGGAAGTGCACGCATGCGCAGCGCAGGTAAGTTTGTCTGGGGCTCGCGTGCCCGCACAAATGGCTCTGCGTGCCACCTGTGGCACGTGCGCCATAGGTTCACCATCACAGGCCTGAGCCATTGGAAAAAAAAAATCCCCAAATCCCTTATCCGTCGAAGGGCTCCGATTTCAAGAAAGGGATGTTGTAAAATACTTTGCACGAGCTGAAGTTGGAGGTTTTCCGAGCTGGCAGTTGCTCATTAAAAGGGACGCGGTGGCTCAGTGGCTAAGACGACGAGCTTGTTGATCGGTTCAGATCCCTAGCGCCGCGTCACGGAGTGAGCTCCCCCGTTCCTCGCCCCACCTTCTGCCAACGGAGCAGTTTGAAAGCACATAAAAAAATACAAGTAGAAAAACAGGGACCCCTTTGGTGGGAAGGGAACAAGCGTTCTGTGCGCCTTCAAAGGCGTTTAGTCCTGCCGGCCACAGGATCACGGAGACGCTCTTCGGACAGCGCTGGCTCTTCGGCTTTGTAACGGAGATGAGCACCGCCCCCGCCCCAGAGCTGAACACAACTAGCACGGATGTGCCAGGAGAGGAACCCTTACCTAGTTATCAAGGGTGAGCCCCCCACTGTGTCCAGCCTGAACATCTGGAGCAAGCAAACCGTACACGTGTTTGTGGGCTGGTGTGCACGAGGCCAGCAAGCCAGCAGCGTGTGAATACAAAGAGAGAAAGAGAAACCAGATTCCACACAGATCACGTTCATGGTGGGAAAAGAAAAAAAACCAAGACAGACAATTCTCAAAGCAAGAAAAGGCACATCGAGGTGCAGCATTGCCAAAGGCTTTTGTTTTGGGGAGGAGGGAGGGAAAGGTGAAAGGGACACGGGGGTGGGGTAGGGGAAACTCTCACCCAATTTTACAGCCAACAAATCCTCTCCCAAACGTGGCCTCTTTAAGACCTGTGGACTTCAAAACTCCCAGAATTCTCTCTGGCTGGGGAATTCGGGGAGTTGGAAGCCCCACGCGTCTTAAAGCGGCCGCTTTCTGAGACCCCACTGCTCCAAGCCTGCGGGGGGAGAGACTCTGATTCGAAATGGCCATCAAATGCATCGGATTTGGGTGGGCGGGCTGTGGGGAGTGGCAGCTCACTTGGGTCCTCATATCACCATGGTTACCAGCATCCCTCTTCCTGCATCCTACCAGTGATTCGCATCTGGTCTGGCCACACCCCCTGCGCTGGAACGCCGAAAATTTGGTTGGGTTCTTCTATCAACCCAATAGACCGTGGTGGGCTTCCGGAAGAGAACAGCCCTCCCGGTCACTTGGCCAACACAACAATCATCCCCAGCCAGCTCCTTGGGAAAAGGTGACACAAGAGACTTGTGTACAGGTGCGTGTCGTTCGGGGTAATGGAGTTGGAGAGACGTGGGCATGGACACACTTTGGAGGTAAACTCTTCGGGGTTGGCACAGGAGCCCCCAACTCCCCCCACACACACACAACAATTTGGGGTCTTGTTCAGTCCGGATCCCCACAGCAGCCACTTTGGATGGTTTCACTTTGCGACGCCGGAGTGGTGCTCAGGAGTCCTTCTGCAAGTCGAGAAGGAGAAGGTAGAGCTTTCTTGTCACGGCCACCTGAGATGGGGAAGCAAACCGAGGTTGAGCGGCGGCGGCTGTTAGGCAGGGAGGGAGAGAAAGCGAGGGATTGCGAGATTGGCTGGGAAACTGCCCCAGAACGTTGAGAAGGAAGATCACGGGACCGCAACCGCAGCCCAGAAGCAACCAATCACGTTGAAGCAACCATAGCTTGCCCAAATTTCATCCCCTTGCGAGTCCTGGGTCCCAGATTTTGAACTGTTAGCCCATCTGAGGTGCCTTATAAGATAAGGTCATTTTTTACTGTGAGCACACTTGCACGCATTAAAAAATGAAATTCTGTGACATATGTATATACCTACACCCATACTTATAAATACATATAAATCTTAATCACTGTCCATCTTGAATACATAGCAGAAAGAGGAAGCTTGCGTGTTTACTGGCCAGCACACTGGCCTCCATTAAAAATGAAATTCTGTTGCTTGCTTTCAAAATAAAATATATATTTATCCAGATATACACACTCACCTATCTATCTATCATTTATCTCTCTCTCCCTATCATACATATATCAACTCTCTACCTATCATCCATCCATCCATCCATCCATCCATCCAATATCTATCTATCTATCTATCTATCTATCTATCTATCTATCTATCTATCTATCTATCTACCTATCATCTATTATCTATCTCCTATCTACCTATTATCTATCTATCTATCTATCTATCTATCTATCTATCTATCTATCTATTATCTACCTATCATCTATTATCTATCTCCTATCTATCTACCTATTATCTATCTACCTATCTATCTATCTATCTATCTATCTATCTATCTATCTATCTATCTATCATCTATCGATCTTTCATCTCTATCATCTCCCTCTCCCTATCATATATCAACTCTCTCTCCCTATCAGCCATCCAAATAATCTCTCTCCATCCATCCATTCAATATCTATCTATCTATCTATCTATCTATCTATCTATCTATCTATCTATTATCTACCTATCATCTATTGTCTATCTCCTATCTACCTATTATCTATCTATCTATCTATCTATCTATCTATCTATCTATCTATCTATCTATTATCTACCTATCTATCTATCTCCTATCTATCTACCTATTATCTATCTACCTATTATCTATCTATCTATCTATCTATCTATCTAATCTATCTATCTATCTATCTATCTATCTATCTATCTATCTATCTATCATCTATCGATCTTTCATCTCTATCATCTCCCTCTCCCTATCATATATCAACTCTCTCTCCCTATCAGCCATCCAAATAATCTCTCTCCATCCATCCATTCAATATCTATCTATCTATCTATCTATCTATCTATCTATCTATCTATCTATCTATCTATCTATCTATCTACCTACCTACCTACCTACCTATTATCTACCTATCATCTATTATCTATCTATTATCTATCGATCTATCATTTCTCTCTCTCCCTATCATATATCAACTCTCTCTACCTATCATCCATCCAAATAATCTCTCTATTATCTATTTACCTATCATCTATTTATCTGTCATTTACCTCTCTCTCCCTATCATATATCAACTCTCTCTTTCCTTATCTATCTATCTATCTATCTATCTATCTATCTATCTATCTGTCTGTCTGTCTGTCTGTCTGTCTGTCTGTCTGTCTGTCTGTCTATCTATCTATCTATCTATCTATCTATCTATCTATTTGTCATCTCTCCCTGCCTGCCTGCCTGCCTATCTATCTATCTATCTATCTATCTATCTATCTATCTATCTATCTATCTATCTATCTATCTATATCTATCTCTATGTAGCTATCATCTATTTATCTCTCTATCTTTCTATCTGTCTATCTATCTGTCTATCTATCTATCTATCTATCTGTCTGTCTGTCTGTCTATCTATCTATCTATCTATCTATCTATCTATCTATCTATCTATCTATCTATCTATCATTTATCTTTCTCCTTATCATATACCAACTCTCCCTCCCTTCCCATCATATCTCTATCATCCATCCATCCATCCATCATCAATCTCTCTTTCTGTCTCTCTCTCTCTCCATCTAATGTATGTGTGTGTGTGTGTGTGTGTGTGTGTGTGTGTCCTACACCCATACTATATATACATATAAATATTAATCGCTGTCCATTTTAAATACGTAGCGGAAAGAGGAAACTTGACAGTTCACAAGGTTGAACATTTTTGGAGCCAAAAAACCTGTGACCGAATCTGGATGTTCTGCTTTGGGTACCACGAAGCCCCCCCTCCCCAAAGGTAACAAGGAAAAACGGGTCATGAAAAGGATGTGTAGCGTCCCACGCAATCCCACAGACCCTGATCAGGCATCTCTTATGTGCCAAGTCCTAGGCCAGGGGTCTCCAACCTTGGCAACTTTAAGTCTGGAGGACTTCAACTCCCAGAATGCTTTGCTGGCTGGGGCATTCTGGGAGTTGAAGTCCTCCAGACTTAAAAGTTGCCAAGGTTGGAGACCCCTGATGTAGACAGAAGGAAGTGAACTGCCAATGGTCTTTTCTGCTGTCCTCACCACTTCACCCGTGTCTCGCAACCAAGCCAGCCTACTTGTTCGCTGCACGCCCTTGGTTCCAAAATTATGCACCGTTCTGATGCGCTATTTTGCCCAGGTAAAGGTCACAACAAGGAGAGTTTTAGCAGTGAAGACAGTCCTCGACTTAACAGCATCTCTTTCAGGGACTGTTCAAAGTTACAACAGCACTGAAAAAAAGGGTCTTATGACCGTTTTTCACACTTAGGACCTTGCCCGTATTGATGACAATCACAGTGTCTCAAGGTCACGTAATCCCTTTTGGCGACCGTCGGATGAGCAAAGCCCACGGGGAAGCCAGATTCACTTAACTACCGGGATAATAAACTTACCTACCGCAGTGATTCACTTAACAGCAGAGGCGAGAAAGGTCATAAAACGGGGCGAGATTCACTGAACAAAAAATCTCACTTAACGGCAGAAATGTTGGTCTCAGTTGTGACCGTAACTCGAGGACTACCTGTATATAGTCAGATGAGACCTCCCTGAATTCTGCTTGACCTATTTTATGGTCATAAGTCCAACCTTAGAGGCATTTTCTTTCTCTCTAATGCAGCCTTTCTGAGCAAAATGAGGTTTTAAAAGATGGGTACCTGGTAGGCCTCCGGATCCTGCAGCCTCTTGTGGACAGGATTGAGCTTATCCAAGGACGTCTGAGCGTGAGCCTTGATGTCCAACAACGTAGGCAGGGACCGGCAAACCTTCGGGGTGAAAAAGGCAGAAAAGGAGAAAGAGAAACGGGAACGTAAAGTTTACTTTATTGTCACTGCACCTCGTACAACAAAATTAAACAACCATCTTCGGTGTACATTACACATAAAAAAATAAAAACACAAACTCGCATCCTTCGCACTCTACACAACTGAATTGAAGACCCCTGATGTTGCATCGATATTGCACTATATACAGTAGAATTCAATAGAGTTACTGCCCTGGGATAGAAGCTGTTTTTCAGCCTATTTGTCCTTGTTTGTATTGTCCTGTACCGTCTGCCAGATGGTAATAGTTGGGAAAAAAAAGGCTGCCCAGGATGGGATGGATCTTTGAGAATGTTTTGAACTTTCTTAAGGCAGCAGGAACTATAAAGCTCTTCCAAAGAGGGGAGAGGGCAACCCATGATCCTCTGGGCAATGACATTAACCCTCTGGAGTGCCATCCTATCTGCCCCTGTGCAACTGGCAAACCAGGCACAGGTGGAGTAAGTTAAAATACTCTCTATGGTGCAGCGGTAGAAGGTCCCCAGCAGTTTTCCATCCAGTTGTTGTTTCCTGAGAGGCCTCAGGTGGCATAATCTCTGCTGGGCCCTTTTGACTAGGGCTGCAATGGGAGCCCCCTAGGTCAGGTCCTCTTTTAGGGTAACACCCAGAAACTTAAAACTGGCCACTTGCTCCACTCGGTCTCCCTTGATACGCAAGGCCTGGACGTCTGATCTGTTCCTTCTATATAGTCCACTATAAGCTCCTTGGTCTTATTGGGGTTGAGGACCGAGTTATTGTCTCCACACCACAAAGCAACCGATCCACTTCATCTCGGTAGGCAGACTCACCTCCCCTAGAGATGAATCCCACCACTGATGTATCATCTGCACATTTAATCATAGTATTACAGGCGTGAATGGGAATGCAGTCGTGCACATAAAGAGAATAGGGCAAGGGTCTTCAAACTTGGCCAGTTTAAGATTTGTGGACTTCAACTCCCAGAATTCCTGAGCTAAACATGACTGGAGGAGGAATTCTGGGAGCTGAAGTCCACATTTTTGTTTTAATCGTTTTTTCACGTTTTACAAATCTTATTCTCATTTTTAACGATACTGTGGCATCATAATTACACATACAAATCTCCATACATTTGTATACATTAATATACGTTTATCTATAATTTTCTTATCTCTATTATTCTTGTTTCTGCTATTCAGCCATTTTTACCAATTGTCCCAAACCTCATAATACTCTGAGTCTTCTCTATCATTTAGCTTTGGCATAAGTTTACCCATATCAGCACAATCTAAAATCTTTTGAATTACTAATTCATCCGGTGGCATTCTATCTCACCTCCAACATTGCGCGAATGCAATCCTCGCTGCTGTCATTATGTGTAGTATCATATATTTAACCTGTTTACTATTTTTCCCCTTTATTATTCCTTAAAGCAGGCTTGTCCAACCTGCGGCCCAAGGGCCACATGCGGCCCAGGTCACCTTGTAATGCGGCCCAGTGCCCACCCAGACCTTTGTGCCAGAGCCAGTGAGGAGGAGGAGGAGAAGCAGAAGCGCGAGGCAGGGCGAGGCGAGCGCCAGGCCAAGCAGCAACAGAAAAAGCAGGCACCGTCAGAGCGCCACCTCCTGCTGTTGCCACCACCGCCATCGCCGCCGCTTCTGCCCCCGCTGCCACTTCTGCCCCCGCTGCCACTTCTGCCCCTGCCGTCGCTGCCGCCCCTACCGCCTCCACTTCTGCCCCCACCACCACTGCTGCTTCTGCCCCTGCCGCCACTGCCCCCGCCGCTGCTGCTGCTTCTGCCTTCCAGTCCTGCCTCATCCAGCCAGGCCATTTGCAGGAGGAGAGGTAGGCACGAGGCAGGCGAGCTTTCTCCCCCCACCCCCGCAAAATTTGGCCGGAAAATAAACCATGATAAAAAAACCGTGATAAAAAATAAATAATTTTTAATAAATAATTAATAATAAAAACATCTCACTAACTTCATTTCCAAATAAATTTAATATGTTAACTATGTTTTCTATGGTTTTTTTGGATGATCAGGTATTGTTACTGTTATTTTATTTTATGTGCGGCCCAAACCAAATTTTCATCTTCTAATGTGGCCCAGGGAAGGTGAAAGGTTGGACACCCCTGCCTTAAAGGAACAGTTCAGGTTTAAACACTATCTGGTCTTTCAACTATTTCTCGTAACCAATTCTGTATTTTGATCCAGTATTTTTGGGCTTCCGGGCATTGTCACCACATATGGAAGAAGGTACCTTGGGTTTGTTTGCATTTCCAGCATCTTGGATTCATACTGGGATACGTTTTTGCCAGTCTCATTGGTGCCAAATGCCAACGATGATAAAGATAATCTATATAATATGTTTTATATTATATAGATTATCTTTATAAGCCGCCCATCTTTTTAATGGGTAAGTTTTACTCCACATTTTTCCCCAATCTTCTAAATCTATGTTGTGTCCAAATTTTTTTGCCTAGGCTATCATACAAACTTTTACTACTTCCACTCCTATGTCAAATTTTAATAATTATACATCCTTATTATAAATTTCTCCTCTGGGCCTAGAAGTCCACAAGCTTAAAGCTGTCAAGTTTGAAGACCCCTGATATAGAGAAGCAACCTGGAATTAAGGAGAAACTTCCTAACAGGGAGGGCAATTAACCATTGGAACTGCTAGCCACCAGAAGTTGTGGGTGCTTCATCACTGTGGAGGTTTTAAAGAAGAGATTAGACAGCCATTTATCTGAGTCGGTATAGGGTCTCCTTGTTGAGCAGGGAGTAGACTAGAAGACCTCCAAGGTCCCTCCCAGCTGTATTCTGATCGATCGATCTTCTGTTTCTCTCCTCTTTGGGGATGAGATTCCATCACACCTGGAGGAGAAGCCCTGATATGTTTAGGCTGCAAGAGAGCCAGGCTGGCAGAACGAGTTTAACCCCCTTACCTGCCCATCTTTAAAGTAGACGAGGTGAAGGATTTCCACTGCAGACGGAATCACCTTCCCGGCTTTCTCGGTTCCTCCCAGAGACCAATACTCCACCTCCTGGCCAGCCTCAGGAGCTGACTCCTCCACCAGGGCCATGAGATCCATGCATGGAAAGCCTGCAGAGAACCAGAAGGTGGGAGGTTAGAAGGAACACCTGGTTCGATGATGGATGGGTGGATGCTTGGGACAGATGGCACCTGTCTCAGCCAGCAGTTCTTCTCCTGGGCGGGCAATGATCCAAGAAAGGCCACGAACCTTACAGCAGGTGGTGTGAGGACCTGGCACGAAGGCCACACAGCCAGCTGAGAGTTCAACCTCCCTTTTAATGCTTCAGATTTCCCCCCAAACGCTCCCACGTGCTTGGCAAGTCCCAGAGCAAAGTGTGCATGCAAACAGAAAGCAGCCTCTGGCTGCACCCAGTCCAGAAAAACAAAGGAACAAGGCACAGAATCCGCGAAGCAAGGAACAAAGAATGAGTCCACGAAGCAAGGAACAAACAATGAGTCCGCGAAGCAAGGAACAAACAATGAGTCCGCGAAGCAAGGAACAAACAATGAGTCCACGAAGCAAGGAACAAACAATGAGTCCACGAAGCAAGGAACAAACAATGAGTCCACGAAGCAAGGAACAAACAATGAGTCCACGAAGCAAGGAACAAACAATTTCAGTTTTTAGAAATGGAGTTTTGGAACTATGAGAAACAACAAGAAATGCCTGCAGAACAAGAAAACTGCAACAAAGAAGAAGCCACCTTTAATGAACAAGTAATCTTAGATGGGGGGAAAAAAGGAAAGGGGGGGGGAAGAGAATGGAAAGTTTAAGATTGGGAAAAACAACTCCAAAAAAAATAGAGTGAAAAATAAGTATAAAATCAGAAAGCAACAGAAGAGGGAAATGCAGAAGAGAGAATTAGAAGTAGAGAGACAAGGGGGTAAAAAGGGGAGGGAGAAGATGAGAGGGAAGAAAGAAAGGAAAAGAAGTCATAAAGGACAGAAATAAAATATAGAGAAACAGGGCCTATTTAGAGATAATGGGTGAAAACTTAATGGAAAAGGGGATTCTGCAAAGGTACATAAGATAGTATGGTTATACTAGAAACAGAAATAATTTTAGAAAATATGAAACAATGTATGATTAAAATGTCTGATAAAATAGCTATCGTAATTCAGTGGAATGCTTGTCAATAAATAAATGTAACAAAAGGTATATTTAATGATATATAAAAGATATGTGAAGAGAAATAAGGGAAAAATTAATTATGGAGATTATATGTGTTTTTAAGGAAGTATAATATTTAATTGAAAAGAAGTGTTAAAGATGTTAAGATTTTATTGATTATTAATGATAGAACTGAACTGGAATGGAATGAGGGTTTATAATTACATATATTTACAATCTTTTTTTTTAAAGAATATAGTGTGCATTATAAAAATGTACCAAGCAGAATTCGATTGGAAGTTAAGTATTATGTATTATATTGAAGATCATAACCTTAAGGTATATATATTCAAGTTTAAATAAGAGTTGAATGGATGTAATTAAAAGATAAAAAGGTGTCATACTCCAATTAGTAACTACAGGAGAAAATTTGTTTAATGAGAAAAGATAATATGAAATTGAAACAGGACAGACAAAAGTATAAATATAATGATTTGAATTGAGATGAGATAATCAAAATAAAATTGAGAAAATTAAAAGAGGGGAAAAACTATATAGAAAATGTAGAATAGTATAAGATATGGAATAGAACACAAAAAGGAGCATGAAATTGAGTTTTGTGTCTGTATAAAGAAGTTCAACCCGGGACCACGCTATTTTCAAAAAAGATGTTTTACTTGTATTTTGTATGTGTGAAAACCCAAATAAAACTTTATTTAAAAAAAAAAAAACAATGAGTCCATGAAGCAAGGAACAAAGAATGAGTCCATGAAGTAAGGAACAAAGAATTAGTCCACAAAGCAAGGAACCAGGCACTGAGTCCATGAAGCAAGGAAGAAGCTAGCAGTCCTGCAAACTCCAAATGTCTGCAATGGCACACCAAAACTTTATCAATTCACCGCTTGTTCCTGGCAAACGCCCCTCTCCACAGCGTCTCCTTAAATCTCAGTCCCCAGGTGTGCCTTGTGAAGAGGGGCGGGACACTCTCCTCCCGAGTATTTGGGTCGGCCTGCGCTGTTCCTGCCTTCTCTCCACTCTCCGTGCTCAGGGATCAGGAGAGGGCGGTCCTTGCTCATCGCCTGAGCTTCGTTGCTCCTCCTGTTCACTCCTTGCCCTCTCTCGGTCATCCTGCCCCTGTTCCTCCCTGCTAACAAGCCACCCTCTCGATCTCTTGTCGGTCCGACTGGTCAGATTCGGGTTCCGACGGGGGCATGACAGACAAGTGCTTCTGGCTTCCCCGTGGACTTTTACATGTTAGGAGGCCGTTAAAAGGGGGTCACGTGACCCCAGTTGTCAAGCCTCTGAATTTCTATCACGTGACCACCGGGGATGCCGTAATGTTCATAAGGGTGGAAAACGGCCGTAAGTCACTTTTTTTCAGTGTCAACGTAACTACGAATGGCCATAAGTCGAGGGCTATTTGTATAGCACGGCCTGTTTAGACTCAGTGTAGGTCTCTGGGTTAAGGTATGCCAGCTGGCATGGAATCGTGTGCCGTCCCCTACTTGGGAGTGTAGAAATAAGCGCCTCGATTCCCTGCCCTGAGTTACTGGCGATTGTCTTTACCCTGGGCAGAAAATGCCATGGGAGGAACGGCGGGAACCATGGCTGGTGACCTGGTCTGCACCTTCTCTGCCCCATCCAAAACTGGAAAGCCTTGGCTGGCCCACGACTAGGGTTGGAAATCACTATCTTATGGGCCCTTTTCCATATCTCATATATTTATCTTTTTTGGCTTACCATTCCTATCATGGACAGGACAGAACAGGAGGATTGGGGGATAGGATGGGATGGGAAAGGAGAGGATAGAAAAATAATATGATGGGGTCAGGATAGGACAGAATAGGGTGCAATAAGAAAGGATGGGATAGGATAAGAATAGGATAGGATAAGGATAGGATGGGATAAGAAAGGATAGGGTAAGAAAGGATAAGAATAGGATTGGATAGAATGGGATGGGATAAAATAGGATAGGATAAGATAGGAAGATAGGAATGGATAGGATAAGAATAGGATGGGATGGGATAAAAAGGATAGGATAAGGATGGGATAGGGTAGGAATAGGATAGGACAGGATAGGATGCGATAAGAAAGGATGGGATAGGATAAGGAAGGATAGGCTGGGATAGGATAAGAATAGGATAGGATAAGGATAGGATGGGATAAGAAAGGATAGGGTAAGAAAGGATAAGAATAGGATTGGATAGAATGGGATGGGATAAAATAGGATAGGATAAGATAGGAAGATAGGAATGGATAGGATAAGAATAGGATGGGATGGGATAAAAAAGGATAGGATAAGGATGGGATAGGGTAGGAATAGGATAGGACAGGATAGGATGCGATAAGAAAGGATGGGATAGGATAAGGAAGGATAGGCTGGGATAGGATAAGAATAGGATAGGATAAGGATAGGATGGGATAAGAAAGGATAGGGTAAGAAAGGATAAGAATAGGATTGGATAGAATGGGATGGGATAAAATAGGATAGGATAAGATAGGAAGATAGGAATGGATAGGATAAAAATAGGATAGGATGGGATAAAAAAGGATAGGATAAGGATAGGATAAGAGTAGGATAGGAAGATAGGAATGGATAGGATAGGATAGGATAGGATAGGATAGGATAGGATAGGATAGGATAGGATAGGATAGGATAGGATAGGATAGGATAAGAATAGGACAGGACAGCTGGCTGGGAGCTTCTGGGAGTTGAAGTCCCGCAATCTTAAAACTGCCAAGCTTGGGGCCCCTCTGCCCCAGGTACTCTTTGGGGGCTGCTCAGAGGGTTTAGCCCCTGCACAAAGTGAGCCACAGGTAGTCCCAGGAACCTCCCCACCCAAATTCTACTTCCCCCAAGCCCCAAAGGCCACAGCTAAGAAAATTCTCCCCTTTCCAAGACTCCAGGAAGCCGGCTAGAGCAAGAGGCTCTGAAGCCCTCAGGCCCTCGGATCCCACCTCACCTGCCTCGTCCCACAGTCTGTAGACCACTTTCCTTCCAGGTAAGGTTGTCTTCTCGGGGTCTTCGGTCACTTTCAGCCTTGGAGAACCATTGACTTCCACCAGCTGAAGATCAAGCCAAATGCAACAAGTTAATGACCCTTGACCTCGCTCAGGACCACCTGCTCTCAGGTATGTGGCACGTTGCCCAGCAGGTGAGAGGGGCAGCATATAAACTTAATAAATAACTGCAATTAGAAGTCCTTGGTGCTCTCTCAGCTTGGTTGGTTTCTTGCAGACATTTCATTACCCAACTAGATGCCAACACTGAGGGTGTTACCTTGCTGGGTCATGAAACGTCTGCAAGAAGCCAGCCAAGCTCAGAGAGCACCAAGGACCCCACAGCTCTCTCCTCCTCCTACCAAAACCACTTTCTTCTAGCGTGGAGGATGTTACCTAGTTGGGTAATGAAACACCTCAACGAAAATCACCAAGCTCGGAGTGCACCAAAGATCCCTCATTCCAGTATTATATTTATTAAATCTAATAAATAATTTCACCCTCCCTTTGTCAACTAAAAAGAGACTCCTTTGGTCTTTTTAGCTGCCAGCAAAAAGGAGAGTGCGGGAAAACAGTGCATTCCTTAAGTGCCTAGATAATCACCCTGGCAGCCCAAAGTTGTCAAGAGGGCAAGATTATTAATGGAGATCATGACTGATGACTCTTGGCTATGGATGTGTCCCAGTGGAGAATACACATCCAGGGGATGGTGGGAAGACCCAGGGTCAAGGATGAGATGAATGATGTATTTTAGTGTCGGCTACACCCAGGTAACATCGACATGACCACTCGTAATAAATCAATTTTTTTTTCTCTGAGGTGCGGCTAGAGACTTATGATTTGAATGGGGGTGGGTTTGTTGGAGTCCTGACACCCTTCCTCCTCCTCCTCCATAAAACCTGCATCACCCTGGGGTCGCCAAGCATATTTGCAGACCCACACGTCTTCAGAGCCTTGCCAAAGAATGTCAAAATGAGGGCCAGCCTTACCTCCGCAGGGTGGGAGCCACCACGGGGAAGGTCCCACCAGATGGACCTCAGTTAGTTTTATTACGACTTTTATTGTCAGAGTACAACATGTGTACGATGAGATTGGCTGAGCCTCCCTTCGTGCACGCACCCCCCCACACACACACACACAACTCACAGTGAGGACAGAAGTCCCTAACCCAGTCCCAATCTTATTACACAATGTGACCTTGTTGCGCAACGCGCCAGCACCGCATGTCTATCATACTAGGTTGACATGCGAGTTATTTTCCGTTCAGGAGTCTGACAGCCCACGGGTAGAAGCTGTTCGTCAGCCTGTTGGTGCGGCTGGCTATGCTTCTATATTTCCTCCCCGATGGTTGGAGAATGAAGAAGTGCTGAGCGGGGTGTGAGTTGTCCCTGAGAAGTTTCCTCACTCTTCTAAGGCAGCGAGCCCTAGCGAGGTCATCTAGTGGTATCGGGGAACAGCCCACGATGTTTTGTGCTGTGCTCAGCACCCCCTGTAATGTCCTTCTATCCACGGCTGTCAAGCCAGCATACCACACCGTAAAGCAATGTGTGAGGATGCTTTCTGACTGGTAAAAGGAGGTCATCCGTCATTGTTCCACTTTATTCTTTCACAAAACCCTACGGAAATGGAGTCTCTGTTGGGCCTTTCTGGCCGCCTGGGTTGTGTTGGTTTTCCAGGGAAGATCTTCGCTGAGGTAGACTCCCAGGAATTTAAAGGAGAAAAGTCTCTCCACACAGCCCCCCTCGATGTAAATTGGGGCTGGTTCCTCTCTCTTCTTCCGGAAGTCTGACACCATCTCCTTTGTCTTGCTGATGTTCAGGTGCAGGTTGTTTTCTAGGCACCATGAAGGTAAATTTTTGAACTTCCTCCCTGTACGTTGTTTTGTCTCCAGTGAGGGGGCTCATAACATCTCCTGCCTCCCCACTCTGGTGGGTCAGGTGGAGGTAATGGCTGCATGGCTGCATCAGGAATTCTGGGAGTTGAAGTCCACAAGTCAGGGCCATCCTATCCCATATTCTGATCTAAAGATTCTCTCCTGCCCCAAAGCAGAATTCCTGGCCTGCAAAGGTTGCGCTAGAGCCATGATGCCAAACTTATGGCATGCGTGCCACAGGTGGCACGCAGGGCCATTTGTGCCGGCACGCGAGCTGCAGGCAAACTTGCCTCACTGTGCATGCGCGTGCCTCTCAAGTGATTTTCGGCTGGTTTGACGCCTTTTTTGGCTTCCCAGAGGCTTGAAAAAAAAAGCCTCTGCAGGCTTTGCAGGGCGAATAATAGGCCTGTTTTGTCACTTCCTGTCATACCGGAAGTGATGGAACGGGCCTACTATTTGGCCTGCAAAGCCTGCAGAGGCTTTTTTCAAGTCTCTGGGAGGCCAAAAAACAGCCGAAGAATCAGCTGTGAAGTGCAGGTAAGGGGGGGAAATTGCGCATGTATGCGCAGGGGGTATGGGGGGGCACACGCATTGCCTTCCGGGTGCTGGCACGCGAGCGTGCACACAATTTTTGGCACAGGAGCCCCAAAAAGGTTAGCCACCACTGCCCTAGAGAAGCGATTTGGCTTTTGTCACACACACACACCTGCTGAAGAGCACCTGCTCTTTCATCCTGTGCCAAAACATCGTTCTTGGGGGGGGAGGGAGGGAGGGAGGCACAGTTACCTTGTAGACGCAGCCCAAGGTCGTCTGAAGGGGGCAGGTCACCAGGTGGGTCCCAACGCCAATCATATCAATTTCATTGCCCTGCCGGGAGCACAGCAAAACCAACATGGAACTCCTGAGCCCAGATTTACGGCTGGATCACACACACACACACACATATCTCACAATGTCACACAAGCCAGAGCAGGCCAGGTTTTTGAGCCTCAAAGGAACGGCGTCCTCTCCTGGCTTCAGAGGAGCCGAAGTGTCAGAGCAGCAGGGGGCTGGACTAGAAGACCTCCGCAGGTCCCTTCCCGCTCTATCCTATTCCGACTCTCACGGCAAAGGGTAAGGAAGCCTTGGGGCCCTAGGCAGCATCCTAAAGTATCCCCGCCACTCCACGCCAAGCTGGACGCGCATAGCCTCACCTCTCGAGACAATTCTTCTAAGCTCTGTTCACTGACATCGTTGCTCACCGTGATGGGTGTCGTCTCAAACCAAGGAACCTGGAAACTGGAACGGGAGACGCAGGGGTTAAGGGACACCCCTTCCTCCAGAAGCCCTTCATTTTCCCCACCACAACACACAGCCACATCTCTAGTCTGTGGCAAGAGGATCCAGCTCTCTCCATCAAGACTTTCTCCATGCCACAAAAATGGAAATATACTTTTAATTCTCACCACGGATAAATGGCTGGGCCAACTTGGATCCAAGAAAACACGGTGATACATTCAATTTCATTTCTACTTGGAAACCACTTCTAGACTTGTGCCCGAGATGATGTGGGGAAAAAAAATGAAATTTTGTCTTTGGATATTGCTAAGTTTGTTACAGGGATGATTAGGAAATATTAGCGTGGGATCAGAGTCAATTGGGGTGAATGCTGGAGTAGACTTTCTATGAATTATTTGCAATAATAAGGCTGTTAATACAGTTTAACTTTGCTGTCAGTTAACCTGTTAACTAATTTCTTTCTTTATATATAAAACTAGCTGGATACCCGTGCTTCGCTACGAAACTATGTGATCGGGCTTAGCTTTTAGGGAGGAAAATAAGGAGAAACAATTCTGCCTCTGCCTGCCAGATTCCATCGGTATTCATCCGGCTGGCGA
Source organism: Pseudonaja textilis (assembly GCF_049901715.1). Classification (NCBI taxonomy): domain Eukaryota; kingdom Metazoa; phylum Chordata; class Lepidosauria; order Squamata; family Elapidae; genus Pseudonaja; species Pseudonaja textilis. Next base: position 198,392,413 of record NC_141992.1, on the reverse strand, counting down.
CCTGTCAGTGTGTGAGAGTTGAGGGCGGTTTGGAAACTGAAACAGTATTTGCTGTGTGAGCAAGGAGACAGCAAGGAGCCTGGGCGTGGCTTAGCTCAACTGTTCTGGACTAAAGCTGCTTGGTGCTGTGAAACCGAAACTCCTCTCCTCTCTGCTTGTGTTTTGCATTTGGAAGAGATTTCTTTTCAGGTGGGGAGTGTGTTAATAATAATAATATAGGAAATACTCTGAATGTTCTGATGGTTATTTCAAAAAATCCTTTCTTAGTGAGCACCTAGAAGCCAAGAGGAAAATACGTGCCAAATTTCAAATTTGTAGGCTTTACGGTTCTAGAGATTTCGTGATGATGCGTGAGGGGCATTTTGCACACATATATATATATATATATTAAAAAAAATAACGACAGATCAAATTGGGTTACAAATAGATGTAGATATTATAAATTTTGGACCTGTTTCAGAAGCAAAAAAATATTATTTTTGCAAAATATCTGTCAGTGTTCAATTGGGGGGAGGATAATATACATTTTGAATTTTTGTCCTGTTTAACCCTCATCTTTTTTTTAAAAAAAAAAAGTTTTTGTCTAGTTTTGTCTTGTCTTTATTTTTCCCCTTTGGATTTTAATTTTTCTGAATAAAATACGAAAAGGAAACACAAGTTCGTAAAAGTACAAAGTTCATGATCTTAACTTTCCTGTGCTAAAAAGGGTCGAAGGTCAATGATATAATTCTTTTTTCCCCTCTTTATCCTATACTTTCTTCTCCCGTTTTCCCCACCGTTTTCATTCTCTTTTGTGCTTTCATATCTTGATCAACCTATTAAAATTAATAACCATAATAGAGTCCCTTAGCGCTAGGGATTGGATTTGAGTCTGGAGGAACCTTCTGCCTAATCCTCCTATCCCTAGGATGGATGTCTATCCCTTCCTTATCAGCAGCTGTGAAGATGGGAGTTGATGTTTCTGCAGAATTTAAACTCTTTTTTTGCAAGATGAGCAGGGAATCCTGGCGCCAACATCCAGCTGGAGAATCCAAATAAAAATCCAGGATCATTCCTGTTTCAAAATTCCTTACTGTTTGTGGAATACACAGCGTTGTACGAGGGCTATCCACAAAACAGATTACGTTTCCGTCTGTAGCAAGAAGGGGCGGAGCTAGCGCGGCCATCTTTGGTCTGCGCGTCCGCCGCTCAGTCTGCATCTAGTCGTGCGAGTGGGAGGTTCGTAGCGCTTGCCCGTTATTTCACAGCAGACGTTTGAAATGTGTGCTGCAATTGAAAATCCTGCGAGATACGGCCCCGATCTTGCTGTAGGGCGGATGAGGAAAAAATCTCCCACTTGAAAGCATTCAGGACTTCTCGAGGGCGATTTGCTGTGTGCGGTCGGACATTGTCATGCAAAAACAAAATTTTTGAGCTTAGCTTTCCTCTACGCTTGTTCTGAATTGCTTTTCTTAGTTTTTGCAACGTTTCACCATCATTTCAATCAGTTTATGGTTTTTTGACAACAAAAAACCTTATCACGGATCGCACCTCACATCTCGCGGGATTTTCAATTGCAGCACACATTTCAAACGTTTGCTGTGAAATAACGGGCAACGCTACGAACCTCCCACGAGCACGACTAGATGCAGACTGAGCGGCGGACGCCCAGACCAAAGATGGCTGCGCTAGCTACGCCCCTTCTTGCTACAGACGAAAACGTAATCTATTTTGTGGATAGCCCTCGTAATATCGAAGCAAAATTAACTCTGGGGTTCCTAAACCTCAGTCCCTAGAATAAAACAACACTTTTCCAAGCCAAAGCCCCTAACCTCTCACGTAGACCGTCCGTGTGAAACAGGTTCTCATACTTATGGGAACCGTCCGCTCCAAGTCCACACCTATGGCAATGTCCGTGAACAGATTTTAGGCTTCTCCGGCCTTCAGCAGAATCGTAGAAGTTTCGTTTCCCCATCTAACTGTTCTGACCCAACTCCCCAACCCACGACAAACCCTCTGTAGTTGAAGCACTCTGTTCCTTTATTAGGAGTGCCGGCAGCCCTGGCAATATTTTCTCTTTCACCACAGGCTAATAAGTCCGTGCATGCAGGAGATGAGTAGTTGTCTGCTACATCTATCCATCTCTGTCCCCTGCCTTTTATCTCCAGGTGGGGCTTTACTAACAGCCGTGGCTCTTCCGTTCCCAAGGACCAGCCCATAGATTTCCACTGCTCTCCTCTCCTCTGCCTTCTGTGCATCCGCGCATCAGGCACTGGACCCAGCTGTTCCTCCTCTTCCTCATCACCCACCTCCAGACCTGAAGGCTGTTGACTCTCCATCTGAGGGCAGACAGACGGCTTAGGCTCCGCCTCAGTCTCTCTCTCTCTCTGTTGTGGTTCACTGGCAGAAGGGCTGAGGTCTCGGAGAGCGAGGACTTGGATGAGGGGCCTGTGTGTGATTCAGGGATGGGGCCAGGACTATCAGAGAGTGGGGTGCTGCTCGAAGGAAAGAGTAGCTGCAGCAGCACGGGCGACTCAGGAGTAAGGCTGCAACGGGATGGCCCCTCTCTTAAGGGATAAAAGCCAGCCCTCAGAAGTAGGATTCTTTGCAGAAAGCAAAGAAAATCTTGCCCTTCAAGTCTTGTGGAAGTTCCCTTTATGCCTATACACATAACTATAACCATTTGACTTCTCCTGCTGGAGGAAGGCATGCCAACCCGACTGTAAGTTGTAACCTTCTAGTATCAGTATTCTTTTATTTCTATGACTAATCCAATCTTTCACCCAAGTTAATATTGTGGCTCTGCAGTACAACTCCCAGTCGGGCCGGCCAAATCCTCCTCATTAAAAAGCATTAAAAAAAGGTTTTGCTTTTATCTCTGTTTGGTGTTTGTTTGCTTTGAACGAGGCTTGGGTCAGAACACTGTCAGACGGGCCAGCTCCACCTCTGTCCCTCTCTCTGCCGGCTCCATGCCTTCTTCCCCCTCGGAGCTCCCAGGTTGCCTTGATGCTGGCCCTGACTCTCATGCCACCACCTCCTCCTCCTCTTCCTCCTCCTCCGATTCGGCTGCTGGAGGGGCCAGAAGCCCACAGCCCACAACTCTAATCCAATCGAAAGCAACACCTCCCGCCTCTTACTCTAAGGGCAAATTGAAACCAAGAGGCTCCAGGTACCAGTGTTTCATCCTTGACATCCAGGGGGAGTCAGCCCAACAACCCCTCAAAACTCACTGCTTGCTACAGGTCCGAAAGACGTGACGGATCTCCACCGACTGCTTGGCCAGGTCTCCGCTGTCCAGCCGGACTCCGATGGCTCGGTATCCCAGCTGGTTCAACGCCAGGGCGACGGCACAGAAGTTGGGAATGCCACTCCTGAGAAGATCAAAGTTATCAGTCAGGTTTTCCTAAGGGATCATGCCTTGAAGGCTCGCGGAAGAGGCCCTTCTTGGTTTGCTCAATATAGTTAGTCCTCGAGTTATGAAGCATGATGGAGCCCCAAACTTCTGTTGCTAAGCGAGATGGTTTTTTAATTAAAAAAAAGTATACGTCTTAACTTTTGACGAATGAATCTTTTCTTTGATGCGCACTGAGAGCATTTGCACCAAGAAAAATTCCTTGTGTGTCCAACCACACTTGGCCAATAAAGAATTCTATTCCATTACAGTTCCAGTTCTTATCCTATCCTATCCTATCCTATCCTATCCTATCCTATCCTATCCTATCCTATCCTATCCTATCCTATCCTATCCTATTCTACTCTACTCTACTCTACTCTACTCTGTTCTAGTCTATTCCATATTTTCTATTCTATTCTATTCTGTTCTGTTTTGTTCTATTCTGTTTGGAGAAACTATTCACAGGATGTCTGCCCTATAGTAACATTTCTTAAAAGGTACCCCCAGACTCTTTCTGATATTGTGTTTAACAGTAGATTAACACAGTTCTCCTCCTGCATTGTTGTAAAAAAGTTAAGTGAGAGGTTTCTTTTTAAAAAAGGGGAAAGTGTGAAGAGACTTCACACATGTATTATAGAGTATCTTTCCTGATGGGATTTTTCAACAGGGGTCTAAAAGAAGATTCAAATAAGATACTCTCACCAATGAAGGCAAGCCATTAGTACATAAAATAAGAGCAAACCCCACTCTCTTCTAGCCCTGATGATGCTACTTAGTTGGGTAATGAAACGTCTGCAAGAAAACCACCAAGCTCAGAGAGCACCAAAACGGAGCTAAAAATATTAGATTCAAATGAGCGTATATGGAAGACTTCCCAAGCAGTTATTGTCCAACGGAATTCTATCAATTCCATTATCTATGACAAATTCATTCATCCCCAGATCTTCAGATTAGATCCGATGCCTAGCAACCTAACGGATAAGAGTGTGAGTCTTACAGAAATGGTGCATCCTTGCCTTCTTCTAGAGGTTGCTTTGGTCTTCAGGATCCCTTAGTGGTCTCCCTTCCAAGGCCTGACATCCCCCCTCCCTACTTAGCTTCTGACCACAGCCAAGGATGACCAGGCCAGTCCCACCCACAAATCTCATCCCCTTAAGATTCCACCTAAAATAAATGTGGGTATTAACATTCTATTGTAGAAAAGGAATGGTACGTGGAATCTGATTGACCCAAAAACAATATAGCGCAATATGGCATAAGATAATGAAAGATCACAACTTCATAAAAGCAATTATACCATTACTAGAATAACACAAGATGTTAAACATAAATATGATGAATATTATTTTATTTACATTAAAATGTGACTTGAAAGGGGATGCTTTAAATATAATTGTTGTGGCTCTGGGCTTGGATTCAGCTCCTGTGATTGATATGAGTTCAAGTGAAGAGGTTATGGCAGAACAATATGAGCCGGCCTGGCTTACTGATTGGACTGATAACCAGGATGAGGAGATGGACGTGACAAAGGACGACAGACTTGATGTATTAGACCTGTCAGGACCTTTGACCTCCTCTGGTTCCTTATCTGATCAACAGCCGGGAATGGCTGACGGGGAAGTTTTGAGAGAGTCTTCTAGTGGAGATGAGAACTTGGAAAATTTGTGGTTAAATGTAAAAAATAGAAGACGGTTGAAAAGGCAAAATCAGCTGGAGCGAATGAGAAGGGCAAGTCAGTAAATTAGCACGTTGCCTCAATGAGTATAAAAGGACACAGCTGGGCTGGTACATTTTGCCAGGAACAAAGTGACTATTTGAGTGAGGACGTTACAGCAAGGAGCTCTGAGACTGGAGATTTATTGCCAGGACTGGTTTGCCGGACAGAGTAAAGATTTATGCTGTGGTTTCTGCCAGCCGTTATCTTGTAAGACTTCTTTCCATTTGATTTAATTGTGAAACGGCTGCTTTCTGTTTTGTTCGTTTGAATTTCGAAGGGGAGTCATAACATATAATAGTGCCGTGATGGCAAATCTATGGCATGAGTGCCACAGGTGGCGTGCAGAGCCATTTATGTGGGCACGCGAGCCCCAGCTAAACTTTCCTGCACTACGCATGCGCTCGCCTCCCAGCTGACTTTCGGCCCGTTTGAGGCCATTTTCACCCTCTCGGAGGCTCAAGGGAAGCCTCTGCAGCCTCCAGTGGCCGAAAAAATGGGCCTTCCGGAAATACCAGACGTGACAAAATGGGCCCGTTTTTCGGCCTCCCAAGGCTGCAGAGGCTTCCCTCGAGCCTCCGAGAGGGCGAAAATGGCCTCAAACGGGCCGAAAGTCAGCTGGGAGGCGAGCGCATGCATAGTGCAGGTAAGAGGGTGGTGGGGTTGCATGAGCATGTGCACATTGCATTATGGGTGCCGGCACACACGCACACGTGTGCTTTCGGCACACCACGACCAAAAGGTTCGCCCTCACTGTAATAGTGGCACAATTAAAAATTAAAAAGGGGATACATGGAAAAATTAATACATTAATATGAATTTGGGAGTCGTTATTAGAATTATATAATGTGTTAAAAAAAACACTGCAAATATGATAATTAATATAGGATCTGTAGTAAAAGGAGCGATATTAAGAATCTGGAGATTGACATAAAAATAACACACCGTAATAGTGGATAAACAAGATTGATCATTTAACAAAATATGCGTTATTAAGAACACAACCTTGTAAGAATGTCAACTGTATCCAAGATGAAAACTATTGCCGTGTTTGTTTTAAAAGGTAAGGCATTCCGGAATCGCACCGTTCCTTCCCACAATGATATGTTGGAACACAAAAAAATAAAAATAAAAAATGCATTGCCAAAATAATAATAATAATAAAGATTCCACCTAAAAAGTGGCGGTGTTTTCAGCCTTCCTTTTCCTTACCTCATGACGCAGTAAGTGTCCACCAGGCCCTGGAAGTTGTGTGGGTAGGCAATGGCGTAAGACATGAAGGCCGCTCTCTCTCCGCAGCTCACCTTCTCCGGCGGGACTCGGAGTAATTGGCACACTTGAGTCAACCACTTGTCCACTAAAGTTGGAAGGTCCACGGGCTCCTTCCCATTCAGGGGCCGCAGGCTCTACTGGGGAAAAGAGAGAGACTGCCCAACCTCTTCTTCTCAAGGAGCCTGGCTAGTCCAACCACCCTCTGAAGAGTTTGGGATTTCTCAATTGTTGTTCAGAAAGGATGCTTCTTGAAGACGAAGTAGCTCCGTCCACTTACAGGACTTCCTGGCTCCTGGGTCAGATCTTTCCACCCAGGCCAAAGGTCTGTTCGTCTAATCCCAAGAAAAGGAGATTCTGCAGAAAAAAAACCACGGCTACCAACCTGCCTTCCACGGAGGACCTGTAATATCCTGGGGCAATCCAAAAGCTAAAAGACCACAAACTTCTCCTGGCCAGCAATGAACACCCAGAGAAGCAGAGTAAGGCCAAGCAGTAAATAACAACCCAATTAAAAAGTACCGGCTTGGTAAACAACCTAATCAAGGAATCACTGAGAACACAACACAACTGACAGGGCTAGCCACTTGTACGTAAACAGAGAAGGAAACCCCACTCCATTCTAGCACTGATGAGGTTACCTACTTGGGTCATGAAACGTGCAAGAAAACAAACCAGAGAGAGAAGGAAGGAAGGAAGGAAGGAAGGAAGGAAGGAAGGAAGGAAGGAAGGAAGGAAGGAAGGAAGGAAGGAAGGGGAATGGAAGGGAAGGGAAGGAGGAAGGAAGAAAGGAAGGAAGGAAGGAAGGAAGGAAGGAAGGAAGGAAGGAAGGAAGGAAGGAAGGAGGAGGGAGGGAGGGAGGGAGGGAGGGAGGAGGAAGGAAGGAAGGAAGGGGAATGGAAGGAAGGGAAGGGGGAGGGAGGGAGGGAGGAGGGAGGAAGGAAGAAAGGAAGAAAGGAAGGAAGGAAGGAAGGAAGGAAGGAAGGAAGGAAGGAAGGAAGGGGAAGGGAGGAAGGAAGGAAGGAAGGAAGGAAGGAAGAAGGGGAGGGAGGGAGGGAGGAAGGAAGGAAATGGAAGGAAGGAAGGGAAGGGAAGGGAAGGAAGGAAGGAAGGAAGGAAGGAAGGGAAGGGAAGGGAAGGGAAGGAAGGAAGGAAGGAAGGAAGGAAGGAAGGAAGGAAGGAAGGAAGGAAGGAAGGAAGGAAGGAAGGAAGATATAATTGTTGATGATACCTAGCTGGGTCATGAAACATTTGCAAGAAAACCACCGAGCTCAAAAAGCACCAAGGACCACAGTTCAATCCTGACCCGCCTTCTCTTCTACTGATACTGCCTATCTCTACCTTCAACGGTCTTTAGACCCATAGAAAAACCTCACTTTCTCCCAACATAGAAAACAACTGAATTTCTAGCTTCCCATCCACCTTTAATTATCAAGGGAGGCAACAATCCTTTGTGATTTAACTAAGTTTTCTTGGTCTATTTGCACCTAGCTTGGGATCAAGCCAAGATGGAGAGTAACAGACTGGGGGGGTCTCTGGTCTGTTACAGGCACCCAACTTTTTGTACTAACGTTGTGAGAACGAGCCGTCAAAACATCGCGGAGCCCATTCACTGAACTACAGTAGCACGTGATTGAAACGCGGTGATGGCCTTGTGTCCTCCCAGTGTTTAGCTTCTGGTGAGAATCGCCTACCCAAGGCAGAACAAACCCTTTCCTGAAGGACAAGAAAAGGGAGCCCGTTTCAAGCAACTTAACAGCATAACAACAGTTGGAAGGGGCCTTGGAGGTCTTCTAGTCCAGCCCCCTGCTCGAGCAGGAGAGCCTATATCAGCGATGGCTAACCTTTTCGTCATCGCGTGCCAAAAGTGCGTGCGCCTGTGTGCCTGCACCCATAATGCGAATGTGCCCACCCCGCTGCGCATGCATGCGTCTCTCTCTCTCTCTCTCTCTGCGCATGCACGGCAGATACCCAACAATCAGCTGGCTGGCAGGGCAGGGTGCGCACTTCTGGCCCGCATGCCATAGGTTTGCCATCGCGACCCTAGACAATTTCAGACAAACGGCTGTCCAGTCTCTTCTTAAAAACCTCCTTTGGTGGAGCAGTTACAACTTCAGGTAGCAGGCAGTTCCGCTGCTCAATTGTCCTCCCTGTCAGGAAATTTCTCCTGAGTTCCAAGTTGTTTCTCTCCTTGGTTCGTTTCCATCGGTTTGCTTCTCGTCCTGCCTTGAGGGGCTTTGGGGAATAAATTGACACACACACACACACACACACACCAACTTCTTTGGGGCAGTTGAACCACGGGGGTCTTTTCGGGGACTTCTCCTGCCACCCTGAATACTAACCCGTGGGTTGACGTCGTCCACGGAGGTGAAGGAGGAGACGTAGGAATGAGCCAACGTTCCCTGCGCTGGGATCCCGTAGAGTTTCCCGGCCAGGACGTTGCTGGTAAAATCAAAACCTGGAAAAAGGGTAAATTTGGGAAATGGGGGGTGGGGGGGGAGAGAATTAGGAGACAGGCGCTTAGACAGAACGTCCGAGGATCTCATTCGGGAGGAACCCCTGGGGTTCGTGCAGAGATGGATCCAGGCAGTCCTCGGCTTACGGCCATTCCTTTAGTGACCCATCAAAGCTACAACGGCACTGAAAAAGGTTTTGTCACAGCTGACAAGATGATAGACATATTCACAGATAAATGATAGAGGGGAGAAGGGATGGAGAGAGTGAGAGAGAAAGGGAAAGAGACAGGGAGAAGGGAGAGGAATAGAGGGAGGAAGGGAGGGGAAAGGGAGAGGAGAGGAAGGAGGGAAGTAGAGAGGGAGGGAGGGAGGGAGAGGGAGAGAGGGAAAAGAGAGAGAGAGAGAAGGAGGGAGGGAGAAAGGGAAAGGGAGAGAGAGGGAAGGAGACAGAGGCAGGGAAAGAGAAAGGAAGAGGGAGGGAAAGAGGCAGAGGGAGGGACGGAGAAAGGGAGACGGAGGAAGGGAAAGAGGAAGGAAAGAGAGGGAGAAAAGGAAAGAGGGAGGGAGAAAGAAAGGGAGGGAGGGAAAGAGGAAGGGCGGGAAAGAGAGAGGGAGGGAGGGAGGAGAGAAGGAAAGAGAGGGAGAGAGGGAAAGAGGGAGTGGGAAGGAGAAAAGGAAAGGAGGAGGGAGAGAGAAAGGGAGGGAGGGAAAGAGGGAGGGAGAAGAGGGAGGGAGGAGAGAAGGAAAGAGAGGGAGGGAAAGAGAGGGAGAGGGAGGGAGAAAGCAAGAGAGGGAGGGAGAGAGAAAGGGAGGGAGGGAGGGAAAGACGAAGGGAGGGAAAGAGGGAGAAGGAGGGAGAGGAGAGAGGAAGAGAGGAGAGAAGGAAAGAGAGGGAGGGAGGGAAAGGGAGGACGGAGGAAAAGGGGAGACAGAGGAAGGGAAGAAAGAGGAAGGGAGGGAAAGGGAGGGAGGAGAGAAGGAAAGAGAGGGAGGGAGGGAGGGAGGGAAAGGGAGAGGGAGGGAGAAAGGGAGGGAGGGGAAAGAGAGGGGGGGAAAGAGAGGGAGAAAGGGAGAGGCGTTTTGTAGCCGTGGCCGTTCCCCCTGCAAGCACTTCCGGCCTCCCTGTGGAGTCGGTCTCAGGGTCTGGTCTACCTGGATGGGACTGACCCCCCGGCCTCCCACCGCAGCCTTCGAGAGGAGAGTCACAAACTGGACCTTACCGCCCACGTAGGAGTACTTGGACGCCGAGAGGCCTCCGTCCAGCCCCTGAGCCCGGCGTAGCCCCATCTCCATCAGCTTCTTGCCCGGGCCGGCTGCAAGACGGAACCGGGCGGCGTTTGTGGCCACCAGGCTGTAGAAGCAAAACCCATTTGGAGAACGTCAGGCCTGCCGCAACTTAAAAACTCAAAAATAAAAACGACTCCTGGCTCCATTGGTGGAAAAGGGTATCGTTTTTTTTCGAGCGTCCGGTGTGCTGCAGTATCGAATAGCCAGAACTGAAAATTGCATGCCCAAAACCCCAAGTTCAACCTTTCCTAACCTTACCTGCCGCCCACGGCCCCCTATAACCAAGCAGGTTCAGACAACATGTTTTCATGATGATCGGTTCAAGCCAGGGGTGGGAGTCACATTGCTTAACAACCGGTTGTGTGGGCATGGCCTAATCTGTGGCTTGGTGGTCACGTGACTGGCTGGGCGTGGCTTGCTGACTGGGTGTGGCTTGGTGGTCACACGACTGGCTGGGCATGGCTTGTATGTTAATATTGTAAATATTTATGCGACTATTGAATTTTTTTGTATTAGAAAAAAAACAACTTTTATCCAAAATCAGGCAAGGCAGGGAGGCAGATTGAGTTGCTCGCAGAATCACAGGTTCACTCAGAGATCTATCTATCTGCAATCTGCTCCCTGCACCTGTCACACAAAATTTGCTTGCAAGCAAACTCATAACATTTGCTAGCAAGCAAACTCACAAAATTAACTCACAACACACCATGTATGTAAATATTGAATTTTTTATTTAAAAAAGAGCAACTTTTACCCAAAATCAGACAAAGCAAGCAGGCCAACTGAGTTACTCGCAGAATCACAAATTCACTCAGAGATCTATCCATCTGCAATCTGCTACCTGAGTCTGTCACATAAAATTTGCTTGCAAGCAAACTCATAACATTTGCTAGAAAGCAAACCCACAAAATTAACTCACACCATGTATGTAAATATTGAATTTTTTTTTATTAGAAAAAGAGCAACTTTTACCCAAAGTCAGACAAAGCAGGCTGATTTGCTGAGTTGCTCGCAGAATCACAGGTTCACTCAGAGATCTATTTTTCTGTAATCTGCTACCTGAGTCTGTACTGAAAAATAGAAGCTTTAGTCCTAGGGAAGGTTCAGCTCTGCTTTTAGATTAGCTAAAAAAGAAGAAATCCAACGGTTTCCTGCTTTCTAGCTAATCTAAATCTGCTGGCATAGCAGAACAGCTCATGGCTGGGGGGAAAAAAAAGGAAAAATAGCAACTTAGCAGGCAAGTTTGATGGCGCGCATGCCAGGTAAGGAGTGAGTAGGGGAGGGGCCAACCAGTGCCGCAATTTTCTGGTTCTCTGAACTGGGCAGAATCATAACAACTGGTTCTATAGAACCAGGTAGAATCCCATCCCTGGTTCAAGCTCAGGTTGAAATGCGACCCCCCTTTTTCCAGCCAAGTGACCTTGAAGCAGGATCTGGAGGAGACAGAGTGGTTACTTTCAGTTTCCCAAGCGTTCCTCCTTTCATCCACCCTCCCTACAGTTCAAGGCAAGTCTATCACTACGTAGCAGTGAAACTTAAGCTTAAAGTGGCAGCTGACAGAGAATTAACTACTTACCATAATATTACCTGGTCATCTATTCATTTCAGAGCAATCACAAAGTTAAGGGCACTGCAAGGACTGGTTGCCTTTTTAAATTTACTTTTACGTTCTGTTCTTTCTTAATGCACGTGAAAAGTTGGCATAAAACGATTCACCACCTAAACTTTGAACGAGCATTTACAGAGCCTGGTGACTTCGATAGACATGTCGCACCAAAAATATCCTGTGGAAATCTAGACACATCCTTTACAACTGAATCTACTTATTTTGTCATGTAGTATATATTGGAGGGAGTGACCCTCTGAGAGCTGTATGCAACGAAATTTCATTTTAATGTATGCCAATTAGGGTACATTCAAAGTGACAATAAAGTTATTATTTTATTCCTTATTCTATTTCTATTTCTTATTCCTTATTCTATTCTATTTCTATTACATTCCTTGTTCTATTTTTATTCCTTATTCTATTCCTATTCCTTATTCTATTTCTTATTCCTTATTTCTTATTCCCTATTTTATTCTATATTCTATTCTATCCTTATTTTATTTCTATTCCTTATTCTATTTCCATTCCTTATTCTATTCCTTATTCCGTATTCTATTCCTATTCCTTATTCTATTCCTTATTCCCTATTCTATTCTATTCTATTCTATTCTATTCTATTCTATTCTATTCTATTCTTTATTCTATTTCTGTTCCTTATTCCCTATTCTATTCTATGTTCTATTTCTATTCTATTCCTTATTCTATTTCTATTCTATTCGTTATTCTAATTCTATTTCTTTATTCTATTTCTATTCCTTATTCCTTATTCTATTTCTTATTCCTTATTCTCTATTCTATTCTATTCTATTTATTTCTATTTCTATTCCTTATTCTATTCCCTATTTCTTATTCTATTTCTATTCCTTATTCTATTCTATTCCTATTCTATTATCTGCTGTTTTTTAATCTATCCATTGCTAAAACTCTTGTTCCTGTAACCTGAGTGAAACATTACATCATAGGACAACAACTTTTGAACCAAGGTACTTCAAATGGGATAGCTCGTAAAATTTGCCCAAAATTTGGAATCCAGGACTTCTGTGGAATGTTATTACCTTTACTCAGTAAACCTTGGAATATCAATCTCAGATCCACTGGGGGAAAACGTGGTTAAATTTCCCAGGAAAAGATAAGCCCAACATCGTAACACTGAAAAATCTTTCGAAATGGACGACTGGGTTGACTCACGTTCAAAACGGGTCATGTTGAGCTGGGAAGGTTTCAAGGTTTCGAGCCTAAAATATTCTACGCGTCACTTTAGATCAGAGGTCTCCAAACGTGGCCCCTTTAAGACTGGTGGACTTCAACTCCCAGAATTCTCCAGCCAGCGATGCTGGGAGTTGAAGTCCACCGGTCTTAAAGGGGCCACGTTTGGGGAGCCCTGCTTTAGATCAACAGAGGGACCACGCCAAACCTCCGTGGCTCCTCGCATCGACTCACCTGGCGTAGTTCACCAGGCACAGCAGGGTGGTCTCCATAAGCTGGACCACCAACAAGGGGCCTCGGACCTGGAGTAACGGCACCTGGGTGAGCAGAATCAGAGAAGAGGGAGCATCAGAGGAGCAGGCAACTCCCTTTGTGGGCTAAGCTGTGGGCTAGTTAAATGAACAATCCTCCCCTTCCCTTCATGTCATCCTCCATTCCTTCTCCTTCTCTCCTCCTTCCTTCCTCCTGCCTTCTTTTTCTTTCCCACCTTCCCTTTTACTTCCTTCCCTATCCCTTCCTTCCTATTCCTTCCTTCTCCCTCCTTTCTTCCTTCCCACCCTCCCCCTTCTCCTTCCACCCTTCCTTTCCTATCTTCCTTTCCTCCCACCTTTTTCTCCCACCCTTCTTCCTCCCTCCCTCCCCTCCCTCCCTTCCTTTCTTCCCACTCACCCTCCTTTCCTTCCATCCCCTTTTCTCTTCCCTCCTTCCTTCCACCCTCTTTCCCTCCCTGTCCTTTCTCTCTTCCCTCTTCCTTCCTTCCTCCCCATCTTCCTTCCTTTCCTCCCGCCCATCTCCTCCTTTCCTTCCTTCATTCCTTCCCACCTCTTCCTTCCATCCTCCCCTCCCTCCTGACTCTTCCCTCCTTCCTTCCACCCTCTTTCCCTCCCTGTCCTCTTTCTCTCTTCCCTATTCCTTCCTTCCTCCCCATCTTCCTTCCTTTCCTTCCTTCCTTCCTTCCCTCCCACCTCTTCCTTCCTTCCTCCCCTCCCTCCTGACTCTTCCCTCCTTCCTTCCACCCTCTTTCCCTCCCTGTCCCCTTTCTCTCTTCCCTATTCCTTCCTTCCTCCCCATCTCCCTCCTTTCCTTCCTTCCTTCCTTCCCTCCCACCTCTTCCTTCCATCCTCCCCTCCCTCCTGACTCTTCCCTCCTTCCTTCCACCCCCTTTCCCTCCCTGTCCTCTTTCTCTCTTCCCTATTCCTTCCTTCCTTCCTTCCTTTCCTCCCACCCTTTCTTCTTTCTATCACTTCCTCCCTTCTTCCTTCCTCCCCAGCCTCCTTTTCTCCCTCCTTCCTTCCTTTCCTCCCAAGGCAAAAAAGAAGACCAGCATTCTGTCCTTCTGGAACAAAACAAGGATATTCACGCTGCCCCTTCTCAGGGGGACACTGCCGGAAGCTGCACCCACCCTGGAGAAGACAACCGACCCCTCCGGGGCAGACGAGATGCAAACTTCGGAGGCATCGACGGTGTGCAAGTATTCGAAGAAATCTTCCTCGGTTGTCGCAGGGAGGACGGACTTCAGGTACTCGATATCTGAAGCGAAAGAAAGCCAAGGAAGAAATCAAAGACATCTTTTCCCTTGAAAAGGGAAACTTTTTAAGACTGGGGAAGACCACCAGGAAAAGCTCACAAAAGAAAGCGGGGGAAAAACTCATCAAGGAGAGAAGCAACTTGGAATTAAGGAGGAATTTCCTGACGGTGAGAACCATTAACCAGGGGAACAGCTGGCCACCGGAAGCTGTGGTTCCTGCATCACCGGAGGGTTTTTAGGAAGAGATTATACAGCCATGTCTCTGGAATGGTATAACGTTTCCTGTTGGGAGTACGGGGTTGGACTAGATCAGTGGTCGCCAACCACTGGTGGTCCGTGAGAAAATTTTGGTGGTCCAGAGAAATGTCCCCCCCCAAAGCAATTAATCCAGGCTGCGCGGGAACACAGGCTGCTCCGACCACATGGCCCGCGGGGACACAAGACTTGCGTCGCTTGCATTGTGAACAACACGAGGGAGTGAGGGGAGGGGGAAAGAGAGGAGGGGGGACTTGCCCCATGCACCTCATGCGCCTGGCCTGGCCACCGGGCTGCTTCTTTCCGCTTCTTTCTTCTTCTGCTTCTGGCTGCACGCAAGGAAAGCAGCCAAAGTCTTTCCTTCTCTCCCCCAAACTCCTCCAGAAATGAGTCTTTGGGACCCTGCAAGGCCTCCTGCTCCAAGAGGCTGCGCCAGCGCAATAAGTCACACAAAGACTCATTTCTGGCGGAGTTTGGGGGAGAGAAAGAAAGACTTCTGCGGGTTCTGCTGTTTTCCTTGCATGAAGCCAAAAGTCTCTCTCTCCCCCGAGAACGGAGCTGGAGACGGTATCCTGAGATCCCAAATAAAGAATGATCGATCGGTAGGAAAACAGGGTGGGGGATTTTCCTGCAGACTTTTTGGGGATTTTCTCAGGGTCTCTGGTCCGCGGGATTGAAAATTATGAGTTTGGTGGTCCCTGAGGTCCAAAAGGTTGGTGACCCCTGGACTAGATGACTACTACTACTACTACTACTACTACTACTACTACTACTACTACTACTACTTCTACTTCTACTTCTTCTTCTTCTTTTCTTCTTCCTCCTCCTCTTCCTCTTCTTCTTCTTCCTCTTCCTTCTCTTCCTTCTTCCTCCTCCCCTTCCTCCTCTTCACCAACCTCCCCTCCCTTCCAGCACTGAAGATTTCCCCAACTTGGATCACAAAACATCTGCAAGAAACCAGGCAAGCTCAGGGAGCACCGAGGAGCTTGCAGGCTGACCCTTGAGCTACAAGCATTCCCTGAAAACACACACAGACGTGCAAGCTACTCGGTGTGGCCTCCAAACACGCCTCAGCAGTCTCTCGCACTTAAAAGATGTGTCTTTCCACAGGCCCGAGTGGAAGCCCACACCCTCTCCCTGAGAAGGGTGTGTGTGAGTGCACGGGTGCCAGAGAGGCTGGGAAGGGCAGCCAAGGCGATGCCTGCCCACACAAGACTCCCTCTTGCAACATATCTCCAGGCAAGTCTGAGATCCAGCTGTTGGGCGGAGAGCAGATGTGGATACATCTCCATTTGTGATTTACCTGTGATGACCCCGGGTGGGATACAAATTAAATACAGTCACAAAAACAGGGGAAGCCCCTTTTATTCCTTCACTTTGCTTCCAAGCTCCAAATATCCTTGACTGGAGACAAAAAAAACTCCCCCACAAACACTTACGAGGAAATGCCGTTTAAACTAAAAATGCCTGTAAACTATAAAGAGTAAAAACAACACAAACCACACGGAAGCAATTAAGGGAACCAGGCAAGATAAGGGCTTGAAGACGTCCACAGATATCGGAACACATACTGGGAAGGAGGCCAAAACTCAGAGAGGAATGACAGACTAGAGATACTTCCATGCTTTGTTTCCAGCACTGGCCCATATGCATGTCTGTCCTTTTAACCAGTTCTCAAAGCTGCAGCCCATGAAGGGGATCAAGGCCCTTTCCTCCCCGTAGACCATGCCATTCCCATTTCTCCCTTATCCTTTTTTCCCTGCGTGCCCTAGGATGGAGAGGGGATGGGCCTGGGCCTTCCCCTGACTGCCCAGCCGGCCTCTGCCCTTCCCCAGCCTCCTCCACAACCTCCAGAGCCACACTTTCACTTCCTGTCCGCTGTTCCTCCTCTCCCTCAGAGTCAGTCTCCACCCGGGGCATGACAGCACCTTTC
The DNA here is from genome assembly GCF_049901715.1 of Pseudonaja textilis. Classification (NCBI taxonomy): domain Eukaryota; kingdom Metazoa; phylum Chordata; class Lepidosauria; order Squamata; family Elapidae; genus Pseudonaja; species Pseudonaja textilis. The sequence goes on along the minus strand of NC_141992.1, from coordinate 198,375,783 downwards.
AGAGGCTCACCTGGTGTGGAAGAGACACGCTCCCAACTTGGACCTCCGATGGCAGGAAGATACAAGTAGCACCCAAAGGAACCCACATCTTAATATTTGGGGAGGAATAAAATACTTTTTAATATTGCTACATAGGTAGTCCTTGACTTACGATGGTTTGTTTTGTGACCGAAGTTGCAACGGCATTAAAAACAAGTGACTTATGTCCGTCTTTCACACTTAACGACCGTTGCAACATCCCCAAGGTCACAGGATCAAAATTCAAAAGGGATGCACACACGCATGGATGTGTATGTGTGTGATGACCCAGAGTGTTAACACAAACATAACCAAATCCAAAACGTAAATAAATGTCCTTTAATGCCTCCAATTTGGGGCCTCCTGTTCAATAATTCCCAGTTGGAGATGAACGTACTCAAAAATAGTCTTCCAAAGAAAGCAACACAGTCTGAACTTAATGAGGTAAAATAAAAAAACCCAAACAAACTGCAATGAAGGAATTTCCACCACGGGACAGGAGAAGTATTTACCAAATTCAAGAAGATAACAAGGCAGAGTCTGTTGGAAGGACGCCAACCAAGATAACTTCAGCCCAAAATAACACACACTTTGCTTCTGGCAACTCTGTGTTGTAATCATCTCTCTTAAATATTATTCTCCCCAGCTGCCACCAATGAAGGGGATCATGGCCGCTTCCTCTCTCATAAGCCAAGTTGTTCCCTTCTCCGCTCCTCCCTGCGTGCCCTAGGATGCAGACGGGATGGGCCTGGGTCTTCCTCTGACTGCCCAGCCGGCCTCTGCCCTTCCCCAGCCTCCTCCACAACCTCCGGAGCCACAGCTCCGCTCCTTGTCGGGTGTTCCTCCTCTCCCTCAGAGTCCGACTCTAACAAGGGCATGACGACGTGGGAATGCGTGTTACACGTTGCATATTGGGTATGTGCACAATGGGCACTCGGTGCCAAAACGGTTTGCCATCGCCGGTGTAGGCTCTCCTGCTTGAGTAAGGGGTTGGACTAGAAGTCCTTTGAGGTCCCTTTCAACCTGGTTACTCTGACTCATCCTACGGCCTTGTAATGCAAGAACTGGAACAGCTTCCAAGTTCCACTCCTCTCTGATAAAGTCAGGCCACACCTGGAAAATTGTGTCCATTTTTTTGGACTTCTCAAATCCAGGTGAAGCCTCAACCTCCCCGTTTGGTTGGAGGTCAGCAACCATCTGCAAGGGAGATTTCTGTCCAAAGTAGGATTGGCCCCTTCCCATTTCACCCGGCCTTCACAAGCCCAGCCAGAAACTCCACAGCCAGCAAACATCTTGCAGCAATCCCAGTTCAGCACCGGAGGCTGAATACCAAGCACCGGATGTCAAATTACCAAGCCCTAATAAGATCTGGATAAAAGAGAGAATGAGTTGAAAAGAATAAATACGAGCAGGCTTTTTAGAAAACAGCGATGGAAGTGGGTGAAAAGAAATCTGCAGAAAATGTTCCTTGCTTAGTGCCAAGTCTATTTATGTCATGAGCCGTGTTCCCCATCTCCTCACGCCGGTTGTTGGATAAGCGATGGGAGGTGCGTACATTTTATAACAGATAAACAAAACATCTATGGGAAAAAGAGGAAAAAAAAGAATCGGAGAAACAAAAGCAGAGGGAGCACACAGGGACATGAAGAATGCGGAGCAATTTGGCAGAAAAAAAGCTGGTGGCAGGATCCTAAAATTTGACAGTGGGGGGGGCATGTGAATGGGCCCTTAAAAAAAAGTTTGCATTTTTTAAGGAACTTAGGGACATTTTAGGGACATTTTTAGGAACTTAAGGCCAGTGTCCTGTTCCGGTGAACGTTGTTACGTTTTAAATTTCCTTCTGGTGTGGTCCTTTATTCAGCACCACCCTAAACACAGACCAAGGGTCTTCCAACTTGGCAAGTTGAAGACTTGTGGACTTCCAGTTCCCAGAATTCCTGAGCTAACATGACTGGAGGAGGAGGAATTCTGGGAGTTGGAAGTCCACAAGTCTTAAAAGCTGTCAATTTTGAAGACCCTTACGTAGAGGAAGAGAGATAGAATAGATAGACTAGATCAAGGGTCTTCAAACTTGGCAAGTTGAAGACTTGTGGAGTTCCACTTCCCAGAATTCCTGAGCTAACATGACTGGAGGAGGAATTCTGGGAGTTGGAAGTCCACAAGTCTTAAAAGCTGTCAATTTTGAAGACCCTTGGAAAAGATACGTAGAGGAAGAGAGATAGAATAGATAGAAAGAGAGATAGAATAGATAGACTACATCAAAGGTCTTCAAATTTGGCAAGTTTAAGATTTGTGGACTTCCAGTTCCCAGAATTCCTGAGCTAACATGACTGGAGGAGGAGGAATTCTGGGAGTTGGAAGTCCACAAGTCTTAAAAGCTGTCAATTTTGAAGACCCTTGGAATAGATACGTAGAGGAAGAGAGATAGAATAGATAGATAGAATAGAATAGACTAGATCAAGGGTCTTCCAACTTGGCAAGTTGAAGACTTGTGGACTTCCAGTTCCCAGAATTCCTGAGCTAACATGACTGGAGGAGGAGGAATTCTGGGAGCTGGAAGTCCACAAGTCTTAAAAGCTGTCAATTTTGAAGACCCTTGGAATAGATACGTAGAGGAAGAGAGATAGAATAGATAGAAAGAGAGATAGAATAGATAGACTAGATCAAGGGTCTTCAAACTTGGCAAGTTTAAGATTTGTGGACTTCCAGTTCCCAGAATTCCTGAGCTAACATGACTGGAGGAGGAATTCTGGGAGTTGGAAGTCCACAAGTCTTAAAAGCTGTCAATTTTGAAGACCCTTGGAATAGATACGTAGAGGAAGAGAGATAGGATAGACTAGATCAAAGGTCTTCAAACTTGGCAAGTTGAAGACTTGTGGACTTCCAGTTCCCAGAATTCCTGAGCTAACATGACTGGAGGAGGAATTCTGGGAGTTGGAAGTCCACAAGTCTTAAAAGCTGTCAAGTTTGGAGACCCCTGGTATAGAATGATAGGATTTGAAGGGACCTTGGAGGTCTTCTATTCCAACCCCCTTGCTCAAGAGACCCTGTACTATTCCGGATTTTCTTTGGGCTTGGTGGGAAGGATACACATGATCATAGAAAGAGTAACAGAGTTGGAAGGGACCTCGGAGGTCTTCTAGTCCAACCCCTGCTCAAGCAGGAGATCCTATATACTAGTATGTCAGCAAATGGTTGTCCAACCTCTTCTTAAAAACCTCCAGCGATGGAGAATTCGCAACTTTTGAAGGCAAGTCTTCCCACTGGTTAATTTTTCTCAACGGTCGGGAAATTTTCTCCTTAGCTCTAGGTTGCTCCTCCGCCACATTAGACCCTTGGTTGTACAGTAACAATAGTGGAGTTGGAAGGGGTCTTGGAGGTCACCTAGTCCAGCCCCCTATTCTCGCAGGAGACCTATGATATTTCTGATAGATGACCGTCGGGTCTCTTCTTAAAAACCTGCAGTGTCGGGGCCCTTCTGGAGGCAAGCTGTTCCACTCGTCAAAGGATTATAGAATAATATTGGGAAGGGACCTTGAGAACATCTAGTCCAACCCCGTGCTCAAGCAAGGAGACCCTACACAATTCCAGACAGGTGGCTGTCCAGCCTTCCACAACTTCTGGAGGCAAGTTGTTCCACTAGTTACTTGTCCTCACTGTTAGGAAGTTTCTCCTTAATTCCAGGTTTCCAGCGGAATATCTCAGGGCTTCTCCAAGTGTGATTCAATCTCACCCCGAAAGACGAAACAGAAGACCAATCAATCAGAATAGAGTTGGAAGGGACCTTGGAGGTCTTCTAGTCCACTCCCCTGCTCAAGCAGGAGACCCTGTACCATTTCAGACAACTGGCTGGCCAGTCTCTTCTTAAAGCCTCCAGTGACGGAGCACCCGCAACTTCTGGTGGCAGGCTGTTCCACTGGTTAATTGTTCTCCCAATCAAGAAATTCCTCCTTATTTCCAGGTTGCTTCTCTCTTGGATGAGTTTCCCATCCGTTGCTTCTTGTCCTGCCTTCAAGTGCTTTGGAGAATAGGTGGAACCCCTCTTCTTTGGGGGGGGGGGTCGCACGCACCCCTAAAATGCAATACACACACACACACACACACACCTGGCTGTTCTGACCTAGGCTTCCCCGACAGCACGAAGCCGACTCCTTGTCCTGATAAACCCCTTTTATTTCGTTTAGGGTGAATTCCTCTCCAGCAAAGTCCTGGCCAACAGTCTTTCATGAGATTTCACAAGTACAGACCTTTATCAGGCTGGGTGAGTTGCCAGGCCGATAGCTTCCAAACGCCACGCTGTAGTAGCAATGACTTGGCAAGAGGTCAGGAACAGATCTTCACCCTAATGAATTGAACTCATTGTCTCCTGAAAAAAATCATTCCTCTTTCGCTTCTCTTTTATTTCCTATGGGAGGGGTCATTCATCATTCACCTGTGGCTTTACTCTTGTTCCTCAGCTGTTCCCTTCCTCTGGCAGCTCTGTGCATACGCACATTGGGAACAGGCTCCAGCTGTTCTTCTTCCCCACTAATCTCTGACTCCAAAGGCAGCTGATAACTGTTAGACGGCCCTGGCCCCATGTCTGCCTCTTGTTCCTTAGTTGTTCCCTTCTTCTGGCAGTTTTACACATATGCACACTGGGAACAGGCTCCAGCTGTTCTTCTTCCCCACTGATCTCTGACTCCAAAGGCAGCTGATAACTGTTGGACGGCCCTGGTCCCATCTCTGCCTCTGACACAGAGCCCTCGTCAGAGCCTTCCCCAGACTCCAGGACTGGCCCAGGTTCCCCCGTCTGAATCGGCTGCCAGCTCCACTGGCAGGCCACAAACACCCATGCATGCACCCCCACGCCTTGCGCATGCGTACATGACCCCTGCACGCGCACCACTAACCCCGAGCATGCACCGCAGAGATGCGAGGGCCAGTTGATTGGCGGGAGGTGCACACGCACATGCGCAGCAGAGCTGAGCTGGGGCAACGGCTCATGTGCTGCTCACAGAGGGCTCTGCATGCCACCGGTTCGCCCTCACGGCCATCAAGGAATTTGAGAGAAACTGAAGAGATTGGATCCACGCGCAATACTTTAAACCAGGGGTCTCCAACCTTGGTAACTTTAAGACTGGTGGATTTCACAAGTCCACCAGTCTTAAAGTAGCCAAGTTTGAGGATCCCTGCTTTAAACCACAAGCTTCACATATTCAGGTAGCCAGGATTTGCAAAGCCTGTTTAATAATGCCAGAGAGCCATTTTAAGATAGCTGGACTTCAACTCCCAGAATCCCCAGCTACAGAATTCTGGGAGTTGAAGTCCACCCACCTTAAAACTTCCCAAGAGTGAAAAACCCTGATTTAATTATCTCTTTCTGTGATTTTTTTTTTTTTAAAATCTTGGTGTCTTTACCTACCAATCCCAAATGAAGTACAGGCAGCCCTCAACTTACGACGGGTCCACATTCAAAATTATGATGGGCCTTCCAAAAGCTACTTTTGTTTATACTTATGTGTTTATACAGTATAATATGTAATGTATGTTTTCTCATGCATGCTTGACAAACAAAATAAATAAATCAAAATAAAGAGAACAATTAATCAGGGGAACAACTTGCCTCCAGAAGTCTCGAATGTTCCACAACTTTTTAAAAAGAGATTGGACAGGCATTTGTCTGAAATAGCATAGTGTTTCCTGCCTGAGCGGGGGTTCGATTAGATGACCTCCAAAGTCCCTTCCAATCTATTCTATTCTATTCCATTCCATTCCATTCTATTCTTATTTCTATTCTATTCTGTTCTGTTCTATTTCTGCTCTGCTCTGCTCTGTTGTTTATTCCATTCTATTTTCTGTTCTGTTGTTTTGTATTCTATTTTCTGTTCTATGTTCTGTTCTGTTCTTCTTCTCCTTACGACTTGGGATTTGAAGCTCCAAGAACCTCCCTCCCATGGTCAGGCGGCTGCTTCTTGGCCCACATTTACAACTATTTTTAGCGTAACGCAATTTAAGGCGTGTTTGCAAGAAACCGGCGTTTAGTTTCAACTTCTGCCCAAAACTGGTCTCATGGAGAAGAGGTTCGTTTTACGACCACAGAGTTAGCTCTAAGACCGCTGCAAAGAGATGGTTAAAATCAGGCCTGGCCACCCCGTTTTGCAACTATACGATTGAAATTATGGGCCGGATGATGGTTTTAAATTAAGGATTATCTCAGTTTTCCTTCCTTACAAGCACAGGTCTTTGGTCTAAGGTTAGTGGGAAGTTGATCCCAAAACCTTGAATTATTTATAGAAATAATAAAAAGATGGAATACAGGCGGTCCTTGACTTACGACCGCAATTGAGCCCCAAAATTCTTGTCACTAAGTGAAACAGGTGGCTTTTGCCCCATTTTATGACTTTTCTTGCCAGTTGTTAAATGAATCATTGCAGCTGTCACAAGTCTGAGTCAAGTTTGCCAAGGGTCTGGATTTTGACCGTGGAGATGGCTGCAACGGTTGGGCGAAAAATATGGTCCGTAAGTCACTTTATTTCCCAGTGCCCTTGTCCCTTTAAACAGTCACTAAACGAACTGTTGTAATTCGAGGACCGCCTCCAGAAATAAATAAATGATAAAAATAAATATTCAGGAGCGCCAGACGTAAAGCTGGATAGGAGGAGATGGGCATTAATAGTACGTACTGTACTTATTGTACTGTCAAGAAAATGATGTTGAAAGGTATTGATGCCTCTTCTATTATAGGAATTATCATCAACTTTTTAATATTTTGAATTTTGTCTACTTTTTAATATTTTGAATTTCAATAAAGAATTTTTTAAATAAAATAAAAAAAAGGAGAAGGTGGGCGAACAGTTTAAACAGGGTTAAATTTGCACTGGGTTGTTGTTTTTTGCACCAACGATGCGCTTCCTGAAAAAATGTTGCAAGCAACATCGTGCACGGGCATTGGGGCTTGCCCCGTTAACCAATATGCGTGCATGCCCTCTTTGGGTGCGCTCAAGATTCGGATTCCACTACGGCGTTGTTCCTCCCCCCTCCCCCAACAGCCGTAAGCTCTGATCCAACCAGAGGCATCATTTCTTTCAGAGAGAGAGAGAGCAGAGAGAGAGAAAGGAAGAGGAGAGAGAGGAGAGAGAAAGGGAGAGAGAGAAAGAGAGAGAAGAGAGAAAAGAGAGAGAGAGAGAGAAAGAGAGAGAGAAGAGAAAAGGAGAAAGAAGAGAGAGAGAAAGGAGAGAGAGAGAGAGAGAGAAAGAGAGGAGAAGAGAGAAAGAGAAAGAAAAGAAGAGAGAAAGAGAGGAGAAAGAGAAAGGAGAAAGAAGAGAGAGACAGAGAGGAGAGAGAGAGAAGAGAGAGAAAGAGGAGAGAGAGAGAAAGAAAGAGAGAGAGAGAGAGAAAGAGGAGAGAGAAAAAGGAGAGAAAGAGAGGAAAGAGAGACGAGAGGAAGAAAGAGGAAAGAAAAAGAGGAGAGAAGAGAGAAGAGAGAGAGAAGAGAGAAAGAGAAAGAGAAAGAGAGAGAAGAGAAAGAGAGAAAGAGAGAGAGAGAGAGAGAGAGGAGAGGAGAGAGAAAAGAGAGAGAAAGAGAAAGAAAAAGAGAGAAAGAGGAGAGAGAGAAGAGAGAAAGAAAGAGAGGAGAGAGAGAGAGAGACAGGAGAGAGAGAAAGAGAGAGAGAGGAGAGGAAGAAAAAGAGGAAAGAAAAAGAGGAAAGAAAAAGAGGAAAGAAAAAGAGGAAAGAAAAAGAGGAGAGAAAGAGGACAGAGAGAGAGCAGCACGTAAAGCACCGGATTTAGAGAAAGGGAAACTGAGGCACGCTGCCTTGCGCAGTTGGCCCTAAGCCAACCTCTGAGGGGTTTTTTATTTTATGCGTGTTTTAGCGCCATTGTGGGATTTATAGGGCTAGTAATGAAAAAGTTTTATCGCCTTAGCTCCTCTGCAGCCGGCCTGCCTGGCTTCCTCCCTGCGCACACACACACACACACACACAACATCTGGATGGGCAGCTGGCCCTGGCTTGCCCCCACAGAAGGCAGGTTCAATTCCCACCTGTGGGTCTCCTTCCCCCTAAAGCTGCAATTCATTGATCCTGCCCCCCGTTCCTCCCCCCAAGGCTAGGGAAAAGGGCCTAGCTGGATCAAGCTCATCCCTGGGATGGGAGACCACCAGGAGATCTGCTGCAGGGAAGAAGCCCCCCCCGCCCCCCCCAAAAAATGCACGTAGGTTGATGCAAGAGGCGGGGTGGGTGTGGAGATCCCAGGTCCTTTTGGGGAACCTTGAGGGGGGGGCTTGTCTTCCGTGACCCCCGAGGCTCAGCCTGCCCTCCTCCCACCCAACACACGGTCCGGCAAGCTGGTTTTCTCAACTGGGCGTCCGTGAGGACTGGGGGAGCGCCCTTGGAAGGGGGGGTTTGTTGGGGTGCCCAAATACCCCGGCTTCGTCTTAAAGAGTCCCCTCCCGAGACACCCCCGCCCAGCCCCCTCCTCACCCACCTTAGAGCAAAGGGACTGTTAGACCAAGCTCATCCCTGGGATGGGAGACCACCCGGAAATCTGCTGCAGGGAAGACCCCCTCCCTCCCAAAGGAGCTCCCCCACCAGGTGCAGGTGGATTGATGCAACAGGCTGTGGGGGGAGCGGGGGAATCCCAAGACTTTGTTGGGAGCCCCTCCCCACCTGAGGCTCAGCATTGCAAACACGTGGCCAGCCGGCTTCCCCAACCGGGCGCCCGCAAGGACCGAGGGAGGGGGGGGGCGTTTGTCGGGGGGGGGGCGCCTAGCACGGCTTCATCTTCACTGAGACCCGATCCTTCCTCACCCCCCACCCCCTCCCCTCAGGCTAGGGAAAACGGCTCTTCCCTGGGATGGGAGACCACCAGGAGATTCCCCCCACTGCAGGGAAGAGCGCCCCCATAAAAAAGGAGCCCCCGCCCTAGGTGCAAGTGGGCTGATGCAAGAGGGAGCTTCCTCACCCCCACTGCCCCCTCCCTCAGGCTAGGGAGAACGGCTCTTCCCTGGGATGGGAGACCACCAGGAGATTCCCTTTCCCCGCTGCTACTGCAGGGAAGAGTCCCCCAAAAAGGAGCCCTGGCCCTAGGTGCAAGTGGGCTGATGCAAGAGGGAGCTTCCTCACCCCCTCCCCTCCCCTCAGGCTAGGGAGAATGGCTCTTCCTGGGATGGGAGACCACCAGGAGATTCCCCCTTGCTACTGCAGGGAAGAGCCCCCCCATAAAAAAGGAGCCCCGGCCCTAGGTGCAGGTGGGCTGATGCAAGAGGGAGGGGGAATCCCAAGACCTTTTGGGGACACCCCCACCCCCAAAGCTGAGCCTCTCATGCCCGCCCTTGCAAACACATGGCCAGCCGGCTTCAGCAGGGCGCCCGGACTGACGGAGGGGGTGGCGTTTGTCGGGGGCACCAGCCCGGCTTCATCTTCATTGAGACCCGATCCTTCCTCAACCCCCCCACTGGCCCCTCCTCAGGCTAGGGAGAACGGCTCTTCTCTGGGATGGGAGACCACCAGGAGATTCCCTCCCCTACTGCAGGGAAGAGCCCCCCACCCCATAAAAAAGGAGCCCCCGGCCCTAGGTGCCGGTGGGCTGATGCAAAAGGGGGGGGGGGGGAAATCCCAAGACCTTTTGGGGACACTCCCACCCCCACCCCCCAAGCTCAGCCTCTCATGCCCGCCCCCTTGCAAACACATGGCCTGGCCAGCCCGCTTCCCCAACCGGGCGCCCGCGAGGACTGAGGGAGGGGTGGGTGGGTGGGTGGCGTTTGTCCGGGGAGGGGGGCCCCGCAAATGCCTCTAAGGCTACGTCTTAGGGTCGGTGTCCCCCCAACCCCTTCCCTGAGACCCCCCTCCTCACCTGCCCGGCTGAAGCGAAAGGAGCGGAGGAAGGCCAGGCAGTCGCCCAGGCCGGCGCCCAGAGCGAAGGCGCCCTGGAAAGGGCAGCGGCGGAAGAAAAGCTCGAAGGCGGCCGGCTGGCGGTGTCTGCCGGCCCGCCAGTAACCGTAGGCCATGGTGAACTGGTAGAGGTCGGTCAGCAGCGCCAGCGAGGAGCCCCGACGAGCCTCCATGGCTCGCTCTGCGCCCGGCCGGGGCACGCGGGGCAGCCCCGCCCACCGGAGGGAGGGGGGAGGCCACGCCCCCTACGCCCCGCCCTCCCCGCGCGGGACGCATCGGGAGCGCCGGAACGGAAGGGCCGGGGGGGGGGAGGGGAGGGGGGGGGCGGCTTTCCCGCGCGCCGCCAGCCGGGCGCCCGCGGGCCTCCCGAGCTCGAGGAGTTGCGTGGAAATGGGACACGCCGGAAAAAACCGAAGAGGGTGGACGAGGAAATAGAATCGAGGTGAGAAGAGAAGAGTAGAGTAGAGTAGAGAAGAGAAGAGAAGAGAAGAGAGCTGAAAACGGGAGAATAAAGGAGAGGAATGGAGGAGAAAAGAAAAGAAAAAAGAATCAAGGCTAGAAGAGAACAGAAAATAAACTAGAGAATAGAACAGAAAATAGAATCAAGGCTAGAAGAGAAGAGAACAGAAAATAGAATAAAAGCTAGAAGAGAACAGAAAACAGAATAGAAAATAGAATAAAGGCTTGAAGAGAAGAGAAAATAGACTAGAAAATAGAATAAAGGCTAGAAGAGAACAGAAAATAAACTAGAGAACAGAAAACAGAATAGGATAATAAAGAAGAGGAATGGAGAAGAATAGACTAGAAAATAGAATCAAGATTAGAAAAATAAAAGAGAATAGAATAGAAAACAGAATAGAATAGGATACTAAAGAAGAGAGGAATGGAGAAGAATAGACTATAAAATAGAACAAAGATTAGAAGAGAACAGAAAATAAAAGAGAATAGAACAGAATAGGATAAAGAGAGGAATGGAGAAGAATAGAAAATAAACGAGAATAGAATAGAAAACAGAATAGGATAGGACAATAAAGAAGAGAGGAATGGAGAAGAAAGAAAGAATAGAATAGAAAGAATAAAGATTAGAACAAAAAATAGAATAGAAAACAGAAAAAAAATGGAAATTAGCAGACTAGAAAACAGAAGAGAACCAAAAACAGAATAAAGATTAGAATAAATAGAAAATAGAATATAGAAAATAGAATAGAAAACTGAATAGATAATAGAAAACAGAACATAGATAATAGAAGAGAATAATAAAGAAGAGAGGAATGGAGACGATAGAGAATAGGATAAGATAGGATAGAATAATAAAGAAGAAACGAGAGGAATGGAAAAGAGAGAATAGAATAGTAGAAGAAAGTAATGAAGAAGAGAGAACAGACAAATGAAGACTACACTTTTGTCACTTTGAAAGCTGGTTGGTGGTCCCCTCCCCAGGCCATGGCAACAGATCCTGGGGGGACGGAGGAAGAAGCCCTGGAGTGGAGACGGTCCCACCTTCCTTGGGCATCGCGATGGCACCCGGAGCTCCTCGGCGCCCCACGGAGCTACGGCTGCTCTGTGTGGGGAGGGGGCTCCCCTGCCGGGAATTCAATAGCTGCGCTGACAGGTGTGGGAGTTGTCCGGGGTTCACTGCGCACCTTCCCCTTCCTCGCAGAACCCGGCCTTCTTGAGACGAGGTAGTCCTCGACTCAAGACCCGGACATTTTCGGTGGCCATTTGGAGAAATGTGTGAATGCGAGTCGAGTCCCATTTTACGATTTTTCTTACCGCGTTGAAGTGAACCAGTACAGGTGTGAAATTCCTCACGGGGTTGTTAAGCGAATCTGGCTCACAAGCGAATCTGGCTCCCCTTAGGACACGGTGGCCGTCATAAACCTGAGTCAGTTGTCAAGCAGCCGAATAATAAATCACAGGAATGCTGCCATGGTGTGAAAAACGCTCAGGATGTGTTTGTAACGTCGGACGCTTAGCAAACTGTTTTTAAGTCGAGGACTGCCTGTACCTGCCCCTTCCTTGGTTCCTGCCCCTGGTGAGGTCAGCTAGTCGGGCCCCTCCAGGTCACTCTGGTCTGGAGGTGGGTCCCATGGAGGGGGCCCACTCCTTGGAGACTTGCATCCCCCTTTCCACAAAGTGAGGACCTAGTGCCACGATGACAAACCTATGGCACAAACACACCTGCACTGCGCATGTGCGCACCTCCCAGACGATTTTCGGCCCGTTGAGCTGTTTCGCCCTCCCAGAGGCTTGAGGGAAGCCTCTGCAGCCTTGGGAGGCCGAAAAATGGGCCTGCTGGAAATCCCGGAAGTGCTAAAACGGGCCCGTTTTCGGCCTCCCAAGGCTGCAGAGGCTTCCTTTGAGCCTCCGGGAGGCGAAAGGCGCCTCAAATGGGCCAAAATTCAGCTGGGAGCATTGCACAGGTGGGGTAAGCGTTGCATTGTGGGTGCCAGCACACACAAGCATGTGCTTTCAGCCCACCACAACAAAAAGGTTTGCCATCACCGACCTAGTAGCTACTCCAGGTACTGGTCCAGAATGGGGGAGGATCAGTCCCCTTCTGTTGCTCATTGGCTGCATTTGGGGGGGTTTCTTGATTTCTTTCTTTTTTTTTTAATATCCTGTACTTTCAATTTTTTATTTGAAAGTTTGTTTTGTTTGTGTGAGTGGCTGTGGAATTGGGCAGCCTGCAAATCCTGGCCCTGACATCTCAGAGGAGTTGGCAGGATAGCACCCCTGTAGCCAGGCTTCTCATTAACGTTTCATGCTGAATTTTAACCTCTGGTTTACATTTTTTTTTGTATTGTGTTTTTTAAAAAAAAAAAACATTTCATTTGTACATCGGCCAGAGTCCCTTTTGTGAGGGAGACTTGGAAGCGGTTTCTAAAATAGGTATGGATTTATGAGAGTTTGATAAAGGCAAGACAGGCAAACAGACATCATAAATTGCACACGGACGAGATAGAATAAACGGAAAGAAGAAGTCAGCCCAATGTGATTTTACCCAATAAATTGTGGTAAGATTAATTAGGCATTGCAAAGCCTGGCTTTTTAGTTTTTCTGATGACCTGTTCAGTCTGATGGTTATCTCATTACTCTTGTGATTGATTCTAAGTATTAATAATATTATTATGTATTGTGGAAAGACCCCCCCCACCCCAGAAGAATGAAATATTTTGAGAAATATTCAAAAAGGCAGGATAAAATATTTCCCCTAAAAGGTCCATTAAAAATCTTAAGGGAGACAGAAACTCAGCATCAGACTGGGCCAGCTTATCTACGAAACAAGATCTTTGGCTCCAGGATGACGGGATTAAGACGTGGCCCTTCGGGACATAATGGGATTTTAACCCACTACCATTTAGAAGATGCAGAGCTCACTATGTTGCACAATCTCCTAAGGACATTGCATCCCCTTTCAAACCGCAACCAAACTTAACTCAAAACACCTAGGGTTTGTACTTTGCCTATGGAGCCAGCTATGACCCCTAGATAACCCCTGAATGGCCCCAAGGGAGTCTGAGAACAGCCAACAGAACACACTTTCTTGCACAGGAACAGGAGGCTTAACAACTCCGTGACTCCCTTAGCAACTGCCGAGATTCACTTAACGACTGTTGCAAGAAAGTTTATAAAATAGGGGGGGGGCACAACCCCCTTAACGCTTGCCTTGCTTAACAGTGTAAATTTGGGGCTCAATGGTGGGTCGTACGTCGAGGAGCCCCTGTACTTAATTCCTCTCTCAAATCCTTTTTTTTTTAGGGAAGAGGGTGAGCCTTTCCTTCCATGGTGGCGCAATAGTTGGGTGCAGAAGGACGGAGCCAAACACCGCTTGTGAAATGAGCGAACTCTGGAAGGGAGCATTTGAGGTGGGAGATTTATGACATCAAGCCACGTTGAATTCCTTCTATTGGAGAAGGTGACTTTTCGGGGTTGTTTCTAACTTCCAATATTATGTAGGGTAATTCCAGGTTGTGTCCGATCTGGAGTAATGTCAAGGTTCCAAGGGATGAAATCTATTTTAAAAAGAAAACCAAAGTCCATCTTCCAAGGCAATTTCTTTTATTTAGGAAAACATCAAATTGGCAAAGGCCGTGGCAGTTCCGGATCTGACACAACCTGGAATTACCTCACATTATTAGAAGTTAGAAAAAAAAAACCAAGTCAAATTCTCCAATAGAAGAAATTCAACGTTGCTTGATGTCATAAATCTCCACCTCAAGGGCCTGAACATGGTCAGCTCGCTTTCCCACGGGAATAAGGGTCACCTAGAACAGGGGTCACCAACCTTTTGGACCTCAGGGACCACCAAACTCATAATTTTAAAGCCCACGGACCAGAGAACCTGGGAAAATCCCTAAAGATAAGTCTGCAGGAAAATTCCCCACCCCGTTTCCCTACCAATCGATCTTTCTTTATTTGGGATCGCAGGATACCGTCTCCAGCTCTGTTCTCAGGGTAAGAGAGAGAGAGACTTTTGGCTTCATGCAAGGAAAGCAGCAGAAGCCGCAAAAGTCTTTCTTTCTCTCCCCCAAACTCCGCCAGAAAGGAGTCTTTGTGAGACTTGTCATGCCTCTTGGAGCAGGAGGCCTTGCAGGGTCCCAAAGACTCGTTTCTGGTGGAGTTTGAGGGACAGAAAGACCGACCTTTGCTGCTTTCCTTGCATGCAGCCAAAAGCAGAAGAAGAAAGAAGTGGAAAGAAGCAGCCCGGTGGCCAGGCCAGGCGTGTGGGCAAGTTCTCCCTCTCCGCCCTTTCCCCTCTCTCCTCACTACCTCGTGTTGTTCGACGCAAGCCTTGTGTTCCCGCGGGCCATGTGGGCGGCGCAGCCTTGTGTTCCCACGCAGCCTGGATTGCTTTTGGGGTGGGGGTTGACCTTTCTCTGCGGACAACCAGTGGTCCCCGGTCCACTGGTTGGTGACCACCGACCTATCCTATACAACTCTATCTCCACTCCTCCCCCGCTTAGGAATGCGGCAAGCCCCAAAACCTTCCCCTGTGACTGCCAAAGAGAAAGTAAGAAAAATAAGATATACTAAGCCTAACTAACAATGGCTACACCTATATGTCGGTTTCCTAATTCAGCCGAAGCGTCACAATCTCTGAAGCCGCGGGGAAAAAGAAGGCCCCGGCGTGGCTCTCCAACTCTTAACCATTTATTAGCTTTGGAAAGGGTAAAAGGTTTGCCGTTAGATCTTGTTGAAAGCAGCTATGTCAACACTCTGCACCTGGAAGAGAAAAGACGGGGGTGAGAAAGCTTGCACGGTGGGAGACCCGGAGATCCCGAGGCCTTTAATTTCATTCAGGCATCCAGAGGTGCGTGTAGAAGGGATCTGATGGGCCATGGATGCCTAAAATGAACTCTGGCCAGGGTGCGCATGGTTCAAACACAAAGAGTACCCGTTTGAGACACTTTTCTTTCCCGTGTTCAATCAGAATAAGAGCTGGAAGGCACCTCAGAGGTCTTCTAGTCCAGCCCTCTGCTCAAGCAGGAGACCCCTATACCAACTCAGATAAATGGCTGTCTAATCTCTTCTTTAAAACCTCTGGTGACGGAGCACCCACAACTTCTGGTTCATTGTCCTCACTGTTAGGAAGTTTCTCCTTCATTCCAGGTTGCTTCTCTCCTTGATTGGTTCCCATCCATTGATTGTCCTGCCCTCTGGTGCTTTGGAAAATAAGTTGACCCCCTCCTCTTTGTGGCAGCCCCTCAAATACCGGAAGACTGCTACCATGCTCCCGCCGCCCCAGTCCTTCTTTAGACTGGCCATACCCAAATCCTGCAACCATTCTTCCTATCTTTTAATCTCTCATTCCCTCCACAACTACCTCCATTTCTTTTGATTCTTTAGACCAAGGGTCTTCAAAACTTGGCCAAGTTTAAGGCTTGTGGACTTCAACTCCCAGAATTCCCGAGCTAACATGACAGGAGGAGGAGGAATTCTGGGAGTTGAAGTCCACAAGTCTTAAAGTTGCCAAGGTTGGACACCCTGGTTTACACAGTTCCTTCCTTCTCCTTAAGGCAGAGGTCTCCAAACTTGGCCAAGTTTAAGACTTGTGGACTTCAACTCCCAGAATTCCTGAGCTAACATGACTGGAGGAGGAGGAATTCTGGGAGTTGGAAGTCCACAAGTCTTAAACTTGGCCAAGTTTGGAGACCTCTGCCTCAGCCAGCTTTGCTGGAATTCTGGGAGTTGAAGTCCACAAGTCTTAAAGTTGCCAAGGTTGGACACTCCTGGTCTAAACCATTGGGCATATGTAATTTTTATTTGATGAATAAATTAAAAAATAAAATAAAATTGTGTTCGTTAAATCAAGGACAACCTGTATACATTCTTTAGTTATGTGCCTAGCCAGCAAGGAGACATAACGGAGGTAGTGGACGAATCTCACTCTGTAGAACAAGGGTCTTCAAACTAGAAGACTTGTGGGCTTCCAACTCCCAGAATTCCTGAGCTAACATTCTAGGAGTTGAAGTCCACAAATCTCCAAGCTGCCAAGTTTAGACAATCATTTAGTCTGTAAAAATACAGGGTGTCCTGTTTGAGAAAGGGGGTTGAGCTAGAAGACCTCAAAGGTCCCTTCCAACTCTGTGATTCCGTTATCCTCATCTTGGCTGAGTGAAGGGAGCAGTGAAGGAACGACTTCTGGTTCCATTTCCCAGTCCTGAACTATCGCCAGGCCAAAATAAAACATTAACTGCGTGGTTTGAAGCGGCTGAAAACCCATGAGGTGTGACGGCGAGACCTCAACCCTGGGGGCACCGGGAAGAAAGGGGGGGGTGTTATTTGGGGGCAAAACTCCGCAGTCAGGACAAGTATGAGGGGCCCTCGTTGGGACTCAAGAATTCGACAAGTGTGCTAAGCCAAACCCTGAGTCTGAGTTGGACTTAACGTCGTCGAAGGCCTTAATAAAAACAGCACCCTAAGAAAGGTTTTTAGTGACTTGGGTGAATTCAGTTAGCAACACCGGGAACGGAATCCTATGCATGAAGCATTACCTGAGATTAACAGTAAGGCAAGGGATAATACCGTTTCTCCGAAAATACAACCTACCCTGAAAGTAAGTCCTAGCTTGATTTTTACGGGGTGCCCAATATAAGCCCTACCCCCCACAAATAAGCCCTAATTAAGACCCCGCCCACTCCAGAGTGGACGGGTAAAAATTAATATAGGGTGGAGGTGGGGGAGCGGTAGAACTGCCCTACTACTTACCTTTGGACAGGTGTAGCCAGGCCTTGCACACCTTGACACCCACCTCGCCGGCCCATTTCTTCTGCAGCCGGCTAGGCTTTCCTGAAGGCCTCTGGAGCCGATAAGAAAGCTCAGGATCGATCCTATCAGCTGCAGAGGCCTTCAGGAAAGCGTTGCCAGTCACAGAAGAAGTTCCCGAGGGCCTCTGACGGCAAAAAGGAGGCCAGGGGGTGACACGCACAAGTGAGGTGAGTCAGTGGAGGGCATCCCCCCAAAATAAGACCCGGTGCCACTTTTTTGGTGGCAAAAAAAGTAAAATAAAAAACAAGACAGGGTCTTATTTTCGGAGAAACATGGTATTTGCAGGAGAAAAACCAAAATGCCCTAATGGCTATCTGAGCCCTCCTGATTTCATGACACACTAGAATAAGGGCACACAAAAAGGAGCTGGGTTTACGGAACACAACCGAGCCTACAAATTGACCCGTGATTAGCTCACTGATGTTATCTACTCTAATTGGGCTGATTTCTCAATGTCTACTTTGTTGTTCTGCTGTTTTACTTCCGTTCTGTTTACACGTCTTTTCGTTTTTGTTCCTTTTTATAGTTGTAAGCCGCTTGGAGTCGCCCCCGTGGGGAGATAGGTGAGAAATAAATTTAGCAAATAAATAAACACAGCTATGACGTTAGGAGCATGCACTTTAAATGCACGGTCCTAGAACGGGGGTGTCCAATCTTGGTAATGTTATGACCTGGGGATTTCAACAAGCAAAGCTGGCTGGGGAATTCTGGGAGTTGAAGTCCAAGTCATAACGTTGCCAAGGTTGGACACTCCTGGTCTAATATCTATCAGGTAATTTAAAATCTCTGATTTTTTTAGGATTTGGGGGAGAGAGAACGTTATGTACTTCTGGCTGCTGAATCTCCCTGGAACAAGGTTGGTGACCTCCGGCCCATGGGTCAGATAATAGATATAATCAGAGTTGGAAGGGACCTTGTAGGTCATCTAGTCCAACCCCCTGCCCAAGCAGGAGACCCTACACCATTTCTGACAGGTGGCAGTCCAATCTCTTCTTGAAAGCCTCCAGGGATCAAGTTCCTACAATGTCTGCAGGCAAAAGCTGTTCCATTGGTTGATTATTCTCCTTATTTCCAGGTTGAATCTCTCTCCTTGATCTGTTTCCATCCATTCTTCCTTGTTTGGCCTTCAGGTGCTTTGGAGAATAGCTTAACCCCTTCCTCTCTGGGGCAGCCCCTCAGATATTGGAAGGCTGCTATCATGTCTCCCCTGGTCCTTCTCTTCACTGAACTAGCTGTGCCCAGTTCCTGCAACCGTCTTTTTTCCAACCGTTCTTTCTAACCTGCCCAAATTTTTTTTATTTTAACCGAAGAAGTTACTTGGATGAGTAATGACCTATCTCCACTGGAATAAACTTTGCTCCAGTTGCCATGATTTAATCTTTTAAAAGAATTCTTTTGGCCTGGGTGATTGAATCCTCATTTACACCATCAAAATAAAAGCAATCTATTGCGACCCAGACAGGCAAAGCTAAAGAGCCAGAAGTGACCCAGGAACTACAAAATGCCCAGATCTGTGAAAGCAGCAGTAAGCCTGGCCATTGGTCCTGGGGTTTATGTGTTTGTGTGTGTGTGTGTGTGTATATATGTGTGTGTGTGTGGAGAAGATTACTGATCCCCGTTCTACAGATTATCAGAGGTAATTTGAGAGAATCTCTGATCTCTGCAAGAGAACCTTTGGCGGTATAAGCCCCTCTCCCTCCAGATATTCCCTCCTTTATAATTTGATTTATAACTCAAAAGCTTTTTACTCGCTCCGGTAGAACTTCAGGGTGGCCCATCCGACAGCAATACAACCAACCACCTTTGAAAAACTTACATAATCTTCAAATTTGGTAATCTCCTCTTCCAGGATATCCGTCCCGACTTTGTCGTCCTCCACCACGCACTGGATCTGGAGTTTCTTGATGCCGTAGCCCACCGGGACCAGTTTGGAAGCCCCCCAGACGAGGCCGTCTACCTGGACAGATCGCACACGCTCCTCCATCTTGGCCATGTCCGTTTCGTCATCCCACTAGAAACGAGGAAGGGGCGAGGGGAGGCGGGGGTGGAGGAGAAGTGAGAAAGATGGGACTTCAAACACACAGCTAGCTAAGTAGGGGGGATAAAAGCGAGGCAGCTTTGCATGCGGAAATAAAGGGAAAAGTGAGGGAAATAATTGTTTCTCCAAAGGACACTAATGTCAACTTATATTTTACATTTCTCTGGTCTTTTTAGAGTTGCCAACAGAAAGGGAAGGGGGGAGCAGTGCAGCAGCTTGGAAACAGAAACTGCATTCCATAAATAGCTTTTCGAAGATAGCAACTAGGTGACCGAAGTTTCTGCCGCGACTGGAGAGCATGATGGATGACTCTTGACTATGGAGGTGTCCCATTGGAGAATATGAGTTACGATACACGTAGGGGGTGGTGGTGGAAATCGGGGTCAAGGATGACAATGAAGGATTTGTCCCAGAGACGACTACACCTAGGCAGTGCCGGACATGTTAACTCCCAAGAAATCTTTTTTTTTAAGTTTTGGAAGTTTTGGCTCGAGACTCACGATTTAAATGGGGGTAACTGCCGGAGCCCTGACAGCTAATTGTCTAATCAGCCACCGATTTAGTCATCGCGTGAAATTATGGTGCTCTTCTGGGCACGAGAAACCAAGAGAAAAGGATAGGGATCAAAAACACCGTGAATTTACTTCTTCTGCGCGGGGTACACCAGGAGCTGATCTGACTCATGGTCAAGGCAGAAAACAGTGAATGGACTTCAGGGACGGAAGGGCATGGTGGACTTAGGGTGTAGGGTCTCCAGACTAAGGGTGCATTTGACCCCACCTTCAGACTTGGCCTGGTCACCTCCAACATTGGGAGCTTCAAAACTTGGCGACGTTTATGACTTGAGGGCTTCAAAACCCAGAATTCCCACAGCCAGCCAGGCAGAGGGATGCTGACAGCCACGGTCTGCCTCCCCCGCTGCCCACAGCCCCGGATGCGATGGGTCTCTTGGCCACTTCGAATCACTGTGATGACCCAGGGCAAGGCACAGCGAGCGGATAGTTCAAACTGCCCCTTCATCGCTCCAATTTTCCCCTCAAACACTCCCATGTTTCTGGCAAGTCCCAAAGCAAAGTGCACACGCGCGCGCACGTGCACGCTCAGCAGCCTCTGGCTGCAAGTAGTCCAGCAAAACGCTGTTGGTGCAACGGCCTCAAGGCAAGAAGTCCAGCGTGGCAAGGGAATAAGTCAATGAATCCAGGAACCAAGGAAGAAGGCAAGAAGTCCAGCAAACTCCCAAAGTCGACAATGGCACGCCAAACTCCACTAATTCAGCGTTTGTTCCCGACAAATATCCCTCCCAACGCGCCTCCTTAAGTCTCAGTCCCCAGGTGTGCCTTATGAAGAGGGGCGGGGCGCTCTCCTCCCGAGCTGTCGGGTTGGCCTGCGCTGTTCCTGCCTCCTCTCCACTCTCCGTCCTCTGGGATCAGGAGGAGACAAGTCCTTGCTCATCGCCTGAGCTTCGTGGTTCTTTATCTCCACTTCCTGCCCACTCTCGGTTGTTCTGCCCCCGCTCCTCCGAGGGGTCCGGGGATGTCCTGTCCTGCTCTTCCCCCCCATTCCTCCAAACCCAACGAAGCTGCCCTCTCAGTCTTCATCGGCCATAGCGCTGGCATATCCTCCCCTGCGGATTCAGCCTCCAACGGGGACATGACAATCATAGTCAGAGAAAGCAGAGAGTTGTTCCCCCCCACCCAAGACTAGAGCTATGCTGGCTGGGGAATTCTGGGAGTTGAAGTCCACAAGTCTTAAAGCGGCCACGATTGGAGGCCCCTGTCCTACACCCCGCTGCCATTTTGAAGCTCCTCTGTGCTAAACAAAACATTCCCTTTTTCACCATCCCTTGGATAGGAGTCCTGCAAACATCGGCTGTGCATAAGCAACTGAGCCCCTTGCAATTTGTCTGCCACTTTATCTGAGGCATCCAGAGTCTGCCCAACGCATTAAATTGCAATGTTGCTGTACAAATGCGTCTCATCTTTCTGCAGCTACCCAAAGGCGAAAAGGGAACGGAAAGCCACTTAGAGAGAGAACATTAAGAAACTGGCGTGCAGAGAGCATTCCCGAACCACTTACTGCAGTGGCCCTCAACTTTTTTTGTACCATGGCCCGGTACCGGCATCACAAAATGACCCACGGACCGGTACCGGTGTCAGCACGCAAGGTGAGCCGAGCGACCGGCCAGCCAGCCGTCCCCCGCTTCTCCCCGCCACCTTCAACTCCTCCTTTGTACTTTCTCGCGGTTGATGGGCTTTTCGGGCTCTTTCTTAATCTCCTCCTGAGTAACGCGAGACTCCACCGCCATCGGGACGGCTCTTCGTTCGAAGCCGCCCCCCTCCTTCGACAAAACTAAGGCGTGAGGATTCCTTCAGCACCCAAGCGCCGCTTTCCAACCGACAACCGACAAGCTCACCCGGAAGCAGTTTCTCAAGCGCCGTTGAAACAAGATGGCGGCTCCCAAGCAAAATAGGCGGCCCGGTACGAAATGATCCACGGACCGGTACCGGTCCGGGACCCGGTGGTTGGGGACCCTGACTTACTGTTCCAGAAGATTGCCTCAAAGAAAGCCCTCAGAGCAGGGGTGGGCAAACTTTTTGGCTCGGGGGCCTCACTGACTTTTAAAATTGGACAGATGGGCCACCACCTGGTGTCGAAATGCCTATCATTATAAGTCAAAATCAAATGAATGCAATCATTCAATCATTCACATCAAACCTTAATTCTGTACCAATCTTCAGCGGGCCGGATTAAAAAGACCAACGGGCCGGATGTGGCCCCCGGGCCGTAGTTTGCCCACCCCTGCCTCAGAGGATCCCTGCAAAGTCTCGGTCTGGGAAGGCAACAGACATGTTGCAACGATCCCCTAAATGGCTCAGTCCAAAACGGTATGTTTGGCACACCCGGTTAAGGAACCACCAGGGTCCCTTAGGTCAGCGGGAATAAAAGGCAAGCGTTTCCCCTGTCTACTCCTATCCAACTCTGGATGCTCATCTTGTTGCTTGGCTGAGGGAGGCAGCATTGTCCAAAGACAATTTCTGTGGTCCTGTGGCCATCGTGGAACTGAGCACGCTCAAAACTGTAGAAATGGTGGTAGACTTTAGAAGAAACCCTCCCATACGACCACCTCTTACAATACAACACAATATCAACAGCGGAGACCTTCACATTTCTAGGTTCTATTATATCACAAGACCTATAATGGACACCTAACATCAAAAATGTTCATCAAAAAAGCACAACGAAGAATGTTCTTCCTGCGCCAACTCAGGAAGCTCAAACTGCCCAAGGAGCTGCTGATCCAGTTCTACAGAGGAATGATTGAGTCCGTCATCTGCACCTCTATAACTGTCTGGTTTGGTTCTGCAACCCAACAGGACAGACACAGACTTCAGAGAGTAATTAGGACTGCAGAAAAAACAATTGCCACCAACCTGCCTTAAGTGGAGGACCTATATACTGCAACAGTCAAAAAGAGGGCTGTGAAAATACCTACAGACCCCTCAGATCCCGGACATTAATTGTTTCAACTCCCCCCACTCCAAACGACGCTATAGAGCACTGCACACCAGAACAACTAGACACAAGGACAGTTTTTTTCCCATGCCATCACTCTGCTCAACAAATAATTCCCTCAACATTGTCCAACTATTTACAAAGTCTGCACTACTATTACTATTAATCTTCTCATCACTCCTTATTACCCATCCCCTCCCACTTGTTACTGTATGACTGTAACTTTGTCGCTGTATCCTTACGATTTAAATTGACTGTTTCCTAGTATGATTTGATTGCTTGTTGTACCCTATGACTATCATTAAGTATTGTACCTGATGATTCTTGACTCTTGATGAATGTATCTTTTCTTTTATGTACACTGCAAGCATTTGCACCAAGACAAATTCCTTGTGTGTCCAATCACACTTGGCCAATAAAGAATTCTACTCTATCTATATCCCAAATGTGCACGGAACGATGGTACCTATTTACCTACTCACGTTTGCATGCTTTCGAACTGCTAAGTAGAGCAAGGAGCTGGAGCGAGGAACAGGAGCTCACCCTGTCACTCAGCCCTCGGGTCTCGAACCCAGGCTGTCAGTTTTCTCGCTGACAAGCTCAGCATCTTTAACCGCTCAGCCATCGCGCCCCTCCATAATTCCAACAGAAATATCCAAATCCCAGCAGAAATGTAATGGAAAAATCAGGAGGAATCTGGGAGCCACTTTTCCAACTAACAAATTATACGCTTTCCTCCAGTTACGACCGTAATGGAGCCTGCCCATTAACTGTCATAATTTATGTGAGCGGTTAAGCGTGATGTCCGCATAATCACCTCACTTAGTGACCAAAGTCTTGGCTCATCCAGGTGCGGTCGCTAAGCGCGGCTCCTTACTCAGAGCAAAAGAGCTGCCTGCCGAAAGAGGGCAGGCAGCTCACCTCCGTGCACAGAACCGGCAGGCTGGAGTTCGGATCCTGACGATCCGTGCTTCCTTTCTGCGGCCCAGTGCGCCAGCTCCCCGACCTGCTGTGTGCCAGAAAGATAGGAACTTGGGAAAGGAGGCGGTGTGCCGTATGCGGATCGCTGCTTGCAATCTTCTCTGTTGAAGAAGCCGGCAAGGAAGGATTGCAGGTGGTTGCCAAGAGCTGAGATCGCAATCAGGTGAGCCGGGGGCACCTGCTTTTCTGCCCTTAGAAGCATGGGTGCCAAACTCAACGTCCACAGGCTGGGGCCGGCCTGGGAATACCAAATGACGGGCCCACGTACCTCTGCTGCCAAAAATGAACCCCCTGCGCAGCACGTTTTCAGCCTCCGCAGCGCCCGGTAGCACGGTGCCGGCCAAAAACAGGCCCCGTGGACGCCCCGTGAGGCCTCTACACAGCCCGTTGCGGCTGGCAGGATGCTGTCCCATCTCCCTGACCGCCCGCTTTCCCCCCCCCCGCACCGGCACGCGGCGGAGAACTTGCAGAAAAATGAAATTTGGGGTTCTCGCCTTAAGAGGATGGGTACAGGATCCACGCGGCTTTTGTGGGCTGGAGGAACACAGAAAGGGGGGGGGGATGAGTGTAGGCCGGGCACGTGGGAATGCCAACCAGGCCTCCAGTCCAAAAAGCCCCCGCACTTACCGGCTTGACATCCAGAAGGATGGAGGATTTGGCAATCAAGCCCGGCTTCTTCGACTTCTTCTCAGCGTACTGCTTTAGCCGCTCCTCCCGAAGGCGGGCAGCCTCTTGGTCTTCCTCTTCCTCGTCGCTGCCAAACAGGTCGATCTCATCGTCTTCCTCGGCGGCGGCGGCGGCAGCGCCCTGGGAGTCTTCTTTGATGGCAGCTGAAGGGAGCACCACCTTCTTGGACGGTACAGCCAGGGGCTCCACTTTCTTCATAGGGGTGACGTGCTTTGCGGAGAGAACGAGAAGGTGAGCCTGGCCCCCGAAAGCCAACCCCAGGGGGAAGAAGGCCTTGCTTTCTCAACACTAGCGGGCACCCTCTTTCAAAGGGACCTCGGACCATTTGCCACAGCCAAATCCCCGTGGCAAACTCTCCACTGTCAACTTGTAAAGGGTTCCTGAACTGCTCTTGAGTTGCCATTGAGGTAGGTGGCTGGGTGGGTGGAGAACTGACGGGGTGAAGCTCGGTTGCTATGACTAGAAGAACATTTCACGCATACCCTTCTCCAGATTGTATCCCAGGTTACTAAAGCAAGCAAGAAAATGCTCCGTTGGAGAGTGTGATTTATGACACAACCTGGGAGGAGGGGGAAAACAGGGTCATAGGTTGGCAGTAAATTATGTAGGGCGGAAAGTGCCGACATGTTGCTCCTCATACATAAATGGATTTCTTTTGAAACTTGGCTCCAGATTAATTAGGGCCTCCCTCAGAACCCTGACATCCACAGGACAACTCCTGCGGGACAAGAGTTACACTAATATCGGGAATTGTACCAGAAATATACAACAAAGAGTTGAAATATTTGATTGCAAATGTATTAACAGCGGCTAGGATTGTATTTGCTAAGAATTGGGAAAACGATAAAATACCTATGTAGGAGGAAGTTATTAAGAAAATCATGGACCGTGCTGAAATGAGTAAATCGACATTTGAAATTAGAGAACAAGAAGATAAACAATTTTATACGATATGGGATTTGTTTTATCAATGGTTGGATAAAAAGACATGGTAATGTAATAGACTAGATAATTCTGTGATAGAAATTTAATAGATGGATATAAAACACAATATAGACATATATAACCGTTGGAAATTTGGAATATCTCATATAAAATGATGGAATAAATAGATTAGTCGTGGATGATTAATTACTGATAAATATATAAGCATATGTTATTTTGACAATGTGAAAATCGATATAAACTGTGAGTAAATGACTATAAAAGGATAGCACAAAAGATTTGTAAACAACTGACACACCGCATGTATATAAAATGGAAGGTGCTTTTATGTTTTTTATGCTTTGTATGTGTATGTTTGTTTTTTAAAAAAATAAAAACTTTTTTTTTTTTAAAAAAGTTACACTCATATCAAAGAAACGGCGGAATAGAATCATTCGAAAAAGGATGCAAAAGGAGGGACAGAAGGAAAGGTGAATGGCAACCATTAAAATATTTTCTTTTACTCATTTAAAATAATTAAATAGAATCCTTAAATTGTCCTGCAACGAGTGGCCTCGTGGCGAGTTGGCCGTGGCCAGTCGTCCCATTCCCGCTTCCAAGCACAAGGGAGGTGGGGGCTTCACCTATAAAGCCCTGCGTGGCATGGGTGCAACTATTTGAGGGACCTTGCCTGAAGGTTTTGGGGGGGGCCTTGCGCCAACCTATCCCTGCTCTACTCCCGAGAACTAATTGGGATATCTGAACGCTGCTCATCAGGCATCTGGCTGTTTTGGGGGTCAGGGCAAAGATGCCCATTAAATCAGGAGGTTGGACTAGAAGGCCTCCAAAGTCCCTTCCAACTCTTATTCTATTCTATTCTATTCTATTCTGTTCTATTCTATTCTATTCTATTCTATTCTATTCTATTCTATTCTGTTCCGTTCCGTTCCATCCCATATATTCTATTCTATTCTATTCTATTCTATTCTATTCTATTCTATTCTATTCTAATTCTATTCTATTCCATTCCATCCCATATATTCTATTCTATTCTATTCTATTCTATTCTATTCTATTCTATTCTATTCTATTCTAATTCTATTCCATTCCATCCCATATATTCTATTCTATTCTATTCCATTCCATTCCATTCCATCCCATATATTCTATTCTATTCTATTCTATTCTATTCTATTCTATTCTATTCTATTCTATTCTATTCTATTCTAATTCTATTCCATTCCATCCCATTCTATTCTATTCTATTCTATTTCCATTCCATTCCATCCCATATATTCTATTCTATTCTATTCTATTCTATTCTATTCTATTCTGAATTATATTCTATTCTGAATCATGTTCTATTCTGAACTGCATTCTATCCCATTCCCTATTATGTTCTAAATAATTCCTAATTCTATTCTATCCATAATAATTAATTCCTAATTCTGTTCTATTCCTAGTAATTCCTAATTCTATTCTATTCCTAATAATTCCTAATTCTACCGTACTCCTAATTCTATTCCTAATAATTCCCAATTCTATTCTATTTTATTCTCAATAATCCCTAACTGCTAAATCCAATGCCCTACTGTCTTCCATTCCATTCTGTGAAGGTTGCTCGGGCGGCCTTGGAAGGAACGGGCCTTGTGATTTCTAAAAAGCACGTGCAGTCTACAAATGAGCAAAGCAGGGAACATGTGTAAGACTTTTTTTAAAAAAAGCATATTTTACCTGTGTTGGTGGAGGTGGGGAAGGATGATGGGAAGCCGACGCCCTTTCCAGCACGCTCAGGCGGCACTCCAGTTTGGAGATAGCCACTTGGAGGTTTGTGACCACTGAAAACACGAAGGAAAAAAAAACACGATTAAAAGGACAGGATGCTACGCCGCAATCCCTCAACTTAAAAGCTACCACCGAGCCTTACGGCGGGGCTAACTCACCGCTACGAAGGTGCTGGTTTTCTGCCTCCAAGTTAGCAATCCTGGTGACCACCTCATTTTGGTCTCCGGCCGGTCCTGCAGGGGAGGGGCCGCTGGCGGTCTGCAAGAGACGGCGAGGACAAAGGGAGGGAGGGAGTTTGAGGCCAGGCCAACCGCTGAACCCCAACCAGACCCACAGAAAATGAAGCTGAGCGGTAGCCACATGGAGGGAGATGGGACAGGGGAAGACTTTCCAGTAAGCAACTGGGAACCGGGAAGAGCACGAGACCGGACAGCTTTTGTGGTTTGCAAAGGAAAGGGAAGGTGAGATGCTTCAACACCCAGGGTGTGTTTCCTTGTTTTCCTAAAAGGTCTTTATAACAGAGGCCTAATGCAGCCCAGATAATTAAAAAGTTGCAACGCTGGATGATCTTTCTATGAGGGTTTCCTTGGCTCTCTGAGCTCGGTTCCTTCCTTCCTTCTCCTTGGCGCTCCCTGAGCTGGTTTGCTTTCTTGCAGACGTTTCATGACCCAACTAGGTAACATCATCAGTGACCTACCTACCTACCTACCTATCCTCCCCTCCCTCCCCTGGGTGTTCTTGGAGTTTGGTGGTTTTCTTGCACGTTTCATGACCCAACTAGTGACTTTGTTTCCTTCCTTCCTTCCCTCTCTCTCCTCCTTGGTGCTCTCTAAACTCGGTTGTTGTTCTTATTGCAGACATTTCGTGACCCATCTAGATAACATCACCAGTGCTAGAAGGCAGTAGGGTTTGTGGGGAGCGCGGGGGGTGGAGGAGGAGGATGGTTGGGATCCTTGGTGCTCTCTGGGCTTGGTTTGTGTTCTTGGATAATCTCATGACTGAGGCTCAGAGAGGACCCAAGAGCTCTCATTTCAACCATGAGCTACAAACATTCTCCTTTACTGATGCCGTAATTTGCTAAGACACAGCCCAGCATCTTCAACTGGGAAGTGTGAACTCTTATGTTAAGAAAGGACGTGCAAGAACCTGTCATAAAATCTCACCACCCCACAAGGCTGAGGGCAGAAACCGCCTTGCCTTATTCAGGGTGGGACAGAATGGGAGGATCCACAGGACCTCTGAAGAGCTGGGCTAGAAATCTTATCAGCTATTGAGTACGATGCAATTTTTTAATTTATTTATTTATTTATTTATTTATTTTTGTAAGAAGGATTTCATTTCTCCGGCCTTTAACAACGAGCCACTCTGTGGCAAAGTGCAAAAAGCAGAAGGGTGGAACCCGCAAAAGATTTAAGAAGAAAAAGCACGTGAGATATGAGCAGCACAAAACTCTTCGAGGGAACCGGAGCCATTTTTGCATCAGGCTGTCTGGAAACGGATTTCTGACAAAACAACAACAAAATTTTTCATTGGGAAAAAATCCAGGGGTGGCCTGCTACCGGTTCGTCCCGGTTCAAAAGAACCGGTATTTAATTTTATCATTGTGAAAGCCGGTTCGGCAAACTGGGATAAATCCACACCTGGCTGGCCCCGCCCTCCCAGGAGTCCCCATTTGGCCCATTTTAGAGGCCAGGTAAGTACAAGGGCGCACGTGAGGCTTGGGGAGGGTGAAAAACAGGCCTCCTGGAGGCTCCAGAAGGCTGGAAACAGGCTAGTTTCTGGCCTCCCGAGCCTGCTGAGGCTGTTTTTACCTCCCAGAGGCTCAAGGAAAAGCCTCCGGAGCCCGGGGAGGGAAAAAACGCCCCCCCCCACATGATGCAGGAGACCAACTAAGCCACGGCCACCATGGCCACACCCACCCAGCAACCAGGCAAAGAACCCATCGCTAAAATTTTTGAAGTCCACACACACACACACCCGGTACTGATGTGGTTCGCCGGCAGCAGGTGCGGACGGCTGAGGCCTGGGAGAGCGAGGACTCAGATGAGGGGCCTGCAGGTGATTCAGGGATGGGGCCAGGACCACCAGGGAGTGGAGTGCGGCCTTTGGAGATGGTGGAGGCTGGCAGCAGTGAGGAAGAGTCCCCCGAGGAGCCTGTGCCCAGTGTGCGTGCACGCAGGGCTGCTCGAAGGGAAGAGCAGCTGCAGCAGCACAGGTGACTTGGGAGTAAGGCTGAAAGGTGATGGCTCCTTCCCTTAAGGGATAAAAGCCAGCCCTCAGTGGTGGGATTCTTTGCAGGAAGCAAAGAAGTTCTTGCACTTCAAGCCTTGGGGAAGTTTGGACTCTCTTGGTTTGTATCGGAAGATTTTTTTTGTTTGGAATATTACTTAGTGACCTTGTCTAGTGTTCTTGGCAGCCTTGCACAACCTTGGCAAGGCTCGTTCTTATCAGAGACAATTAGTTTTCATAGCCTTTTAAAAGTGAATTAACAGAATTTGCAGAGAAGCATAGAAGGTTTTGCTTTTATCGCTGTTTGGCGTTTGTTTACTTGGAACAAGGTTTGGGTCAGAACAGGTACAGGTTTATCCTCGACTTACAAACAACCAATTCGTTTAGTGGCCGTTCGAAGTTACAGCGGCACCAAAAAAAGGTCACTTCTATGACCGTTTTTCAGTCTTACAACCGTTGCAGCATCTCCATGACTGCGTGATCAAAATCTGGACACTTGGCAACCGGTTCCTATTTGTGACGGTCACAGCATTCCCGGAGGGGGTCACATAATCCCCTTTTGTCAATGGGGGAGCCAGATTCATTTAACAAACATGTTACTGACTTTAAATAACTGCAGTGATTCATTTAACAACTGCAGCAAGAAAGTTTTGTAAAAAGTTCACTTAAACCACCGTATTGCTTAATGACAGAAATTTTGGGCTCCATTGTGGTCATAAAACTGAGGACTACCTGTACAAATAAGGGACTTTTTAAGTATAGGGCCATGGTGGCAAACCTAGGGCACGCGGGCCACAGATGGCACACAGAGCCATTAGTGCGGGCATATGAGCCCCAGGCAAACTTATCTGCACTGAGCACGTGTGTGCCTCCCAGATGATTTTCGGGCCTTTTTCAGCCTCCCAGAGGCTCGAGGGAAGCCTCTGCAGGCCGAAAAATAGGCCCATTTGGTCACTTCCTGTATTTCCAAAAATACTGGAAGTGACCAAACGGGCCCATTTTTCGGCCTGCAAAGGTTGGAGAGGCTTCCCTCGAGCCTCTGGCAGGTTGAAAAAGGCCTCAAAGGGGCCGAAAATCAGCTGGGAGGCGCAATGCAGGTAAGGGGGCGGTAGGGGGTGGCAAATCACATGCACAGGGGGCGTGGGAGGGCGCACATTGCCTTCTGGGTGCTGGCCCGCAAGCATGCACACAATTTTTGGCACAGGAGCCCCAAACGGTTAGCCACCACTGGTAGAGGGTATGGCTAATATAAGTATCTGATATACTTAGGTGGCCTAGAGAGAGATGTTGTTGTTTTTTAAGTGAGAGGAATTACATTACAGCCAATCCCTTCCAGAAGGTGCCTTAAGGTACCTAATTCAATGCAGGAAATTGAGAAGCAAAAATGCACAGAAATGGGACAATGGACAGGACACCATTTTGCAAGTAACCACAAGAAGAGGCATGGAGGATGCCCGTTTCTTCCAGGCCAGCTGGGACAAAACAGACAGAGACAGACAGACAGACGGAAGGTGATCGCACTCCTTCCCACAAGCAACTTACAGCCGCGTGACCCGAGCGCTTCTTGGACCGAAGGCCAGCGGCTTCCTGAGGGTTTTGCAAAACTGTCTTGAGCTGAAAAGGGTCACAATACAGCCAGAGAATTACAATTAGGATTAAATGAATGAACATTTGCTTGACTGACTGTTCTCCACGCAAGAAACACTGGGGCATAGAACAGGGCATTGTTATTGTGTAGCTTCCTTGAATGCACAGGATATTTGGTGAGACGTTATAACAGAATTAACAGAATAGGAAGGGGCCTTGGAGGTCCTCTAGTCCAACCCCCCCTGCTCAAGCAAAAGACCCTACAACATTTCAGGCAAATGGCTGACCAAACTCTCCTTAAAAAAAAAACCTCCCGCGATGGAGCACCCACGACTTCCTTTCGGCAAGCTGTTCCCCTGGTTAATTGTCCTCACGGTTGGGAAATTAATTTCTCCTTAGTTCCAGGTTGCTTCTCTCCTTGATGAGTTTCTCATCTGTTGCTTCTTGTCCTGCCTGGAGGCATGCATGACTTCTCTGCCCCAAATCCTGTCCTCTGGAACAGAATGTCCCGGTAATGCCTTGGCCTTTTTCCCAGGCCTGGCATAGGACATCTGTGAACTCCCTCTTGGAACATTTTTTTAATGCTGGGTCGGGTTTCTTCGCTTGGGCCCTTAAGTTAGATACCACGC
Source organism: Pseudonaja textilis (assembly GCF_049901715.1). Classification (NCBI taxonomy): domain Eukaryota; kingdom Metazoa; phylum Chordata; class Lepidosauria; order Squamata; family Elapidae; genus Pseudonaja; species Pseudonaja textilis. The sequence goes on along the minus strand of NC_141992.1, from coordinate 198,344,245 downwards.
ATATTGTAAACTACGCGATGCCTCTATGCAGTTGGGTAACCTTAATAATAACAATAACAACAAAAAAACAAGTAAACCAACCAGCCCCAAAGGCTGTGAATCTCACTAAAGATTAACCAATAATAATAATAAAAAAAGTAAATCAACCAGCCCCAAAGGCCCTGAATCTCACTAAAGATTAACTCATAATAACTACTACTACTACTACTGGGAGCAACAGGTTGAGAAGGTTCTGGAGAATGAAAAAAGTCAAGATCTTGTGGGACTTCTAGAATTCACACGGACAGGCACTTCGCCCACAATATGCCTGACATAGCAATAGTTGAAAAGAAAAAGGGTTTGGTCCATTGACATTGCAAGCCCTGGTAATGCACGAATTGTAGACACGCAGCAAGAAAAAAAATCACAAAGTATCGGGACTTACAAATTGAAGTTGAGCGACTTTGGAAAAAGAAATCATCCTGTGTTATCCCAATTGTGATTGGAGCCCTTGGAGCAATACCGAAAGGGCTGCCTCGCTATTTGGAAATCCTGAATTTATCAGACTTGAACACTCTGATTCTACAAAAAAAAACCCACCCTACTTGGAACAGCTTATATTCTCCGATGCTACCTGAACAGTTCCTAGGTCCCTGGTTAAGACTCGAGCTGTTGAGCTACCAACCAGCCCCAAAGGCTGTGAATCTCACTAAAGATATAGTAGTAGTAGTAGTAGTAGTAGTAGTAGTAGTAGTAATAATAATAATAATAATAATAATAATAATAGGATTTGGCCAAGACTGGAAATGTTTCCAAGCGCTGAATCCAGCCAAGGCATTAAGTTCGTGTTTTAAAAGCAGCTGCTTACATATAAAAGGGAAAATTACGAATTACTTTTCCTCAGCTGATGGCAATACAGCCCAAAATGTCTGTTGCTAAGCGAGACGGCCATTAAGTGAGTTTCTGCCCCGTTTTACCCCCTTTCCGGCTGCAGATGTTAAGTTAGAAACACGGTTGTTGAATGAACCTGGCTCAAAAGGTCTCAAAAGAGGAACATGGGACGCTGCAACTGTTCTAAGTCCATGTCAGTTGCCAAGCCTCTGAATTTTGATCAGGTGACCGCGGGGATGCTGCCACATGACTGGGAAAAAGTCACAAATTGCTTTTTTACCCCTGTGCCGTTGTGCTTTCAAGTGATCCCTAAACCAATGGTTGTAAGTACAGGTAGGGCTCGACTTATGTTGTGGTTAGCCGGCAGCAGGTGCCGACGGCTGAGGAGAGCGAGGACCCAGATGAGGGGCCAGGACCATTAGGGAGTGGACTGCGGCCTTCAGAGATTGTGGAGGCTGGCAGCAGTGATGAGGAGGTTCCCGAGGAGCCTGTGCCAAGTGTACGCGCGCGCAGGGCTGCTTGAAGGAAAGAGCAGCTCTAGCAGCATGGGCGACTCAGGAGTAAGACTGCAAGATCATGGCCCCTCCTTCAAGAAGATAAAAGCCAGTTGTGAAGCAAAAGTTCTTTGCAGGAAGCAAAAACGTTTTGAAACTCCAGCCTCATGGACATTCCAGTATTTTGGTATTTGAAGACTCTTGTGTTGTAAATTATTTCTTATCTGTTATTCTTGGCAGCCTCGCACAGTTTTGGCGAGGCTTGTGCTTATCGAAGTTAATTAGTTTGCAGAAGTCTTTTAACGGGGGATTCGTAAGAATCATTGAAAGGTTTCTGTTCCCTTTGGTTCGTGTTTGTTTTATTGTAAAAGGGTTTGGATTAGAACAACTTACAACAACAACTGAGCCCAAAATTTATGCCGCAAAGTGAGGAATCTTTTAAGGGAGTTTCCCCTCTTTTTACGACTTTCCTTGCCATGTTTTTCACATGAATTCCTGGTTGTTAAGTGAAGCTGGCTTCCCCGATGACTTTGGTTGTCAGAAGGGGGATCACGTGCCGCAACCGTCGTAAGTGTGAGTCGGTTGTCCAGCATCCAAATGTAAAGCACGTGACCAGGCAGATGCTGCAACTGTCATAAGTGTGGAAAACGGTCCTAAGTCCCTTTTTTCAGTGCTGTCGTAACTTTGAATGGCCACTAAACAGACTGTTTTAAGTGGAGAATTACCTGTAATTATGGGAGGTAATTTGGTTGAGACCGGAAACATTTCCAGAGCTGAACTGAGCAAGTGCCTAATTAATTTCAAGTGTTTTAAAAGCAGAATATTTTACATTATAGATGTATACATATATACCCTGTTTCCCCAAAAATAAGACCCTGTCTTATATTTTGTTTTGCCACCAAAAAAAAAAAGGCACCAGGTCTTATTTTCGGAGGATGCCATCCACTGACTAACCTCACTTGCGCCTGTTGCCCCTGGCCCCCTTTTCGCCGTTGGAGGCCTTCAGAAACTTCTTCTGCGGCCGATAACAGAGCTCCGGATCGATCCTGAGCTTTCTTATCGGCTCCAGAGGCCTTCAGGAAAGCCTGGCCAGCCGCAGAAGAAATGGGCCGGCGAGGCAGATGTCGGGGTGTGCAAGGCCTGGCTACAACTGTCCAAAGGTAAGTAGTAGGGCAGCTCCACCCTCCCATCCCCAACCTAGCTTAATTTTTACTCGTCCACTCTGGAGTGGGCGGGATCTTAATTAGGGTTTATTTTGGGGGTAAGGCTTATATTGGGCGCACGTGTAAAAATCAAGCTAGGACTTACTTTCAAGGTAGGTCGTATTTTCGGGGAAATAGGGTAGATATATACATATATATATATACTTATTTTCTGAGGTTCTCGCGGGTATTTGTACGTGGATCTTTGGTTATTCGGGTTTTCTCCCGCGTAAGGTTGGCAGTATCTAGGCAACGTTTCGATGAAGCACAGAGCTGAAGACACAAGCCTGAAGATGATGAATGAGACTTCATCAAAATGTTGCCTAGATACTGCCAATTTTAGCGGGAGAAAACCCGAATAACCAAAGATCCATATATATACCTAATGTGTACATTATAACAATATATAATATTGTATAGTATAGAATTATAATATAATATAATGTAATGTAATATAGTATAGTATATTATAATATAACATACAATATACAATACACAATACAATACAATGTAATATAATATATAGTATATAACATAATGTTACATTATATAACAGAAAACTAGGAATCATTTTTCCGTACTCTCCTTCAAGCTTCAATTTTTTAGGGTAGGTCGTATCCAGCATGAAATATAATAACCATCTTAGCTGACAGTTCTCCAAGCGTCACTTAAAAATAGAATATGGATATTTAATACAGAACATCCACACTCCCTTAGCAGTGGCTAAGGGAATCACCACAGTTGTTTAGTCACACAGTGGTTGAGCGAATCTGGCTTCCCCATTGAGTTTGATGGAGAGAAGATCGCAAAAGGGGATCACAGACGCCAGGACACTGCGACCATCGTAAATATGAACTGCCAAGCATCTGAATTTTGATCAGGGGACTGTGGGAATGCTGCAATGACTTTAAGGGTGAAAAGCGGTCATAATGTTATGGATCACCGGCAGCAGGTGCAGACAGCTGAGGTCTCGGAGAGAGAGAACTCGGATGAGGGGGCTGCGTGTGATGCAGGGATGGGGCCAGGACCACCAGGGAGTGGAATGCTTCCTTTGGAGATGGTGGAGGCTGGTAGTAGTGAGGAAGAGGACCCCAAGGAGCCTGTGCCCAGTGCAGGGCTGCTCGAAGGGAAGAGCAGCTGCAGCAGCACAGGCAGACTTGGAAGTAAGGCTGCAAGGTGACGGCCTCTCCCTTAAGGGATAAAAGCCAGCCCTTGGAGGTGAGATTCGTTGCAGGAAGCAAAGAAGTTCTTGCACTCAAGCCTTGTGGACGTTCGGATTATCTTGGTTGGTGTTTGGAGACTCTTTGTGTTTGAAATATTTCTTAGTGACTTTCTCTAGTGTTCTTGGCAGCCTTGCACCACCTTGGCAAGGCTCGTTCTTATCAGAGACAAATAACTGGAAACAGCGTTTAAACCATGAAGGAATGGAATTCGTAAATAATCATTAAAAGGTTTTGCTGTTACCTCTATTTCGTGGTTGTTTCCTTGAAACAAGGTTTGGGTCAGAACATGTAAGTCACTTTTTTTCAGGTCCACTGCAACTTTGAACGGTCACTAAATGAACGGTTTTAAGTCAAGGACTTCCTGCATGCATCTGCTGATAAGATTTTTCTTCCCTTTCATACCTGACATTTGATTGACAAGCTTGTCATCAGAATCACCATCAGAGCCTCATTCAGGGACTGCCGCAAACTGACTCAAATCTTCAACACCTTCCAGGAATGTTCACACCTTCACATCCAGTACAGGCAGTCCTCGACTTACAAAGCTTTTTTCACACTTATGACCATTGCAGCATCCCCGTGGTCAGGTGATCGGAATTCAGACACTTGGAAACTGGCATGTACTTATGCCTGTTAAAGTGTCCCAGGGTGGGGTGTATTTCACTTGATCTTCTGCAACCAATGAGGAGCCAAATTGATTAATAGTCTACCTTACTACCTTAACAGCTGCAAGGGTTCACTTAACGACAGCAGCAAGGAAGGTTGTTAAAGGGGGAAAGATTTGCAGCTTGGCTTTTCGAGAGAAGTGAAACCTCCCCAATTTGAGGCCAAAGAAAAGTGTACGATTCTGATAATATTGGTTTTTAATCTTGATTTCGCTCAACCCAGCATCTCCACAGGTACATCTTCTGGCCTGCAATGCTAACACACCTGGAAGGGCCCAGAAGGAGGAGAACTGTGTTCAGAATCTCTGTTTCCGTTAAAAAAAAACAAAATCAAAAAAATACAGAAAAAGTTCTTCTCCTCTTTAAATGTTAAATATTTAAATATTCCCTGCACCGGAGTTAGAATTAGAGTAGACTCCAGTCGTTGGCTTACGATCGTTTGCTTAGCAATTGACTAAGTGGCACCCAAAAAGTAACTTATGACCGTTTCTCATCCTTACGACCGTCGCAGCATCCGTTTGTGATCAAAATTCATTCAAATATTGGCAGACTGCTATTATGTCTCCCCTGGTCCTTCTCTTCCCTAGACTAACCAGGCCCAGTTCCTGCAACCGTTCTTCGTATGTTTTAGCGTCCAGTCCCCTACTCCTCTTGGTTGCTCTTCTCTGCACCCTTTCTAGACTCTCAACGTCTTTTTTTATAGTGCGGTGACCAAAACTAGATGCAAGACTCTAGGTGTGGCCTTACTAAGGCTTTATAGAGGGGTATTACTACCTCACTTGATCTTAGTTGTATCCTTCTGTTAATGCAATTTAGGATTGCATTGGCTTTTGGGGCTGCTGTTTCCGGATTCCGGGGGGCCTCTAGGGCCCGGGGGAAGGCCATTTTCGCTCTCCCAGAAGCCTGAGGGAAGCCTCCGGATTCTGGGGAAGGTGAAAAATGCCCCTCCCAGAAGTTCCGGTAGGCCACGCCCACCAGCAACTGGGCAGAGAACTGGTTGTTGGGGTTTTTGAATCCAACGTGGGTTAATGTCATTGCCCAGAGGATCCTGGGTTGCCCTCTCCCCTCTTTGGAAGAGGTTTAGAGCTGCCGTTGCCTTAAGGAAGTTCAAAACATCCTCAAAGATCCATCTCATCCTGGGAACCCCTTTTTTTTCAACTGTTACCATCCGGCAGACGGTACAGGACAATAATAAAAACAAGGACAAATAGGCTGAAAAGCAGCTTCTATCCCAGGGCAGTAACTCTATTGAATTCTACTGTATAGTGCAATATTGATGCAGTATCAGAGGTTTTCCATTCAATGTGTGGAGGGTGAAGGATGTCAGTTTGTGTTTTATTCTGAATGGCAACCCCCAAAAAGTAACTTATGACCGTTTCTCACCCTTACGACCGTCGCAGCATCTGTTTGTGATCAAAATTCAGACGTTTGGCAACTGACTAGGATTTATGGCAGGTCGCAGTGTCCCTGGGGGTCACACGATCCTCTTTTGCAACTGTCTGACAAGCAAAGTCAACAGGGAAGCCGGGTTCGTTGAACGACCTTGCTATCAACTGAACAACTGCAGTGATTCGCTTAACAACGGTAGCGAGGGAGGTCGTAAATCGGGGGGGAAACTTGCTTAAGCACTTAGCGATGGGAATTTGGGGCTCAATTTTCATCATAAGTGGAAGACTGCCTCTTATCTTCTCCCAGGACACACAGAGGGCAGTACAGGTAGGTCCTCGACTTACAACAGTTCACTTAGTGACCGTTTGAAGTTACAACGGCAGTGAAAAAGCAACCTATGGGCAAAATCCACTTAACAAATGGCTCACTTAGTGACAGAAATTTGGGGCTCTGTTGTGGCCGCAAGTGGAGGACTTTACCAGCCTCACCTCAACATCATTCCTCGCCAGCTCGGTTAAGGAAGTCCTCGACTTACGCCCCACAATCGGGAGCTCAGCAAAGCGGCTATGAAGGGGCCCCGTGCCCCATTTTACAAAGTTTGTCAGCCTTGGTTGTTAAGTGAACCACAGAGTCCTTAAGCGAATCCAACTTCCTCCACCAGTTTTTGCCTGCTGGAAGCCCGCTGGGCGTTTACATGACCCCCAAAGCCCTGGTGGCCAAGCACCCCCATTTTTTAAATCACGCGACAGTCGTTAAATATGAGGACTGCCCGTTAAGTTGCTTTTTTTCAGTGCCATTGTAGCTTCGGGTGGTCACTAAATGAAATGCCTGTAATTCGAGGACTACTACTACTACTACTACTACTACTACTCTCTCTCTCTCTCTCTCTCTCCTTCGAAGGAAAATTTTGCAGTCAGACGAGCCAAGACTTTTGAATTCTGCATTCTGGCTCCAAACAGCCCATGTTACAGGGAGTCCTCGGCCTATGACTATAAAAAAAAAAGCCCCAGGTATTTGTTGCAAAGCCAGACAAGTCGCTAAGTGAGTTTTGCCCCCCCCACACCCGTTTATGACCTTTCCGGCTTTCCCCCCACCCGTCGACTTTGCCAAAGGGGATTTAGGGTGTCCCGTGAACCGTCGTCAGCGCGAGTCAGTTCTCAAGCATCCCGCATATAAATCCCGTGACCATGGAAATGCTGCAATGGTGGTTAAGTGAGGAAACGGGTCATAAGTCACTTGTCATGAGTCACTTTTTTTCTAGTGCCGTTGGTAGCTTAAAACAGTCACTAAGCGAATGATTGTTAAGTCGAGGACTACCTGTAGTTTCTTAGGGTTAATCTGCAAAAGCGGATTAACTGGAGGACCCTAGATTTGCCTGCCTGGGATAGTGCGCTTTGCAAGATCAGCCTTCGTCGTGCCCAATCCGGGGCTCTCTAACTTTTAAGGCAAGAGAATCCACACAGGTAGACTCAAAGGTGCTTTTATTTTTCTCCCCACCTCCCCATTCCCCCCCCCCCCAAAAAAAGGACTTTGTTTCTCCTTGAAGACGTCTCGCTTCTACCCCGAGAAGCTTCTTCGGTTCTTGATCGGAAGCTTCAGCAGAAGGGAAGAAGCTCCTTGGAGGAGAAGCAAAACGTCTTCAAGGGGGGGGGGAAAGGTTGCTTTTTTGGGGGGTGGGCGAGAGGAGGTAGGAGGCTGATTACTGCCCGATGCTCTCTGAGCTTCATGGTTGCCTTGCAGACATTTCATTACCCAACTATGGAACATCCTCAGTGCTGGGAGGGAGTGGGGTTTGCAGAGGAGGAGGAGGAGAAGGAGAGGAAGAGGAGGTGGAGGGAGGAGGACTGTGGGATGCTTGGTGTCCTCCGACAGTTTTCTTGCAGGCATTTCATTACCCAACTACGGAACATCCTCAGTGATCGGAGGGGGGTTTGCAGGGAGGAGGAAGGGGAAGGAGGAGGACGGTGTGGGATGCTTGGCGTCCTCTGAGCTGGATAGCTTTCTCGCAGACATTTTATTACCCAACTATGGAACATCATCAGTGCTAGAAAGAAAGAGGAAGGAAGGAAGGGGGAAGGAAGGAAAAGGAAGGAAAGAAAAAAGGAAGGAAGGAAGAAGGAAGGAAAAAAGGAAAGGGGAAAGAAGGAAAAGGAAGGAAAAAAGGAAGGAAGGAGAAAGAAAAAGAAGGAAGGAGAAGGGAAGGAAGGAAAAAAAGAGAAAGGAGAAAGAAGGAAAAGGAAGGAAAAAGGGGAAGGAAAGGAAGGAAAAAAGGAAGGAAGGAGAAAGAAAAAGAAGGAAGGAAAAGGAAGAAAGGGAAAAAAAAGGAGAAAGAAGGAAAAGGAAGGAAAAAAGGAAGGAGAAAGAAAAGAAGGAAGGAAGGAAAAAGAAAGAAGGAGAAAGAAGAAAAGGAAAAGGAAGGAAAAGAAAGGGAAGGAAAAAGGAAGGAAAAAAGGAAGGAAGGAGGAAGGAAGGAAGGAAGGAAGAAGGAAGAAAGGAGAAGGAAAGGAAGGAAGGAAGGAAGGAAGGAAGGAAGGAAGGAAGGAAGGAAGGAAGGAAAAAGGAAGGAAGGAGAAGGAAGAAGAAAGGAGAGGAAGGAAGGAAGGAAGGAAGGAAGGAAGGAAGGAAGGAAGGAAGGAAGGAAGGAAGGAAGGAAGGAAGGAAGGGTCTGAGAGATATGCCACAGCCAGGAAAAAGGAAAAAAAGAAAAAAAAGAAGAAGGGAAAGAGCCAGCTGGTGAGAGAGCGTTTGGGTACTCACTCCGGCCAGTGACTTCTGGATATTCTCCCTTGCTCTGGCAATGTCGCGCAGGATGGTGCTGGCGCCGTTCTCCTGCAAACATGCAGAAAGAACCAAGTGGTGTGTTTTCCTTCTCGTTCTCTCTTTCTCTTTGTTCCCAAAGAGGTGCATACAGACACAGGTGGACTTCCCCAAGGGCGGCTCAAAAGGAAAGGGGTCCTTTTTTAAGGTGCGCAACAGCCGGCCGTGTGGAAAGGTCGGGGGCATGAACGTTCGCCGGCTTAGCGCAAGGGCTGAAGGAGACGTTTCCTGCGCTGCGCGGAAGGCAGGCGGCTGTCGGTCAGGGACGGTTGCCGAGGTGTTTGTTTTTTTTTTTAAAAAAAAAATACACCAGCGAAATTTTAACGTTTCCCCATTTGTTCTTTGCTCCTCCCGCTAGGATGATGATTTATCGCAGGGCACGTTCGCATCACATTTCAACGAGTACAAAGAGAGGAAAATGCAAAATAGGACACAGAAAATCTAAAAATACTGGGAATGTTATGCCCTAGGGGGTCAGGGGTCTCCAACCGTGGCCACTTTAAAGCTTGGCGGACTTCAACTCCCAGAATTCCCCATTCAACCATGCCTGTTGTTCTTTTTCTCCTACTCCTCAGAGTGGCGAGATTGCAGAGAAAGGTGTTGGGTATATGAATACTCCAACTGGTTTGGGTGAATAAATATATGAACCTAGGTTTAAGTGTTTGTAGCTTTAAGCACAAAAACTGCAATGTAATGTGATAATTATGGGTGCGGTTGCAAGCTGCAATAAGAGGCAGTGAGAGAGACGTAACACTTCCTGGTTATTGGCCTGGTTTACTGGTTTCTGATCCTGGTCTCTGGTTACTGTTTGCTGGTGTTACTGGTCGCTGGTCTGCTGGTCTCTCTGATCTCTGCTGCCTGCTGTTTACTACTGTTATGAGACGTCTGCTTGCTGGCTACTGTGCAAGATACCATTTCTACTGAACAAAAGGACTGTTTACTTGGTGAGCTGTGCATACTCAGCGTTGTCTTTGAGAGAAAGGTATCGGAAGGAGAAGATTTACAAGCAGATAAAGGCATTGTATTTAACTGTTAATTGACTAGGTAACTGGATGGATATACTGGATATTGACATATGGACTGAATGACACTTCTTAATCTCTGTGTGAATTAAATAACTATTTTAAAACTACAAACAGTGTTTTTGTCTCCAGTGTGTGTATACTCTTGGGCCCAGCCTCTCTCTCATTTGGCTGCCTGGCTTGACTGCTGCTGTACACTCTGCTTGGGGGTTTGTCCCCAAACACTAACAAAAGGGATGACAAGAGAGTAAGCAGGCAGAGAGTTGAAAGTCTAGCGAAGCTGGCTTGGGGGGGTTCTGGGAGTTGGGAGTCCACCAGTCTTAAATCAGGGGTCCCCAACCTTAAGACTGGTGGACTTCAACTCCCAGAATTCCCCATTCAACCGTCCCTGGGGGGCGGGGGGGGGTGTCCCCTCCTATTCCCTAGACTGGAGAGTTTGCAGAGAAAGGGATGACAAGAGAGTAAGCAGGCAGAGAGTTGAAAGTCTAGCCAAGCTGGCTGGGGAATTCTGGGAGTCGAAGTCCGCCAGGCTTTAAAAGTTGCCACGGTTGGAGACCCCTGGACTAGACCAGCGGTCCCCAACTTTCATGGCCCAGAGAGGGGTGGGTAGCAGAGGGGAACTGGCCCGCGCACGCAGTTTGCCGCTTGCCCAAGACCAGCTGCGCGCCGCTGCCCGGTTCCGAACGGCCCAGGGCCTAGTAGCGGGCGATGGCTTGGGGGTTATGGACCCCTGGTCTAAATCATCTTTGACAAGTTCTTTGGTAGCAGAAACGCAGGTTGCCTTCAACTTGCGACCCACAACAGAGCCCGAAACCTACGTTGCAAAGTGAGAAGTCTGTTCAGTGAGCTTGCCCCGCCCCCCTTTCACAACCTGCCTTGCCACAGTTGTTAAGTGAATCACCGCAGGGAGCAACGGGGTCGTTAAGGGAATCTGGGCTTCCCCGCTGACTGTGCTTGTGGGAAGGTCGCCAAAGCGGAATCACGTGACCCCCCCCCCCGGGGCCCCGCAACGGTCATAAATACGAGTCAAAATTCAGCGCCTGAATTTTTGAGGGCTACAACAGTCGTAAGAATGAAATATGGTCCTCGGAATGTTGCCAAAGGGGATCATCACGTGACTGCGGCATGAGTCAGTTGCCAAGCGTCCGAATTTGTGATCACGTGTTCGTGTGAATGCAATGGTCGTTAAGTGTAGCAAACGGTCCTAAGTCCCTTTTTTTCCAGTACTGCTGAAACTTCCAAGGGTCGCTAAATGAACTGTTGTAAGTCGAGGAGTTCCCTGTGGCTGGATGGGGAAGTTAAGTTCCATACGCTTCCAGTAGGAAGTTGGAACCAATCAGCATGAAGGGTGCACACCTAAGCACAATGCATAACTGGGATTTGTGGGTGTGAGTGGGGTGTGTTTGCAGCCCTCTGCAACCTCCGCTTGCGCATCAAAGCCTTCGCTTTGTGGCAATAGCTGTGGCCAGTTGTGGGCAACTCTTCATAGCTACCTATTGTGGTTCGCCGGCAGCAGGGGCAGACGGCTGAAGTCTCGTAGAGCGAGGACTCGGATGAGGGGCCGGCGTGGGATGCAGGGATGGGGCCAGGACCATCAGGGAGTGGAATGCTGCCTTTTGGAGATTGCGGAGGCTGGCAGCAATGAGGAAGAGTCCCCCGAGGAGCCTGTGCTCAGTGCAGGGCTGCTCGAAGGAAAGAGCAGCTGAAGCAGCACGGGTGATTTGGGAGTAAGGCTGCAAGGTGACGGCCCTTCCCTTAAGAGATAAAAGCCAGCGGAGAAACCGGAGTTCTGTGCAGGAAGCAAAGGCATTTTTGCACTCAAGCCTTGTGGACGTTCGGAATATCTTGGTTGGTGTTTGGAGACTCTTTGTGTTGGAAATATTTCTTGGCAACTTTCTCTAGTGTTCTTGGCAGCCTTGCACCACCTTGAAAGGGCTTGCTCTTATCTGGGACAATTAGTTTTAATGACTCTTTGCTGTGAATAAACAGAATTCACAGAGATGCATTAAAAAGGTTTGCTTTTATCTATACTTTTGGTTTGATTTGAATGAGGCTTGGGTCATAACACTACCTCCAGAAATTCTTCTGCAATACCTCTACAGGGGTGGGGGCAACCACCTAAATTCTGTATTAGGCAGGTGAGGGGAACTATGCCCAGCCAAACCGCCCTTAGGCCACACTCATGCCACTGTCAGTAAAATAATTTGCCGTAAAAAGGAGACGCATGCAAAATATACCCCAAACTGCTTCCATTCTATCGGTTTCCGGCCCAAACGTAATTCAGTAGGTTCATTTGGGGAAACTGAGAAATACAATAAAATATAATTTATCTTCAGGATATTCCAGCCAGCACTGCAAGATGAGTAATTTTATTTTCTATTTCTATACTGCCCGTTACACTTGAGTGCCTCTGGGTGGTTTATGGGTATCAAATTGGAGGCAGTTTAAATTCCGTGCTCCCCAATTTGAACAAAACTCTGCTTCTATATTAAAGGCCTTTAAAAAGGACCTATCCCTCTGATCCCCAATCTCAAGGACTGAGACGTTAAAATGAAAAAATGAGGACACTGGGGGGATAGGACAGGCAAAATTACTGGGACAAAGAAGCAGAAAAGGCTTGTGATAGACTAGCTGTGGGATGAGAACAGGCTGATCTAACAATTCCCATTCAGATTTTTCCACCGGCTAAAGATAGAGGGTGACAAACACTTTCTCCAAAAGTGAGGAATAAAATCCATTTTTTTTTATTTTAAAAAAAGAACTTTTTCAAAATATGACTGCAGTACAAAATTCCGATCAACGCAACTCCTGAACAAAGCCCCACGTATAACGGGTTGCTTTAAGGTGTCCAGATAGTGTCGCTTGTGTGGGGTCTTCGGTGCTCCTTGAGTTTGGTGGCTTTCTTCCAGACATTTCACTATCCCACTAACATCATTAGTGCTAGAAGGGAGCACTAGATAGAGCACTGATGATGTTCCCTAGTTGGGTCATGAGATGTCTGCAAGGAAACCATCCAGCTCAGAGAGCACCAAGGACCCCACCGTTCAACCCTGAGCTACAAAGATTCCTTTCTATTATAGCATCTTTTCAGTCGTGAGCATTCAAACCCCGGAGAAACAATTTTCCGCACACAACCAGGAGAACCACTTAAAACCAATAGCAGCTGCGTGGAGATGGGACATCTGACCAAATTACTGGAAAGCACTTTCTCGGAAGCTAAGTGACTTGGGGAGATGGAAATAAGAATAATTGCCCCAAAGTTGTTCCTTCTGCAGGGACCCTACCGTGAGGGCTTCTGGGGGCTTGTTTTAACAAGCCAGTTTCAAACCAAGAACCCTGGCTTGTCCTAGAAGAGAGGCAGGCAATGGCCCCAGTGATAGGCAATGCAAAAATGGAGGAATTTCTCCTATAAGGGAGGAAAGAATAAACTACCTGGGGGATTAAAAGTCTCCTGTTAGCTATGGTACTCCGATACCTGTGAGCCAGGAGCTCAGATTACTACAAGTACAGGTTAATCCTCAACTTACAACAGTTCTTTTAGTGACCATTCAAAGTTATTGGAGTCTGATTCTGAGGGGGAGATTGAGCAGCTGATAGGGAGTGGGGGTGTGGCTCCGGTGGCTGTGGAGGAAACTGGGGAAGGGCACAGTCCGGCTGGGCATTCAGAGGAAGACCCAGGGCAAGCCCCTCTTCATCCTAGGGCACGCAGGGAGGAACGGAGAAGGGAGCAACAGGGCTTATGGGAAAGGAAAGGGCCCTGATCCCTTTCATTAGTTGCAGCTGGGAGGAACAGGATATAAGAAGGGTGTTTGCACAAAGCACCTTGCTGGAAGCAAAACGTGCATTATCTTTGTCGAAGCTTATCTGGGTTTTGGCGTCCTCCCAACTGTGGGTGCTGCATTATCTTTTGGAAGTCTGCAATTTATTATCCCTGGCCTGGCTTGTTAATTACTTCAGTGTGGTTTGTGTTGGGTTTTTTTTATTTTATTTCTAATTTATCTGTACTTTGGGTTTGGACTGCATTTCTTCCCTTTGTAGACTGTTTCTGAAAGAATTTGATCTCCCACCGAGGATAACTGGACATTGGGCGCCAAGTTGGAGGCATTAAAGGGACTTTACCTATTTTTGTGACTTTGCCACGCCCCAGGTCATCACAGGATGGCACTGGAAAAACTGACTTATGACCATGTTGCACACTTACATGTTGCCACCATCCTGGTGGTCACGTGATCAAAATTCAGACACATGGCAACTGGCATGTACTTATAAAGGTTGCAGTGTCCCGAGGTCACTTTGGCGACCTTCCGACGAGCCAAATCCATGGGGAAGCAGGATTCACTTAACCACTGGGTCCTTAACTTATCAACGGCAGCGATTCACTTAACAACAATGGCAAGAAAGCTCGCAAAACAGGGCAAAACAAATGCCTCACTTAACAAACAGAAATCAGGAGCTCAATGATGGTTGTAAGTCGAGGAGTACCTGTATTTAGTGTTCAGACTGAATGTGGCGTGTTACAGGTAATCCTTGACTTACCAATACACCTTTAGCAACCGAAGTTACAATGGGAGTGGGGGGGGGAGTGACTTAGGACCATTTTTCACATTTACGACCATTGCAGCATTCCTCCAGGGTCACATGAACAAAATCCAGGCCCTTGGCAAACGATTTGTATTTATGACAGTTGCAGTGTCACATGTTCCCCCTTTTGCGACCCAAGTCCACGGGGAAGGCAAATTCATTCACAAAAATGTGACTAACTTAAGGGCAGCGATGTTGTGGCCGCCAGTGGTCAGCGGAGCTGGCGGCAGACTCGGACAGTGAGGAGGTTGGGGAGGAACCTGGGCCAGTCCTGGAGTCTGGGGAAGGCTTTAACAAGTGCTCTGCGTGGGAGGCAGAGATAGGGCCAGGTCCATCCAACAGTTATCAGCTGCCTTCAAAATCAGAGATCGGTGGGGAAGAAGAACAGTTGGAGCCTGTTCCCAGAGTGCGCATGCACAGAGCTGCCAGGAGAAGGGAACAGCTAAGGAACAAGGGCCGACTCAGGAGTAAAGGCTCAGGTGGACGGTGAATAAAAGAGGACCAAAAGGGGAATGGGGTTTGCAGGAGACAATTGGTTCGTTTAATTAGGGTGAAGATCTGTTCCTCCATTCTTGCCAAGTAATTGCTGCTACAGCATGGCATTTGGAAGCTATCGGCCTGGCAACTCTCCCACAGCCTGAGAAAGGTCTGTGGTTGTGAAATCTCATGAAAGACTGTTTACCTGGACTTGCGTGAATGTGAATTGTAGCAACTGGTTCGTTTAATTAGGGTGACCAAATAAAACCAAATAAAAGAAGGTTCTGTCAGGATGAAGAGTCTGTTTCGTGATTTTGTGAAGCCTAAGTCAGAACAAGCAATTCGCTTAAAAACTGTGGCAAGGAAGTTCGTAAAATGGAGCAAAACTCACTTAAGAACTGTCTTGCTTTAGCAAAGGAAATTTTGGACTCGATTCTGGTTGTAGGTCAAGGACTACCTGCGTGTTACTTCAAGGGTTACTCAGGAATCGGGCCACCCCCACAAAGGAGCAGAACCCTCAACCATTTCCTTGACTCTCATGAAGGTGGCCCCTTCCCTCCCTTGTCAAAGACCCCAAATTATTGGGAAGTAAAAAACCTTACCCAATTCCAAATGTGACCAACAATAGAACAGAGTTAAAAACGGACGGAGAAATACTTTCTATGAATCCAGTTACGATGCCGATCACCGAGCAGAGATGGCACACAATTTGTACTTGCTGGTTGCGTTAGGGGGCAAAGGACCGATCTTGCCATAAAGCTCTTTGGGGCTTTCTCAATAAGTAACCCTCAAAGGGGAGGAGATGGCGTGGGAGTCAGGGTCAGAGAGAATGGAGTTGGCAGAGGGAGAGAGAGAGAGAGACAGAGAGAGAGAGAGAGAGAGAGACAGACAGACAGAGACAGAGACACTGAGGCGGAGCCTAAGCCGTCCGTTTGCCCTCAGATGGGGAGTCAACAGCCTTCAGGTCTGGAGGTGGGTGATGAGGAAGAGGAGGAACAGCTGGGTCCAGTGCCTGATGCGCGGATGCACAGAAGGGAGAGGAGAGCAGTGGAAATCTATGGGCTGGTCCTTGGGAACGGAAGAGCCACGGCTGTTAGCAAAGCCCCACCTGGGGATAAAAGGCAGGGGACAGAGATGGATAGATGTAGCAGATAACTACTCATCTCCTGCACTGACGGACTTGCGGTGAAAGAGAAAATATTGCCAGGGCTGCCAGCACTCCTAATAAAGGAACCAGTGCTTCAACTACAGAGGGTTTGTCGTGGGTTGGGGAGTTGGGTCAGAACGCAAGGCCTTGTGGAGACATACACTAAGAAGAAAAATACGAGCTTCGATGGACCAGAGTAAAGTAGTAGAGAATTCACAATTACGGATAGAAGCACCACTTGTGTTGGACCAGATATGAGAAGCCACCTGCGGCTTGGACATGGGAGATGTTCGCATCTTACCTGCTGGCAGGAAGGGCTGTGGGCTGGACCGTTCATCTGTTCATAGTACCGTTTTTCAGCATCGTCGTATTTGAATTTATCGAACCAGATCTTCTCATGCATGAGGAAGTGGGTTGCCATTTTTCTGCAAAGAGGAGGTTAAATAAGTATTTGAAAGCACTTGGTTTTAGGATCAGGTCACCAGAGGACCATGAGACATTCCTCTCTCCATCCCTTAGGGTTGCACCTGGTAAGAACTCACTAACCCATCACTCTAGATCGGGGTGTCCAACTTTGTGCCTTTAAGACCTGTGGACTTCAACTCCCAGAATTATGGGAGTTGAAATCTACAAGTCTTAAAGGCACCAAGGTTGGATACCCCTGATCTCTACGGAAAAGCTAATCAAAATGCAATCAAAGAAACGATTACTCAAATTATTCGACACTTGAAAACTGATCGGAACCCTAACCATCAGCTACAAATTGGCTTCAAAGAGGGTACAGAAGGAAACCTATTTTTTCCCCCTCAGAAGATACGTAGACACCAGCATTACAGGCAGCACCCTGATCCTTAAAACGGCACAGAACGATGGGCTTGGAAGTACCCCAATCTTCTCAGCACACTCTGAAAAGGCCTCCACTAATAGGGCCCTCAAAAGGGACTGAACAAAACCACACAACGGAGCAAGGGCCGCTGTTTTACAACACTTCCCAAACTCTTTCGGGGGGGAAACTTTTATCTGGCTGCCTGATAGTTCAGGGGTAAGTGATGGAAACGCAATTTCTCCAGATCTTTGAATCTGCCTCTAGAAAGGAAGCACTTTAAAAAAAACTGCACATGCCGGATGTGGGGTTGGAATTCAGCAACAATGGAGATAAACGCTCTCTTCGACAGTGGGAAGGGGAGAGTAGGAAAGACGGATTAACAGATCAAATCAAATCACAGGGCAAAAGATTTAAAACCTATCACAAAGTATCACTTGGCCTTAAGAGAAGCTTACTAAAATAGAGATGGGATTACACCACAGAGTGCCATGAATGCCATCAAAAAGTACTTCCATCTCAAGAGACATCCAAAATCTGGTTTATGCCATTCATGCCGGCCTAAAAAAAAAAAAAAAAACTCAAGTCAAGCAGTATCTAAACTGCTTCCTTCAAAACATCTCCGACAGTGGTGAGATTCAAAAAGTTTTACCGCCGGTTTGGTGGGCGTTGGCTTGGTGGGTGCGCTTTGGGTGCATGCGCACACTTTGGGTGCACCCGCGTGCCAAATGTGCACTTTGCGCAGAGGGCGTTTCTACTCAAGCCTGCGCTCTCCCAGTCGCTTCAGCAGCGGCCGCGCGGCACTCTGTAGCGCCGCGCGGAGCAGCTGCGCTTCAAAAGCAGGGAACAAAAGGTGAATATGGTAGCCCGGGCGAGCCCAACAGTAGAACGGTGGATTGCCGCTACCGGCTTGGGAGAACCGGGCCGAACCGGTAGAACACCACCACTGATCTCCGCCCGCTGGTATCCCGCTTTTGAAGCGGCAGTTCCGCAAACATCGTCACCAAGGGGGACCACGACAACTAGGAACAGGACAACTCACCGCGGCCAATTCGCAGCAGGGCAAGAGTTACACTAATAACCGAAGAAATAGTGGAACGGAAGCATGAAAAGGATGCCAAAGGAGAGACGGAATGAAACGGGAATGACAAAAATTACAATAATTCAATGCGCTTCAACTGAATTGTCGATTTGCCCCGCAGCCACAATTTGTGGAGAGTTGGCCAGGTCAAGTTATCTCGCAGCGAGCTGGTTGCGGCAAATTTCTTCCATCTTGCCACCAAGGGCCCAGTTTTTGGAGACTCAGGTGAGGCCTGGATTCGACACCCTTTCTCCAATGAGACCAGGCAGAGACGCCTTCCAACACATTGCATGCAGACAAGCATTAAGCGCGGGAGCTTTTAAAATCTAGATTCACCGAACAAAACACTATTTCATCTCATATTAACTCACATGGACTCTCTTGGTACACATCTGTCAAGTCGACTGAAACAGAAGGAAGAGACGATTTCTTTCCAAACCCTTTAACTTTGGAGCACCCTTCTCAGCATATAGAATAATAAGAGTAGGAAGGGACCTTGGAGGTCTTCTAGTCCAACCCTCCTGCTCAAGCAGGAGACCCTATATCATTTCAGACAAATGTTGGTCCTTAAAACACCCACAACTTCTGAAGGTCAGGTGTTCCACTGATTCATTGTTCTAACTGTCAGGAAATTTCTCCTTAGCTCTAGGTTCTCCTAAAACAGTAGGGTTAAATTCTTTTTTTTCAATAATGCTACTTGGCAAAACGGAGCATCATGAGCCGTGGGTGGCGCAGTGGTAAGAATGCAGTACTGCAGGCTAGTTCTGCTGACTGCCGACTGCCTGCAGTTCGGCAGTTTGATCCTGACCGGTTCAAGGTTTGAGCCAGCCTTCTGTCCTTCCGAAGTGGGTAAAATGAGGGCCCAGATTGTCAAGGGCAAGAGGCTGACTCTTGTAAACCGCTTAGAGAGGGCTGTAAAAGCACTGTGAAGCAGTATATAAGTGTTAGTAGGTAGGTAGGTAGGCCATTGTAGCGCAGTGGTTAGAGTGCAGCACTGCAGGCTAACTCTACCCACTGCCAGGAGTTCAAACCTGACCGGCTCAAGATTGATTCAGCCTTCTGGGGTTGGTAAAATGAGGACCCAGATTCTTGGGGGCAATGTGCTGACTTTATAAGCTTAGAGAGGGCTACGAAAGTGCTGTGAAGCAGTATATAGTTCTAAGTGCAATTGCTATCTTAGCCCTGGCTGTGACCAGCTACATACCAACATCCTCTCCCATGTCTTCTACACGCTGAGCCTGAGTCTTTATAGCTATGCTATTGGGACTGGGAACATCCATCCTCTCTCCCACCCCGCCAAAGACCCCCAACGCATGCTTTTTCCTACTTAGCATCAGGCTCTGGTGCGCTGGAGGGCTGCGCAGCGGGCTGGGCGGCCTTGGCTCGCGTGGCTTCCGATAGTCTGCTGGCCTCTTCTTGGGCAACGGAGGCGTAGAAGCTGGCTTCTGCACTGTCGTACGTGGGCTTGGTGAACCACAAAGACTCCGTGTCTGGGTGCATAAAATGCCAGGCAGGTTGCGGTGTGGGGGCTGCAATTTCGTGGGGCGTCAGAGTCCCACCAGCAGCGTTGTTTCCCCGCTTGCCCGTCGGCTGCTTTCTTGGGCTGCTCCGGCCTTTCTTCTCTTTCCGGCCCTTTCTGGATATGTCCGCGTGGCCACGCTCCTGCAGCCGCACCTTCCCTGGAGGGTGGCCGTCGAACATGTTGGTGTAGAATAACCGCTCAGCGTCATCGTAGAGCGGCTTCTCCAGCCAGACCTCGGAGAGCAAGGCTCGCAAACTGGAGCCCGGAGGTTTGCCATTCACTGTCTGGTTTGCGTCTCCCGCCGGGATGAGCGGAGCGTCGGCAACCTGAGGCTGGGCATCAGCCGTGTGGGCTGGGGTGGAAGGCGTAGCCAAGGCCGTCACGTAGCCCTCATCCGGTGTGACGGGCCCGGCACTAGCCAGCTTCAGGATAGATGGGGGCTGCAGGAGGTGTGCGAGCGTCACAAGTTGGGACCTTTCGACGAAGGCCTTCTCGGCGTCATCAAAGTGGAATTTGTTGACCCACACGTCCTGAACGATGTGATGGCATGCCATGAGGCTGTTGTGGGTGCAGCGCAAGGCGGCCTCGGCCTCGACGGTGTCTTCGGACCAAGGCCCCGCAGCAGCCGGCTCAACGACAGGAGGCGCCACCGGGGGCAAAGAGTCGGCGAGCTTCACATGGTAGGTAGACTCCGCTTGGTCAAACCGAGGCTTGTCAAACCAGACGTGGTCGGCCAACAATCCCGCCAACACGGGATCTATTTGGGGCGCCAAGGACTTGGCTTTCGGAGAATACTTCCTTTTCTTCTGCTTCTTCCCGCTGCCAACCCGCCACAGCTCGGCCTTCAATGCTTCCTCAGTGCAGAAGCCATTCACCGCCACCAGCTCTTGGCCTGGCCCGGCTGCAGAGGCAGCTAACGCTGCTTCTCGCTCATAGTGAAGCCTCTCAGCCTCGTCGTACTTGGGCTTGTCTACCCAGACCTTTTCGGTGGGGTACAGCAGCTTCCGGGTTCTCATCTTCCAAATGGGGCGCCAGCATGAAGAGACAAGCACAAAAGTACAGTGGCTGAAATAACGCACCACAAGCAGCCGGCGGTGCCACGGCGTTCTCCAACCTGGGCGCATGGGCCCTGCCGGCTGGGAACTCTTAAGAAAGGTGGCGTCAGATGTTTGGCAGGAGCAAGCTTGGAAAGGCTGTGCAAGCCCCCCCACCCCCAGCTCCACCATTTACAGGTAGTCCTCGACATACGACCACAGTTAAGCCTCCAACATTGTGGCTAAGTGAGACCGTTAAGTGTATCACTGCAGGGGTTATGTTAGTCATGTGGCCGTTAAGTGAATCTGGCTTCCCCGTTGATTTGGCTTGTCAGAAGGTCACAAAAGGAAACCACGTGACACGCCTGGGATCCTGCAACCGTCATAATTATGAATCAGTTGCCAAGCGTCTGACTGGGTGCAACAGTCGTAAGCGCGATAAATGGTCAAAAGTCACATTTTTAGTGCCGTTGTAACTTGGGAACGGTCACAAAAAAACCTGTTGTAAGTTGAGGACTACTTGTATACATAGCCCTCAATTTATGACAACTGGGGACCAGAATGTCCGTGGCTAGGCAACACAGATGTTAAATGACTCAACGGTCCATTTTATGACCTGTTTTGCTGGGACGGTTAAGCCAGTTGCACCAGTTGCTAAGTAAATCAGGTGGTCATTAAGTGAATCCAGCTCCCCCAATTGACTTGGCTTGTCAGAAGCTGGCGGGGGAAGGCGTCGAACGGTGATCCCACCACCCTGGGGATGCTTCAACCGTGTAAATACATGTCGTTTGCCAGGCACCCGAATTTTGATCATGTGATTGTGGTTATGCTGCAGTGGTGGTTAGTCAAGAGCCAAGGCAAGTCCTTTTTCAGTGCCACTGTAACTTTAAACCACTGGTTGTAAGTTGAGGACTACCTGTATACAAAACCCCAATCATGTGAATGATTGCGCCATTTTTTTTTTAAAAAAAAGTGCTTTAAGCAAATTGTTTAGAAAGCTCTTCTGCCCACTGTCATTCTCTAATATGCCAACAATATTTTTATTTTTTATGCTTCGTGTTTCTTTAAACCGCCCACCTTCCTTGTTAAGTACTTCAGTAAGCAGCTTCAGCTTCAACTCTGTGTTTGCCAGATGTTCGGACTTTTAACTTTCCCACCATCTGCCAGCACCTGTCCCAAAAAGGGACTCAAATACTAAACTTCTAGAAGAGGCAGAGAAACACTTTTTGGAGCTCAGAACTTCCCTGGAGCACGTTGAAACTTATATTCGAAGACCGCTAGAGTTTATTTTTTGGAGGGGGCTGCAGTCATCGACTTCAATCAATATTGTCTGGGCCAATTCCACTTCATGAAGGGGATTTAGGGGGTGGCAAGGTCTCTGCAGGTGGTTGGAAGCTAAGCAGGATTGGGCCTGGTAACTATTTGGATGGGAGACCACCAGGAAATATGTGGGCTGTAGGCTAGACTAGAAAGATAAAACAACAACCCTGGAAGATTGGCCAGAAAACAGCACAAAATGTTCCATAAGGAGGAGCTTATCTGTCTATTTGGGTGCGTTTTGAGGGACAGTGGTGTGATTTGGGTAGAGGTCTCTGTGGTCACCTTTAACATTCAACACAAGTAGCCTCACTTAGCAACCAAAATTGGGGCTGGCAACTTGGGTTAAGGAATGAACTGGCTAAGTGAATCCACAACTGTACTTATGATCTTATTAGAAAGTCATAAACGCAAGGATTGGTTGCAACGTTACTTTTTAAAAAATCGCCACCGTAATCGCAAGTGGGTTGCCATACAAGGCAGTCACTAAATGAGGACTGCCTATACTGAAAAGAATTCAGTCCCACTCCTACTGATGAAGAAAGGAAGAGAGAGTCCTCCACAATTCATGGCCCCAAACGTCCCATAAATTGCCAGTTACGTTTCTTATAGAAGGGGAGATTTCGCACAAATAAAGCAGAATTACAAGTTAACTCTCAGGTAGGAAAAATGACTTCTTAGTTAAAAGACATTTTAAGAATACGGTTGGCAAAAATTATACTCCTGCTGAGGTTGGATACCCAAATTATGTGCTACTAAGGAAGAATTTCTGAACCTTTGCCCATTTTAAATATATATGGTTGACAATTTTGGCACATCACTGTGGAAACAAATATGTGGTCCTCATGTAGATGAAATTACTTGGTATCTGACCTGAACAAAAGTCAGGCCATTCTTCGAAGTGCTGTTGTTGTTTAAAATGTACATTTCATCTCAGGTATATTAATAACTTTTTCCCTACTTACTGTTGGAGACTTGAAATGGAGCACACTACCACAAATTTGAAAAAAGTTACTTGTCTAACCTTGAGTGCATCCATCACAAATTTGTAGTAAGATGTTAAAAAGCTGTTAGCTGTTGTGAGCCAAGTCCTAGAATAAAAGCATTATGTAAACTTCCAAGGAATTGTGACAGGCAAACATCTTTGACATCACAATGCTACCCCGGGGGAGACAAACCAAGGACTTGTAATAGTAGCTTTAGCCTAGTGTAAATTATATGGTTGTCACAACACTAATATATACGTGTATATGAATATGTGTGTGTGTGTGTGTGTGTGTGTGGTATTCAGCTTTGTTCGGGTATTTTCCCACGTCATTGTAGTTGTGCTTTTAAAGTTGTAGCAACGATGGCAGATGAGATTCTGCCAAAACCTTGCTACAACTTTAAAAGCACAACTATAATGATGTGGGAAAATACCCGAACAAAGCTGAATACCATACATACATACATACACACACACACACACATATATATCTACTGTGCCTTCCTACTTTTAACTCGCTTATAATCCAGTATTGTATTGATGTTGTTTTTCACATACAAAGCCAAGCAAGAAATATTTTAACTGTGTTCCTGGCATAACATTATGTGGGGGAATTTGGGATACCATCTCTCTTAGATCTAAACCAGATCAAAGAATAAGATACCAGCCCAAGAATTAGGAAAAAGAGGAGACAAGGTGTTATCGAAAGACTGAAGGACCTGTAAGATTTTGTAAGTTTAAGCACATTTGCAAAAGGGAGGTCTAATTTATACAAGGATAACTTGGGAGACATTTTATTTTAACATCCAGCTGCTTTTGTGCGTTTTATATATATAGATTCCAAGAGACAGTAAATTTAGTAGGCCTGTATACAGGCAAGCCTCAATTTACGACCACAAGGGAGTGCCTAATTTCTGTTGTTAATCCAGACAGTTGTTAACTGGGTTTTAACCCATTTCATGGCTTTTCCTTGCCAGCTTTTAAGTGAATCACTAGAGTTAAGTTAGTAACATGGCTCTTAAGTGAATCTGGCTTCCCCATCAACTTGTCAGAAGATCGCAAAAGATGATCATATGATCCTGGGATGTGCGCAACAGTCATAAATACCAGCCAGTTGCCAAGCCTCTGAATTTTGATCACGTGACCATCGGGATGCTGCAGCGGGCAGAAGTTTGAACAATGGTCACGAGTCACATTTTTCACTTTCTGTAACTTTTGAGCAATCACTCAATGAATGGTCGTAAGTTGAGAAGTACCTGTAAGGGGGGTAAGGTGGTCATGGCTGGCCTAAGTTGGGCATCAGAATTTAGTGGCCCTGGTCTAGATTATGCCTTTTTCTGGCATTTTGTGGGCAACTGTGGCTGGCATCTTTCAAGTTGGAGCAGGGACTGTCTGAATTCCCCTCTCTCCCTAGCCAGATGACCTGACTTATCGTTGGATGTTCTTGGTACGCCTTTGCTGGCTAGTCACAATGCTTTGGGAATGGGAAGGATAAATACTGAAGACAAGGCTAACCCATAATCTGGCTTGCTTGCTGTGGCTTAGTTCGTCGTGGGCAAACCCATCCTGAGAAAAGAAAAAAAAAACCAACGTGGACGAACTCACGTAAGGTATGATGTGCTAGAAAACCTTCATATTGTGTTATGTCAACATCGTGGCATACAAAAACTATCAGCAGTTTTGCCAATAGCGAAGATTTGAAGGATTACAAATAGTTAACAGAACTACAGCTTCTTCCTACTGAAAATGTCATTTTTCTTGCCCGACCAGTCTTGTTACATCAAAAGGATAGAGAAGGAGTAGTATGAAAAGGAGATAAGGGGTCTCAAAATGATAAGGACTCTTTAAAAACAAGAGAGGGGGAGGGAACGACTTCTTCTGTAAACCGGTCAAGAAATGTTCGGTGCTGTTGGCAAATACTTACTTTCTGGTTCCTAGGAAGGCATTAAAAGTGGAAGAAAGAAAAAAAGCATTAAAAGGAGAAGAAAGGGAAAGGGAAAATATTGTTTCTATAGGTAACAACAGCAGAGAGTAAAATGACAAATTGCTGGAACAGTACAGTAAAAAACACTACTCCGAGATTACGCTATTCATTAGAACAATGCTTCTCAAAATTGGTGCTGTCTAGGGGATTCTGGGAGTTGAAGCTGCCACGGGGTTGAGAAACATTGGCACATGCCAGTGGTACAAGGAATTGTGCTGAATTCATAGTTCTATTTTCTTTTAAGTCCAAAGTTAACAAATTTCCAATACGTCCCTACCCACCATAGGACTAACTCCTCCCATTATCTCCAAACCTTGAGAGTAACTAACCCCCTCCCCATATCTCCAAATGTTGAAAGCTGTGTTTCTCTATTGTTTTAAACTTAAAATAAACCCAGCTTTGAAAACAGTTTCCAAATCACCAGCAAAAGCTTATGATGGGACAGTTTATTTCAGATTCTGAATACATTGATTTTACTTGTAAAGTAGCAACTACATCCAGTTCCTCATTCATAAATCCTCTCCCAATAATTAGTTAATTCTGCTATTCAATATAATGCCTATGCCAAACCCACTGAATTAAATTTCTTAAATTTAACATCCATTTGTTTTTCCAAATATGAATATGTACATTTTCTTCAATATAACGAATATATATATATATATCTATATCTATATATATATATATATATGCATTCAGCTTCGTTGGGTATTTTCCCACGTCATTGTCAATACCCGAACAAAGCTGAATGCCATACATGTAAGTACCCGAAAACTTAAAAAACTATAAGAAAACATATATATATATAATAATTTTATTTAACTCTTAACTCATCAGTGTATTTGATGTAAGTTCAGATATATAAATTATACTACAAAGGTATCTTTCCTGTAGGCAAGAATGTGTTACTCTGAGGACCAAGCTATACATAAAAACATTCAAAAATGCTATTGTTCACTTCAGTGCTAAAGTATAAACAGTGAAGGCGGGTTCCTATTTAAAACATGGCGAAAAAACACATGCAACCTCTACAGCTGTGAAGTCCACCATCAAAGCTACCGGAACTGACCTGCTAGACACATGAATTGACATGCGTACTCCCATGTTCTGTTCTGCATGTGGACAGCCATAAAAAAAAAATCACCTACTATTTATAAATAGACTCACAACAGTGGAATGTTTAAATTTAAGCTCTTATCTGCAAATGGCAGGTTATTTGCTGTAGGATCAATAAAAGCATGCCTGAGGATTTGGTTGATCACAAAATGTTCATTCGTATGCTAGAAAGCTAAAGAAAAACAGAGGCGACTAGTTAAGACACATCAAAAACAAAAAAAGTCTACAACAGGAACAGTTGCAAAAAAAAGAGAGGGAGGAAGAGAGAGAGAGAGACAGAGAGAACCAATAGCAGATTATATCCAATGATGTACCAATAAAGGAGAATATTTATAGCTCAGGGTTGACCCGAGGGGTACTTGGTGCTTTCTGACCTGGCTTGTTTTCTTGTAGATGTTTCATTAGCCTAACATTACCTAGTTAATGAAACATTTGCAAGAAAAAGGAGCAAGCTCAGAGAGCTCATCTAATGATATACATAAAAACTGCTGACAACCCGCATACAATTAAAGAACCATATCCCGGTACAGCGCAACATTAAAAATTGAACAGGGACTGCAGGGAATGACACAGCAGGCAAAAACGTGGCTCTTCAGGGACGTTCCAAGTCTTCTTCTTTTTTTTTTGTTTAAGGAACAGAAGATGTTCTACGCAGTTACTTGTTCTAAAGATAAGGCAAGCAGAAAGCCTGACATTTGTAACTAGAGTTCCTTTAACAAACTGGGAAACGTCACCCTGGACAAAGCTACTGAGTCAGAAATTAGGGTGCAGAACCAACCATAAAAAGCAGAAATAATCTTCGACTTAGGATAACAATTGGAGCCAGAATTTCTCTTTGTATGCTAGGTGGTTCTTAGGCGACCCCTGCCCAATTTTAAAACACTTTGTGCCCAGGTCATTAAGCAAATCACGCAGCTGTTAAGTGAACCCGGCTTCCCCCGTTAGTTTTGCATGTCGGAAAGCTGGCAGGGATGGTTGCAAATGGCAATCTCTTGACCCTAGGGATGCTGGCTGCAACAGCCATAAATCTAAGGACTGGTTGTAAGGTTTATTTTCCCCCTTAACGCTGCTCTACTTTTGAGCAGTTACTAAGTCGAGGACTACCGTATTTCTCAAAAAATAAGACCTAACCAGAAAATAAGCCCTAGCACTTTTCCCAAGATGCTCATAATAGAAGCCCTACCCCCCAAATAAGCCTCAGTTAAGATAATCAGCCAGACAGCCACATTTAGTACCGTATTTTCGCCCAAAATAAGATATCACCTGAAAAATAAGCCCTAATGCGTCTAGTTGGAGCAGAAATTAATATACGATCCGGTCTTATTTTGGGGAAAATATGTCCTGTATGAGGAACTCCACTACTTCTATCACAAGTGAGTCCCTTGCATCAAGAGTTACGTACACAATAAACAGTCATCTACTAGGAAAATGTAGCTTCACCAAGCTCCTAAAACAAAATTTTCATTAATGTGGCTTACTTTTCCCAAGAGAAAAGGAACGCAACCCCTTTTTTCTTGAGGCAACGTCACCGTTTCTTGAGGCAACGTCAACATTTTTTTAAAAACGTTGAGAAAACAAGATTTCACCAGCAAAACTGGTTAAAACCTTGAGCTTCTCATCAAATCCTCATCCGTCTGCAGCTCAGCCCTAGGCCTGGCCCTCTTCCACCCCTCGATTCAGGACTTCCAAAAGCCAAAAAATGCCTAGGACAGGACAGAGGATGGTAACGAGCGGACGGAGAGAGACGGATTACAGGTCTGTCCTTGACTTACGACAACTGAGCCCAAAATTGCCATTGGAAAGCAAGACAGTAAAAATACTTTTTCCCCATTTTACGACCTTCCTTGCCACAAGTTGGAGGAAGTGGATCATTGCAATTCAGTCGGTAACCCGGCTGTAAAATGAATCTGACTTTGCTTGTTGGAGGTCACAAAAGGGGAATCACGTAATCCCGGGACTCTGCAACCGTTATAATTATGAAGCAGTTGCTGAGTGCCTGAATTTTAATCACATGAACATAGGGAGGCTACAAAGGTCGTAAGTGTGAAAACCGGTCCTAAGTCACTTTTTTCAGAGGAGTTAAAATTTCGAACAGCCACTAAATGAATGGCTGTAAGTCGAGGACTACCTGTACGGAATCAACTAATGCCCCAAGATCTAGTCCATCCTTAATAAACCTAAGTTGAATTCAATGTTTCTCAATCTTAGCAACTTTTTAAGATGGGGGTCACAAAAGTTGTTGTTTTTTTCCCCATACATCTTTCCATTCAGCCAGAATGAGAAACAAAACGTCTTCAAGAAATAATAAGGGAAGTCCAGGTGCCTCTTGAAAAAGCACTTTTGGGACAACCATGATGCGCATGGACTGAGAATCTCCACAGACTTCCATCAATCAGTCTGAACAGAGCTTGAAGGGACCTTGGAGGTCTACTAGTCCAACCCGCTGCTAAGGCAGGAAACCTTATAGCAGGGGTCCCCAAACTTCTTAAACAGGGCTCAGTTCAGTCCCTCAGACTGTTGGGGGAGCGGGGCGTGGACCGGGTAGGTGTGGCTAGGTAGGCATGTGACTGGGTGGGCATGTGGCTAGGTGGGCATGGCTGGTGGGCATGTGGCTGGGTGGGCATGTGGCTGGGTGGGCTGTGGCTGAGTGGGCATGGCTGGGTGGGCGTGGGTGGGTGGGCATGTGACTGGGTGGGCATGGGTGGGTGGGCATGTGGCTGGGTGGGCATGTGGCTAGGTGGGCATGGCTGGGTGGGCATGTGGCTGGGTGGGCATGTGGCTGGGTGGGCATGTGGCTGGGTGGGCATGTGGCTGGGTGGGCATGTGGCTGAGTGGGCATGGCTGGGTGGGCATGTGACTGGGTGGGCATCTGGGTGGGTGGGCATGTGACTGGGTGGGCATGTGGCTAGGTGGGCATGGCTGGGTGGGCATGTGGCTGGGTGGGCATGTGGCTGGGTGGGCATGTGGCTGGGTGGGCATGTGGCTGAGTGGGCATGGCTGGGTGGGCGTGGGTGGGTGGGCATGTGACTGGGTGGGCATCTGGGTGGGTGGGCATGACTGGGTAGGCATGTGGCTGGGTGGGCATGTGGCTGGGTGGGCATGTGGCTGGGTGGGCGTGGCTGGGTGGGCATGTGGCTGGGTGGGCATGTGGCTGAGTGGGCATGGCTGGGTGGGCGTGGCTGGGTAGGCATGTGACTGGGTGGGCATGTGGCTGGGTGGGCATGTGGCTGGGTGGGCATGGCTGGGTGAGCATGTGGCTGGGTAGGGCATGTGGCTGGGTAGGCATGGCTGGGTGGGCATGTGGCTGGGTGGGCATGTGGCTGGGTGGCATGTGGCTGGTGGGCATGGCTGGGTGGGCGTGGCTGGGTAGGCATGTGACTGGGTAGGCATGGCTGGGTGGGCATGTGGCTGGGTGGGCATGTGGGTGGGTGGGCATGTGGCTGAGTGGGCATGGCTGGGTGAGCATGTGGCTGGGTAGGCATGGCTGGGTGGGCATGTGGCTGGGTGGGCATGTGGCTGGGTGGGCGTGGCTGGGTGGGCATGTGACTGGGTGGGCGTGCCCAATTAAACAGTGCTTTAAACAAAACACAAAAATTAAACTTCGTTACGCTCCTGTGGGTGGAAAAGTTAGTGAAAGGATGTGGCTGCTCTCTCTGGAGGGCAGGGAGGCCGAAAACAGGCAGGTTGGGGGCCTAAGGTGCAGCGGTGTGGGTGGGGCAGCCTCGTGGTCCCTCACGGGGGGGAGGGCAGGTTAATGGCTTCGGTGGACCCTATCCAGCCCGCGGGACATAGTTGGAAGACCCCCTGCCTTATACCATTTGACACCGGTTCCCGTCCAGTCTCTCCTTCAAAACCGCCACTGATGGAGCACCCACAACTTCTGCTGAAGGAATGAATGCTTTATTGGCCAACTGCAATTAGACACACGAGGAATTTGTCTTGGTGCATATGCTCCCAGTGAAAGCCACTGGATTCTCCGTTCTGGTGGCAAGCCGTTCCACCGATGAATTGCTATGCCAATGCAAAATGCAAAATAACAGAGCTGGAAGGGGCCCTGGAGGTCTTCTAGTCCAGCCCCCTGCTCAAGCAGGAGACCCTCCATGACACTAAGGTGGCTGCCCAGTCCTTTCTTCAAAACCTCCAGGATCGGACCATCCGTCCATTCTAGTGGCAAGCTGTTCCACTGGTTAACTGTCCCGTTAGGAAGCTTCTCCTTAGTTCTAGGTTTGCTTCTCTGCCACACCAGACCCCTTGATTGTACAGTCACGGTAGCAGAGTTGGAAGGGACCTCGAGGTCATCTAGCCCAACCCCGTGCTCAAGCAAGAGACCCAGTTGAGAGAATAAATCGGACCCCTCCCCTCATAGCAGCCCCTCAAATACTAGAATATTTCTATCATGTCCTTCTTTTCTCTAGACTCGACGTCCCCAATTCCTGCAGCCATTCTTCACATGTTTTAGTGGCCTTTTAGTGGCCCCCCGCCCAATGGGGGGGGGGGGGGTTGTGGCGCCCCCCGGACGCCCGGTTGGCGATGGCCGAGACCCTTTCGGGTCAAGCCCGACCGGACGCCGCCTGGAACTTTTGCGGGAGCCTCGGAAGGGAATCCCGGCGAAGGAAGGGGGCTCTCTACTCACGCAGCGTCGCCGGGGAGACAAAGAGGCAGCCGGCCTGAGGGAGATGCTTCACGGCGCCTCACGCTCCAGCGGAAAGAAGGCCGGCGCGCGGCGCGCAGGGGGTTATGGGAGCGGCGCCTCACCGGGCAAGCTCACCCTCCGCAGAACTGGGGGAAATAAAGAAAGCGGGCGATACCAAGAGGGGCAACCGAGAAGGACAATCCGCGGCGACGAGAAAATCGGGTGTTATCCATATAGCTTCGTCAGAGCGATGAGACGCGAAGCTTTTCCTTCCTCTTCCTTTTTTTTCCCCCCCTTCTCCTTTCTTTCTTCCTCCCACCCGACTATAATGATAGAATAGGCCAAGGTGTTGAGAGGACGAGGCCACGATGGTGGACGGGGAGGTAATTTAAAGCTGAGGGTTTGTTTTGTTTTGTTTTACCGCCTAGAAAATGTTTTCTTATCTTGGTTTTACGCCACATCTGAGAAGAAAATGGTTTCTCACGGGGAGTAATCCCGCGGGATTTCGTGGGGGAGGAAAAACCCACGACTTTCTCGCGCCTCCCCCCCCTCCCCCAATTTGCTATATTGAAGTCGTCCAAAGGCGCCTGGAGGAAACCAATGCAGCGCCAGTGAAGGGGAGGGAAATGAATGGAATGGTCCACTACGGCAAAAGGAAAAGGGGGGGAAGAGAGCTCCCAGCAATAGAGCCCAGAATAATCTAGCCTGATTCTGAATCTGGTTGGCAGGAGAGATGGGCATCTTCTGCAAAAGTGCCAACATCTGGATACCCCCGACTTCTGCATTAACCTCACTCCTCCCAAACCCTGTTCAGAAGCATCCAAATGGGAACCAAGTCTCACCTTAAAAAGCAGAGTGAGAAGTATTACAATCCAAATATGTATCTTTATACCAGGGGTGTCCAACCTTGGCCACTTTAAGACTTAGTGGACTTCAACTCCCAGAATTCCTCAGCCAGCTTTGCTGGCTGAGGAATTCTGGGAGTTGAAGTCCACAAGTCTTAAAGTGGCCAAGGTTGGACACCCTGCTCTATACTCTTCCTTTTAAAATGTTACCAGAATCCACAACGGTCTGATAATCAGACCATCAAATTAGCAAATTTCCTCAAACCCACCGAAATAAGTTGCCCAGACCCAATCTACATATCAAAGGATAGGGGCTGCAAACACAGAGTTGATTACATTAGATCTCCCAGAGGAACCGCATCAGGGATGGGTTTCTACCGGTTCTGTCCACCTCTGTAGAACCGGTAGCTCTGAAAAGCAGCAGACCTAGAACCGGTACTATGTCTGCTGATGTTTTTGCCCACCTGGGCTCTTACCTGATCTTTATTTCCTGATTTTTTTTTTCAACTTCGGCTGCAGTGCGAGACACAGCCGCAGTTTAAAAAGCAGGAAAAGAGGGCTTGTTTTCGCAGGCTGCTTCTCTGCACGCAGTGTGCTGATGACGATTTACAGGCGCGCAGCTCTCAGCGTGCAGGGAAGCTCGTAAATCCCGAACCGGTAGTTAGCCCTGTTGTATCCCTGTTGTATTTTCGCAGGCTGCTTCTCTGCACGCAGTGTGCTGATGACGATTTACAGCGTGCAGGGAAGCTCGTAAATCCCGAACCGATAGTTAGCCCTGTTGTATCCCTGTTGTATTTTCGCAGGCTGCTTCTCTGCACGCAGTGTGCTGATGACGATTTACAGGCGCGCAGCTCCCAGCGTGCAGGGAAGCTCGTAAATCCCGAACCGGTAGTTAGCCCTGTTGTATCCCTGTTGTATTTTCGCAGGCTGCTTCTCTGCACGCAGTGTGCTGATGACGATTTACAGGCGCGCAGCTCCCAGCGTGCAGGGAAGCTCATAAATCCCGAACCGGTAGTTAGCCCTGTTGTATCCCTGTTGTATTTTCGCAGGCTGCTTCTCTGCACGCAGTGTGCTGATGACGATTTACAGCGTGCAGGGAAGCTCGTAAATCCCGAACCGGTAGTTAGCCCTGTTGTATCCCTGTTGTATTTTCTCAGGCTGCTTCTCGGCACGCAGTGTGCTGATGACGATTTACAGGCGCGCAGCTCCCAGCGTGCAGGGAAGCTCGTATATCCCGAACTGGTAGTTAGCCCTGTTGTATCCCTGTTGTATTTTCGCAGGCTGCTTCTCTGCACGCAGTGTGCTGATGACGATTTACAGCGTGCAGGGAAGCTCGTAAATCCCGAACCAGTAGTTAGCCCTGTTGTATCCCTGTTGTATTTTCGCAGGCTGCTTCTCGGCACGCAGTGTGCTGATGACGATTTACAGGCGCGCAGCTCCCAGCGTGCTGGGAAGCTCGTAAATCCCGAACCGGTAGTTAGCCCTGTCGTATCCCATCCTTGAACTGCACGAACATACCTACCTACATACACACATGCCCCTTAAGTGTCACCCTAGAATCAGCACCCTGAGAAGTTCCTCCAAAAAAAACCCTGCTACCGTGCCCCATTTCTCTGTAGCCTGCTTCTAAAACCAATTTGTTTTGCTTTTAGGAATAAATATTATGACCCCAGCACATTGCAACTGTCATAACTATGAGCCAAGGTCATACTTATGACTGACCTAGGCTTCTCCAAGATCATGAAGCCGACTCCTCATCCCGATAAAACCCCTTTTATTTAGTTTAGAGTGAATTCCTCTCCAACAAAGTCCCAGCAAACAGTCTTTCAAGAGATTTCACAACTACAGACCTTGATCAGGCGTGGAGAATTGCCAGGCCGATATCTTCCAAATGCCATGCTGTAGCAGAAATGACTTGGCAAGAGGTCAGGAACAGATCTTCACCCTAATGAACTGAACTAATTGTCTCCTGAAAAGCCCCACTCCTCTTTTCCTCCTATGTTCCCTCAGGGAGGGGCCATTCACCATCCATCTATGGCTTTATTCCCAAGTTGACCCTTGTTCCTCAGCTGTTCCCTTCTTCTGGCAGCTCTGTGCATGTGCCCACATGGGAACAGGCCCCAGCTGTTCTTCTGCCCTGCTGATCTCCAACTCTGAAGGCAGCTGATAACTGTCAGACGACCCTGGCCCCATCTCTGCCTCCGACGCAGAGCTCTCATCAAAACCCTCCCCAGACTCGCAGGACTGGCTCAGAAAGACACTGGAAACATGGAGGATCATTGGAAAGAGGATTTAATGGTGAAACAGAACCACCAAGCCTGTAGTTCTCTGGTGCAGCTGACCACATGGAGTTGAGACTGGGGGCGAGTACTGATACCTTCTATGGAGCTTTACACTTGAGCTTCCTGTTCCTGTGCAAGAACATGTATTCTATTGGCTGTTGTCAGACTCCCATGTAGGGGTCATGTTTGTCTGAGCTAGGTTTGGCTGAAGTTTGGCTGATGTAATGAAGGGGCTTGTTGGGCAATTCCTATTGTGGCTGAGGGCTAATCCTACCTTTGTTTAGACCTTGCTGCCAGGAATTTTTGCCTATGAATAGAGCTACCCATTTCTTTATCTTTTATCCCATCCTTCCTTTCACCCATCCCCTCCCACTTATGACAATAACCTTGTTGCTTGTACCCTTACGATTTATACTGACTGTTTCCTGGTATGATTTGATTGCTTATTGTACCCTATGACTATTATTAAGTGTTGTATCTGATGATTCTTGACTCTTGACGAATATATCTTTTCTTTCATGTACAGTGAGAGCATTTGCACCAAAGACAAATTCCTTGTGTCCAATCACACTTGACCAATAAAGAATTCTACTTTTTCTTTCTTTCTTTTTTCTTTTTCTTTCTCTTTCTTTTTCCTTTTTTTCTTTTTTCTTTCTTTCATCTATCTATCTATCTATCTATCTATCTATCTATCTATCTATCTATCTATCTATCTATCTGGATTGCTTATTGTACCCTATGACTATTGTTATTAAGTGTTGTACCTGATAATTCTTGGGTCTCGAAAAATGTATCATTTTTGTGTACACTGAGAGCATTTGTACCAAGACAAATTCCTTGTGTGTCCAATCACACTTGGCCAATAAAGAATTCTATTCTATTCTATTCTATTCTATTCTATTCTATTCTATTCTATTCTATTCTATTCTATTCTATTCTATTCTATTCTCTTTATTCTTCTATTCCTAATTCTTATTTCTATTCTACTCCATTCCATTCTGTATTTTATTCCATTGCATTCCATTCTTCCCTTTATTATTCTCTTCTCTTTATTATTCTTTTCTCTTCTGTTCTCTTCTTTATAGAGCCCTGCACACCAGAACAACTAGACACAAGGACAGTTTTTCCCCCGAAAGCCATCACTCTGCTAAACAAATAATTCCCTCAACACTGTCCAACTATTTACAAAGTCTGCACTACTATTACTGTTAATCTCATCACTCATCACCCATCCCCTCCCACTTGTGACTGTACGACTGTCACTTTGTCGCTTGTATCCTTATGATTTATATTGACTGTTTCCTAGTATGATTTGATTGCTTACTGTACCCTGTGATTATTATTGAGTGTTGTACCTGATGATTCTTGACAAATGTATCTTTTCTTTTATGTGCACTGAGAGCATTTGCAGCAAGACAAATTCCTTGTGTGTCCAATCACACTTGGCCAATAAAGAATTCTATTCTATTCCTTAAGTGCTGACATCTGCTGGGGGCTATTAAGGGAGGCAGGGGCTGCTTTCCAAGAGCATTTTTCTCTGTTTCTCACCCAGTATAATAGTCTGCCTTTTCAAAAAAAAATTCTGAAAACAAATCAAATTTCTCAATTTCATTCATTCATCCGATGAGACAAGAACCAGGGTTTCTTGGGTTCACAGAGAGTTTTTCTATCAATAAACCTCCATCAATAGTCAGATCCTACCATACTTGCTTCCGGTTTGGTGGGTGATTGCACGTGCGTTTTTTTTCCTTTCTTTTTTACTACCGGTTCGGCTGAACCGGTCCAAACCGGTAGCATACCACCACTGACCTCCATGATAGCTACCTCCAGCTACACAATAGCTATGGCTTTCAAAAGGCCGAAGAAAGAAGACCAAGCAGAGATAGAAAACAAAACAAACGAACTCATCGCCAGCAATGGAGCCACCATGGTTTATTCCGCCAACGGGAAACATTTGGAATGGATCATATCCCAGGTTGTAATAACCGGGCACCTGAAAATTGGGCACAATGTCACCTGCGTTTGGCGACATCCTCCTGCCTTGCAGAATTATAGCATTTGGTCAACGACAATGTGCACAATGAGGAGGGAGGGCACCGTCTACCCCAGGGGCAAATGCCCGTGAGCACCCACCACGTGCCAGAGTCCTGGCAACTTTCTTCCGGTGGAAAGCCATGGTCCCATCTGGCTGGGGATGTGGACCCGGTCCACAAAAAGGAGGCAAAACGCACCCAGAAGGACTTTCCTTTGGCAAGAGACCTGGCACCACCGCAGTCCTCCAGGCACGCCGGCTACCTGTTGCCCAATTCGCGAGCCCGGCTGGTGGCCGCCTCTACGGCGTTCATGACCGTGGCTCGGAGGGACCCCTTTTCCAGCTCGTGCAAGGCGTGGATGGTGGTGCCGCCTGGCGTGCAAACGGCGCTCCGCAGAACAGCGGGGTGGTCTCCGGTTTCCAGCATCATTTTGGCTGCTCCCTGGAGGAGGGGAGAGAAACCAGAGGCTTCAAGTTAAGCAACAGGATGGACAGAGTGTAAAGTACTGAGAGAAGAGAAGATCTGGAGATCGGGGTTGTAGCGAGGGGCCCTTGCTGCTCTCTGAGCTTGGTGGTTTTCTTGGGAGACATTTCATGACCCAACTAGGGAACATCATCAGTGGAATGGAGGAAAAGGAGGAAGAAGAGGATTTGGGGCCGTTGGTTGTTTTCTGAAGAAATTTCATTACCCAACTAGGTAACATCATCAGTGCTAGAAGGGAGGAGGGGTTGCGCAGAGGAGAAGAAGGGAGGAAGGAGAGAAGAGAAGGAGGATGACGACTGTGGAGTCCTTGGTGCTCTCTCAGCTTGGTTTTTTTCTTGGAGATGTTTCATGACCCATCTGGTTAACATCATCAGTACTAGAAAGGAGTGGGGTTTGTGAGGAGGAGGAGGAGGATGAAGAGGAAGAGGAGGAGGAAAAGAAGGACTATGGGGTCCTTGATGTTCTCTTGAGTTTGGCTGTTTTCTTGCAGATGTTTTATCACCCAACTAGGTAACATCATCAGTGCTGGAAGGTGGGGAGAAGCAGGAGGAGGAGGAGAAGGAAAAGGAGGAGGATCGTGGGCTCCTTGGTGCTCTCTGAGCTTGGCTGTTTTCTTGCAGACGTTTCATTACCAACTAGGTAAACATCATCAATGCTGTAAAGGAAGGAGATTTGCTTTCTGTTTATATAGTACAGCAGCGGCTTTCCTGCCAGTGTGGCTAGGAGAGTTATTGATGGTTCCTTGATTGGGCTGTTGTTTCCTGTTCTCTTGTTTCAGCTGGTAGCACAGGGTACAAACTCACAATCTGCTAGAACTGGGTCGTTGTGGGTCGTTGTGAAGATGCAGTTGAATCAGGACCGCAGAAAATTTTGTAGGGTGAAAATATGTCCCTAAGGCAGAGGTCTCCAAACTTGGCAACTTTAAGACTCGTGAACTTCAACTCCCAGAACCCCCAGCTATGGAATTGCCCAGTATGCTGGCTGGAGAATTCTGGGAGTTGAAGTCCACAAGTCTTAAAGTCGCCAAGTTTGGGAACCCCTGCCATAGGCCTTTCCCCCTTTCGGTATGTCTTTAGTGCCTCAGAATGCAAACCTCTGGCAACAGACACGACGCCAATGCACGCTCTGATCTGATAGTAGGATGGGAATTTAAATAGAAATCGTGCAAAATCAAGAGGATTTATTTCAATTGGGCCGGAATTAACTTGAAGCCAGATTCTTGGGGGATAAGCAAAGATGGCACGGACTTGGGAGAACGCTTCCTCACGACACACGGGAGAGGTGATGTGTGCTATTGGGTACAAACTCGTCCTCGATCCTACAACCACAACTGAGCCCATAATTTATGTTGCTAAGCGAAACATCTGTTAAGTAGGTTGGTTTGCCTTGTTTTACGACGTTCCTTGGCCCAGCCTTTAGGTGAATCCTGGCAGAGGTGAAGCCAGAAGCACGACGTTTGTGGAGTGAATCTGGCTTCCCCGTTGACTTTTTTCACCACCGGCGTTAATGTTGAACGGTCACTCAATGAACAGTCGCAAGTCGTCTTACGACAGCTCATTTTAGGGGCCGTTCCAAGTTACAACGGAGGCTCCGTGTGCCGCGTGTTGCAACAGTCAAGACGAAAGGGTGCGGAAATAGGTTGGGTTTTGACAGAGGGGGTCTAAGGGAAAAACCGTGGAGCGTGAATTGGAAGTCAGGTCCTGCCTTTTAACTTACTGCACCTGTGTCTGGTTTGCCAATTGCACAGGGGGCAGATAGGACAGCGCTCCAGAAGGTTGACCCCAGGGTGGGATTCAGGCTGGTTCAGGCGAACCGGACATTAAAGTAACATCTGGTTCGCCAAAATCATCGTTAAACTGACTGCCTGGCCCTGCCCAGGAGTCTCCAGATGGCCCGTTTTGGGTACAGGTAAGTGCAGGGGGAAAACGGCCCTCCCGGAAATTCCAGCAGGCCACGCCTACCATGGCCGCGCCCGCCCGGCAACCGGGCAGCAAATTTTTGAATCCCACCCCTGGATTAACATCATTGCCTGGAGGATCACTCTTTGGAGTAGTTTTATAGCTCCCGCTGCCTTAAGAAAGTTCAAAACATTCTTCAAGAAGATCCATCTTCTGATATGTAAAAATTTACACCCGTGAATATATAAAGCAACGGTAACGCCACTTTTAACCTCTGTGTTAACCCAAGATAATTTACTGGAATATTATGTAAGAATTCTCTATTGTTTTGTATAAAGGTTATATATTTGGCAGGTCATGCTGTCCAGTGACATGCTAAGGACGGAGATTACTGAAAATGGAAACTGGTAAACAGGACAAGGAAACAGATAATAATAAGGGTACTGCATAGGGTGATGCGTAGCTGGATAGATTGTGAACCCGGAAAGGGGAAGACTGTATATTTGAAAGTGTATATAAACCCCCGACTTCTCACAAAATGTGTCTTCCGTGGCTCCGCCCATGAGCACAGAATTCCCTTTTGCAAAAAATTCCATAATAAAGCTCTTATTTATTGTCCAAGAATCTCTAGTTGTATGCAAGGTTGATTTTTATAGTACATTTCATCCTGGGCACCCTTTTTTTTTTTTTTGAACTATTACCATCTGGCGGACGGTACGGGATAATAATAAAAACAAGGATAAACAGGCTGAAAAACAACTTCTATCCCAGGGCAAGAAACTCTATTGAATTCTACTGTATAGTGCAATATTAATGGAATATCAGGGGTTTTCAATTCAATGTACAGAATGTGAAGGAGGTGTGTTTGTGTTTTATTTTTATAGTTCTAGTGTACGCTGATTTTTGTTGTACGAGGTGCAGTGACCATAAAGTAAACTAAACTGCCATCCTCAGCCCTTACCAGCAAAGTCTGAGCTGCGATCCTGTTGGCCAACGGGCCGGGCATTCCCATCTTGACCGCACCTTCCGCCAGGGCTTCCGCGAACATGTAGACCTGCGGCAGGGGAGGAAAGGAACCACGATCTAAGCTAAGCATCCTCGTGGTGAAACCATCCCGTAGGAGAGCTTCCAACAACTGAACAGTCTTCAGGGAGCTACCCCAAACGGGGGAGAGGACCCGCACGTCAACTCGTAAAACATTCCTATACTGGTTTCCGAGTTGCCATAAGCAGCGGGGGAGAGAACCTGAAGGAGCAGATAGGAAATTAAAACCAGAAGTGCCTTCCATGTTTGTCTTAAAAAGATTGCAGCCTAGGTACCGGCTGCGTTCGTTGGAAAACCTGATTGCTGACACACCCGGGAGGGAAACAGGGTCACAGGGGACAGTAAATTACATATGTCAGAGTTGGCTTCATACGGGGTTAATGCTGGACATGTTACTCCTCATAAATCTTTTGGATTCTTTTGAAGCTTGGCTCGAGGCTCATGATTTAATTAGGCGAACCCTATGGCATGCAGAGTCATTTGTGCCGGCACACGAGCTGCAGGCACATTTACTTCACTGCGCATGTGCTCACCTCACAGCTGATTTTCAGCTGGTTTGAGGCCTTTTTGGCCTCCCGAAGGCTTGAGGAAGGCTTCTGCAGGCCAAAAACTAGCCCCGTTCTGTCAATTCCGGTATTTTCTGAAAAAAGAGGAAATGACGAAACGGGCCTCGTTTTCGGCCTACAAAGCTTGCAGAAGCCTGCAGAAGTCTTCCTCAAGCCTTTGGGAGGCCGAAAAGGCCTCAAACCGGCCCAAAATCAGCTGTGAGGTGCAGTGCAGATAAGGGAGGGGGGGGGTGAGAGGGGATTGCGCGTGCATGCGTAGGGGGCGTGGGGGGGCGCGCACTGCCTCCTGGGTGCTGGCACACGAGTGCAAGCACGCACACAAATTTTTGGTCCAGGAGTGATTCAACAATGGTGAGACTCATCTCTAGGGGTGTGTGAGAATTGGATTATCCCTGGACTGAAAACGGATTGCTATAACTGTGTATGACTTGGACTGTTTGTTGGACTTTGCTTAACCGTTTACTGGAAGTAAAACCTACATTTTACTATTCAGTGTATCTGTGTGCTGTTTGTGTGTTATTCATCACCACTCTCACATCTCCCTGTGTGCCCTCATTCTCCTAATGGGGAATTACCTTAACAGAGCTGACAGCGGACTATAGAAGGAATAGATCAGACATCCAGCCCTTGCGTATCAATGGAGACTAAGTGGAGCAAGTGGCCACTTTTAAGTTTCTTGATGTTAACCTAAAAGAGGACCTGGCTTGGGGTGCCCACATTGCAGCCCTGGTCAAAAGGGCCCAGCAGAGATTATACTACCAGAACCTTCTCAGGAAACTGAATGGAAAAACTGCTGGTGACCTTCTACCGCTGCACCAGAGAGAGTATCTTAACTTACTACACCTGTGTCTGGTTTGCCAATTGCACAGAGGCAGATAGGATGGCACTCCAGAGGGTTAAGGCCATTGCCCAGAGGATCACGGGTTGCCCTCTCCCCTCTTTGGAAGAGCTTTGTAGCTCCCGATACCTTAAGAAAGTTCAAAACATTCTCAAAGATCCATCTCATCCTGGGAACCCCCCTTTTTTTTTTTGAACTATTACCATCTGGCAGACGGTACAGGATAATAATAAAAACAAGGACAAATAGGCTGAAAAACAGCTTCTATCCCAGGGCAGTAGCTCTTTTGAATTCTCCTGTATAGTGCAATATCAATGCAATATCAGGGGTTTTCAATTCAATGTGTGGAGTGTGAAGGATGTGTGTTTGTGTTTATTTTCATGGTCATGGTGTGCACTGAAGATGGTGTTTGATTTCGTTGTACGAGGTGCAATGACAATAAAGTAAACTAAATTAAACGAAAACATCCCTCCGTCGCTTTTTTTCCCCAGTGCCGGTCACTAAATTAATCTGTCGTAAGTCGAGGACTCCCTGTTTTAAGGAGGCCGATGAAGGAACTGGGGTGGGGGAGGAGACTCACGTAAGCCACGCCGCTGCCACTCAACGCCGTGTGGATGTCGATATAGGACTCGGGGGCCTCTTCACACAAGCCGCACGCGGCCAGCAGGGTTTTCAGCACAGAGACCTCCTCTTCTCCCACGGACGACCCCCGAGAGAGCAGGATGGCCCCCGACCGCACCTCGCAGGGAAGGTTGGGCATCATGCGCAGGACTCGCGTCCCCGCAGGGAGCAACTGCCGAGGAAAGAGACAGGGGCATACGGTGAGACAGAGAGAGAGAGAGAGAGAGAGAGAGAGAGAGAGAGAGAGACATGCACGGCAAACTCACCCTGCTGCAGGAGGATGGATAAAAATCTATTTTAACAATTTTTTAAAATCAGTTTTTTAAAAAATTGAATGTTTTTTTAAAAAATTATCAGATTTATTTTAATAAAACGCCCTTGGAGTAAAAAAACAAAATCTATCTCAAGAGATTTTTCTATTTAAGAATACATGAATAATATATTATAGTACTTAGCTGGATACCCATGCTTTGCTACGAAACTATATGGTAGGGCTTAGTTTTGGGGGAGGAAAATAAGGGAGAAAAAATTTTCTGCCTCTGCCTACCAGCCTCCGTTGGTATTCATCTGGCAAGCATTCTGTCCGGCTGTGAGAGTGGAGGGCTGTTTGGAAACTGAAACTGAAATTTGCTGTGCGAGCAAGGAGGAGACAGCAAGGAGCCTGGGCGTAGCTTAGCTCAACTGTTCTGGACTAAAGCTGCTTGGGGCTGTGAGACCGAAACTCCTCTCCTCTGCTTGTGTTTTGCATTTGGAACAGATTTCTTTTCAGGCGGGGCAGTTTGGGGAGTGGCATCAACCTGGCCACGCCCACCCACTCGGCCACGCCCAGTAAGTGGCATCAACCTGGCCACGCCCACCCAGCCCCCGTGGATAACCACAGCCCTGATGTGGCCCTCAATGAAATTGAGTTTGATACCCCTGATCTAAAAGGATGCAAACGACTAGCTGTCT
This sequence comes from Pseudonaja textilis, assembly GCF_049901715.1. NCBI lineage: Eukaryota > Metazoa > Chordata > Lepidosauria > Squamata > Elapidae > Pseudonaja > Pseudonaja textilis. Next base: position 198,302,302 of record NC_141992.1, on the reverse strand, counting down.
GCAAGGAGCATCAATCCTCCCATTCCTCACCATCCAGTCAGAGCTGAAGAAGCTTCTTGGAGGAGAAGGGAAATGTCTTCAAAAAAAAAAACAAAAAAAAAACCAGAAAGTCCAGTTGCCTCCTGAAAAAAAGCACCTTTGGGACACCTACGGGTTTGCTCTTCGGGGAACTCACCTCTTCCAGGGTCCGGAGTGGGACTCCAGCGGCCATGGAAACAAGGACGTGGCTGGCAGTGACCGCAGGGCCAATCTCCCTCAGAATGGCCGGGAGGATGTGGGGCTTGGTGGCCAGGAATACGAAGGAGCATTTCTCCAGCACCTCCAGGTTGCAGTGGGTCGTCCGGCAGGCAAAGCTCTATGGTTGAGAAGGAAGGAAGGAAGGAAGGAAGGAAGGAAGGGAGGGAGGGAGGGAGGAAGGGAGGAAGGAGAGGAAAAGAGAGAGGTGGGAAGGAGAAAGATAGAGAAGGAAGGAGAGAGAGGGAGGAGAGATGGAGGGGAAGGAAGGAAGGATAGAGAAGGAAAGGAAGGAGAATGAGAGAGGTGAGAGGGAAGAAGATAGAGAAGAAGGAAGGAAGGAAGGAGGAAGAGAGGAGGAAGATAAGGAAGATGAAGGAAGGAAGGAGAGGAGGGAGGGAGGAGGAAGGGAGGGGAGGACAAGGGGGAGGGAGGAAGATAGAGAAAGGAAGGAAGGAAGGAAAGAAGAGAGGAAGAGGAAGGAAGATGAAGGAAGGAAGGAGGAGGAGGAAGAGAGGCAGGAGGGAGGAGGAGGAAGATAGAGAAAAAAGAAGAAGGAAGGAAGAAGAGATGGAAGAGGAAGGTAGGAAGGAAGGAAGGAGAGAGAAAGAGAGAGGAGGGAGGGAGGAAGATAGAAAGGAAGGAAGAGAAGAGGGGAAGGAAGGAAGAAAGGAAGGAGGACAGAAGGGGAGGGAGGGAGGAGGAAGATAGAGAAGAACGAAGGAAGGAAGGAAGGAAGGAAGGAAGGAAGGAAGGAAGAAGAAGGGGGGAGGAGGAAGGAAGGAAGAAGAGAAAAGGAAGGAAGGAAGAAGGAGGAGACGGAGGAGGGAGGAAGGAAGGAAGGAGAGAAAATGAGAGAGGTGGGAGGGAGGAAAGATAGAGAAGGGAGGGAGGGAGAGAGGGAGGAGGGAGGGAGGGGAAGATAGAGAAGGAAGGAAGGAGAGAGAAGGAAGGAAGAAGGAAGGAGAGACAGAGGGAGAAGGGAGGGAGGAAGATAGAGAATAGAAAGGAAGGAGAGACAAGGGGGAGGGAGGAAGATAGAGAAGAAGGAAGGAAGGAGAGGGAGGGAGGAAGGAAGATAAGGAAGGAAGGAAGGAAGGAAGGGAGGGGGAGGGAGGGAGGAGGAGGGATAGAGAAAAAGGAAGGAAGGAAGGAAAGAAGAGATGGAAGAGGAAGGAAGGAAGGAAGGAGAGAGAAAGAGAGAGGTGGGAGGGAGGAAGATAGAGAAGGAAGGAAGGAAGAGAGAGGGAGGAAGGAAGGAGAGACAGAGGGGGGAGGGAGGGAGGAAGGAAGATAGAGAAGAAGGAAGGAAGGAAGGAAGGAAGGAAGGAAGAAGAAGGAAGGAAGGAAGGAAGGAAGGAAGGAAGGAAGGAAGGGAGTGAGCCGTAGCAACATCCTCAAACTCCACCCTCCCGGGACCCCTTTCTGCCCAACAAATGAACTCATTCCCCTCTACAAGTCCAGCAGGTTCAAAGGAAGATTCCAAACCTGGGTGGCAGGGAGTCCTTGAATTATGACCTCAATTGAGCCCAAAATTTAGGTTGCTCAGTGAGAAATCTGTTAAGTGAGTTTTGCCCCCATTTTACGACTTTTCGCGCCCACCGTGGTTCAGTGAATCACTGCAGTGGCATGGTTGTCCTGAGTGCAACTGAGTGGTGTGAATGGTTCCTTTAGTCTGCAATTACTAAAGAACCAGGAGCAGGTGACCCTGAGGACACAGACAAACCTCCAAGTGGCCTCAATGACCCTCTAAAAGGATGCAAACGACCAGCTGCCTGCAAGGAATATAAAACCTTCCTTCCCCATCATCCAGTCAGAACTGAAGAAGCTTCTTGGATGAGAAATGAAATGTCTTCAAAGAAAAAAACGGAAAGCCCAATTGCCTCTTGAAAAAAGCACCTCGTGGACAACTAAAGACATAAATAAACCTCCAAGTGGCCTCCACGACCCTCTAAAAGGATGCAAATGACCAGCTATCTGCAAGGAGTATAAATCCTCTCTATTCTCCAGTCAGAGCTGAAGAAGCTCCTTGGATGAGAAGCAAAACGTCTTCAAAGGAAAAAACAAGGAAGTCCAGTTACTCCCTGAAAAAAAGCATTTTGGGGACAACCAAGATCTGGATGACTGAGAATCTCTACAGACTTTTATTCCAAGCTAACGTTGAGTTTTCTGGGCAGCCTTCACCCCCTGGTACAGCCCAGGTTTGAGACCTGAGCACCACACGAGCTCCCATTCCTTGCCTTAGCTCCTGCCCAACTAGTAGTTCGAAAGCATGCAAATGCGAGTAGATAAATAGGTACCACTTCGGTGGGAAGGGAAACAGCGTTCCTATCCACATGACCATGGAACAGGTCTTCAAACAACGCTGGTTCCCTCAGCCAAAAAACAAGAGATGAGCACTGCCCCCTAGAGGCAGAAACGATCAGGGGAAGGGGGAAACTTTACCTGTACATATTTACCTGGAATTTGTCCAGATTCCTGCTGGATGGAGCACTGGCTAGGATATTTACGGCCTGGACTTCTCCTGCAGTGAGAGAGGAGGATAGATGACAACGATAGGGGAACCCGTCACTGGATTGCAAACTCGTTGAGGTTTAACTTCCCAAGATTCTCAACAGGGGAATAAAGCTAGGAGAAGTTGACTTTAAAGCTATAATCCCCTAAAATCTAAATATTTAATAAGGCTGGGCAGGACGCCCCACCAACTCCGATGAAGAGCAGAGTCCAGATTTCTTGCTAGGCCTCGTTAAGTTGGATGGAGGTCAAGCTGAGAAAATCCAATTCCAATTGTCAAAGGTTCTTTTCTCAAAAGGTAACTGGACTGAGTTCTTTTAGTTTTGGAGGAGGAAGAGGAGGAGAAGGAGAAGCAGGGGGAGGAGGAGAAGGAAGAGGAGGAGGAGAAGAAGGAGGAGGAAGAGAAGGAGGAGGAGGAGGAGGAAGAGGAGGAGGAGGTGGATTGCAGTTTAAGGCTTGGGCTGTGAGATCCTTAGTCCTCTCTGAGCTTGGTTGGTTTATTGCAGATGTTTCATGATCCAAGTAGGGAAAATCATCAGGGGTTTGGTGAGGAAGAGGAGGAAGGTAGAGGTGGAAGGAGAAAGGAAGGAGGAGGAGGAGAAGCAAATCCATTGGTTCTACACCATTAGGAAGAGAAACCTTCAGAAAACGGGCCTGCCGATTGACGTCAGCAGGGTGCACAGCGTCTCTCAACCCTGGCAATTTAAGACTGAAGTCTTAAAAAATTCTGAGGGTCGAAGTCCAGACCTCTTAAAATGTCCACGGTTCAGCAACCCTAGCCTCGAGGAAGGTTAATATGTCTGAAAGAGGTTCCTTCAACCTCCAGCTTTCCAAACTTGCAGTGGTTAATCTTCTAACCCAGGAATCCCCAACCTTGGCAACTTTAAGACGGGTGGACTTCAACTCCCAGAATTCTCCAGCCAGCATTGCTGGGAATTCTGTAGCTGGGGATTCTGGGAGTTGAAGTCAATCTATCTTAAAATGGCTCTCTGGCATTATTAAATCGCGCTTTGCGAATCCTGGCTACGTGAATATGTGAAGCTTGCGGTTTAAAGCAGGGGACTCCAACCTTGGCAACTTTAAGACGGGTGGACTTCAACTCCCAGAATTCTCCAGCCAGCATTGCTGGGAATTCCGTCGCTGGGAATCCTGGGAGTTGAAGTCCACCAGTCTTAAAGTTGCCAAGGTTGGAGACCTCTGTTCTAACCCACGAAACCCTTGAGATTGGACAGTTACCATCTGATCTCCAATATTCCGTTTTTGGCCAAGGCACTCCAGACCGCGATGGCGAACCATCTCTAGGATTCGCAGGATTAAACCTATCCGCGGGTTCCGCTTGAGCCTGGCTTCCAAGGTGTCTCTGGAACTCAAATAGACTTTTCTGTCTGGTGGGATGTTTTCTATCGGGACCCGAGCCGGGGAGGCCTCTCTTCGTGGCTTCCGCTTGAATTCCCACCACTTTGGGGTGCCAGCGGCTTCCACGTCCTCCTGGATTGTCTCGCAAGGATAAGGCCTCAGGACGCTGCAGGACAGTTGATCCTGAAGAGCAGATTCCAGACAAATAGTACTCTTCCTCCAGAGACACCCCCATCACCTCTATCTTGCCTTCTGGACTTAATTAACATTCGCATAAAGTATTAACTCCCATTGGAGAGTGAGTTCAATCCTAGGTAGAGGCAGATATTTCTCTCTCTGAACACAAGGAGAATATGCCTGCCGAATATGACTCCGCCCTGGAAACAGGAAGGGCACCTGGCCATTAAAAAACTCGGCTAACTCCATTCAGTTGCCCAGACTCCACCCCAAGGCAAGGGATTATGGGGTCATTAAAAGGAGACGATTAAGTCCCGTTGGAGAAACAGGTGGCACTCAGGGCCAGGAGAGCCTTCGCACGATTTCATGTTGCGTGCCAGTCACAGCTTTTCCTGGACCAGGATTCCCTCAGCTCAGTCATTCAGTCCCTGGTCACCACCACGACTGGATTAGAGGTAGTCCTCAGCTTACAACCATAACTGAGCCTCAAATTTAAACTGCTAAGTGAAAATTTGTGAAGTTTTGTCCCGTTTTACGACCGTTCTTGCCTCCGTTAAGTGAATCACTGCAGTTGATAAGTTAGTAACCCGGTTGTTAAGCAAATCTGAAGCTCCCCCATTGACTTGGCTGGTCAGAAAGTCGCAAAAGGGGATGACGGGACACTGAGACCGTCGTAAGCATGAACCAGTTGCCAAGTGTCTGGATTTTATTCACATGATCACGGGGGAAGGTATAATTGTCATAAGTGTGAAAAATGGTCATGAGTCATTGGGTCACAGCAATGACCCCGCCCCTCCCCAGTGTTTCTTATGGGAAAAAAATAATAATTTAAAAGCAATACGGGGTTATCAGCATCTGTTTCACTGGTTCATTTAGTGGAAGCCGGAATTATTTTTCCTGGGAATGATTAAAACTAAATGCCCCCCAAAGATCCGATGCCTGATTATACATATAACGGTGGCAAGAATTGCGCTAGCTCAGGCTTGGAAGATGTCTTCCACTCCATCAGATGAAGTCCTAATTGGTAAAATCTTGGAATGTGCAGAGATGGATAGACTCACGATGAAATTAAATGACAAAGAAGACTCAGAATATTACTCAGTCTGGAACATTTGGTATTAATGGGTAGACAGTAAAACAGGATATATATATATGTTGTGATTGGAAGGATCAGTCCTGTTGGGAGTTTTGACTCTGATGACTGTTAGATCGTGGATTGACGTCAGAACCAGGAAATGTTAATCTGAAGGGCAAGCCAGTTAATTAGCACGTTGCCTTAATGGGTATAAAAGGACACAGCTGAGCTGGTGCATTTTGCCAGAAACAAAATGACTATTTGAGTGAGGACGTTACAGCAAAGAGCTCTGAGGCTGAGGATTTATTGCCAGGACTGGTTTGCCGGACAGAGTAAGATTTATGCTGTGGTTTCTGCCAGCCGTTATCTAATAAGACTTCTTTCCGTTTGATTTAATTGTGTAATGGCTGCTTTCTGTTTTGTTCGTTTGAATTTCGAAGGGGAGTCATAACATATATATATATATATCTGACTCACAGATGAACACAATACAGAAGCCTGATGATGGCAGATGAGATTCTGCCGAAACGTTGCTACAACTTTAAAAGCACAACTACAATGACGTGGGAAAATAGTTTCGACGAGGTCCCACTTGCCATCTTCAGGCTGGTGCTTTCAGCTTCGTGCTTGTGTGAGCAAAGCGTGATCGGAGCTGCTGCCTCCCTATATATACTGGTGGGGAGGTCGGCTGTGTTGTCATTTCTGGATTGGTTGGTGGAGTTGGTGTTTGCTGATTGGTTGGCTTTTTCGTAAAAACATGCATGGCTGAAGTATTGGCTGTGTGTCTATCAGCCTCCTGTGTTGTGACGACCATGATAATGGGCTGTGTGATGACCTTCTGAGTTCTATTGTTGTGACATTCTGGGTCTTGTGCTGTAATCTCCTCAGCCACACATGATCTTACGAAAAAGCCAGCCAATCTGCAAACATCAACTCCATCAACCAATCAAGAAATGACAACACAGCCAACCTCCCCACCAGTATATATATAGAGAGGGCAGCTCCAATCATGCTTTGCTCGCACAAGCACGAAGCTGAAAGCACCAGCCTGAAGATGGTGAGTGGGACCTCATCGAAACGTTGCCAAGATGCTCTCAATCTTACATGGGAAAAGACCCGAACACGCCAAGACCTGCGCATATGTATATATATATGTTGTGACTGGAAGGATCGATCCTGCTGGGAGTTTTGACTCTGATGACTCTGACGATTGAAGGTTGGAGCCTGCTGTGAATGTGGAGTCTGAATTATCAGAGGACACAGACGTGAGCCAGGAAGATGAGAGATTGTCGCAGAGACAATCCTCCCCAGAACCTTCGACTTCGTTCAGGCCAGCAAATGATCAACAAAATGAGACAGAAGTTTCCAGCGAGGAAACTGACAGATCGTGGGTTGACGCCAGAACTAGGATAACCAGGAAACGTCAATCTGAAGGGAAGCGTCAGGCCAAACATTGATTGGAGAGACTGACACGCCTATCCAGGTGATTTAAAGAGGCGTGCTGACTCTCAAGCTTTGCTTGGAAGCAAAGTGTTTGATGAGTCGGAAGAATACATTTGAAGTGGCCTTGTGAGTTATGGACAATTCTGATTAGCCTGATAGGTTCCGGGAAGTCTGCCAAGGACTGGAAAACTGTGCTAATTTAACCCTTTTGAATCCGGTTTTGTTTCTGCTTGAATATTTTGAATTCTGAAACCTCATCTATGAATATAGGTGAGACATAACATATATATATATATATATATATATATATATATATATACATACATACATACATACACACACACACACGCACGCACACACATATATACATACATATACATACTTTTTGATTACTTTTTGATTAATCTTAAGGCACTGTAAAATTAGCATTACTAATACTATAAACGTCAAGTATTAATTGTATGTACTGTACTTATTGTACTGTCAAGAAAATGATGTTGAAAGGTATTGATTCTATTATAGAAATTTTTGTAAACTTTTTAATATTTTGAATTCCAATAAAGAATTTTTTTAAAAAATTTTTTTAAAAAGTTACAACAGCACTGAAAAAAGGGGACATGACCATGTTTCACACCGACAACCGTTGCAGCATCCCCATAGTGATGTGAGCAGTCATAAGTAATAAATAAATAAATAAAGTCAGATTCATTTAACAACTGTATTACTAATTTAATAACTGCAGTGATTCACTTCACAAATGTGGAGAGAAAAGTCATAAAACAAGGGAAATTGAACACGTTTCTCACTTAGCAATGTCAATTTTGGGGCTCAATGATTGTCGTAAGTCGAGGACCAACTATATTTTTCTTCTGGTAATTCCACTTGCATTTTAGGCACGTCCAAAGAGAATGTAAATACTCCAAACCTATTATTTGTGCTGTTTATTTTACTTTTTTTTAAGAGTGTACTTCGATTAGATTTGGGCGAAAAGTTTCAAACCGAAAATGTTTTTTTGATTTTAATTTCATACAAAATAAAATCGCAGCACCTTCGGAACACTTCCCAGGAAAATGGAACAGCTTGTTTTTGAACTGGGAAAATATATATATGTGCAATTCTAATTTTAATTCTCTGTCCAGATAAAACCTTCTTATGTGCTCAAGGTGATCCATTTATATAAATTCTCCAAATAAATACAAGGACACTGCAGTTTTTTTTAGGCAAGATGCCATTTTGTGTTGTAAAACCAAATTTGAAAGACGAAAATACATTTTTAAACAGGCTGTAAAAATACATTTTTAAATAGGCTGTCTTTAAAAATACATTTTAAGTGCATTTTTAAATCTGTTAAATAGTTTGGTTCAGAGTTTACAGTTACAAGCCCTGTTGTCAATTCCTTAACCAAACATGCGTTTCCCCAGCACCGCGCAACCTTTTTTTCCTGAGCATTATATTATCCCCATAAATAAAATTAGTTTCTTCCTGGGGTTAAAAATTGGGCATTCGGGAAATATTAAGAAAACAGACTTGATGCTATGGTTTAAAAATAAGGTTTGGTGAAAAGCAGCCCAAAGGTCAAAAATCAGGTTAAACTTGGGTTCCTTTAAAAAGTTTCCTGCCCTAATATCCAGATCAAAGCAAAATTTCCAGAGATTTAGACTCAGGTAAGTGAGATCACGGAGAAAAACAGAGCAGAGGAAAAAAAACAAATTGACATTTTTTCCATGACGGCAGTAAATTTCCACGAAGGCTGTAAAATTGTAAAAACGTCCATACATACAGGATCAAACCTGCCTCTTCCTTTCTAGCAATATCCTCTCCCTCGTTTACTTTTGAGTACAAGTTAGTCCTCCACTTACGACCCACAACTGAGCGCAACATTTCTGTTGCCAAGGGAAACATCTGTTAAGTGAATTTTGCCCGCTTTTTACTACATTTCTGATCGCAGCTAGTAACAGGGTTGTTATTTGAATCTGGTTTCCCCATGGACTTTCTTTGTCCGAAGGTCGCAAAAGGGGATCGCGTCGTAAAAAGGAGTCAGTTTGCCAAGGTTCCGAATTTTGATCACGTGACCGTGAGGATGCCGCCCCCCCCCAACCATCGTAAATAGGAAAAGTGGTCGTAAGTCCCCTTTTTTTCGGTACTGTTGTAACCTTGAACGGTGACGAAATGAACTGTTGTAACTCAAGGAATACCCGTAATCTAAGGAGAGAAGCAACCTAGAACTAAAAATATTTTTCCCCATAGTGAGAACAATTAATCAGTGGAACGACCTTCCTCCGCTGGAGGTTTTTAAGAAGAGATTAGACAACCATTTGCCTGAAATGATGTAGGGTCTCCTGCTTGAGGAGGGGGTTAGGCTAGATGACCTCCAAGGTCCCTTCCAACTCTGCTATTCTATTCCTATTTCTATTCCTTTTCCTTTCCATTCCACATTGTATTCCTATTCTCCTATTCTCTTCTCTTCTCTTTCCCTTCCTCCACTCCTCTCCACTTCATTCTGTATTTTATTATTCTATTCTGTTCTATTCCATTCATATTTTATTAATTCAATTCAATTCTATTCCATTCCACTCCGTATTTTATTTTTCTTTTCTTTTCCATTCCATTTATTCTATTCTATTACGTTCCGTGCCACTCCACGTTTTCTTTTTTCTTTTCTTTTCCATTTCATTTATTCTATTCTATTCCATTCCACTCCATATTTTATTAATTCTATTCCTATTCTCCTCTCTTCTGTCTTCTCTTCTTCCCTTCCACTCCACTTCATTCTGTATTTTATTAATTCAATTCTGTTCCATGCCACTCCATATTTTATTAATTTTCTTTTCTTTCCTTTTCCTTTCTTTTCCATTCCTTCTATTACATTCCATGCCCCTCCACATTAATTTTCTTTTTTTCTTTTCTTTTCCATTTCATTTATTCTATTCTATTCCATTCCACTCCATATTTTATTAATTCTATTACTATTCTCCTCTCTTCTGTCTTCTCTCCTTCCCTTCCACTCCACTTCATTCTGTATTTTATTATTCTATTCTGTTCTATTCCATTCATATTTTATTAATTCAATTCAATTCTATTCCATTCCACTCCGTATTTTATTTTTCTTTTCTTTTCCATTCCATTTATTCTATTCTATTACGTTCCGTGCACTCCACGTTTTCTTTTTCTTTTCTTTTCCATTTCATTTATTCTATTCTATTCCATTCCACTCCATATTTTATTAATTCTATTCCTATTCTCCTCTCTTCTGTCTTCTCTTCTTCCCTTCCACTCCACTTCATTCTGTATTTTATTAATTCAATTCTGTTCCATGCCACTCCATATTTTATTAATTTTCTTTTCTTTCCTTTTCCTTTCTTTTCCATTCCTTCTATTACATTCCATGCCCTCCACATTAATTTTCTTTTTTTCTTTTCTTTTCCATTTCATTTATTCTATTCTATTCCATTCCACTCCATATTTTATTAATTCTATTACTATTCTCCTCTCTTCTGTCTTCTCTCCTTCCCTTCCACTCCACTTCATTCTGTATTTTATTATTCTATTCTGTTCTATTCCATTCATATTTTATTAATTCAATTCAATTCTATTCCATTCCACTCCATATTTTATTTTTATTTTCCATTCCATTTATTCTATTATGTTCCATGCCACTCCATATTTTATTAATTTTCTTTTCTTTCCTTTTCCTTTCTTTTCCATTCCTTCTATTACATTCCATGCCACTCCACATTAATTTTCTTTTTTTCTTTTCTTTTCCATTTCATTTATTTTATTCTATTCCATTCCACTCCATATTTTATTAATTCTATTCCTATTCTCCTCTCTTCTGTCTTCTCTCCTTCCCTTCCACTCCACTCCATTCTGTATTTTATTATTCCAATTCTCATTCTATACTAGAGGTCCTTCCAAGGTCTTTCCAACTCTTGTTATTCTATTTTCTGTAAAAGTTCAGAAGAGAAGGGCCAGGGGTGACAGAATATTCCAGTATTTGAGGGACTGCCATAAAGAGGAGGGGGTCCACTTATTTTCCAAAGCGCCAGAGGGTAGGACAAGAAACGACAGATGGAAATTAACCAAGGAGAGAAGCAATCTGGAATTAAGCAGAAACTTCCTAACAGTGAGAACAATTAACCAGTGGAACAGCCTGCCACCAGAAGTTGTGTGTGCTCCATCACTGGAAGTTTTTAAGAAGAGACTGGACAGTCACTTATCTGAAATAGTATAGATTCTCCTGCTTGAGCAGGGGGCTGGACTAGAAGACCTCCAAGGTCCCTTCCAACTTGGTTATCCTGTTAATCCTGATTTCTTGGAGCAAATTATATGAAACAATTGATGCTTCAAAGAGGGATCTGAAACATAGTTTACATAGTTACAGCTCCTCAACTTACAACCATTTGTTTAGTGACTGTTCAAAGTTGCAACGGTGCTGAAATTAGTAACGGATGACTCTTTTTCACACTTTTGATCGCTGTAGCAACCGCAGTCACATGGCAATTGACACATAGTTATGAAGGTTGCAGTGTCCCCATTCAGGTGATCACTTTTTGTGACGCTTAGGCAAGCATAGTTAACGATGAAGCCGGATTCACTTAACAACAGTGTTAGCAATTTAACAACTGCAGTGGTTCACTTAACATCTCTGGCAAGAAAGGTTGTAAAATGGGGCAAAACTGACTTAGCAACCGTATTGCTTAGCGATGGACATTTTGGGCCCAGTTGTGGTCACAAGCCGAGGACTAGCTTTATTCTGCAAAAGCCAACTTCTCAGCGACCAGGACTGAGAGGTGAATTCATGTTTTGGGCAGGATAAGGTGGGATTTTCTATTTTTCTGGGATTGGAGGCACGGTGGAAATGCTCTTGACTTTTTTAAGCACAATTTTAAATGGAAAAAAAAAAAAGGCAGGTTTTCAACTGGGGGGGGGGAACTTCCCAACAATAAAAACCACTTGACAGTAGACCCAATCAGCCCCCTGTTGAGTGGACAGAGGATGGATTAGATGACCTCAAGAGCTTCCAGTTCCAGCATGTTATTTATTCCAACCTTGGCAACTTGTGGACTTCAACACCCAGAATCCCCCCCACCCCCCCACTAGCCATGCTGGCTAAGGAGTTCTGGGAGTGGAAGCCACCCCTCCTAACGTAGCCCGATTAAAATACCTTCCTTTCCGGCTGTGGGAAGGGACCCATTTTAGGGACCCCTCTAAATAAGGGACCTATTTTAGGGACCCCTCTAAATAAGGGACCCATTTTAGGGATCTCTCTAAATAAGGGGCCCGTTTTAGGGACCCCTCTAAATAAGGGACCTATTTTAGGGACCCCTCTAAATAAGGGACCCATTTTAGGGACCCCTCTAAATAAGGAACCTATTTTAGGGACCCCTCTAAATAAGGGACCTATTTTAGGGACCCCCCTAAATAAGGAACCTATTTTAGGGACCCCTCTAAATAAGGGACCCGTTTTAGGGACCCCTCTAAATAAGGGACCTATTTTAGGGACCCCCCTAAATAAGGAACCTATTTTAGGGACCCCTCTAAATAAGGAACCTATTTTAGGGACCCCTCTAAATAAGGGACCTATTTTAGGGACCCCCTAAATAAGGAACCTATTTTAGGGACCCCTCTAAATAAGGAACCTATTTTAGGGACCCCTCTAAATAAGGGACCTATTTTAGGGACCCCCTAAATAAGGAACCTATTTTAGGACCCCTCTAAATAAGGGACCCGTTTTAGGGACCCCTCTAAATAAGGGACCCGTTTTAGGGATCCCTCTAAATAAGGGACCCGTTTTAGGGACCCCTCTAAATAAGGGACCCGTTTTAGGGATCCCTTCTTCAAAGGGAGCCCCTCTAAAGAAGGAACGCCACGAAAGAATGGATCCCTCTTGCCCCCCCAAATAAGGGACCCCTTCTTAGGCACCAGAGTCCCTTCCCCTCCTGCGCCCCACCGCCTCTCTACTCCGTCCCCCCCTTTTGCGTCTGAGCCCCTCAAGGTGGGTGCAGCCCCCCGGCCGGCTCTTCCACCTGGGAGAGGGTGGGGGGGTCTCCGTGCGCGCCAAAGGCGGCCCCCGCCGCGGTCCCTCGGGGCCCTTTCCTACCCGCCAGCAGCATCGCCCGGGCCACGGCGCTGGCCATGCGCCCCGCGCCGATGAAGCCCACGCGCACCTCCCGCAGCGGCGCCTCCATGGCTCTTCTGCCGGCTCCGCTCCCCGCACGCCGCGGAGGCCCCCGCCTTTGGCACCGGCCACGCCCCCCACGCCCGGCCACGCCCCCCCTCCTCCCGACGCGCCCGACGGCCAATCCCCGCTCGGCTCCCGCACGGGAACCTCGCTCTGAGGGGGAGGGCGGATCCGCCACGCCCTTTTTCGGAGGGGCGGCGGCGATTGGCTAAACGCCCGTGACGTCACGCGGCGGGTTTTTTAAAAAAAAGCCACCCACGGGGGCTTCGCCCGGCGTTGTGTGCGAGGTTCGTCTGTGGGCAATTGGAGGGTCGGTCGGTAGGTTCCGGGTGCGTCGCCTTGCTTGGGCCCCGCTCTCCGAGGAGGTTTTATTTTTTTCCCTTTGCACCTGGGCTCGACTTTGGGCTCGTTTGGCCAAGCCGAGCTATGCTGGTCTATGGATGGGGGACCACGAGGAGATCTAACGGTCAAAAGCATTTAGGAATGGCAGGCTGCAAAAGCCAGTCTCCGGTGTGGCCTTTAGGGCAAGAGGCCTCCAAACTTGGCACCTTTAAGACTGCTGGACTTCGACTCCCCGAATTCTCCAGCCAGCATAGTTGGTCTATGGATGGGGCACCACAAGGAGATTAAAAAACATTTAGGGGAAAGGTTGCAAAAGCAAGTCTCAGGTGTGGCCTTTTAGGACAAAGGTCTCCAAACTTGGCACCTTTAAGACTGGTGGACTTCAACTGTTGCTGGCTGGAGAATTCTGGAAGTTGAAGTCCACAAGTCCTAAAGGTGCCAAGTTTGGGGACCTCTGCGAAGTCAGCAAGAGCAAAGAAGGCAGCTTTTCAGGGTTCTTTTTCCCCAAAGGGGTTTTTTCAAGAGGCAACTGGACTTCCTAAAAACTGGGAGGGGGGGAACCACCTTTGGGGGCCTATCCTTGGATGACTGAGAATCTCCTTTTCAGTTTTCCTTGCTTAGAATGAGCAGTAGACTTCCCTCCAAAATGAGCATTTGCCCCATGAAGTTGTGGGTGCTCTAACGCTGGAAACTTTTAAGAAGAGATTGGACCATCATTTGTCTGAAACGGTATAGCGTGTCCTGCCTGAGCAGCGGGTTGGACTAGAAGATCTCTGAAGTCCCTTCCAAGTCTATTCTGACTGATTTGAACTACTGTCTGAAATGGTATAGGGTCTCCTGCCTGGAGGGGTTTGACTAGAAGTCCTCTCAGGTCCCTTCCCCTTCATTCTTCTGTTCTAGAAGCGGGCTTAAGGTTTCAAAGAAGACAGCACGGAATGTAAGAAGCTGATGTATGACAATACAACACAAATGAGGCTCTTTGGCCGATAAAGGCCTTTGTTAAAGAGAGGCGTCTCTCTTGTAAGTTTTAAAATGCAAAGCAATAATTGCTATATTGCTTATGACCAGGAGTTCTTAAAAACTGGCTTAGGGAAAATGTTAGCCATGCAAAAAAGGAAGTGAGGTTTTTTGTTTTTTTCCTAACAAAAGTTTGGAATATCTTTCCCGATTCCGTTCTCTCAGCCACTTATTTCCACAGTTTTCATTCTTAATTGACTTCTGTAAAGCTCACTTCCTTTTTGAAGAGCTCCCTGAGGGGCCGTGTGTAATTGCACTAATGCACCTACTGTGCCTGCCACGGTTTCTTGTTCTTAGTTTGCTTGTTCAAACTTGTAATATATAAATAAAAGCTGCTCAGGAAATCTGAATGCGATTCCGACGGGCAGCGAAGGGGTCTAGAGTTCTTAAAACCTTCTTAAAGTAGAGCTTCTGTGCTCCATGGCAGTCTATCTTAGAATGCTAATTGATGGTGGCAAGCGGAGCAGATTGTTCCGTTTAAGGTATGGGTGTCCCACCTTGATCATTTTAAGACTGTGGACTTTTAATAATAATACAGTTTAATTACCTAATCCTAAATTCCCATCTATTAATATATTAGTAGTGTTTTAAAGTATATTGCGTATTTAACATATTGACTAGAAATTGTGTGGGATTTTGAGATACCCTCCTGGGATTGATTAAATATTGTTAATTTTTGGCGTTATTAGTACTCCTACAGATTTGGAATATTGAAGTTATGGTGGAATAATGAGTAATTCTTTAAAAATATTAAGTAATAGTATTTAGGGAATTACAAATATAGGGCGCAAAGAAATGTTTACGTTTCAATGGATTAATGGGAAAATGATAAATGGATTATGAAAAGAGACTAGCATTGTCGAAGTTGGAAGATACTTAGAATAGAATATAATTCTTTATTGGCCAAGTGTGATTGGACACACAAGGAATTTGTCTTGGTGCAAATGTTCTCAGTGTACATAGAAGAAAAGATACATTCATCAAGAGTCAAGAATCATCAGGTGCAACACTTAATGATAGTCATAGGGTACAAATAAGCAATCAAATCATACAAGGAAACAGTCCTTATAAATCGTAAGGATACAAGCGACAAAGTTACAGTCATACAGTCATAAGTGGGAGGGGATAGGTGATAAGGAGCGATGAGAAGATTAATAGTAATAGTAGTGCAGACTTTGTAAATAGTTGGACAGTGTTGAGGGAATTATTTGTTTAGCAGAGGGATGGCATTGGGGAAAAAACTGTCCTTGTGTCTAGTTGTTCTGGTGTGCAGTGCTCTATAGCGTCGTTTTGAGAGAAGGAATTCATTAGTTCAACAGGTTAAGCAAAACATGAACACTAATCTTCCAATCGCTCTGTGAACCATCTGGTATTGTATTTAGTGTGTAGAAAGTCCACAAGCCATTTTCCAGCCTCTTTCCTTTCCTTTCCTTTTCCTTCCCTTCCACTTCCTTTCCTTCCTCTTCCTTTCCTTTCCTTCCTCCTTTCCTTCCCTTCCCTTCCTTCCTTTCCTTCCTTCCTTTCCTTCCCTTCCCCTTCCCTTCCTTTCCTTACTCCTTCCCTTCCCTTCCTTTCCTTTCCTTTTCCATCCCTTCCTTTCCTTCCCTTCCTTTCCTTTCCTTTCCTTTCCTTTCCTTTCCTTCCTTCCTTCCTCCTTCCCCTTTCCTTTCCTTTCCTTTCCTTTCCTTTCCTTTCCTTTCCTTTCCTTTCCTTTCCTTTCCTTTCCTTTCCTTTCCTTTCCTTTCCCTTCCCCTTTCCTTTCCTTTCCTTTTCCTTTCCTTTCCTTTCCTTCCCTTCCTTTCCTTTCCTTTCCTTTCCTTTCCTTTCCTTTCCTTTCCTTTCCTTCCTTTCCTTTCCTTCCCTTTCCCTTCCTTTCCTTTCCTTTCCTTTCCTTTCCTTTCCTTTCCTTCCTTTCCTTTCCTTTCCTTTCCTTCCCTTCCCTTCCTTCCTTCCTCCTTTTTCCTTTCCTTTCCTTTCCTTTCCTTTCCCTTTCCTCCTTTCCTTTCCTTTCCCTTCCCCTTCCCTTCCCTTCCTTTCCTTTCCTTTCCTTTTTCCTTTCCTTTCCTTTCCTTTCCTTCCCCTTCCCTTCCTTCCTTTCCTTTCCTTTCCTTTCCTTTCCTTCCCTTCCCTTCCTTCCTTCCTTTCCTTTCCTTTCCTTTTCTTCCTCCTCTCTGCAAACTCCACTCCCTTCCAACACTGATGATGTTACCTAGCTGGGTCATGAAACTTCTGCAGGAAAATCACCAAGGACCCCACAGTCCCCCTCCTCTTCCTCCTCCTCCTCCTCTTCTCTATTCCATAAACATCTCTTCCTTCTACCACTGATGATGTTACCTAGTTGGGTCATGAAATGTCTGCAAGGAAACCACCCAGCTCAGAGAGCACCAAGGATCCCAGGGTTCAACCCTCCGCTACGAATCCTCTC
Organism: Pseudonaja textilis; assembly: GCF_049901715.1. Classification (NCBI taxonomy): domain Eukaryota; kingdom Metazoa; phylum Chordata; class Lepidosauria; order Squamata; family Elapidae; genus Pseudonaja; species Pseudonaja textilis. Next base: position 198,285,538 of record NC_141992.1, on the reverse strand, counting down.
TCTTTTACGGGTACAAAATGCTTTTTATTTTTTTCTTTACTTCCAGGCACCGTCGGAAGATGCTGCCCGTTCACAGCTGGGCCCTCGTTTTCCCCCTCCCCCTGCTTCTGGTCGTTGCCCCCTCCTCTGGGTTTTTCGGCTGGCTCACCCAAAAGGCCTCCCCAACTCCCGCTCCCAATCCTGAGCCCGCAGTTGCTGCGGTAGACCCAGCCGGCCTCGCAATGGTGCCCTTTGAGATGGATACGGCTGATGAGCGCTTCCTCGCTGAAGCTCAAGCGGCGGATCGGTCCCTTCTGGATTCCTGCCATCACAAGGTCTCTGGCGCTTTGTAGACGTGGTGTGTGTGTGTGTGTGTGTGTGTGTGTGTGTGTACAGGCAAGTCCTCGACTTACAACGGTTTGTCTAATGACCAATACTACGACACTTGAAAAACAACCATTGGTCTGAAATGGTATATAGCGTTTCCTGCCTGACCAGGGTGTTGGACTAGAAGACCTCCAAGGTCCCTTTTATCTCTATTCTATTCCTATTCCTATTCCAATTCTATTCTTTTCTTATTCTAGTCTAGTCTAAGCAATTCTTTTGTATTCTTTTGTATTTCTATTCTATTCCTATTCTTATTCTACTCCAATTCTAATCTACTCTTTTCTTATTCTAGTTTAATCAATTCTTTTGTATTTTTATTCTATTCCTATTCTTATTCTATTCCTATTCTAATCCACTCTTTTCTTATTCTAGTTTAATCAATTCTTTTGTATTTCTATTCTATTCTTATTCTATTCATATTCTAATCTACCCTTTTCTTATTCTAGTCTAAGCAATTCTTTTGTATTTCTATTCTGTCTATTCCTATTCTTATTCTACTCCATTTAATCTACTCTTTTCTTATTGCAGTCTAGTTTAATAAATTCTTTTGTATTCTTATTCTATGCCTATTCTAATCTACTCTTTTTTATTCTAGTCTAAGCAATTCTTTTGTATTTCTATTCTATGTCTATTCCTATTCTTATTCTACTCCAATTTTAATCTACTCTTTTCTTATTGTAGTCTAGTTTAATAAATTCTTTTGTATTCTTATTCTATTCCTATTCTAATCTACTCTTTTTTATTCTAGTTTAATCAATTCTTTTGTATTTTTATTCTATTCTTATTCTATTCCTATTCTAATCTACTCTTTTCTTATTCTAGTTTAATCAATTCTTTTGTATTTCTATTCTATTCCTATTCTTATTCTACACCAATTCTAATCTACTCTTTTCTTATTCTAACCTAGTTTAATCAATTCTTATTCTAACCTAGTTTAATCAATTCTTTTGTATTCTTATTCTATTCATGTTCTTATTCTATTCCTATTCATATTCTATTCCTAATTTTATCTACTCTTTTCTTATTCTAGTTTAGTCTAATCAATTCTTTTGTATTCTTTTCTATTTCTATTCTATTCCTGTTCTTATTCTATTTTATTCCTATTCTTATTCTATTCTATTCCATTCTTTTCTTATTCTAGTTGAGTCTAATCAATTTTTTGTATTCTTTTGTATTCTAAAAATGACTTATGACTGGTTCTCACACTAACAGTGTCATCCCTATGAGCACGTGATCAGAATTCAGGCGCTTGGCAAATGACTCATATTTATGACAGTGGCAGCCTCCCCTGGTCACCTGACAAACAAAGGGCATGAGGAAAGCAGAATCCCTTAACAACCGTGTGACTGACTTAACAACTGCACCGATTCACTGAACGACCATGGCAAGAAAGGTTGTAAAATGGGACAAAACTCATTTAAGAAACGCCTCCCTTAGCAATGGAAGGACTACCTCTCCCTTTCCTCCTTTGCAGCCGTTCCCCACATCCCATTTGTTCAGGTATTGGGATTTAAGAGCTGGCCAGATGTAAAGCTGATGTAATATGAGGCTGATGCAATGAGGATGAATTGGCATAGCATGGGTATTGCCCTTTTAAGATGAAGAAAGGGGTCCACAGAAGTTTTTACCTCTTTAAGAGGTATCTCTATATAGGCAGTCATTAGAGGTCGTGTTACTCCTTGTGTCCTGACTTCGTTGTAGAGTTCTTCGTGCAGAGTTAAGAAGATTGATTGATTGTCAGGTATTTGCCTACCACATATATTTCTGTGAAATGTCTAAGTCTCTGTGTTTTACTCCTGGGTTGCTCTGACACCGTTGGCCAATGCACCTGTGAATTGATGGTGTGTGTGTGTGGGGGGGGGTGCTTTTCCTTGTCCTTTCCCGATCCAGGTCATTTCACAACTACGCTCCACTTGCACCGATCTCACGGAAGAGGAACTGGCCAAGCTGGGAGTGGCACTCTTCAACTGCCAGGCCAGTGCCGAAGGTCGGAGGATTTACCTGTGCACTGAGGACATGGTACGTAGGCATACCTGGGCACCCTCGAGCAATGCTTCAGGCACCTTGGCCAGTGGCTGGAAGACTGCTCCAGCACCGGTTCCGCTTCAGGTTGAAATTCTTGTTTTAATTCCCATGAAAAAAACTAGAGCTGTAGAGTTAGTGGTCTGAATGCAGTATTGCAGGCTAATTCTGCCGACTGTTAACAGTTTGATCCTGACTGGCTCAAGGTCGACTCAGCCCTCCATCCTTCCAAGGTTAGTAAAATAAAGTTAGCAGAGTCGGCTAAATTGACTGCTTTGTGTTCTGACCTGAAACCAACTCCTCGTCCCAATAAAACCCTTTTTATTAAGGTTAAAGTGAATTCCTCTCCAGCAAAGTCCCGACAAACAGTCTTTCATGAGATTTCACAACTACAGACCTTGATCAGGCTTGGAGAATTGCCAGGCTAATAGCTTCCAAATGCCATGCTGTAGCAGCAATTACTTGGCAAGAATGTAGGAAAAGATCTTCACCCAAATGAACTAATTGTCTCCTGCAAAGCCCCACTCCCCTTTCACTCCTCTTTATTCGCTATGGGAGGAGCCATTCACCATCCACCTGTGGCTTTACTCCCGAGTCGACCCTTGTTCCTCAGCTGTTCCCTTCTCCTGGCAGCTCTGTGCATGTGCACACTGGGAACAGGCTCCAGCTGTTCTTCTGCCCCACTGATCTCCGACTCTGAAGGCAGCTGATAACTATCGGATGGCCCTGGTCCCATCTCTGCCTCGTGTTCCTTAGTTGTTCCCTTCTTCTGGCAGCTCTGTGCATGCGCACCCTGGGAACAGGCTCCAGCTGTTCTTCTTCCCCACTGATCTCCGACTCTGAAGGCAGCTGATAACTATCGGACGGCCCTGGCCCCATCTCTGCTTCCGACACAGCCCTCGTCCGAGCCTTCCCCAGACTCCAGGACTGGCCCAGGTTCCTCCCCGACCTCCTCACTGTCTGAATCTGCCGCCAGCTCCGCTGACCGCTGGCGGCCACAACACTTTGATAAAAACAAAAACAAAATACTTTTATTTCTTCCTGGAAACCGCTTCTGGACTTTGTGCTTGAGGTGGGAGAAAAAATGAAACGTTGACTTTGTTTTTTACCGATTAGATAGACTTCTTGTTATAAAAAAGGGCTTGTTTAAACTATTATGTAATAATAGTTGATGTTAATGCCTTATTCTAATGCACCAAAAGGAGTCGGAAATCAATGCCTTTTTTTTTTCTCTTCTTTTCCACACTCTTCCCTTCCCCATTTTTCCTACTATTAGTTTTTGTATTTTCTTTGCATCCTACAATATAAAGTAATACAAAATTGTTAATCACAATGCCGGATTCTCAGACGCATCTCTTTCCTGCATTCCTGTACCTGACCACACTTGTAAGTCGATCATAAGCTTCCTAATGACAGGAAGCAGCAGGTGAAGGTAGGCAGAATCACACCTGATACCTGTACAATTAACACAGGAGCCCTCCAGGGCTGTGTGCTCTCTCGTCTTCTCTCTAGACACCAATGACTGCCTCTCAAAGGATCCCTCCGTTAAAGTACTGAAGTTTGTAGATGATACAACTCTGATTGGTCTCATCTGAGACAACGATTAATCTGCCTGTAGACAGGAGATTGAACAACTAGCCTCGTGGTGCAGCCAGAACAATCTTGAACTAAATACACTCAAAACTATAGAAATTGTTAGATCTGGGAGGATGGTTCAAGAACGGAGGCAAGACTCAGATAACAACAACAGCTCTTTATTAGTGACTTCAGATCTGAGCAAAGAATCCCAGCCGCAGCAGCCCCTTATATAGGGCTGGCTGCGGCTAGGCAGCCAATGAAGGTGATTTGAGTTTGCCGCTCTTGGCTGGGCCAATCGCGGCAGCCCGTTTACTAGCCAATCGGATCAGTCTGCGGTGACCAATCACGATCTGCAATTCGCGGGCCAATCAGAGTTGCAGGCTTTCGAGCCTGCTAGTCCAGAACAGAAATGGTGGTAGATTTTAGGAGAAACCCTCCTATACGTCCACCACTTACAATACTAGACAACACTGTATGAACAGTGGAGACCTTCAAACTTCTATAATATCACATGACCTAAAATGGACACCTAACACCTAACATCAAAAACGTCATCAAAAAAGCCCAACAAAGCATGTTTTTTCTGCCCCAACTCAGAAAGCTCAAACTGCCCAAGGAGATGCTGATCCAGTTCTACAGAGGAATGATGGAGTCTGTCGTCTGTCTGGTTTGGTTCTGCAACCCAACAGGACAGACACAGACTCCAGAGGGTAATTAGGACTGCAGAAAAGACAATTACTACCAACCTGCCTTCCACGGAGGACCTGTATCCTGCACGAGTCACAAAGAGGGCTGTGAAAATATCTACAGACCCCTCACATCCCGGACATAAAGTGTTTCAACTCCTTCCCTCAAAACGACGCTATGGGGCACTGCACACCAGAACAACTACACACAGGGACAGTTTCCCCACAAACACCATCACTCTGCTAAACAATTAACACTGTCAACTTATTTACTAAGACTGTATTACTATTATTCCTCTTACCTTTCCTAGTACCTATCTCTTCCCACTTATGACTATAAGTGTGTTGTTTGTATCTTTACAATTTATATTGTTTTGTTTCCTAGTATGATTTGATTGCTTATTTAGTAACCTATGACTATCACTAAGTGTTGTATCTTATGATTCTTGATGAATGTATTTTATTTTTTTCCTTATGTCCACTGAGAGCATTTGCACCAAAGACAAATTCCTTGTATGTCCAATCACACCTGGCCAATAAAGAATTCTGTTCTATTCCATTCCATTCCAATCCCATCCAATTTCTATTCTATTCTATTCTAATTTCTATTCCAATTTCTATTCTATTCCATTCCATTCTCCCTACCCTTCACTTATACTGAGAGTATTTGCTCCAAGACAAATTCCTTGTGTGTTCAGTCACGCTTGGCCAATAAAGAATTCTATTCTATTCCATTCCATTCCAATCCCATCCAATTTCTATTCTATTCTCTTCCTATCCCAATTTCTATTCTATTCCATTCCATTCTCCCTACCCTTCACTTATACTGAGAGTATTTGCACCAAGACAAATTCCTTGTGTGTTCAATCACGCTTGGCCAATAAAGAATTCTATTCTATTCCATTCCACTCCACTCTATTCCATTCCATATTTTCTATTCTATTCGAATCTGTTCTATTCCACATTTTCTATTCTATTCTATTCTATTCTATTCTATTCTATTCTATTCTATTCTATTCTATTCTATTCCTTACTCTGTTCTGCTCTGTTCTGTTCTGTTCTACTCTACTCTACTCTACTCTACTCTATTCCACTCCATTCCATTCCATATGTTTTATTCCATTCCATTCCAATTTCTATTCTATTCCGATTTCTATTCTTTTCTAAAAGGCCCTGGCGGAATGCACATCCGGGATGGATCCGGATACCTGGAACGCTTATCACATCGTCAGCAACCGAGCCCGGGCCGTCTGCTACGCCACCCGCCAGATGCAGTTCAAGCGCCGGGCGGAGCATACCGTGAACACCCTGGTCTCCACCGCCGTCAGCCAGCTGGAGGCGATGAAAACGCTCAAGGTTCGGATCGGACCAACTGTTGTGTTCCTCAGTTTTGGTCTGGAGATTGGTATGTGTATGTGTGTGTGCGTGTGTGTGTGTGCTGGGGTGAATGTCGAAACTGGCGGCGTTCAATTTCACAACATAAGGTGCTGTTTTTTTTTTTTTCAACTGGACTTCCTTGTTTTTCTTTTTGAAGACTTTTCACTTCTCATCCGAGAAGCTTCTTCAGCTCTGCCTGGATGACAGGGAACGGAAGGATTTGTACTCCTTGCAGACAAAGCTGGTCATTTGCGTTCTTTTAGCGAGCCGTTGAGGCCGCCTGGAGGTTTATCTGGGTCCTCAGGATGACCTGAGTAGTGCAAATGGTTCCTGTGGTCTGCAATTACTAAAGAACTAGGAACACTACTCAGCTGACCCTGAGAAAACACAGGTAAACCTCCAAGTGCCCTCAACGACCCTCTAAAAGGATGCAAATGACCAGCTGCCTGCAAGGAGTATCAATCCTTCCATTCCCCACCATCCAATCAGAGCTGAAGAAGCTTCTCAGATGAGAAGCGAAACGTCTTCAAAGAAAAAAACCTCAGAAAGTCCAGTTGCCTCCTGAAAAAAGCACTTTGAGGACAACCATGACCTGGATAACTGAGAATCTCTATAGACTTTTATTCCAAGCTAACGTTGAGTTTTCTGGGCAGCCTTTACCAGCCCAGGTTCGAGACCCGAGCTCCACACGACCGGGCGAGCTCCCATTGGTTGCCTCAGCTCCTGCCCATCTAGCAGTTCGAAAGCATGCGAATGCAAGTAGATAAATAGGTACCACTTCGGTGGGAAGGGAACAGCATTCCTGTCCACGTGATTGGTGCAAATCGTATGTTGTAGACTGGAGATAGATGATGTCACATCCCTCCCCATCTGTTGAGGGAGGGCCGTTCAGTGTGGACACAGATGGCCTCTTCGATCCCTCTTTCAAACCAGCAGTCCTCTCTGTCCAAAAGGTGGACTTTGCTGTCTTCCAAAGAGTGGCCTTTGTCTTTGAAATGCTGATGGAAGTGCTGAATTGTCTGCCCTTGTTGGAATCTGATTCTGAGGGGGAGATTGAGGAGCTGACAGGGAGTGGGAGTGTGGCTCTGGTGGCTGTGGAGGAAACTGGGGAAGGGCACAGTCCGGCTGGGCATTCAGAGGAAGACCCAGGGCCACCCATTTCATCCTAGGGTGTGCAGGGAGGAATGGAGAAGAGAGCAACATGGCTTACAGGGGAGGAAAGGGCCCTGATCCCTTTCATTAGTTGCAGCTGGGAGAACAGGGGCATTTGCACACGACTCCTTGCTGGAAGCAAAGCGTGCATTATCTTGGTCAAGGCTTATCTGAGCTTTGGCGTCCTCCCAACTGTGGTTGCTGCAAGTTATCTTGTGGAAGTCTGCAATTTATCATCCTGGCCTGCCAGGTTAACGACTTCAGCATGGTTTGTGTTGGTTTTTTTAAATTTCTAATTATCTTTACTTTGGGTTCGGACTGCATTTACTCCATTTGCAGACTGTTTTTGGAAGAGTTTGATATCCAGCCAAGGATAACTGGACATTGACACCCAAGTTGGAGGCCTTAAAGGGAATTTATTCTACTTTTGTGACTTTTTTATTTTTGTGTCATCCCCTGGGTCATTACCCTTGTCCTGGTGGGTTTGTTCTATGTTACACCATGCGATTGTGAGGTGGCTGTTTTGTTTCCCCAGTGTACAGATCTGCGCATAGCTCGCTGCACTGTACTGCTCATACCCCACGTTCCTCAGTTTGTGTCTGGGTGTTTTATCCCTGGGGTGGACAAGCTGCTGGCTTAGTGTAGTCTTGGGTTTGAAATTTGCACGTGTGTTGTGTCAGCTGAAGACCCTCCTGAGCTTTTCCGGTATTCCAGCGACTTATGGAATGACAAGAAAGTCCAGTTTTTTCCCTCTTGAAAAATAAATAAAAATAAAGCACCTTTGGGACAGCCATGACCGAGAATCTCCACAGTCAATTTCACAACGATTTCAAAATATATACAGGTAGTCCTCGACTTACGGCCACAATTGAGCCCACAATTTCTGCCGTTAAGTGGGACATTTCCTAAGTGAGTTTTATTATTGCGTTTTGTCATGTCACTGCAGTGGATAAGTTCGTAACCCGGTTGTTAGGTGAATCTGGCTTCCTCGCTGGTCAGAAGGCCGCAAAAGGGGATCACGTGACCCCTGGAATACTGCAATCGCCATAAATATGAGTCAGTCCCCCAGTGTTGGTTGCCAAGCATCCAAACTTGGGTCACGTGACCATGGGGATGCTGCCAAGGTCGTAATTGTGGGGGGAAAAAAAACAAAACCCACGTACAATTCCCTGTTGGAATCTGATTCAGAGGGGGAGGCTGAGCAGCTGAAAGGGAGTGTGGCTCCATTGGCTGTGGAAGAAATTGGGGAAAGGCAAAGTCCAGCTGGGCAGAGTAGGGGAGGTAGAACAAGGAAGAGGGAATTCAGAGGAAGACCCAGGCCCACCCCTTCTTCATCCTAGGGGAGAAAGGGAGAAAGGAGCAACGTGAGTTCCATGGCTTACAGGGGAGGAAAGGGCCCTGAGTCCCTTCATTAGCTGCAGCTGGGAACTCAGTGTTTAAAAAGGGAAGCTGCGTGCAGCAAAGTTGCTGGAAGCAAACCGTGAGTTATCTTTTTTTGTCGAGGCTTATCTGGGTTCCTGGCGTCTTCCCAACTGTCTGTGTGTTTTGCTGGCCTTTCACGTCTGCAGTTCCTTCTCCTATCCCGTCCAGATAATTGCTGCAGCGTGGTTTGTGTGGATTTTTAGTTACAGTTTATATGTACTTTGTTTTCGGGCTGAATTTCCTCCACTTCAAGGCTGTTCTTGGGAGAGTTTTTTTCTCCCAGCCGAAGGTAACTGGACATGCGGGGGGCAGTGTTGGAGGTATTAAAGGGACTTTTCTAACTTACGTGACTGCGTTGGCTTTGTGCCCCGACCTGGGTCGTTACAGACGCTAAGGACTTCTACTCCCCCTCCCCACCTGAAAAGAAATATCTTCCAAATCCAAAACATAAGCAGAGGAGAGGAGTTTCAGTTTCCCAGCCCCATGTAGCTTTAGTCCAGAGCAGTTGAGCTAAGCCACGCCCAGGCTCCTTGCTGTCTCCTTCTTGCTCACACAGCAAATACTCTTTTCAGTTTCCAAACAGCCCTCAACTCTCTCAGGACGCTAGCCAGATGAATACCTATGGATGCTGGTAGGCAGAGGCGGAATTTGCCCCCGCACCACTAAAGCTAAGCCCGATCACATAGTTTCTCGTAGCGAAGCGCGGCTCCCGAGCTAGCGCTGAATAAAACTAAATTGTGTACGACGAAAAGGAAGTTCAAACTTGTCTCGTGAGCCTTTTTTGTTTGTTTGTTTTTCATTGTTGTTCCTATGTTGTTGTATTATTATTTTTTTTCTCCCTCCCTCCCATGACAGAGGAGCCAGGAGGAGCTGAAGCTGCTCACCTCGGAGTCCCTGCAACGCGTCGTTAGCGCCCAGGAGGAGCTGCTCACCCGGCAAGAGACGCTGCGAGACGGCCAGGCGCAGATGGAGGACTCGCTGTCCAGCAACCTGGAGCACCTGGTGCAGGAGAAGGCCCTGATTGCCAGTGGGCAACGGCAGGTGGCCGATCTCCTGGAGGGCATCACACGCAGGATGGGTGAGAGAGCGAGCGGCGAGGATTCCCTCCCGCCCATCCCCGGGCACCTCCAGCCTTCCTCAGCTTTACGACCACGATTCGGCCTCCGAACGTCCATGGGCTAAGCCGGCGGTCGCCAACCGGTGGTCCCGCGAGAAAACGTTGCAGAGAAATTATTTGCCTTTTTTTCTTTACATTCGCGTTTATTCTTTATTGGCCATTTTTCTTTATATTTAGGGGCCCCCCTGGGCCGGAATCATGCAACGAACGTTTGTGTGGCTGCAGAGAGTTTTCCTCTTTTGGGGGAAGGGGGGGTTATGCAGAGTGAAGCGGGCAGAACTTCCAGAACTCTGGGTCTGCTTCAGTCTCTCGGGGCAAGGCTTTGGGGGAAGGCTGGAGGGAAGGGATGCTGGGGGTGAAGAGCTAGAGGGTGGTGTATATATATATATATATATATATATATATATATATATATATATATATATATATATATATATATGATCTTGTACGTGTTCTGATTGGTTGGGGTTCTGTTCTGTGTTGGTTGGAGCGTTTCTGTTCAGGTGGGGCTTGGCTGTCGGTAGTCTTAGTTGCTGGGGATTTGAGCTGTGAGTTGTGATCTTGCTGTTTAATTAATTAATATATTTAATATATTTAATATATTAAGTTTAATATATATATATATATATATGTTTTCTGAGGTTCAATTTGTATGTGATCTTGGTTGTTCGGTTTTCTCCGCGAAGATGTATCTAGGCAACGTCGATGAAGTCTCATTCATCATCTTCAGGCTTCTGTCTCCGGCTCTGTGCTTCTCAGAGTGATGTGAGATTGCAGCTGCTTCCTCCTTTTAACTGCCAGTGGGGTGGGACTTGATTGGGTGGGGGCTTGGCTGTGTTCTGATTGGGTGGGGGTGTGTTCTCATTGGTAGGGGGTTTGGCTGTGTTCTGATTAGTTGGGGGTTGGCCGTGTTCTGATTGGTTGGAGGCGTGTTCTGTTCAGGTGGGGGCTTGGTTGTGCTCAGGTTAGTCTTAGTTGCTGGGGGATTTGAGTTGGTGAGCTGTGATCTTGCTGTTTGGCTTCGAGTTCGTGGTCGTGCTGCATCTTCATAGTGGGTGTCGGTTTGCTTCATGTATGGCTCGGAGGGGTTTGAAGTGGGTAGTGATGCAGCTGCAGTATATATACTGGTGGTTCAGAGGTGCTATATTTTCCCCCCCCCCCCCCCCCCCCCTCAGACGGCCCCCCCCCCCAAAAAACCAAAACAAAAAAAAGAGAAAGCCCCACCCCCCCCCCCCCCCCCCCCCCCCCCCCCCCCCCCTCGTTTCTGACGGTTCCCATGTGGCTCCCAGCGGATTGGCTGGGTCTGTGTTGGCGAACCTATGGCAGGCGTGCCGGAAGCGGCGCGCTGAACCATTTTCCCCAGCAGGTGGGAGGTTGTCCAGAAGAGCCTTACCGCACACGCATGCGCACACATGTTCTCTGGGCTTGGTAGTTTTCTTGCAGACCTTTCATGACCCAACTCAGAAACTTCATCAGTGCTTAGAAGGGACAGGGGTTTGGAGAGAGCAGGAGGAAGAGGAGGAAGAGGAGGAGGGCTGTAGGATCCTTGGTGCTTTCTGAGCTTGGCTGTTTTCTTGCAGATGTTTGAGGGTTTCAGTCAGGTAGCATTATTAGCGTTAGAAGCATGGGCAATTTGCACTTTCCAGCAGTGATGACGTTACCTAGTTGGGTCATGAAAGGTCTCTAACAAAACAGCCAAGCTCAGGGAGCATTATGGACGCCACAGTCGTCCTCCTCTTCCTCCCTTCTTTTTCCCCCTTTTCCTCCACTCCACAAATCCCACTTCCTGCTAGCACTGATGATGGTACCTAGTTGGGTCATGAAACGTCTGCAAAAACAACAACAGCCAAGCTCAGAGATTACCTCCATGGTCTTCCTCCTCCTCTCCAGAAACCCCCCTCCCTTCTAGCACTAATATTATCTGGTCAGGTAATGAAAGATCTTCAAAACAACCAAGCTCAGAGAACCCTAAGCTGCCAATATTTTTCTATTGGCAACCCTGGAATTCGAATCCAGGGAAGAAAAGGTGTTTGCAGGATGAAAGGTGACCAAGGGGATAGGTTAGGTGTCTTCAAACACCGGTTGAAGAAGCTTTTCATGATGACCCAAGAGCAATGACTCTCAACTTACCTTGGGCAACTGGACCTTGTGTGTTCTGCAGCCCAAATGTGTTGCCACCGACCGTTGGAACAACACGGCCTCTGTTTCTCTTCTCGCAGAAAATGTCAGCAGTCATCTGAACCAGCAGGATGTGGAGCTTCAAGAAGGGCACCAGTCCATCCTGAGGGACCTGGGTCAAGTCCAAAAAAGGGCTCAAGACGTCTACTCCAAAATAGGTTTGTGGTAGGAGCGGTTCCAAATCCATTCCTCTCAAGCTTAGCACTGATGATGCTACCTAGTTTGGTAATGAAACGTCTGCAAGAAAACCACCAAGCTCAGAGCACCAAGGCCCTACAGTCCTCCTCCTCCTCCTCCTCCTCCTCCTCCTCCTCCTCCTCCACAAACCCCTCTCCCTCCTAGCACTGATGAAGTTTAGTTGGGTAATGACACATCAAGCACTCCATACTTTTCTTCCTCTTCCTCCTCCCTCCAGTCCATGAACCCTCCTTCCTTCTACCACTGATGATGTTACCTAGGTTGGTCATCAAACATCTGCAAGAAAATAACCGAGATTAGAGAGCACCAAGGACTCCACCCAATCTCCTCCTCCTCTTCCTCTTCTCTGCCAATCCTACTCCCTTCTAGTTCTAAAGATATTACCTACTAACATCTGCAAGAAAACCACCAAGCTTAGATAGCACCAAGGCCCTACAGTTCTACTCCTCCTCCTCCTCCTCCTCCACAAACCCTTCTCCCTTCTAGCACTGATGATGTTTAGTTGGGTAATGACACATCAAGCACTCCATACTTTTCTTCCTCTTCCTCTTCCTCCTCCCTCCAGTCCATGAACCCTCTTCCCTTCTACCACTGATGATGTTACCTAGGTTGGTCATCAAACATCTGCAAGAAAATAACCAAGATTAGAGAGCCCCAAGGGCTGCGTACACCTCCTCCTCTTCCTCTTCTCTGCCAATCCTACTCCCTTCTAGTTCTAAAGATGTTACCTAGTTGGGTAATAAAACATCTGGAAGAAAACCACCAGGCTCAGAGAGCACCAAGGCCCTACAGTTCTTCTCCTTCTATCACTCCTCTTTTTTCTTCTCTTCTTCTCGGCCAGCCCCACTCTTCCCCTTCTGAAGATGTTACCTACTTGCGGGAATGAAACAAACCCCCCACCAAACTCACCAAGGACCCCACAGTCGCTCTCATTCCTACGCAGTGTGGTGGTAAGGATGGAAGTCTACCACGCTTGCAAGAAACTTAAGGTCGGAGAACACTCAGCTGAGTTGAGGCCCGCTTGCCTTTCCACCGGGCCTGACACCTTCTTTCTCTTCTTCCAGATACTAACATGGGCTTGTTCCTGGCCTATCAGAAGCAAACCGCCTTGTACCATGATGAGTTACTGGAGAAACTGAGGAAGATGAACAAGACTTTTGGGCTGGTCCTTCAAACCATGGAGCAGATGGAGACCAAGGTGGAAGGGCGATTACAGCACATCCAGAGATTCATAACCTGGGCAGGTAAGGTTACCTGTGAGCAACAGGCCTGCAATCAGTTGAAAAAAGGCACAGAAACCACAGGATGTGTCATAGAAGACAACATGGCCGCTACCACGGCACAACTGAAGCTCCACCTGGGTTTGTGTGTGTGGTGACAACCTCACTGAAAGGAAAGTTATTGTTACTTATTAATTAATAAGTCCTTATTAATTATGTAATCTACAAGAGATAAGGAATACTTGCCAGTTATTATTTATTATTGTTTATTATGAAATATCCAATCTGTTATCGAATGTAATAGAAAGAAATATGTATATTTTTCTATTTACACATTTTTTATTTCTGTATAATTGTATGTTTGTGTTTTTTCTAATTTTTTGTAAATAAAATATATTTTTTTAAAAAAAAATTTAAAAGGAAAGTTATCTCTCTGATATACCTACATCATTTTTTTCCCCCTCCACCTTGGCAACTTGGAGGTGTTTGGATTTTAACTCCCAAAATTTCCTCAGCTAGCATTCCTACGCTGCCATGGAGGGGAATCACTGATGTACAATTTTGGTTGGTTTCCTGAAAACCCGCCTTAGATTCAAAAACAAAAGAGTTGAATTAATAAGGGAAGTTAGACACACACACACACACACACACACAGTGCTTTATAATCCAACATTGTTCAAATATTTTCAAAGGAACAAGAAGGAATACATCATCACCAAACCATCTTTCCAGATTCTAAGGTTCCATGAAAAAGAACGCCCATGTACAATGTGGACAAACACACAAGCCGTTTGTAGCTGGCTACACTGCACACAGATACCCTAGCGTAGTGCAAACTACCCTAGCTATACTACACAGCACTAGCACAGATAACGTTGCCAAATTTGCTAATGTTTACAAGAAAACAATCTAGCTCAGAGATCACCAAGAACCCACAGTTGTTGTAGTTGTCCCCTTCTTTACAAACCCTACCCCCTTTCAGCACTGATTGTGTTACCTAGTTGGGTATTGAAACGTCTGCAGGAAAACAACCAAACTCAAAGAGAACCAGGGACTCCTGCTCCTCCCCCCTTTCCTCCTTGTCCTCCTCCTCCTCTTCCTCCTCCTCCTTTTGCAAATCCTACCCCCTTGCAAACACTGATGATGTTACCTAGTTCGGTAATAAAATGTCTGCAGAAAAACAACCAAACTCACGGAGAATCAGGGACTCCACAATCCCCTTCCTCCTCCTCCCCCTTTCCTCCTTGTCCTCCTCCTCTTCCTCCTCCTCCGTTTGCAAATCCTACCCCCTTTGAACACTGATGATGTTACCTAGTTTGGTAATGAAACATCTGTAGGAAAACAACCAAGCTCAGAAAGCACCAGGGACTCCACAGTTCTCCTCCTCCTCTTCCTCCTCCTCCTCTTCTTTGCAAACCCTAACCCCTTCGAGCACTGATGATGTTACCTAGTAGGGTCATGAAACGTCTGCAAGCAAAACCACGAGAGCGAAGAGGCTTTGCAGGTGGGAAAATATTATTTAGGACCTTCTCAATCCCACTGGCTTAGTTTCCTGACCTCCCAAAGTTTATGTGTGGCTCTTGAGATACTACGCCAAAATCCCACACGGCAACCCCGATGAAAAAAAACACGTTGTGTCTCTCCTGTGTTTTGCAGGGTTCAGCTTGAGCGCTGTCTCTACCTGTCTCCTGCACCTGGTCTACTTCCTCCTGGCTGCCCTCCTCATGACTTTCCTGCAAGTCCCTGGGGCCTCCCGTGCCTTTCTGCTGGTCGTGGTGGTGGCGAACGCCCTCTCGGAGCTCCACCACACCGTCTCCTTGGGGTTCAAGTCCCTCACCAGCCTCTTGGCATTGTCCGTGGCAGGCAAGTTGGCAGGGTTTCGAGACAGGGTTTGTCTGGTTTCGGCCTGGCCCAGTGGTGGCTAACCTTTTTGGGATCCTGTTAATCAACCTTTGCCGGGCTCTTGGGCTTGAGCCAAGAATTTGGCAGTGGGGCATACCTGGTTACGTCTTCCGGAGACCTCAGGTGAGTGGGTGGGAAATCGATCTGATGTTTTCAGAGCAGTTAAAGCCCCCGTGGTTGAGTGTAGGATTACAGACTCAACATTTTAAGAAGGCTAATCAATCGGTGTTAGATTTCTTTAGCTATCGACATAGACACGTTTGATTTTTTTAATGAGATTTTTTTTTAAAAAAAATCTGGCCTTGATTGTTTTTATAAATAACTCAAGGCTGCAAACATGTTTAATACTCCTCCCTATTTTCCCCACAATGACGACAACGATCTTGTTAAGGAGGGCTGGGCTTTGAGAGAGGGAGAGAGGGAGACTGGTTCAAAGTCACCCAGTTGGACTTCATGGCTAAGGCCGAATTAGAACTCACAGTCACCTGGTGAACGGCCTGAGGTCACCCAGCCAATTTTCAGGTTTAAGGTTGGTCTAGAATTCACCGTCTCCCGGTCATTGGCCCTAAGGCACCCAGTTGATTTTGTGCCTAAGGCAGGACTAGAACTCACCGTCTCCCAGTGATTGGCCCAAAGGCACCCAGTTGATTTTGTGCCTAAGGCAGGACTAGAACTCACCGTCTCCTGGTGATTGGCCCAAAGTCACCCAGTTGATTTTGTGCCTAAGGCAAGACTAGAACTCACTGTCTCCCAGTGATTGGCCCAAAGTCACCCAGTTGATTTTGTGCCTAAGGCAGGACTAGAACTCACCGTCTCCTGGTGATTGGCCCAAAGTCACCCTGTTGATTTTGTGCCTAAGGCAGGACTAGAACTCACCGTCTCCTGGTAATTGGCCCAAAGTCGCCCAGTTGATTTTGTGCCTAAGGCAGGACTAGAACTCACCGTCTCCTGGTGATTGGCCCAAAGTCACCCAGTTGATTTTGTGCCTAAGGCAGGACTAGAACTCACCGTCTCCTGGTGATTGGCCCAAAGGCACCTAGTTGATTTTGTGCCTAAGGCAGGACTAGAACTCACCGTCTCCTGGTGATTGGCCCAAAGGCACCTAGTTGATTTTGTGCCTAAGGCAGGACTAGAATTCACCGTCTCCTGGTGATTGGCCCAAAGTTACCCAGTTGATTCTGTGCCTAAGGCAGGACTAGAACTCACCGTCTCCCGTGATTGGCCCAAAGTCATCCAGTTGATTTTGTGCCTAAGGCAGGACTAGAACTCACCGTCTCCTGGTGATTGGCCCAAAGTTACCCAGTTGATTCTGTGCCTAAGGCAGGACTAGAACTCACCGTCTCCTGGTGATTGGCCCAAAGTCACCCAGTTGATTTTGTGCCTAAGGCAGGACTAGAACTCACCGTCTCCTGGTGATTGGCCCAAAGTCACCCAGTTGATTTTGTGCCTAAGGCAGGACTAGAACTCAGCGTCTCCTGGTGATTGGCCCAAAGTCATCCAGTTGATTTTGTGCCTAAGGCAGGACTAGAACTCACCGTCTCCCGGTGATTGGCCCAAAGTCACCCAGTTGATTTTGTGCCTAAGGAAGGACTAGAACTCACCATCTTCCGGTGATTGGCCCAAAGTCACCCAGTTGATTTTGTGCCTAAGGCAAGACTAGAACTCACCGTCTCTGGTGATTGGCCCAAAGTCACCCAGTTGATTTTGTGCCTAGGGCAGGACTAGAACTCACCGTCTCCTGGTAATTGGCCCAAAGTCACCTAGTTGATTTTGTACCCAAGGCAGGACTAGAACTCACCGTCTCCCGGAGATTGGCCCAAAGTCACCCAGTTGATTTTGTGCCTAGGGCAAGACTAGAACTCACCGTCTCCTGGTGATTGGCCAAAGGCACCCAGCTGGCTTTCATGCCCAAAAGCAGGATTAGAACCAAAAACTAGAAGTTTGAAAAGTGAATTCCAGATGGGCTGGAAACCGAAGGAACAACGTTTTTCATGTCCTCCTTCCTTGCAGTCAACCTACTCCTAGAAAGAATCTGCCGCCATGCTCTCAAAGACAGGCAATGGAGACCCCTCCAGGCGCTTCCCCACAAGGCTCCAGAGACCCCCGCTTGCAAAGGGGGGCTTAAGCCAGCCAAGCGCTGCCGAGTTACCTCCACTCCGGATAGGTAGGAAAACGGGAGGCGAGAATGCACCGGTTGTAATTTTCGTAAACTTCTAGAGTTTGTTGCTGAACTGCACGCTCCGTCGCCTGTATAAGTCAGCCTTAGCATTGGCACTGAAAGAATTCTACGGCCTTGGGGTTGTAACCGTTCAGTTTGCGTCCGACTCTTGGAGATTTTACAAGCCAGGGCTCTCCATGCTGCCCTGTGAAGGCTGGTTTGTTTCAGTTGTTGGATGTCCATTAGAGTCCTTGGATATGAGATGGGTGACAAATAAATTTGATAGCTTGGATGGATGGATGGATGGATGGATGGATGGATGGATGGATGGAGAGATAGAGATAGAGAGATAGGTAGAGAGAACAGCTAGATAGGTAGGTAAGGTAGGTAGGTAGGTAGGTAGGTAGATGTATGATGGATGGATGAATGGATGGATGGATGGATGGATAGATAGAGATAGGTAGAGAGAATAGATAGGTAGAAAGATAGATAGATAGATAGATAGATAGATAGATAGATAGATAGATAGATGATAGGGAGAGAGTTGATATATGATAGGAAGAGAGATAAATGATAGATAGAGATAGAGTGATAGAAAGTGATAGGATAGAGGGATAGATAAAAGATGAATAGGAAAGACAGATGAGATGGGTAAATGAATGATGGACAAATAGATGAAAAAAAGAGATACATAGATTAGATAGAATGTATATTAGAATGTATTAGATAGATAGAATGTATTAGATAGATAGAAATATATATATATATATATGTATATGTATATGTATATATATGGCATTCAGCTTTGTTCGGGTATTTTCCCGTCATTGTAGTTATGCTTTTAAAGTTGTAGCAATGTTTCAGCCGAATCTCATCTGCCATCATCATTACAGAAGCCTGATGACGGCAGATGAGATTCTGCCGAAACGTTGCTACAACTTTAAAAGCACAACTACAATGACGTGTTTTCTTAAGTTTTGCGGGTACTTACATGTATGGCATTCAGCTTTGTTCGGTATTTTCCCATATGCCGAACAAAGCTGAATACCTATACATACATCATACATACATACATACATACACACACACACACACACACACACACACAACACACACACATATAGATATAGATGATATAGATAGATGAAAGACATAGACCGACTAAATAAATGATTCATAGATGATACAAATAGACAGCTAAATAGAAATGAATGGATGATAGATAGATGGATAGATAGATGATAGCTAAATGATATATGATAGATAGATAGATAGGTAGATAGATTCAGTTCTTTTTCAGAAGAAGCTTCTTAGATGAGGAAAACACCTTCAAGGAAAAACAAAGTCCTGTTGTCTTTTGAAAAAGCATCTTTCGGACAATTCTACTGCAAGCTTCTGAAAAACGGGTCTGCCACTTAAAACGATGGGTGATATTTTCCAAGCTGCTTGCAAAAATCCTGGAAATGCAGCAACCGAAACCCGTTCTTAGTTCCCCTTTGTCTTCGTTCCTCTTTGCAGAGAAGATGAGGTGGGCCTCTTGGATGAACTGGAGAAGCTGGAAGAGGTGAGCTACCTGTCAGGTGAGCAAGTCTGCTGGGATGGAGGTGCGGACTGAGGGTCTTTAGGGGGTTGGGGTGGGGTGGGGGGCTGAGAGGTGCTCTCAGGACAGTTGTGACCAGCAAGTTAGCTGCAAAGGTTTGACATGCAAAATGGCGTTTTAATGATTTGTGCAGAACTATTGTTACTTTCATACAGCTGGTGGTGGCTTATTGGTTAGAATGCAGTATTGCAGGCTAATTCTGCCTATTGCCAGGAGTTCGATCCTTGATTTGATTTGATTTGATTTGATTTATTTGATTTATCAATCGCTTACAAGATAATAGGTATAAGCATATACGTAGTTATGAATACATGAAATGGGTACATATATAAGAAAAATAAAAGAAACAAAATGACAGGGACGGTAGGCACGTTGGTGCGCTTATGCACGCCCCTTACAGACCTCTTAGGAAAGGAGTGAGGTCAGTAGTAGACAGTTTAAGGTTAAAGTTTTTGGGCTTTGGGGAAGAAACCACAGAGTGAAGTAGAGTATTCCAGACATTGACCACTCTGTTGCTGAAGTTGTATTTCCTGCAATCAAGTTTGGTGCGGTTAACCTTGAGTTTGTATCTATTGTGTGCTCTTGTGTTGTTATGGTTGAAGCTGAAGTATTCATTGACAGGTAGGACATTGCAATGTATGATTTTATATACCATACTTAGATTAGACCAAAGACGGCATAATTCAAGGTTTTCTAGGTCTAGAATTTCAAGTCTGGTGGCATAAGGTATTCTACAACAAGTAGAGGAGTGGAGAATTCTTCTTGTGAAATATTTCTGGACTTTCTCAATTGTGCTAATATCAGATACGTAATGTGGGTTCCAGACTGATGAGCTGTATTCGAGTATTGGCCTAGCAAATGTTTGGTATGCTCTAGTTAGTAGTGTGATATTACCAGAGAAAAAGCTACGTAGGATTAGGTTCACAACTCTTAATGCCTTTTTGGTTATGTAGTTACAGTGGGCTCTAGCACTTAGATCATTTGAGATGAGTACTCCAAGGTCCTTTACAGAGCTTGGATCATCAACAAGGTCTTGACTATTCAGCTTGTATTTTATTTTCTGATTTTTTTTGCCAATATGTAAGACAGAGCATTTATTTGTTGAGATTTGAAGTTGCCATTTGTTTGACCATTCTTATACATAGTCAAGATCTTTTTGAAGGGTAGCAGTATTGTCTGTGGTATTGAACAGCTTTACATCATCAGCGAAGAGAATGCAGTTGCTCTTACTATGATCACAGAGGTCATTTATGTAGAGTATGAAGAGAGTTGGTCCTAGAACACTGCCTTGGGGGACACCACTATTGACAGGTACAGAATTTGATAGGACACTCCCAATTTTGACCATTTGTTGTCTGTTTGACAGGAATGCTTCTATCCAGTTATGTAGTTGTCCAGAGATACCATAAGATTTTAGTTTTAAGAGTAGTTTGTCATGTACTACTGAATCAAAGGCTTTACAGAAGTCTATGTAAATTGCATCTATTGTTTTGCCCTGTTCGAGTTGTGTAATCCATATGTTTTTGCAGTGTAAGAGTTGCAGATTACAGGATAGTTTTTTCCTGAAACCAAATTGTTTATTGGAGAGTAGGTTTTTTGTCTCTAAGTGGAGGATAATGGATTGGTTAATAATTGATTCAATGACTTTACAGGGGATGCAGCATAAGGAGATTGGTCTGTCATTTTCAACTAGGCTGTGGTCTCCCTATTTGAAGATGGGGATGACTGTGGCTTGTGACCATAGTTTGGCAAGGAGCCGGTCCTGAAAGATTTTTCAAAGATTATGCTTAGAGGTTTGGCTATGGCAGTGGATAGCTTTTTTAAGAAGTAGGCACATATTCCGTCCGGTCCAATAGATAGAGATGGTTTTAG
Organism: Pseudonaja textilis; assembly: GCF_049901715.1. Classification (NCBI taxonomy): domain Eukaryota; kingdom Metazoa; phylum Chordata; class Lepidosauria; order Squamata; family Elapidae; genus Pseudonaja; species Pseudonaja textilis. The sequence continues at coordinate 198,264,690 of NC_141992.1, read as the reverse complement.
ATTGTGTAGCGCTTTTTCAACATTGTCTTCTGTAAAATCGATATGTATTAGATCACTGTACTTTTGTGTGGTTCGGTTAGGAAATACTGGGCATGATCCATTGCTGTTTACAAATACTGAGCCAAAGAATGTGTTAAAGAGGTTGGCTTTAATGGTGTCATCGTTGCAATCTTTACCATTAGGTCCTATCAGGGGTGGGATGGACCTTGAGTCTTTTAGTTTGTTGTTTACAAAGTTGTAAAAAGCGCGGGTGGAATTGGTGCATAGAAGATTTTCCTCTTGTTTAATGTGATAATTGGTGAATTCAATCTTTATTTGGTGGCATAAATTTTTGTATTGGCTTTTGAAATTGGCAACGTGACCAGATTTGTTTTTCCGCCAGAGTGATCTCTTTTTGGATTGAAGTTTCCTTATTGTTATGGGTAATCTGTTTTTTTTTGTTTTTGTTTTGGGAGTTGTTGTTGGTACATATAGTTTGATGACTCTTTTGACTTCAAGTAAAAATATGTTGTAATGGTCTTCAACAGTATTGCATCCAGCGAATAGAGATTGCCAATCAAGGGATGAGAGATCGTTGTCTATAAAATCATAGTCGCCTTTTTTGAAGTTATAATTGGGGATTACATCATTGTGACGATTTTTGCGTGGGCGTATGTTGAGACAAAAGTCAATCATATTGTGGTCACTGCTGGAAAAGGGTTCTTTAGTTTGTATTCCGTAAATTAAATTTAAACTATTGCAGAAGATGAGATCGAGGCAGTTGTTTAGTCTAGGGTTGTTGGTTACTAGTTGTTCCAGTCCCAGATTTGTAACAGCATTGTAGAAGGTTGCGTGTATGGTTTCAGTTGTACATTCATTTAGGGTCCAGTCAATATGAGGTAGATTGAAATCACCAAGAAAGATAAAATCATGTGGGCAGGTTGCTGCCCATGTTAGTAGTGTATTTAGCTTGTTTACATGTTCGATGTCATAATCAGGTGCTCTGTAACATAGTAAGAATCGAAATGTGATATTTAAGGATAGTTCATAGATGATGATCTCAGGAAGAGCAAGCTCCTGGGTAACTTGGATATTTTTTAGATGTAAGGACTTTTTGTAGAAGATAGCAATACCACCTCCTCTACAAATTTCACGATCGGATCGGTAAACATAGATAGTCTCTTATTGATGGGCTTACTTTTACTTGATCCTGATGGGCTCAAGGTTGACTCAGCCTTCCGTCCTTCCCCAGGTGGGTAAAATGAGGACCCAGATTGTTGGGGGCAAGAGACTGACTCTGTAAACCAGTTAGAGAGGGTTATAAAAGCACTTTGAAGCGGTATATAAGATTTATTGCTAGGTTTGAAGGAAGGGAAGGGAAAGGAAGGAAAGAAGGAAAGTTGGAAAGGAAGGAAGGAAGGAAGGAAGGAAGGAAGGAAGGAAGGAAGGAAGGAAGGAAGGAAGGAAGGAAGGAAGGAAAAAGAAAGAAAAGAAAGAAAGAAAGAAAGAAAGAAAGAAAGAAAGAGAAGGAAGGAAGGAAGGAAGGAAGGAAGGAAGGAAGGAAGGAAGGAAGGAAGATCCATTTTTCACCATCGTAGCTTCTCCCCAGGATCACTTGATCAAAATTCCGACGCTTGGCAACTGACTCATATGTATGACGGTTGCAGCATCCCGGGATTAACCGATCCCCTTTTGCGACCCTTGGCCAAGCAAAGTCCTTGGGGAGGCCAGATTCACTTTACAACCAGGTGACTAACTGATGTTACCTAGCTGGGTAATGAAACGTCTGCAAGAAGACCACCCAACTGAGAGAGCCGCAAGGACCCCACAGGTCTCCTCCTCCTCCTCCTCTCCGCACACCCCTCTCCCTCTAGCACGGACGACATTACCGAACTGGGTAATGAAACGTCTGCAAGAAACTTGTTCGGTTCCTGGAACGCCGAGGAAAAGAATCCCCCGTTTGTCTTTTGTAGATGGGTTCCCCCTGAAAAATGCCGACCCGCCAAAAGAAGGGCACCTCCTTACTTCCACCCAGGGAAGCGGGCAGGAGACCAGAGCACCCGGCCTTTCCTCCCCTGCACCGGCTTTGCGCCGTCTGAATTTGAGCTGTGGCAACAAACCAGAGGTAACCCAGCGGTTGGAGCATGGAGCGTGTGAGAAGGGTCGCTCTCCATTGAGGTTTTTTTTGGGTGGGGGGAATGCAAGCCAGGTTCTCAGGCTGGCTACTGGGGGCGTCGCGGTGCTAAAAAAACTTTACAATGCAGCCCGAGTGATATCTCTTGTGTGTGGGGGATTTTTGTCAAGCCCAGCAACCAAATCCAAGCAGGTAGATCCGTTCTATATTATTGTTAAGGTTGTTAGGGATACACCCTAGCAGGATCTGCAGGGCAGTCAGGCAGGCAGGCAGGCAAAATATGTGAGATAAACGTTTTTGTAGCTTACACTCAGTAAAACAGATACACAGTGCTAATTAAATAGTTTATTCCAGTAAGAGTTATAGCATAGTCAAAACAGTCCATATATCATTCACTAGTTCAGTCCGTCCAGGGATTATTCAGTTGCAAATTCCAGTGATGAAAAAGAGAGGTCAGTACACTTACAAATATCAGTCCGGTGATATATCTCCTCGCAGTAGAGAGATATGAAGAACTCAAAAACTCCTCTCTTCCTTCAGCAACTCTTCAGTAGGGGAAACGCAGCTAACAAACCATCAATGTAATCCAATCCAGTAATTGTCAGTAATTGCCAGGGAATCGTCAGCGTCTCTTGCTCCCTCTTATGGTGGTTTCACACCACACCCAAAATTACATGCTTTGCAGTGTTAAAGTGACACACACTTAAACTAACAATCATAGTTTATATATATTATTTTACCCAAACTACGTTAGGTAACCTATGTTATTCCTAACAAAGGTCACAGGAACAAAACCTTGCAAATTTGACAAAGATTGCGCTTGCAAAAGCTCAAGTCACATGAGGCACAAGCTCCATGGAAACGCTCCATCACCCAAAGATGTTGTCCCAAAGATGTTGTTTTTTTCCCAAAAGGCAACTGGACTTTCTTGGGTTTGCGTTTTGCTTCTCCTCCAAGAAGCTGGAGAAGAACCAAAGAAGCTCCTTGGATGAGAAGCGACAGGTTTCCGAGGAAAAAAAAATCGATGAAAGCCCTTTTGGAAAAGCAAGACCTGCAGTGGCCCAGGGGCAAGAATGCCGTATTGCAGGCTGACTCTGCCGGCTGCCAGGAGTTCGATCCTGACGGGCTCGAGGTTGACTCAACCTTCCGTCCTTCCGAGGTGGATAAAATGAGGAGCCAGTTTGTTGAGAGCAAGAGGCTGGCTTTGTAAACCGCTTAGAGAGGGCTGGAAAGCGGTATATAAGTCTTAAGTGCTATTCCAAGGAAGGAAGGAAAATGGACGAATATTGGAGAGAGGGAGGGATGGAAAGAGAGGAAAAGGAGGGAGGGAGAATAGGAAGGAAGAAAAGGAAAGGAAGGAAGGAAGATGGATGAATATTGGAGAGAGGGAGGGATGGGAAGAGAGAAAGAGGGAGGGAAGGAAGGAAGGAAGGAAGGAAGGAAGGAAGGAAGGAAGGAAGGAAGGAAGGAAGGAAGGAAGGAAGGAAGGAAGGAAGGAAGGGAAGGAAGATGGATGAATATTGGAGGGAGGGATGGGAAGAGAGAAAGAGAGGAGAGAGGAAGGAAGGAAGGAAGGAAGGAAGCATAGTGCTGCAATAGTTAGAAAGCAGTATTGCAGGCTAATTCTGGCCACTGCCAGGAGTTCGATCCTGATCGGCTCAAGGTCGACTCAGCCTTCCGTCCTTCCGAGGTGGATAAAATGAGGACCCAGATTGTTGGGGGCCAGAGGCTGACTCTGTAAACCGCTTAGAGAGGGATGGAAAGCCCTGGGAAGCGGTAGATAAGTCTAAGAGGGCTAGTGCTATCTTGGAGACTCACATGGGCAGCTCATGCGTAAGCCTGCTTGGAGAAGCCCCTGGGAACCAGGCCATCCTATCAAACCAGGGTTCATGTTCTGGGGTGCTGCCTGTTGCGTGACCCTCCCTGGTGTCCATGGAGCTCAGAGGGGTCTTTCCGTCTTTCAATGCCCCCTAACCTGCCAGTGATTAGCTGAGACGGAGCATGGCATCACGTGTCCTTCTTCATTCCCCAACAGGCCACCTTGGAGAAACTATCCAGGCCTCACCTGGGATCAGTGTTCAGCTCATTCACCAACCCACAAGTCTCCTTGGTGAACGATTCCTTGCTCGGCGACGTGTAAGTATGGGAGCCGGCAGTGACCAGTGTGTGAGTCAAAGCAATCTCTCGACCAATGTTCTCTCTGCATCCGTACGTCGTATTAAGCCAAGATCTAACACCGTGATGGCGAATCTATGGCACGTGGGCCACAGGTGGCATGCAGAGCTATTCGTGCGGGCACGCGAGCCCCAGCCAAATGTACCTGCACTGCGCATGCGTGCGCCTCCCAGCTGATTTTGGACCCGCTTGAGGCCATTTTCGCCCTCCCGGAGGTTCGAAGGAAGCCTCTGCAGCCTCGGGAGGCCGAAAAATGGGCCTCTCGGAAATACCGGAAGTGCCAAAACGGGCCCATTTTCAGACTCCCGAAAACAGCCTTCGCTGGGCTCCAGAGGCCCTCTGGAGGCTGAAAACGGGCACTTCAGGTATTTCCGGAAGGCCCGTTTTTCGGCCTCCTGAGGCTGCAGAGGCTTCCCTCGAACCTCCAGGAGGGGGAAAACGGACTCGAAATCAGCTGGGAGGCGCGCGCATGCACAGTGCAGATAAGGGGGCAGGGTGGGGGTGTAGTGTGCGCATGGGCAGGAGGGAGCTGGGGCACATTGCATTCGGCACACCACAACAAAAAGGTTCGCCATCACTGAACTAACAGATAGATGAGCTCACACAGTATATCTGTTTGTCCCCATCCTTTTAATCTCTACACGGCTGCATTCCTGTTTGCACTGTAGCTTTTCAACCAGTTTTGTCTAGTGGCTAAGGCACCTGGTGAGAAAGCTGGAGACTGGGAGTTCTAGACTCACCTTAGGCATGGAAGCCAGCTGGGTGACTTTGGGCCAATCACCCGGAGACTGGGAATTCTAGTTCTGCCTTAGCCACGGAAGCCAGCTGGGTGACTTTGGGCCAATCACCCGGAGACTTGGAGTTCTAGTTTCACCTTAGTCACAGAAGCCAGCTGGGTGACTTTGGGCCAATCACCCGGAGACTGGGAGTTCTAGTTTCACCTTAGTCACAGAAGCCAGTTGGGTGACTTTGGGCCAATCACCAGGAGACTGGGAGTTCTAGTTTCACCTTAGTCACAGAAGCCAGCTGGGTGACTTTGGGCCAATCACCAGGAGACTGGGAGTTCTAGTTTCACCTTAGTCACAGAAGCCAGCTGGGTGACTTTGGGCCAATCACCCGGAGACTGGGAATTCTAGTTCTGCCTTAGTCACAGAAGCCAGCTGGGTGACTTTGGGCCAATCACCAGGAGACTGGGAGTTCTAGTTTCACCTTAGTCACAGAAGCCAGCTGGGTGACTTTGGGCCAGTCACCAGGAGACTCGGAGTTCTAGTTTCACCTTAGTCACAGAAGCCAGCTGGGTGACTTTGAGCCAATCACCAGGAGACTTGGAGTTCTAGTTTCACCTTAGTCACAGAAGCCAGTTGGGTGACTTTGGGCCAATCACCCGGAAACTGGGAGTTCTAGTTTCACCTTAGTCACAGAAGCCAGTTGGGTGACTTTGGGCCAATCACCAGGAGACTGGGAGTTCTAGTTTCACCTTAGTCACAGAAGCCAGCTGGGTGACTTTGGGCCAATCACCAGGAGACTGGGAGTTCTAGTTTCACCTTAGTCACAGAAGCCAGCTGGGTGACTTTGGGCCAGTCACCAGGAGACTCGGAGTTCTAGTTTCACCTTAGTCACAGAAGCCAGCTGGGTGACTTTGAGCCAATCACCAGGAGACTTGGAGTTCTAGTTTCACCTTAGTCACAGAAGCCAGTTGGGTGACTTTGGGCCAGTCACCCGGAGGCTGGGAGTTCTAGTTTCACCTTAGTCACAGAAGCCAGTTGGGTGACTTTGGGCCAATCACCAGGAGACTGGGAGTTCTAGTTTCACCTTAGTCACAGAAGCCAGCTGGGTGACTTTGGGCCAATCACCAGGAGACTGGGAGTTCTAGTTTCACCTTAGTCACAGAAGCCAGCTGGGTGACTTTGGGCCAGTCACCAGGAGACTCGGAGTTCTAGTTTCACCTTAGTCACAGAAGCCAGCTGGGTGACTTTGAGCCAATCACCAGGAGACTTGGAGTTCTAGTTTCACCTTAGTCACAGAAGCCAGTTGGGTGACTTTGGGCCAATCACCAGGAGACTGGGAGTTCTAGTTTCACCTTAGTCACAGAAGCCAGCTGGGTGACTTTGAGCCAATCACCAGGAGACTTGGAGTTCTAGTTTCACCTTAGTCACAGAAGCCAGTTGGGTGACTTTGGGCCAGTCACCCGGAGGCTGGGAGTTCTAGTTTCACCTTAGTCACAGAAGCCAGTTGGGTGACTTTGGGCCAATCACCAGGAGACTGGGAGTTCTAGTTTCACCTTAGTCACAGAAGCCAGTTGGGTGACTTTGGGCCAATCACCAGGAGACTGGGAGTTCTAGTTTCACCTTAGTCACAGAAGCCAGCTGGGTGACTTTGGGCCAATCACCAGGAGATAGGGAGTTCTAGTTTCGCCTTAGGCATGAAAGGCAGCTGGGTGACTTTGGGAAGACTTTGAGAAATCAAGCTAATGGTTGCTTAATTCCTGAGCAGATACCCAGGTGCGATTCTCACGTCCCATTTTCTCCACCGCAGGTCCAGCTGCTCAGCTTCTCCTAGGCCTTTCTGCCAAGGGGTCACCAGGAGCGGTCACCCATGCCGGAAAAAAGCCCTCGCCAACCACGTCTTCTGCCACGTACACGTGGCCGGACACAGCCAGCTGGCTTGATCCAGCAAGGATCTCTCTGCCTTTCCTCCTTGTTGCAATTCTGGCGGACTCAAAGCTTCGGGGCTTCCAAGCCAAGACCCGAAGCCCATTTTCAGGGGAAGAACATTGATCCCCCTTGGTTCAACGTTTGCACGCTGCTGAATAATCTAGTTTCAAATAATGCCCTGATGTATTGGGGTTAAGGACAACGAACGTTCTGCTCCGGTTTTTCATGCCTACGTTTAAACTGAAGGCACTTTTTGAAAAGCGACCGTTTTTCTTAAGAGGCGACATGGCAGCCGTCCCATTTAAACATTTCGTTTTAAACGTTTAAAAAACCCTAAAACTAACCCCTTTTCCCCCCTTGAAGATATAACTTTCCACTTTTGGATATCCTCCTTCACCCACCCCGCAAAAAGAACAACAACAGAAAGAAAATCCAAATTCAGGTATGGTTGGAATCCTGCTCCAATGAGAGTTTCACCTGACGGGGAAATTTTTACCGCTGACCCACCCCAAAAATGCTTGGCTAACAAGTCTATAGTGCCTTCTTTTTAAAAACTTGATAATCGCTCTGTGTGTGTGTGTATGCTGAATAAACATGTTTTTTTATTTTAAATAAATAATAATGCAGCCAAGGCAATAAAGCAATTTTTTTTAAAAAAAAAATCTATTCGCCTTCATTCGTGAAACTCGTGAAAAATAAAATTAAAAATAAAATTCCTGAAAAATAAAAATTAAAACGGCCACAATTGAAACCCACATTTCCGCTGCTCGGTGAGACGTCGGTGGAGTGAGGTTTGCCCCACTTTACGACCTTTCTTCCCACCGTCGTTAAGTGAATCGCTGCGGTTAAATTAGGACAGGCCTTGATGGATGGACCCCCAACTGAGCCCGGAATTTAAAATTGCTAAGAGACATTTGTTAAGTGAATTTTGGTCCCATTTAATGACCTTTCTTGCCCCAATGGTTAAGCGACGGTTAGGGAGTGACACGGTTGTTAAGTGAAATCTGGCTTCCCCTTGGATTTTGCTTGGCAGAAGGTCGCAAAAAGGGACCACACAACTCCGGTGTCGGCTAGCTGTCAGGGCTCTGGCAGTTACCCCCATTTCAATCATAAATCTCTAGCTGAATTTCCAAAACTTAAAACATTTATTAGAAGTAAACATGCCGGCGCTTCCTGGGTGTAGACAACTCTGAGGCACATCATTCATTGTCACCCTTGACCCTGGTTTTCCCTCCACCCGCTGGGTGTGTCGTAATTCATATTCTCCAATGGGACACCTCCATAGCCCAGAGTCCTCAATCATGCTCTCCAGTTAGAATTTTGCCCGGCAGAAACTTCAGTGACCTAGTTACCATCTTTGAAAACATTTATGGAATGCGCATTCGGTTTGCAAACTGCTGCACTGCTCCTCCCTCCCTTTTTGTTGGCAACTCTGAGAAATATTTTATGAGTTGACACTCAAGACACTGCAACTGTCAAAAATGTGAGTCAGCCGTCAAGTGTCTGAAGTTGGATCACATGACCCTGGGGAGGCTGCGACGGTCGTAAGTGAAAAACACCGGTCCTAAGTCACTTTTTTTTTCAGTGCTGCGTTGCAACTTTGACTGGTCACTAAACAAATTGTCTCTATTTTGAATTCAGATCATCTGTACCTTCCTTGTAGGACTTCAGTGTTACCTACCAATCGCGCATCCAAAGGTCGTTACAGATTTTCTCTCCCAAGACTGACTCCTCCGAACAGAAAACAGGTAATCGGAGTTGGAAGGGACCTTATAGGTCATCTAGTCCAACCCCCCGCCCAAGCGGGAGACCCTACACCATTTCTGACAGAGGGGAGTCCATTCTCTTCTTGAAAGTCTCAAGTGATGGCGCCCACACAACTTCTGAGGGCAACTTCTGTTCCATTGGTTGATTGTTCTCACTGTCAGAAAATTTCTCCTTATTTTCAGGTTGAATCTCTCCTTGTTCAGTTTCCATCCATTATTATTCCTTGTCTGGCCTACAGGCGCTTTAGAAAATAACTTGACCCACCCTCCTCTCTGGGGCAGCCCCTCAAATATTGGAAGACTGCTATCATGTCTCCCCTGGTCCTTCTCTTCCCTAGACAAGCCCAGTTCCTGCAACCATTCATTGTATGTTTTAGCCTCCAATCCCCTCATCATCCTGGTTGCTCTTCTCTGCACTCTTTCTAGCATCTCAAGATCTTTTTTATGGTGTGGTGACCAAAACTGGATGCAGTACTCTAGGTGTGGTCTTACTAAGGCTTTACAGAGTGGTATTAGTACCTCCCTTAATCTCGATTGTTTCCCTCTGTTAATGCAATTTAGGATCGCGTTAGCTTTTTTGGCTGCTGCTGCACACTGCTAAACTCCAATTTAGCTGGTTGTCCACTAAGACTCCAAGATCCCTCTCACAGTTCCTGCTATTGAGCCTGGTTTCAGCCAGTCTATAGGTGTCCTTTGGGTTTTTCTCCTCTTCCTTAACTAGGAAATGCCACTTCTGAATAAAAGATCTCTGGGTGACAGATATAAAATCTAGGATCTAGGAGTCCTACTGGATGATCATTTAAGCACAAGCCAGCCGTGTGCAGCAGCAGCCAAAAAAGCCAATGCGATTCTTGGTTGTATAAATAGAGGCATAGAATTGAGATCCTACCACCAGGAAGACAATATAGAGTGCTGAAAGTCAGGACAAGTAGATTTAAACATAGCTTTTACCCAAGTGCTGTGATCAGGTTAAATGCAGAGTTATGAATCTGGTGGTCTTAACAGATATATATATATCCTGGTTGTACAGTTTTTAACTGTTATTTGTTTTAATTTGTTTTACATTGTTATTTGTATATGTCTTTGGGTGTTGTTCAGTTGTATGTTGTGGAAGAGCACCTTATTTCGTTGTTCTCAGGTTTCTGAGTACAATGACAATAAATTTATCTAAATTTATCTATCTATCCAGAGGCATAGAATTAAAATCTGATGGAGTATTAGTACCGCGTTGTAAAGCCTTAGTTTGGCCACACCTGGAGCGCCGCATCCAGTTTTGGTTACCAGGTTACAAAAAAAAGATGTCGAGACTTTGGAAAAAGTGCAAAGAGCAACTAGGATGATTAAAGGCCTGGATACTAAAACATACGAAGAACAGTTGCAGGATTTGGGCTTGGTTAGTCTATAGGAAAGAAGGATTGGGGTGACACGATAGTGGGGTTCCCATATTTAAGGGGCTGTCACAAAGAAGAGGGGGTCGACTTATTTTCCAAAGCACTAGAAGGCAGGACAAGAAACAAGGGATGGAAACTTATGAAGGAGAGAAGCAACTTGGAATGAAGGAGAAATCTCCTAACATGGACAATTAACCAGAGATTTGACAACTACTTGTCTGAAATGATGTAGGGTCTGCTGCTTGAGCACGGGGCTGGACTAGAAGATCTCCAAGGTCCCTTTCAGATCGATTCTATCCCTCCTCTGAAAAGGATTGTGGCACCATGAGCAAAACACGAGCTTTGTTCCCAGCCTTCCAGCTGTTCTTGCTGGAAGCATCAACAGCAGCTGTTTGATGCAGGAAAGTCCCCTAGCAACATCTGGCAGGTCTCTTGAGCTTGGGATAATGCTAATTGCCAGCTTATTACTGATAAGTTTGATTTACCGTATTTTCCAGAGTGTAAGATGCACTTTTTCCACCCCCAAAAGTGGGTTATACGCCGAGTGTTGCCAAAGCCCCGCCCACCCGCCAGCCCCCACCCCAGGACACGGTAACGGTCGTAAGTATGAATCAATCGCCAAGCGTCTGAACTTGCGCCACACGATGATCGTAGGGAATGCTACAATCGCGGGCGCACGTCGGTGCTGTTATAGGTTTGAACGGTCCCTAAATGCACAGCTGTAAGGCGGGGACTTCCTGGAGATGGGTTTTGCTGACACGCTCAGTTTTTGGCTTAACTACACAACGTCCGCCTTTAAATGGCCAAAGTGAAGCCGCGTGTTTTGCTTTGTTAAAAAAAAGAAACAGAAAACAGATCCGGTTTTGGTACTCTACGCGGGTTTTCTTTTCTTTTATTTTTCTTCTTCTCCTTCACCCAAAAAGCTACCTGAGATTGAGATGAGGGTGCAGCCGCCCCTATTTAAGGTACTACCATCGTGGGCGCCCTTCGATCATTTCCGGGCGTGGTCGTAATTAGCGGAGAACCAGTCGCACATTTCCTTCACCGCTGCAGGGGAGAGAGAAGACAACACGGAGGCGATGGAATCCAGAGAAGGGACGGGACAGTATTTTCCCCTCCTTGAGCAGGAAAGGTTAAGGGGCAGCCTTCCGCAGGGGCGAATTTTGGGCTAATTTGGAATTTTGTCACGACTTTTACAAGTGGGATTTGGGAAGACTCCAGCTGGAGAAAAGTATGTTCTGATTTGCTGAATGGAATGGAATGGAAAAGAATTCATAAAATATGGGATAGAGTAGAGTATGGAATGGAATGGAAATTGGAATAGAAATTGGAACAGAAATTCAAATAGAATAGAAATTTGAATAGAATAGAAATTGGAATAGAGTAGAGTAAAATAGAATAGGGAAAGAATAGAATAGAAATTGGAGTAGAATAGGATAGAAATTGGAGTAGAGTAGAATAGAACAGAATATAGAATAGAACAGAATAAAAGAATAGAATAGAATAGAATAGAATAGAAATTGGTAGAAATTAGAATAGAATAGAATAGAATAGAATAGAATAGAATAGAAAAAGAATAGAATAGAAATTGGAATAGAAATTAGAATAGAAATTCAAAAACATTTAAATAGAATAGAAATTGGAATAGAGTAGAGTAAAATAGAATAGGGAAAGAATAGAATAAATAGAAATTGGAGTAGAATAGGATAGAAATTGGAGCAGAGTAGAGTAGAATACAGAATAGAATAGAATAGAATAGAATAGAATAGAAATTGGAATACAATACAATACAATAAAATACAGAATGGAGTGGAGTAGAAGGGAAGAGAATAGAGAATAGAAGATAGATAGATAGATAGATGAGAGAGAGAGAGAGAGAGAGATAGATAGATAGATAGATAGATAGATAGATAGATAGATAGATAGATAGATAGATAGATAGATATAGATGAAATAGGATTTTCCTCGTAATGTCAGCTCTGCACAATTGTACAGCCCGTTGTAGCCAACGCACAAAGAAGGACTAGGCAGCCATGGACCAATGTGACATCCAATTGTAATTCTCAGGGCTGTTGTGTTTGGGTTGTCTTCAACATGATCGCGACACCTTCATTGGGTGAAGGAGATCCACTCCCAATGTGGCCAAATCTCCCAAGGCCTCATGACCCAAGAGGCCTCATCGGACGTGGTTCTCTTACCTTGATCGAACGGTGTGAACTGGAAGTCAGGCAGATATTTCCTCAGCTTGGCGTTGCTGGCTGTTTTCTTGAACTGACCATCTGATTTGGATTCGTCAAACTCAAAGTAGGGGACGAGGTTAAAGAAAAGGACCCTAAGATCAATCTGAAGAAGACAGACCAAAGCTGGAACTTGAGCCGATAAGAGATTGAGGGGGCGGCTTTGTTGGCGTTGGAGGAAAATGGGGAAGGGAAGGGCCTTTCAGGATTAGGACAGTTTGTAGTCAGGCAAGAACAGGAGACACAAGAGCACAGGTGAGCAGCAGGGACCGTCCCCTCCTGATCCGAGAGCATGGAGAGTAGAGAGAAGGTGAGAACAGTGCAGACTGAGCCAGCTACTCTGGAGAACACCCCGCCCCTCTTCACGAGGCACATCTGGGGAACGAGGCTTCAGGATACACTGTAGGGAGGGGCATTTTATTTTTACCAAGGCTTCCTGAGACAGTAACAATCACACACTGTTCCCCAAAACCTTTGTTTTAATTTCAACGGCTGTGAATTATATGCATTCCCAGCCTGTAATGTGTCCCAAACAGTTGATGAATCGTCCAATAGAAGTTCTGCCACAGTCCTTCAGGATAAGGCTGATAAGCACCCACCTTTATCTCCCTTGAAATGCTGCCAATGACTAAATTGCCCACTAGCTGTACTACAAAGCTAAATGGAGCATAAAGTCGACACGGAGCTTCAGAGTTTAAACCGACCAGAACGAACAAAGTTACTTGCTGCAAAGGCTCCTGTCCCTTTGCTCCTCCTTTATGTCTTATGGGAGAGGCCAATCATCTCCAAGCCTTACTCCCCAGTCTCCCCTTTTGTCTTAGCTGTTCTTGCCTTCTGGCAGCTCTGCGCAAGCACACACTGGAAACAGGCTCCCCCTGTTCCTCTGCCTCGCTGCTCTCAGATTCTGGAGGCTCTGGAGTTGGCACATAACTCTCGGTTGGCCCTGGCCCCATCTCTGTGTCGAACTCAGATCCCTCGTCCGAGCCCTTCCCAGACTCCTGGACTGGCCCGTGTTCCTTCCCACTGTCCGACTCTGCGGCCAGTTCCGCAGGCAGCCCACAGACCACAACACATTTGTCGGGAACAAACGCTGAGTCCCTGAAGTGTTGAGCGCCAATGTCTCAACTTTCCAAGGGTCCTTGTATTCTTTCTGGCTTTCTGGACTAATCACCTGGATCCTTTGCTTCCTAAACTCCTAGATTTGCCCTGCTGGATTTATTGCTGTGCAGCCTTGGTGTACACAGCATTGGGCACTGGACTATTTGCAGCCAGAGTCTGCTTGAGATATATGTAGGGATTAATCCTCACTTTCCTCTGGGACTTGCCAGAAATTTGGGAGCGTTTGGCAAAATTTGGAGCAATAAAGGGGCGGTTCGAAGTGCCCGCTGCCTGGGTTATCTCTATGCCGCGCCCCAGGTCATCACCGGCAGTCTGTAGGATTAAAAACTCCACCCAGAGTTTTGGAAGGTGGGACTGTATGAACCACACCTTGCAGGGCTGTGGTTCATAGTGAGAATGGGAGCTTTTGGGAACATGTGACAGATGTCTACAGAAAGAACTGACAACTTGCGTTTCCAAATCCTGAGAAGTTGATGTGTGTCCCAAAGGGGGCAATTGGATTTTCTTGTTTTTTTTCTTTGAAGATGTTTCACTTCTCCTCCAAGAAGCTTCTTCAACTCTGCCTGGATGGTGGGGAATGGAAGGATTTATGCTCCTTGCAGGCAGCTGCTGTCATTTGCATCCTTTTAGAGTCGTTGAGGCCACTTGGAGGTTTATCTGTGTCCTCTCAGGGTCGCCTGAGTGATGATCCTGGTTTCTTTTTTTCCTTCTCGAAAGCCATTCCTAACCCGCCACACCATTCCAAGGGTCTTCATCCCAAATTGTATAGCTAAAAGTCTGTGGTGTCTGTGGTGATTCTCAGCCATCCAGGTCCTAAAGGTGCTTTTACACCTGGACTTTCTTGGTTTTTCTTTAAAGACGTTTCGCTTCTCATCCAAGAAGCTTCTTCGGCTCTGACTGGATGGTGAGGAACGGAAGGATTTGTTCTTGCTGGTTATGTTGGGCCAAGAAGTGGCTGTTCTCGATCCATCCCAGAAACTCAAATTTGATGAGTCAGAACCAGACTGGAGGTCGTCTAGTCCAGCCCCTCCGCTCAGACAGGAACCCTACAGCAGCGGTGGCTAACTTTTTTGGGTTCCTGTGCCAAAAAATGTGTTCATACTGGCATTCTTGCGCTGACATGCCAGCACCCAGAAGGCAATGCATGCCCCCCACACCCTTTATGCATGCGCATGCAATCCTGCATGCACTACACCTCACACCTGATTTTCGGCGGGTTTGAGGCCTTTTTCGGCCTCCCAAAGGCTTGAGGAAGGCTTCTGCAGGCTTCTGCAAGCTTTGCAGGCCGAAAACTAGGCCCGTTTCATCACTTCCTGTTTTTCTGAAAATACCGGAAGTGACTAAACAGGGCTACTTTTCGGCCTACAAAGCTTGTAGAAGCATGCAGACGCCTTCCTCAAGCCTTTGGGAGCCACAGTCCTACATCACTTCAGACAGCTTCTTGGATGAGAAGTGAAACATCTTCAAAGAACTTGGAGGTTTATCTGTGTCCTCAGGGTCAGCTGAGTAGTGCTCCCAATTTTTTTAGTAATTGCAGACTACAAGAACCATTTGCACCACTCAGGTGACCCTGAGGACACAGAAGAACCTCCAAGTGGCCTCAACCACCCTCTCAAAGGCTGCAAATGACCAGCTGGGTCTGCAAGGAGTATAAATCCTTCCCTTCCCCACCATCCAGGCAGAGCTGAAGAAGCTTCTTGGAGGAGAAGTGAAACATCTTCAGAGAAAAAAAACAAGGAAGTTCGGTAGCCTCTTGTGAAAAAGCATCTGCAGGATATCTATGACTTGGATGACTGAGGATCTCCGTAGACTTTCCATTGCTTAGCAATGGAAATTATGTCGTAAATCAAGGACCATCCGTGCTGTAGAAAGGACCTGAGATTTTGGTCTGCTCCGATGCCTGGGGAATCATTGACAAAGGATACCAGAAGTTGTCCCTTGAAGTCCATGGCTTTCGCGATGCATTCAGCGGCTTCTCGTATGGACACCTCTTCTTCTTCTCCCACTGAGACAGAAGAAGCAGAATAAGACGATGAGGCCAAGTCCTGAGATGCCCCGTCATTTCTTGGATCCATCCTGTCATTAGGCTGCCCAACAGGCTCCCTTTCCCTCAACCTCTCCTTGACATGGGAAGGTATGGGCCTGGTCTTTGGGGTGGAAGGTGGGCTGGGTGGAGGGATCCCCGGTGCTCTCTGAGCTTGGCTGCTTACTTGCAGACGTTTTATTACCCAAGTAGGTAACATCATCAGTGCTAAAAAGGAAGTGAGCTTTGTGGACAACAGCAGAAAGGGGGATGAGAAGGGAGGGAGGAGGAGGAATATGGAGTCCTGGATGATCTCTCAACTGTTTTCTTTCGGACATTTCAGTACCCAACTAGGGAACATCATCAGTGCTAGGAAAGAGGGGTGTTTGCAGAAGGGAGGAGGAGGAGGAAGAAGAAGAAGAAGAGGGGGAGGAGTGGAGGGGGAGGAAGATAGAAGGAAGAGGTGGACAACTGTGGGGGTTTCTTGCAGCCGTTTTATTACCCAAGCAGGTAATGTCATCAGTGTTAGGAGAGACTACGACTGGGACATCAGCAGGAAAAAGAGGAAGAGGAGGAGAATATAAACAGAGGAGGAGGAGGAGGGAGGAGAATGAGGAGGAGGAGGAGGAAGAGGAGGAGGAGGAGGAGGAGGAGGAGACAGAAACTAAATAGAGAGCCACTCCTTATTAGCACTGATGATGTTACCTACCGTATTTCCCCATGTATAAGCACCCCCTTTGTATAAGCCACCCCCAATTTTTGGACTGTGAAGTTTTGAAAAAAATATTTTATTAGAGAAACAAGTTATGAAGAAAGAAAATTTACAAAGAAACAAAATTCGACGTCTAGATCTACAACTTCGGTCATGACGCCGAAAGCGGTGCGGCGACGCTAGCAATCTACGCATCGGAACGAGAGTAGGAACGAAGCATTCAGGCCGATGCCTAGCGTATGCATTTCTATCGCGTACTCGCACTCGTAATCGTATCATCACGCACAATTTTTACAAAAAGTATAGCATACTGCTGGAAAACCAGTTTATTCCTACTTTATTATTTTATGCATTTTTCACGTATAAAAAGTGTACCTGCTTTGTATATGCCACCCCCCTACTTTTTGGGCTTGAAAATTTTGGAAAAAAGGGGTGGCTTATACATGGGGAAATACGGTAGTTGGATAATGAAACGCCTGCAAGACAACAGCCAAGCTCAGAGACCACCGAGGACCTCACAGTGATTGTCCTCCTAGATTGTATGCTTGGGAGGAAGAGAGGTAACACAGCTCCTCCCGTAGTAGTTCTCAGAGGATATCTCTGATTATGCAAACAGACTGCTTTAGTTTGGCAAGATTCTGTCTAGAGGTCAGGAACAATGAAGGAACTTGCTTAGAAGCAACTCCGTGGGTCCTTCTTGGTTTTTGGAGCCCGATAGTCTCTCTCTTTATTCTCCTTTACCACCTTCTGAAACTTCCAAACTTGGGTGAGAAGCATTTAAGCAGATGCATCATCACAAACAATCGGATATTTTTTTAAAAAAAAAAGGATTTCAGATCCAAACTCCGGTGTTTGCAACGGACGGCACCTACCTGACAAGATGATGGGTTCTATTTCATTGTACTCCCTTAACACCCAAACAAACAGCCGAGCCAGGTCCTGAAAGACATTAAGAGAAGAAATTTTCTAATACAGATAGTCCTAGACATTGCTTAGTAACCGTTCCAAGTTACGACCAAGCACTTATGTCCCAGGTTCGTATACAGCTGGTACCCCTCTACGCCCCTGTGATCAAAGTTCAGACAATTATAGCAACACAGATGGATTTACCGCTGTTCGCAGCCTCCTGTGATCACAATATCGTGTTTTACGATAGCTTTGCGGGAAACTGGCACCTACTACCGTGTTTCTCCAACAATACGGCCTCCCCCAATAGGAAGTCCCAGCATGCTTTATAGGCATAAAATAAAATTAAGCCCCTCCCCCCAAATTAAACATGCAAAATGGGGGGGGAATGGCAGGGGGGCTGCCCGTTAGGAAGTACTTTTGTTGCATACCCAGATATGGTGCTGCCTGAGTTGACCTCGGCGTTGGTGGGGCACTTCGTATCGGGAGACCTTCCGCCACTGTCGCTTTCCCTTCTCCCCGTGCTGCCGCGGCTTTTAAAGAAACGCCGTGGCAGCACGGGGAGAAGGGAAAGCAACAGTGGCGGAAGGTTTCCCGATACGAAGTGCCTCACCAACGCCGAGGTCAACATCCAAGCCATTTAAACTCCCAATTTCCCAGGCGCTTGTCAACACGACAGTAATGGAGAGCCTCCGTGAGTCATTGGCGGAGGAGAAGCTGTTACCTCAAACTTTCGTGGGACCCTTTGAAGCCACGTTTCACACTGGTCACCCCCAGACTGAACATACTTGAGCTTCTCCCTCCTTTCCTTGACATGCAGTGTGGTGATTAGGCTTACCAGAGAGTAAATGAACTGCCTCCGAGGTTTTCCCGTGCCCCAGACAGTGACATTGGTGCCGTTTTCTGGAGGAAAAGCACGGAGAAATTTGGCCGTTAGTTACATCCTCTCCTGCCTTCCTCAATTCTTCCTACAAGAAATTTCCACCTTTGCAGGTCATTCCCATAAACCTCCTTTGAGGGGTGATTTTATTTTCTCACTCATGCGATGCCCGTGCTTCGCTACGAAACTATGTGGTTGGGCTTAGTTTTGGGGGAGGAAAATAAGGAGAAAAAAATTCTGCCTCTGCCTACCAGCATCCATCGGTATTCATCTGGCTAGTGTCCTGTCAATGTGTGAGAGAGTTGAGGGCTGTTTGGAAATTGAAGCAGTATTTGCTGTGTGAGCAAGGAGACAGCAAGGAGCCTGGGCGTGGCTTAGCTCAACTGTTCTGTACTAAAGCTGCTTGCTAAACTGGAACTGAAACTCCTCTGCTTCTGTTTTGCATTTGGAGCAGATTTCTTTTCAGGAGGGGAGGGGGAGTAGAACTCCTTAGCCTCAGAGCGTGTTAATAATAATAATAATAATAATAATAATAATAATAATAATAATAATAATGGAAATACTCTAAATGCTCTGATGGTCATTTGGAAAAATCCTTTCTTAGTGAGCCCCTAAAAGCCAAGAGGAACATATGGGCCAAATTTCAAGTTTGTAGGCTTTACGGTTCTGGAGATTTTGCGATGATGTGTGAGTTGCATTTTGCTTTTAGATAGATAGATTTAGCACAACTAGTCCTCAACTTACGACATTCCATTTAGTGACCGTTCTAAGTTTCAGTGGCGCCGGAAAATGCAACTTATAAACTTTCCTGCCACAGTGATGAAGTAAATTAATCACCCCAATTGTTAAATTTTTCACATCGTTGTTAAGTGAATCTGGCTCCCACAATGCTGGTCAGAACGTGGCGAAAGGGGGATCATGTGACTCCGGGACATTGTGACCGTCATAAATATGAGTCAGCTGCCAAGCCTCTGGATTTTGATCATGTGATCATGGGGATGCTGCAAAGGTCATTAAGTGCTGCTGTAACTGCAAGTGGTCACTAAACAAGTGGTTGTAAGTTGAGAACTACCTGTAAATAAATAAAATAATAAAATAAAATAAACAGTAACATAAGATAATAATATAAATAAAAGAATTAAATATAAATAAAATATAATAATTAAATAATTAAAATAGAATTAAAATAAAATAAATAAAATAATAAAATGAAATAAATAGAAACATAAGATAATAATATAAATAAAATATAATAATAAAGTAAAATAATTAAAATAGAATTAAAATAAAATAAATAAAAAAATAAAATAAATAGTAACAAGATAATATAAATAAAATATAATTATTAAATAAAAGAATTAATATAATTAAAATAATATAAATAAAATATAATAATAAAATAAGATAATTAAAATAGAATTAAAATAATATAAATAAAACAATAAAATAAAATAAATAGAAATATAAGATAATATAAATAAAATATAATAATTAAATAAAAGAATTAAAATAGAATTAAAATAAAATAAATAAAATAAAATAAATAAACTAAAATAAAAATAAAATAAAATAAAATAAATAAAATAAAATAAAATAAAATAAATAAAATAATAATAATGATAAAATAAAAATAAAATAAAACAAAGCTAAAAATAAAATAATAAAATAAAGTAAAACAAAACAAAATGAAACCAGTCACAAATCATTTTTCTTTCAGTGCTGCTGTAACTCTTGACAGTCGCTAAGCGAATGGCCGTAAGCCCAGAACTAACCACCTGTATTTCTGAGCGTTCTTGTTTCTCTCCTCCAACCCCCCACCCACCCGCCAGAGCCCCCTGGAAGGCTGGGCCCTTCTAGGGACAGCAGAGAGGGGTCGCTCTCCCCCTGCCCCAATTCCAAAGCCTGCGTAGCCCAACTTGGCCTCCGAGCGCAAGGAGGCCTTTGGCAGCGTCTCTGTGTCAGCTTCAACCCCGACGGGAGCAGAGCGGAGGAGGCTCAATGCTTAGCAGATGCACCGGCAAACTTGGCTTGTCGAAGCTGGGATTCTCGCTCAGACAGAGTGTCTGCCAGGACCCCCACCGGCAGCAGCCACATCTCCAAGACAGCCACTGATTTATGGATGATTCTTGATTGCCCGAAGGGGAAGGAAGGAGGGGGAGGAAGACAGACAAGAGCCAGGAATCTTGGAGAGTTGCTCTCTTCGGATCGCTTTTCCTTCCCTTAAGCCGCAGAGGTGGTGGGGAACGTCCCGGGAGCCCCTCCGTTAAAAGGCGCCCCTCCCCTGCCACGTCTCCCGTTCAGCCAAATCGCAGGAGCTCTCTGTTTATTTATTCTTCTTTATTGCCTGAGCAGGGGTTGGACTAGAACGCCTCCAAGGGCCCTTCCCACTCAGTTATTCTGTTATTATTCTGCAATTCCCTCAATACTGTCTAACTATTTACAACGTCTGCACTACTATTACTGTTAATATTCTCCTCGCTCCTTATCACCCATCCCCTCCCACTTGTGACTGTATGGCTGTAACTTCGTCGCTTGTATACTTATGATTTATAAGGACTGTTTCCTAGTATGATTTGATTGCTTATTGTACCCTGTGACTATTATTAAGTGTTGTACCTGATGATTCTTGACTCTTGACGAATGTATCTTTTCTTTTATGTACACTGGGAGTATTTGCACCAAGACAAATTCCTGGTGTGTCCAATCACACTTGGCCAATAAAGAATATTCTATTCTATTCTATTCTATTCTATTCTATTCTATTCTATTCTATTCTATTCTATTCTATTCTATTCTATTCTATTCTTTCCTTATTCTATTCCATTCTATTCTTCTCTTCTCTTCCTAATTCTTATTTCTATTCTACTCCATTCCAATCCATTCCATTCTGTATTTTATTATTCCATTCCATTCCATTCTATTCTTTCCTTATTCTATTCCATTCTTCTCTTCTCTTCTCTTCTCTTCTCTTCTCTTCTCTTCTCTTCTCTTCTCTTCTCTTCTCCTCTCCTCTTCCTAATTCTTATTTCTATTCTACTCCATTCCAATCCATTCCATTCTGTATTTTATTATTCCATTCCATTCTATTCTATTCTTCTCTTTTATTCTTCTCGTCTCTTCTTCTCTTCTTCTCTTTGTCTCTTCTGTTCACTTCTTCTCTTTATAGAGCACTCCACACCAGAACAACTAGACACAAGGACAGTTTTCCCCCGAAAGCCATCACTCTGCTAAACAAATAATTCCCTCAACCCTGTTCAACTATTACAAAGTCTGCACTACTATCACTATTAATCTTCTCCTCACTCCTTATCGCCCATCCTCTTCCACTTGAGACTGTATCACTGTAACTTCGTCACTTTTATCCTAACAATTTTTATTGACTGTTTCCTAGTAGGATTTGATTGCTTATTGTACCCTATGACTATCATTAAGTGTTGTACCTGATGATTCTCGACGAATGTCTCTTTTCTTTTATGTACACTGAGAGCATTTGCACCAAGACAAATCCCTTCTGTGTCCAATCACACTTGGACAACAAAGAATTCTACTCTGTTCTATTCTATTATTATTTTTATTGGCATCTCACCTTTTTTACAAATAACTCAATGTGGCGAACATGGCCAACACACCTTCCTTTTGCTATTTTTGCCAAAAACGACAACCCCGTTAGGTGGGTTGGGGTGAGAGAGAAAGAGAGAGAGACTGGCCTAAAGTCACCCAGTTAGTTTTCACGCTGAAGGAGTGACTAGAACTCAGAATTTCCTGCTGATTGGCCCAAAGTCACCCGGCAGGTTTTCATGCCTAAGATGGAACTAGAACTTACAGTACCTGGTGATTGGCCCAAAGTCACCCGGCAGGTTTTCATGCCTAAGATAGAACTAGAACTTACAGTACCTGGTGATTGGCCCAAAGTCACCTTGATGGCTTCCATGCCTAAAGCAGGACTAGAACTCACTGTCTCCTGGTGACTGGTCCAAAGTCACCCAGCCAGCTTTCTAGCCAAAAACGGGACTAGAACTCCCAGTCTCCTGGCAATTGGCCCAGAGTCCCCTTAGCCATCTTTCAGGCTTAAAGTGGGACTAAAACTCACCATCTCCTGGGTTTTACCTCTGCGCTTGAACCACTACATGAAACTGACTGTCACAAATTATTTTGTGTTCGAGGGTTAGAACAGGGGACGCTCGCCACCCCCATCCCCCCCCCACCTGTCACTCACTCTTGGCCAGGTACACTTTGTGGATCAGGCCTGGCAGGACATGTCCGTTCTCGATGCTGAAGTTGTCGTAGGGCCCGAAGATGTTCGTGGGGATGGCAGCCGTGAAGTGGCAGCCGTGCTGTTCGAAGTATGCCCTGGGAGAAGAAAAGGAATTAGGTGTCAACTCATAAGATATTTCTCTGGTCTTTTTAGAGTTGCCAACAGAAAGAAAGGGGGAAGCAGTGTGGCAGCTTGCAAACCGAACGCGCGTTCCATAAATGTTTTCAAAGATAGTAACTAGGTCACTGAAGTTTCTGCTGTGCAAAATTCTAACTGGAGAGCATGACTGAGGACTCTGGGCTAGGGAGGTGTCCCATTGGAGAATATGAATTACGATACACGCAGGGGGTGTGGGGGAAAACCAGGGTCAAGGGTGACAGTGAATGACGTGCCTCAGAGTCAGCTACACCCAGGCAGTGCCAGACATGTTTGCTCCCAATAAATCCTTTGGAAGTTTTAAAAGTTTGGCTCGAGACTCACGATTTAAATGGGGGGAACTGCCGGAATACTGACAATTTCATTGTATTAGTTCTTTTACGCCAATCCTGATGTTATTCAAATATACTTAATATCCCCTTCGCTCAACTTCTACTTTCCTTTCTTTTTCTTACATCATCTTATTATTAAAGAAGTGTATTCCATTATTTTCCCCCTCTCCAATTCCATCCCAGTTCTAACTTTCAGTTATGCCACTACCATTTCCTGACCGGTCCTAGAACTCTTAGGGGGTGACCAGGATTACCTGTTCTGCACATCGATCATTCTTTTGGCGTACGCATACCCAAAGTTGGAGCTATGCGGAGGGCCGTTGTGAATCTGGAAGGGAAATTTTTGCACGTTAGGAAGCCCAAGCGACACGCGGAAGTTCTGAAAATGGCGATTTCTGGTTCTCTTCTGAAGGCCACCTCTGGGCAGGACATAGAGAGCTCCAGGATCCAGCAGAAAGACCAAAGATGATGGAGAAGGGTGAGACCTGGGCCAAACTCCAAATTTAGGGTTAGAAGGAACATGGGGGAAAGAAATTAGACTTAGAATAACTTGGTTGTCACTTTAAATGCACATTAATCGGCATGCATTGATATGAAATTTTGTTGCATGCTGCTCTCCAAGGGTTACCACCTCCAATAGATGCTATATGAACGTGACAAAAATATAAACAAACAAAATAAATAAAAAAATTAGGCATATACCTGCATATATTCTATGACACAGAGAAACATTAAGGGTCGTTTGGAGCAGGGCTTCTCTATCTCAGCAACTTTAAGATAGGTGGACTTCAAATCCCAGAATTCCCCTGCTTCGCTGGGGGATTCTGGGACTTGAGGTCCACCTGCCTTAAAGTTGCAGAGATCAAGAAAAACTGCCCTAGAGATACATCTAAAAAGGATAAGGTTCCAGCTGACTCTGCCCCCAGAATAACAAAGGACCTTGGAGGTTATCTAGTCCAGGGGTTGCCAACTGGTGGGCTGCGGTCCACGAGAAAATTTTGGTGGTCTGCAGAGAAATGTCACCCCCAGAGCACCCCCCACAAAAGCAATTAATCCAGGCTGTGCAGAAACACAAGGCTGCGCCACCCACATGGGCCACGGGAACCTTCCCCGCCCACTCACTCCTTACCTGGCAAACTTGCCTGCTAAGTTGCTATTTTTCCTTTTTCCCAACCATCAGCTGTTCTGCTGTGCCGGGAGATTTAGATGAGCTAGAAAGCAGGAAATTGTTGGATTTCTTGCTTTCTAACTAATCCAAAAGCAGAGCTGAGCCTGAAGATTCTATTCAGTGCAGACTCAGGTAGCCGATGGCAGAAAGATAGATCTCTGAGTGAATCTGTGCTTCTGTGAGCAACTCAATCTGCCTGCCTACTTTGCCTGATTTGGGGTAAAAATTTGCTCTTCTTTTAAATAAAAAAATTCAATATTTACATAAATATTGATAATATTTACATACCAGCCATGTCCAGCCAGTCACATGACCACCAAGCCGCACCCACAAATTAGGGTTATGCCCACAGAACCGGTTAAGAAATTTGAATCCCACCCTGCCTGTGTGTGTGTGTGTGTGTGTGTGTGTGTGTGTGTGAGAGAGAGAGAGAGAGAGAGAGAGAGGGAGGGAGGGAGGTTAGATAAGATCCCTCTCTCCTCTCTCTCTCTCTCCCTCTCTCTCTCTCTCTCCTCTCTCTCTCTCCCCCCCTCTCTCTCTCCCTCTCTCTCTCTCTCCCACCATTGTCAGCAAGCCACCGTCAGTCAAAATTCATATTAGTGGTCCCCGGGATCTAAAATTATGAGTTTGGTGGTCCCTGAGGTCCAAAATTTTGGCAACCCCTGTTCTAGTTCAACCTCCTGTTCCGGCTCAATACCATCCTGGCTACCCACTCTCTTCTGGAAAAGCTCTAGAGATGGAGCAGCCACAACTTCCAGAGGCAAGTCGTTACACTAATTAACAGAGAAACTGCTTAGAAGGGACTATGGAGGTCCTCTAGTCCAACCCCCTGCTCCGGGACTATACCATTTCAGCCAAACGGTGAGAAACAGGAGAAGAAAAACTCCCATATGTCTTGGCTGCTTGCAACTCATAATATCCCACAGCACATCTCCAGGGGATGAAAATCTAACCGTTTCAGACTTACAACCACTGAAGCATCCCTATGGTCAACCAGCTCATATTTATGACGGTCGTAGTGCCCCGGGGACGTACGTATCCCCTTTTGCGTCCTTCTGACAAGCAAAGTCAACGGGGGAAGCAAGATTAATTTAACAACCGCATCCCTACCTTCAAAACTGCAGCGATTCACTTAACGACCGGGGAAAAGAAAGGCGGTAAAATGGGGGGGCAAGACTCACTGAAGAACTGCCTCACTTAGCAACGGAAATATCAGGCTCCACGGGGGCTGTAAGCCGGGGACTACCTGTAAATGGAGAAAAGGGGATTTGATTTATCGCCCTTACCATGGTCTCATCTATAGGGTAGGTGGTCTTGTCTGGAAATATGCAGGTGGATAAGCAGGAAACAGCTTTCTGGACGCCGGATTCGAATGCTGCTTGCAAGACATTGTCGTTGATGTGGATGTTCTTCCTCTGTGGACACACAAAGGGGGAAGAGACCCACAATTCAGTGTTGCAAAATGTTATGAAGGCTGAATGTCAACTCATAAAATAGGTCTGTGGTCTTTTTTAGAGTTGCCAAAGGAAAGGGAAGGTATTTTCCTTATTTTGAAGACATTTTGCTTATTTTGCATCCCAGAAGCTTCTTCAGCTCTGACTGGATGGCGTGGAAGGGAAGGATTTATACTCCTTGCAGACAGCTGGTCATTTGCATCCTGCAAAGGCTCCTGTCCCTTTGCTCCTCCTTTATGTCTTAGGGGAGGGGCCAATCACCTCTAAGCCTTATTCCTGAGTCGTCCCTTTTGTCTTAACTGTTTTTGCCTTCCGGCAGCTCTGCTCATGCGCGCACTGAAAACAGGCTCCCCCTACTCCTCTGCCTCGCTGCTGTCAGATTCTGGAGGCTCCGGAATCTGGCATATAACTCCCAGATGGCCCTGGCTCCACCTCTGTATCGGACGCAGGACCATCGTCCGAGTCCTCCCCAGACTCCAGGACTGGCCCACGTTCTTCTCCACTGTCCGATTCTGCTGCCAGCTCTGCAGGCAGCCTGCGGACCACACAGGAGTTTTGAAGAGTCCGCTTTGCATTCTTCTCCTCGTCCACCATTTTCTGAGAGGCACAAAAATTCAGCCCCGGAAATGGATAAAACTAAACCCCAAAAAAGAATGGCTCTTTATGCACGCCGTAAATTATGCAGCTCGCTGGAAGGAACAGCTCAAATGTTATCTCTGTCACACAGGTCCGCTGCTGATTTTTCCATCCCTCTCTCCTTGCCAGGACAATTTGTTTAGCCTTCCATAAATTTTAAAAAAGTATAGGAGAACGATCAGCGTTCAAAGAAAGGGATTTTGCAGAACTAACAAGGGTTGACGGGCTCCACAGCTTCTCGGCAGCTCGGATTTTCTTTAAACAATTACTTACCCAAATTGGGGCAGAAATGGAAGTCCCATCATCCCCAGCCAGCAGAAATCTGCTGCTCAGGGACTGGGGTTTTGTGGTCTGCTGCAATAGGAAGAAGCTAGTTCTCGACTTACAACAATTTGAAGTTACGACGGCACTCAAACTCGCTCATTTTCACACTTACGACGGTTGCAGCATCTTTATAGTCGAAATTCAGGCGGCTTGGCAATAGACTCGTATTTACGATGGTGAAATGCAGGCCTCAAATGTGGTTGTAGTTTGTTGCCAGTAGCGGGAAACGGCAGACTGAACGCCTCCGAAAATGTGGACAAGACGCGGAGACTAGAATCGTGATTGGTTTGGGTTTCGCGGGGGCTTCTCTGGAGAAAGGGGAAGACTAAGAATCTATGGAGAGTCTCAGTCGTCCAGGTCATGGTTGTCCCAAAGGTACTTTTTCAGGAGGCAACTGGACTTGTTTTTTTCTTTGAAGACACAGATAAACCTCCAAGTGGCCTCAACCGCTCTCTAAAAAGATGCATATGACCAGCTGTCTGCAAGGAATATAAATCCTTCCGTTCCCCACCATCCAATCAGAGCTGAAGAAGCTTCTTGGATGAAAAGCGAAACGTCTTCAAAAGAAAAAGCAGAAAGTCCAGTTGTCCCTTGAAAAAAGCACCTCTGGGACAACTGAAGAGATCAACAAACTTCCAGGTGGCCTCAACGACCCTCTAAAAGGATGCAAATGACCAGCCGTCTGCAAGGAGTATCAATCCTTCCCTTCCCCACCCATCCTGTCAGAACTGAAGAAGCTTCTTGGATGAGGAGAGAAACGTCTTCAAAGAAAAAAACAAGAAAAAAAAAACCACCTTTGGGAGAAGACTAAGAGATCGTCTGCATGCGCTCCGGGCGGCTGTTCCCCCAAGAGAAAAAGCACGGGGTTTAAAGGATTCACAAGCCGGCACCTTGTGAGTAAGTTCAGTTAGGAGTTGAGGAGGGCATCACACTCGCAATCTCAACCAAGTTTTTTAAAGACAGGATGCTGGTTAACCTGGTCCACAGGGGGTCAAACAAGTCGTGATAATGGCCGTGACTATGAGATTTAAGGTTTTGCTTTTTGGGGGTGGGGGAGGGCAGAGCTTCCAAAAGTCAAGCAGTCATAGTCAATATCTTGGGTTTTTTTTTTTTTAAATATTTCCTGAAGATACCCTCTTGATGGCATTTAATTGATGTGAATTACAATTAAAGTCAGCCACCGAAGAGGAGACGGGACAGAGAAAAAGCAAGAAGCCCGGATAACTGTCCTCCAGAGATCTCAAAGAGGACTTTTTAAAAAGGAGGGATTTTCATTCAGGGAGTTCCTAAAAAGTATAAATGCAAGCAAAGGACAAGCAAATAAGTCACCTATCAGATTCAACCTTTTTAGGTTGAGCAAATTCATCAGACTTTCGTTCCGGTTCCATCTTTTTGGAAGTTTTCTTTTGCAGAATAATTTTTAAAGGTAGTAGGTAGGTAGGTAGGTAGGTAGGTAGGAAGGAAGGAAGGAAGGAAGGAAGGAAGGAAGGAAGGAAGGAAGGGAGGAGGAAGGAAGGAAGGAAGGAGGAAAGGAAGAAGGAAGGAAGAAGGAAAGGAGGGAGAGGAAGGGAGGGAAGAAGAAGGAAAGGATGAACGAAGGAAGAAGGAATGAAGGAAGAAAGGAAGAAGGGAGGGAGGGAGGACGGAAGGGAGGGAGGTACATAAAAAGAAGGAAAAAGGAGGGAGAGAAGGGAGGGATAAATATAAAAGAAGGAAAAAGAAAGAGAAGGAAGGAATATAAAAACAAAGAAAAAGAAAGAAGGAAAGGAGGGAGGAAGGAAGGAAGGAGGGAAGGAAGGGAAGGAATAGAAAAAAATGAAGGAACATAGAAAGAAAGAAAGAAAGAAAGAAAGAAAGAAAGAAAGAAAGAAAGAAAGAAAGGAAGGAAGGAAGGAAGGAAGGAAGGAAGGAAAAAAGAAAGGAGGGAGGGAGGGAGGGAGGGAGGGAGGGAGGGAAGGAAGGAAGGAAGGAAGGAAGGAAGGAAGGAAGGAAGGAAGGAAGGAAGGAAGGAAGGAAGGAAGGAAGATAAAAATCAGCTTCCCATGGTTTTCCTTTGCTGACCAATTGTACAATAATATAACGAGGGAGCCTGTCATATTAACGCCTGTTTCGTCATTGTACTGGATGAAAAGAAGCTGTTTGGTTCTGGATTTAGACCAAACCCTGGTTCTTCCGAGCAAAGATGGTTTGGGAGCATGGAGTGTTACACGGACCAAGCCAAGGGCTTTCCTGGGGGGGACACGGGGTGGGTACCGGCGCCCAGTCCAGGATCCCTGCCCACCTGCCTTGCAAAACCACCCCCGCATTTTGTTTCGGCCCAAACCTGAAACAACCATGGTTTATCTTGGGTTGACTTTGCTTATCTGTCTTCCTGGTGTCTTCCCAATCGTGTTGAGTTATTGCTGCGCCTTCACGTCTGGAATTCTTGCTCCTGCCCTGCCAAACTAAAATTACCTCATTTTGCCTTGATTGGACTCATAGTTGCAGTTTTTGTTGACCATGTTTTGGACTTGATTCTCTGCAGCCACAGGCTGTTCCTGGGAGAATTTTTTCTCCAGCCCAGAAGGTTAACCTGGACATGCGGGGGCAAAGTTGGAGCTAATAAAGGGACTCCAACTGATTATCTGACTGTGTTGCCTTTGCGCCACGCCCCTTTGGGGTCATCACATCAACTTTGAAGAAAGAAATAAGACATTTCCTGACAGGGAGGACAATGAACCAGTGGAATGACCTGCCTCCAGAAGTTGTGCAGAAGTTATCTGACTGTGTTGCCTTTGTGCCACCTCCCGGGTCATCACACCCTCTTGCAGTGATCTTTCCTGGTTCATTTCTTCCGTTTGGAAAGAGTCCAGGGGTTAGGGATGAAAGCAGGTTGCTTCCTTTCGGTCAAAACCCCCCAGCCAGTCAGAAATGGCCGGGCCAAAACCTCCGGTAGCTTATTTGGGGTTCTCTGTTTAAGGAGGGCCGTTCGTGTCCACGCTGTCCTCACCCAGAATTCCAGGTTGTGGCTGAGGTTCCGGAAGAGCCCCCCGACTGTGGCCGCCAGGTGGATGAGGTGGGTGGGCTTGTGTTTCTCGAAGAGGGCCGAGGTCTCCGCAGCATTTCTGGAGGAGGGAAGGGAAGAGAGGATGGAGGGGCAGACGACACACATTCCCAAGATCACGGAGCCGACTCCTCGTCCCCACGCACTCACGTTAGGTCAGCCTCTTTGGAGGACACAAAAATCCACTGCTCGTCCGGCCGCTGTTCTCCGTCGGCAATCACCTTCTGAATGGCCTTTCCCACCAGGCCGGAGCCTCCGGTCACCAGGATCCGTTTCTGCTTTTCCGGCTCAGCCATCAATACGAGTTCTGCACAGAGGAGATAGGTAGGTAGGTAGGTAGGAAGGTAGATATGTTAGAGATGATAGATAGATAATAGATAGATATATAGAGATGATTTCTAGACAGGCAGACATACATACAGACAGACACATAGATATGATAGATAGATAGATAGATAGATAGATAGATAGATAGATAGATAGAGATGACAGAAATGAAAGAGATGATAGATAGATGATAGGTAGGTAGGTAGAGATGATTTATAGATAGAGATACAGATACATACAGTAGATAGATAGATAGATAGATAGATAGATAGATAGATAGATAGATAGATAGATAGATAGATAGATAGATAGACAGACAGACAATAGGTAGGTAGGTAAGTACGTAGAGATGATAAAGATGATAGATAATAGTTAGGTAGGTAGAGATATAGATGAAAGAGATGATAGATGGTAGGTAGGTAGATAAATAGAGTTGATTTATATAGAGAGATACAAATACATACGGCAGGTAAGTAGGTAGGTAGGTAGGTAGGTAGATAGATAGATAGATAAGGTAGAGATGATAGAAATGAAAGAGATGAAAGATAGATTATAGATAGGTAGGTAGGTAGAGATGATTTATAGATAGAGAGAGATACAGATACACACAGTAGATAGATAGATAGGTAGGTAGGTAGATAGATAGACAGACAATAGGTAGATAGATAGAGATGATAGATAATAGATAGGTAGGTAGGTAGGTAGAGATGAAAGAGATGATAGATGGTAGGTAGGTAGAGATAGATAGGGGTGATTTATATAGAGAGATACAGATACATACAGTAGGTAGGTAGATAGATAGATGATAGGTAGGTAGAGATGATAGAAATGAAAGAGATGAAAGATAGATTATAGATAGGTAGGTAGAGATGATTTAGAGAGAGAGATACAGATACATACGATAGATAGACAGACAGACAGATGGATGATAGGTAGGTAGGTAGACATGATAGAAATGATAGATGATGGATAGGTAGGTAGGTAGGTAGAAGAGAAAGAGAAGATAGAGATAAAAGAGATGATAGATAGATGGTAGGTAGGAAGATAGGGGTGATTTATAGTTAGAGAGAGAGATACAGATACATACAATAGATAGGTAGGTAGGTAGGTAGATAGATAGACAGACAGACAGACAGATGAGGGAGGGAGGGAGATTTTAAAAAGGGGGTTCAGTTTTGGGGATCTTCTGCCCTCAATCGATGGCTCCATAGGATTAAATCAAGCCAAGACCAATCATCATTAAGCCATTGCCCAAAAGGCAGGTTGGTCTTCAGCAGAGGCTGGCTAAGAAGAAACCAGAATGGAGGTTTCTTTCTAAACCAAGGTTGCATCGCTGCTTCTGATGGGCTGGGGGAGTGGAGGTAACCAGCCCCTCCTAGCGGTCTGGGCATGTTTCAATTATCCTTCTATAACCAGGAGATCAAATGGGTGGGGAGGCATTGGGAAGGGAGGGGGGTCACGAAAGGGCGAATCCCCCCGCAAGGAACCGTGGTTTACAGAACTCACACCAACCACCGAGTCACCAGCCAGCCTAACCCCGATTGTTCAAGTGCAGGAATCATTTCTAACCCCTAATTTTGCTCCTGGCAACAGTTAAGCAACCCCCTCCCTGCCCCCCGCCCCCCCCAAAATACCCTCCCCTCCTTTCTTTCATTGCATTTTAATCCCTCCTGACCAAGGGAAGAGCGGGAAGCTCTCCCTGCCTCCCAATTGCTCCTGCACAACGACCCTGCAAGGTAGACCACCCACCCACGCTTACGCCTCAAAAGGCATAAAACGAGACAGTCAGGATTTTTTTTTCCCCACAGCCCGACCCCAGCCTCCCCCTTCCCCGCCCAGCCCTCCATCCAGACGACCACCTTTGCCTAACACGTAACTCTTTTTTGAGTTCCCAGGACCGCGGCGGAGCCCTTCGCTTTCCCTTCGCGCAGGTTTCCTTGTCTCGATCAACCGCTTCCTGGTCCACGTGGACTTCAACTCCCGGCATGCCTCGGCCGGACGACGCTTTGATGGGACTTCTGGGAGTTGAAGTCCGCAGCCCGGGCATCGTTTATGCTTTCTGTGATTTGCATGTTTTTTGTCTTCTCAGGCGGGAGTTTTGGGGTGGGGGTTTCTCCAGGTATTTGCAAAGGCGACCCTGACTGGGAGGGCAGGTGGGGGGCTGGGGGTGGGGGTTTGCAGATTCCAGGGAAGAATGGGGGAGGGGCGGAGTTTTGCTGGCTGAGGAATCCTGGGAGTTGAAGTCCACTTGCCTTAAAGTGGCCGAGGTTGGCTGAGGCATTCTGGGAGTTGGAGTCCACAACCCAAAGTTGCCTCTCCAAGCCCTCCCACCTGGCTACAGGTAGTCCTTGACTTACAACGGTTTGTTTAGTGACCGCCCAAGGAGCTGCTGATACAGTTCTACAGAGCAGGGGTCTCCAACCTTGGTAACTTGAAGCCTGGCGGACTTCAACTCCCAGAATTCCCCAGCCAGCTTTGCTCTGGGAGTTGAAGTTCGCCAGGCTTCAAGTTACCAAGTTTGGAGGCCCCTGCTAACAGAGGAATGATTGAGTCTGTCATCTGCACCTCTATCACTGTCTGATTTGGTTCTGCAACCCAACAGGACAGACACAGACTCCAGAGAGGAATTAGGACTGCAGAAAAGACAATTACTACCAACTTGCCTTCCATGGAGGACCTGTATATCCTGCACGAGTCAAAAAGAGGGCTGTAAAAATATCTACAGACCCCTCACATCCTGGACATAAACTGTTTCAACTCCTACCCTCAAAACGATGCTATAGAGCACTGCACACCAGAACAACTAGACACAAGGACAGTTTCCCCCCGAAAGCCATCACTCTGCTAAACAAATAATTCCCTCAACACTGTTCAACTATTGCAAAGTCTGCACTACTATTAATGCTAATCTTTTCATCACTCCTTATCACCCATCCCCTCCCACTTGTGATTGTAGGACTGTAACTTTGTCGCTTGTATCCTTACGATTTATATTGACTGTTTCCTAGTATGAATTGATTGCTTTTTGTACCCTATGACTATCATTAAGTGTTGTATGTTATGATTCTTGATTCTTAACAAATGTATCTTTTCTTTTATGTATACTGAGAGCATTTACACCAAGACAAATTCCTTGTGTGTCCAATCACACTTGGCCAATAAAGAATATTCTATTCTATTCTATTCTATTCTATTCTATTCTATTCTATTCTATTCTATTCTATTCTATTCTCTGTAGTTTGTATGTTCTATTCTATTCTATTCTCTATTCTATTCATTCTGAATCCTCTATTCTATATTCTATTCCATTCCATTCCATTGAATTTATTCTCTGTATTTTGTATATTCTATTCTATTCTATTCTATTCTATTCTATTTCTATTCTATTCAAGCTTACCACAGTACTGGAAACATTGACTGAGCCAAAAAAGCCAATGCAGTCCTAAATTGCACTAACAGAGGGATTCACTCAAGATCAAGTGAAGTACTAATACCCAGTCTATAAAGCCTTAGACCACACCGAGAGTCCTGCATCCAATTTTGGTCACCACACTATAAAAAAGATCTTGAGACTCTAGAAAGAGTGCAGAGAAGAGCAACCAGGATGATTCGGGGATTGGAGACTAAAACATACAATGAATGGTTGCAGGAACTGGGCATGGCTGGTCTGGTGAAGAGAAGGACCAGGCGAGACATGATAGCAGTCTTCCAATATTTGAGGGGCTGCCACAGAGAGAAGGAGTGGGTCAAGTTATTCTCTAAGGCACCTGAAGGCCAGACAAGGAATAATGGATAGAAACTGAACAAGGAGAGATTCAACCTGGAAATAAGGAGAAATTTTCTGACAGTGAGAGCAATCAATCAGTGGAACAGAAGTTGCCCTCGGAAGATGTGCGAGCTTCATCCCTGGAGGCTTTCAAGAATAGACTGGACTCCCATCTGTCAGAAATGGTGTAGGGCCTCCTGCTTGGGTTGGAGGGTAGGACTAGATGACCTACAAGGTCCCTTCCAACTCTGTTAATCTAATCTAATCTGACTCTGCACATCAGCTTGGTCCATCGAGAGGCCAAAACCATGGCCAGCACCCAACTTTCCGAAATTCTGGGGAGATGAAATGAATTTTATTTTCTGGCAAGCCCTGCTGATGTTAAAGCTGGTGGCAAGCCAGAATGTATTTTGCACTGAATTCCTGGCTCTGCAAAATAATTTGCAAACAGTAAGCAAAATACAACCATGTGACAATTCTACAAACTGTGTGTTTGGGGGGGGGGTGATGAAATATTCCTAGCACTCTGGAGACGCGTGCTTGTCAACGGCTTTCGATTTGGAGTTTAGGATTGCAGGATATCAGCAAATCTGGAAGCAAATATCTAGAATTGTCTTGCTTTGGATTAAAGACAGCGTTTCTCAACCTCATTTTTTTTTTAAAGGTATGTGGATTTCAACTCCCAGAATTCCCTAGCCAGCGAGGTAGTTGGTGCTGACCAGGGAATTATGGAAATTGAAGTCCAGACATCTTAAAATTGCCAAGGTTGAAAAACATTGGGCTAGAACGATCCTTATGTATTTTACCTATTTATTAAATTTACATGCCGCCCATTTTTGCTGTCAAGTGACTCTGGGAGGATTACAGGACGACAAAATCAACAATATAAAATATGAACATATTAAGAAAAATCAGCTAAGATTGGAAACAGTATGCGGCTGGGTATCACTCGACAATTCTATGAAATCTAGTTTGGACTAGTGGTTAAGGCACCAGGTAGAAACTGAGAGATGGTGAGTTCTAGTCCTGCCTTATGCATCAAAGCCAGCTAGGAGACTTTGGGCCAATCACCAGGAGACTGGGAGTTCTAGTTCTGCGTTAGGCATGAAAGCCAGCTGAATATCACCAGGAGATGGTGAGTTCTAGTTCTGCCTTCCACATTAAAACCAGCTGACCTTTAGGCTAACTGACTGTTTGTAGCAGGGGTGGGATTCGAAAGTTTTAACAACCGGTTCTGTGGGCGTGGCTTAGGTGGTGGGCATGGCTTGGTGGTCATGTGATTGGCTGGGTGTGGCCAACTCAATATCACGAACATCAAGGCACACATCTCCTCGCCTGGCCTCTCATGACTGTGGGATGCAGCAGCAGTCGTAAGTGCGAAAAATGGTCATAAGTCACTTTTTTCAGTGCCATTGTAACTTTGGTCCCTCCACACAAGCAAAGTACCAGCAAAGGAGGGAAAAAAAGACTCCACAGAAGTTCCTGAGACAGGAAGTCCAGTCCTGCCAAGAATGTAATAAGGGTCAATGGAGAGGCAGTTTCTGTAAGCAACACCAGAATGTTTCCTTCCTGCCTTCCTTACAGGATTAGGCCAATAATTTCTTCTAACAACCGGTTCTCCGAACTGCTTAGAAGGTTAACAACCGGTTCTAGCGAATAGGTGTGAACTGGTAGAATCCACCCCTGGTTTGTAGCATTTTTAACCGGAATATATACATATATTTGAACTGTAAGGGGCCCAAAGTCCTGGACTGAGAGGGGCTATTCAGAAATTTATGTCAACAAAAGTAATAAATATAGGCAGATAAAGATTAACAGAGTTGGAAGGGGCCTTGTAGGTCATCTAGTCCAACCCCCCGCCCAAGCAGGAGACCCTACATCATTTCTGACAGATGGCAGTCCAGCCTCTTCTGGAAAGTTTCCAGTGATGAAACTTCCGCAACTTCTGAAGGCAAATTCTGTTCCATGAGTGGATTATTCTCACTATCAGAAAGTTTCTTCTTATTTGCAGGTTGAATTTCTCCTTGGTCAATTTCCATCTATTATTCCTTGTCTGGCCTTCAGGTGCCTTGGAAAATAGCTTGACCCCCTTCCTCCTCTCTGGGGCAGCCCCTCAAATATTGGAAGACGGCTCTCCTGTCTCCCCTGGTCCTTCTCTTTAGACTAGCCAGGCCCAGTTCCTGCTACCGTTCATCATATGTTTGAGCCTCCAGTCCTCTAATCATCCTGGTTGCTCTTCTCTGCACTTTTTCTAGAGTCTCAACCTCTTTTTTATAATGTGGTGAGCACAACTGGATGCAGTACTCTAGGTGTGGCCTTACTAAGGCTTTACAAAGTGGTATTAGTACCTCCCTTGATCTGGATTGTATCTTTCTATTAATGCAACTTAGGATTGCATTAACTTTTTTGGCTGCTGCTGCTGCACACGGCTGGCTGCTGTTTAGCTGGTTGTCCACTAAGACTCCAAGATCCCTCTCCCAGTTACTGCTATTGAACCTGGTTTCATCCAGTCTATATGGGTACTTTTGATATTTATTTATTTGTTGGTTGGTTGGTTTATTATTTATGTATTTATTTGATTTGTCAATCGCTTACAAGATAATAGGTATAAGTATAAACATGAGTAAGAATACAGAATATAGGTACGATTAAAAGGGGACAATAGGACAGGGACGGGAGGCACAATGGTGCACTTATGCACGCCCCTTTTCTTCCCTAAGTGTAGGACTTTACTTTTCTCTACACTGAATTTCATTTTGTGAGATCCGATCCAGTGTTCGAGTCCCTCAAGATCCGTCTGGATCTTGAGCCCATCTTCTAGGGCGTTGGCTCTTCCTGCCAGCTTAATATCGCCAACAAATTTGGCCAGTTCCCCTTTCTATTCCCTCATCTAAGTCATCAAGCGGGAAATAAATAAACCAAAGAAACCTAACAAGGCCGATCAGTGGGCAGGCAGTTGTGAGGCATTCGCTGAAAAGGCCTTTCTTTGCTCCAAGGAGAACATTCCTTGGCGTGCCACTGCCCAGCCAGAAGGCAGCAACCGGTCAGCAGCCAACACTCCACCAGCTGGGCTGGGCATCCTATTAACTCCGCACAATGGATGCCAGAGAGAGATGGCTGGTCTCAAAGGGACCTATTCTTGTTTGGGACAAAGCCGGCTTCAGCTGGCCGCCTCCCTCCGAAGCCTCCCTTACATTCCAGGCTCGGTCACCAAGAGCCACTGAAGACGGGGAGGGGCGAATTGGCACCAGTGTTCGCAAGGGGAGCCAGCCCCGAAATATGGACCCTTTTCCATCCCATCTGGAGCAGGAAAGAAGACATTCCTCAGGTTTAGCTCAGGGGGAAAGTTCTAGGCGGGAAGCTGGTTTATCTCGGGAGTGGGGAAGAGCTAAGAGAACAGAGAATACCCAGAGTTGGAAGGCACCTTGGAGGTCTTCTAGTCCAACCACAGAAACCTTATACTATTTCAGACAGATGGTTGTCTAGTCTCTCCTTAAAATACTCCATTGATGGGGCACCCACAACTTCTGGTGGCGAGCCATTCCACAGGTTCATTGTTCTCACTCTCAGGGAGTTTTTTTTTTCCTTCGTTCTAGGTTAGTTCTGCCCTTGTTTAGTTTCCATCCGTTGTTTCTTGTCCTGCCTTCAGGGGCTTTCGAGAATAACTTGACCGCCACCTTCTTTGTGGCAGCCCCTCAAATATTGGAATATTGCTATCATGTCTCTCCTGGTCCTTCTTTTCATCAAACTAGACATGCCCCGTTCCTGCAACCTTTCATCGCATGTGATAAAAGAATAACAGAGTTGGAAAGGACTTTGGAGGTCTTCTAGTCCACCCCCTGCTTAGGCTGGAGATCTTATCCCATTCCAGACAAATGGTTGTCTAATCTCTTCTTAAAACAGGGACTTTGGAGGTCTTCTAGTCCAACAGGAGATCCCATACCATTTCGGGCCAATGGCCCCTCACTCTCTTCTTAAAAACTTCCAGTGTTACAGTATTCACAACTTCTGGAGGCAAGTTAAACTACCCACTATTGACCTCACCCCATTCCCAAGACAGGGGTGAGATTCAATTTTTTTACAAACGGTCCTGTGGGTGTGGCTAAGTTGGTGGGCGTGGCTTAGTGGTAATGTTATTGGCTGGGTGTGGCCAACTCAATATCACTCACATCTCCTCCCCTGGCCTCTCATGACTGTGGGAATGCTGCAATAGTCGTAAGTGTGAAAAACCGCCCTAAGTCACTTTTTTTAGTGCCGTTGTAACTTTGAATGGTCGCTCCACACAAGCAAAGTACCAGCAAAGGAGGGGGGAAAAAACTCCAGAGAGGTTCCTGAGATAGGAAGTCTAGTCCTGCCAAGAACATAATAAGTGTTAACGGAGAGGCAGTTTCTGTAAGCAACACCAGAATGGTTCCTTCCTGCCTTCCTTACAGGAATAGCCCAGTAATTGCTTCTAACAACCGGTTCTCTGAACTGCTTAGAATGTTAACAACCGGTTCTAGCGAATAGGTGCGAACTGGTAGAATCCCACCCTATTCCTAAGAGGTCTGTAAGGGGCGTGCATAAGTGCACCATCGTGGCTACCATCCCTGTCCTATTGTTCCCATTTATTCGTACCTATTTCCTGTATTCTTACTCATGTTTATACTCATTCCTATTATCTTGTAAGCGATTGACAAATCAAATAAATAAATACAAATAAAATAAAAGTTGTTCCATTGATTAATTCTCACTGTCAGGAAGTTTCTCCTTATTTCCAGGTTGAATCTCTCTCCTTGATCAGTTTCCATCCATTGTTTCTTGTCCGGCTTTCCAATGCTTTGGAGAATAGCTTGACCCCTTCCTCTTCTCTGGGGCAGCCCCTCAAATATTGGAAGACTGATATCATGCTTGTAAAGAAGGCACAGAAGAGGCTGTACTTCCTGAGAATGCTCAGGAAGATAAAATTATCTCAGCATCTACTTCTGTCCTACAACCGTACCATTGAGAGTGTCCCGACATACGGCATTCTTGCATGGTATGGGAGCAGCTCTGTAGCAGACAAAAAAGCTCTACAGAGGATCATTAAAACTGCCCAGAATATCATGAGGCTCCAGCAACCAGCCCTGGATGACACCTTCGCATCTCGCTGTTTGAGGAAGTCGCACAACATTCTCAGAGACTCTTCCCATCCTGCTTACAATCTTTGTGAACTGTTGCCTTCTGGCAGAAGATACAGAACCGTTAAAACTCCGACCACACCTTTTCTGAACAGTTTTTTTATCCCGGAGCTATAGTTGCTCTTAACAATGAACTTAAGGACCACCGTCGGTGCCTTGTTGGACAGTATTACTTGGTCTGTTGTGTGGATGATTGTGTGTGTTTTAGGAGGCGGGGAATTTTGGCGGCGGGAGGGTGTTTGGGGATTGTCGTGTGTGTGTGTGTGTGTTGAGTCTGGTCTCTGAGTGTTCTGTGAATTTCGTTGTAGGTGTATACCGTGTATAATACGTACAATGACAATAAAGAATTCAATTCAATTCAATCATGTCACACCTAGTCTTTTTTTTTTGTCTAGACTGGCCAGGCCCAGTTCTTGCTACTGTTCATCATGTATCGTTTAGCTTCCAGTCCCCTAAATCTCTTTGTTGCTCTTCTCTGCACTCTTTCTAGAGTCTCAACATCCTTTTTTTTACAACGTGGCCAGCAAAACTGGATGCAGGATTCCAAGTGTGGCCTTGCCAAGGAATTATAAAATGGCATTAACGCTTCACCTGATCTCGATTCTACCCCTCTGTTTATGCGGCCTAGAACCGCGTTGGCTTTTGGGGCACCGTTAACCGGCAGTCTTTGGAGGTGTATTGAGGATCTAAGGGCCTGTTGGGAACTCAAGATCCTCAATGGCAACCTGTCATTTCGCCCCCACCTCAAATTAACTTTGACAATCAAAACTGCTTGCTGTGACCCAGAGCAATCTTGGCCCTCTTCTGGGCAGCGAGGGTGGGGAGGGTGAATTGGCCCCTTCGAGGTTTTAAGTTGAAAAGATTAATTGAGCTTCCGCAGAGTTTATATGTTGAGTGTGTTTGGAAACACTGAGTCCCCTCCATTCTCTTCCTTTCCCTTCCTTTTTCCTTTCCTTTCCTTTCCTTTCCTTTTTCTCTTCCCTTCCTTTCCTTTCCTTTTTATCTTCTTCCTTTTTCCTTTCCTTTCCTTTTCCCTTCCCTTCCTTTTTCTCTTCCTTTCCCTTTCCTTCCCCTCTCTTCCCCTCCCCGCACCTTCCTCTTTCCTTTCTTTTCCTATTTCTTTTCCTTTCCTTTTTATCTTCCTTTCCTTTCTTTTCCTTTTTATCTTCCTTTCCTTTTCCCTTCCCTTCCTTTCCTTTTTCTCTTCCCTTCCCTTC
Organism: Pseudonaja textilis; assembly: GCF_049901715.1. Lineage (NCBI taxonomy): Eukaryota > Metazoa > Chordata > Lepidosauria > Squamata > Elapidae > Pseudonaja > Pseudonaja textilis. The sequence continues at coordinate 198,224,877 of NC_141992.1, read as the reverse complement.
CTTTCCTTTCCTTTCCTTTCCTTTTTCTCTTCCTTCCCTTCCCTTCCTTTCCTTTCCTTTTCTCTTCCTTTCCTTTTTCTCTTCCATTCCTTTTCCCTTCCCTTTCTTTCCTTTTCTCTTCCATTCCTTTTCCCTTCCCTTCCTTCCTTTTTCTCTTCCCTTCCTTTCCTTTCCTTTCCTTTCCTTTCCTTTTCCTTTCCTTTCCTTTCCTTTTTTCTCTTTCTTTCCTTTTCCCTTCCCTTTCTTTCCTTTTCCCCTTCCCTTTCTTTCTCTTTTTCTCTTCCCTTCCTTTCCTTTCCCTTTTCTCTTTCATCCCTTCCTTTCCTTTTTTCTCTTCCCTTCCTTTTCTTTCCTTTCCTTTTCCCTTCCCTTCCTTTCCTTTTTCTCTTTTTCCTTTTTCCTCTTCCCTTCCCTTCCTTTCTTTTCTCCTTCCCCCCTCCCCTTCTGTTCCTTTCCTTTTTCTCTTCCTTTCCTTTTTCCTTTCCTTTCCATTTCGCTTTCCTTTTTATATTCCTTTCCTTTCTCCTTTCCTTTACCTTCCTTTCCTTCTCTTCCTTTCCTTTTTATCCTTCTTTCTTTTTTTCCCTTCCTTTCCTTTCCCCCCCTTTCCTTTCCTGCCCCTCCCTCCCCCTTCCCTCCTGTTTCCTTTTCTTTCCCTCTCCCTTTTCTCCTCCCTCTCCCCTCCCCTTCTCTACCTTCCATTTACCTTCTTCCCTTCCCTTCCTCCCTTCCTCTCCTCTCCCTCTCCTTCCCCTTCCCCTCCTAAGAAGGCTTTCCAATGATTGTGACTCTTCTGGATAAGCTGGTGGGAGCGCTCTAATCCAAGACATTTGAGGGCACCAGATGGGTCAAGTCTCCTGAAAACCTCCAAGGCTTTGAAATTCTTCCTCTTCTCCGGGGCGCCAGTTGCAGAAGAGGCACAGTTGCATGTAATCACAAGGAAAGAGATTGTACGCAATCTGACACGATGGGGACCCTTCTCTTTGGCGTCCTTCCCACCCCCAGCAAACTTCACGGTGGGTCTCTAGCCCCACTGGGCCAAATAAATTTTATTCTACCCTCTTCTACCCACCGCACTTGGTCTCATGCCTAAGCACATCTAACCCCGCAGAGGGACTACTGATCACTATTATCCTTCTCGCCTCTCCTATTACCGGCTCCTATCTTGTGGCTATCACTTTGTGGGTTGTAGCTTACGATTCATGATTTAGAACTTTTTTGTTTGCGTGTAGACTGAGAACTTCTGCACTGGAGAATAATTCCTTGTGTGTCGAATCTCACTCGGCCAAAAAAATAATAATAATTCTGTTCTGTTCTGCTCTGTTCCCTTCCCTTCCTTTCTCTTCTCTTCCCTTCCTTTAAATTCCATTCCCTTCCATTCCATATATTCTCTCCTTCCCTCCCCACTCCTTCCCTCCCATCTCCTCCCCTTCATTTCTTATTCTATTCCATTCCATTCTATTCTATTCTATTCTATTCTATTCTACTCTACTCTATTCTATTCTATTCCTATTCTAATTCCTATATTCTATTCTGTTCTGTTCTGTTCTACTCTACTCCATTCCATTCCATTCCATTCCATACTTTATTATTCTATTCTATTCCCTATTTTATTATTCTATTCTATTCTATTCTATTCCATTCCATTCCATTCCATTCCATTCCATTCCATTCCATTCCATTCCATTCCATTCCCATTCCTTTCCTTTCCTATTCTCTATTCTATTCTCTATTCTTTTCTTTTCTATTCTATTCTCTGTTCTCTATTCTATTCTATTCTATTCTATTCTATTCTATTCTATTCTATTCTATTCTATTCTATTCTATTCTGTTCTATTCTATTCCATTCTATTATTCTATTCCATTCCATTCCATTCCATTCCATTCCATTCTATTCTTCCATTCCATTCCATTCCATTCCATTCCATTCCATTCCATTCCATTCCATTCTATTCTATTCTATTCTATTCTATTCTATTCTTCCATTCCATTCCATTCTGTTCTATTCTATTCTATTCCATATTTTATTATTCTGTTCTAGTCCATGTTTTATTATCCCATCCTATCCTATTCTCACTCAGCCAACCCCTACATTTGTAAAGGAGAGACGTACCAAGCAGCTAGGAGGAGGAACAGAAGCCTCCGTCCTGCTTTAAGGCTTCCAGCCCCACTGGCCTATTTATCAAAAGGCAAAGATTGATGACCCAACATCTTGCTAAACTGCTGGTGCTTCAAGGGCAGCGTTGGCACCTGTGCCATCAGCCATCTCACGCTGCTTGTGGGTGCCCAGGGTTGGCACCCTTTCCTGGATTCTGCAGCCTCGGCATCTTCCACATCTGTGCAAGCAAAAACCTGCTGGCCGTCGCCTGCATTATTCAGGAACAAACATCTGGACTGATCGTTCCACCTTCTGAGTTATAATTGGTTTGTTGGCTGCTGGTTTAATGCCACCTTTAAAGGGAGAAAAGGAATGGAGCACTTTTGCTGAGATAGAACAGAACAGAACAGAGGAACAGAAACAGCAATAGCATAGAGTAGAATAGAATATAGAAACAGAATAGAAAAAATTAGAATAGAATAGAATAGAATAGAATAGAATAGAATAGAATAGAATAGAATAGAATAGAATAGAATCTAGGAATAGAATAGAATAGCATATAGGAATAGAAATAGAAATAGAAATAGCATAGAATAGAATAGAATAAAAATAGATTAGAATAAAATAGAATGCAGAATAGAATAAAATAGAATAAATAGGAATAGAATAGAATGCAGAATAGAATAGAATAAAAATAGATTAGAATAGAATAGAATGCAGAATAGAATAGAATAGAATAGAATAGAATAGAATAGAATATAGGAATAGAAATAGAAATAGAAATAGAATAGGAATAGGAATAGGAATAGAATAACAGAAGGGATCTCGAAGGTCTTCTAGTCCAACCCCCTGTTCTGTTACTCTGTTATGCTATTCCTCTTCTTTCCTTTTTTCCTTCCTTCTTTGCCTTCCTCCCTTCCTCCCTCTGTCCCTCCATTCCTTTCTTCTTCCTTGCCTTCCTTACTTCCTCTCTCCCTCTTCTTTCTTCCTCCCTCCCTCCATTCCTCTTTTTTCTTCCTTTCCTTCCTTCCTTCCCTCTCTCCTTCCTTCCTTCCTTCCTTCCTTCCTTCCTTCCTTCCTTCCTTCCTTCCTTCCTTCCTTCCTTCCTTCCTTCCTTCCTTCCCCATCACTGGAAGATTTTAAAGAAGAGCCCGGACAGCCACTTGTCTGAAATGGGTCTAGGGTCTCCTGCCTGGGAAGGGGGTTGGACTAGAAGACCTCCCAGGTCTCTTCCAACTCTGTTCTGATTGTCAAAACCAGAGGGAAGCCCTTAAGGACAATAATCTTGCCAATAATTGTCTCTATTGAAAAGGCGCTTAAACATTCATTCAGCTACACCAATGGAAGGGAGGGGACCCATTTCCCCCCCCCCCCCGCGCCTGCTTCCATGGCAACGCCGATACCGGTTGTCGTGGCGAGAGAGGCAAGCATCTCCTGATTAGTCACTGATCCGCATCACAGCCCCCAAAAGGCCACCGTGGCCTCACGAGCCTTTGAAAAGCCCCACGGAGAAAAAAATTCGGGCTGGATTCTGCAAGAGAAAAGACACACACACACCCTTGTAAAAGCAGGTTGAAAAAATTGGGGCTAATATGGACATCGGTTGGTGGAGTCGGAGGGGCTTTGCGAGGTCATGTAGTCTCACCCCGCCTGTCCCTACAGGGGAAAAAAAAAAAATCGAAGGTTTGGCCAACCTCTGTTTGGAAGCCGCCAATGAGCATGAGCTGATTCGCTTCTCTCGAGACATTTCGCCCCACTGTATTTTTTATTTTTTAATTTTGTGTATTTATTTGTTAAATTTGGGACTTCGATTTCCAGAATCCCCCAGCCAGTGTCAGAATCCCTGGTCCATACATGAAGATTCAATTACACGGATTTATTGCTAAGCAGCCTATGCTCAGCTATAGATTGTCCTCGACTTACGATCATAATAACCGAGTCCAACATTTCTGTTGGTAAGCAAGACCATCGTTAAGGGAGTTTGGCCACATTTTCCGACCTTTCTTGCCACTTCTGTTAAGCGAATCACAGCAGTCGTTAAGTGAATCTGGCTTCCCCATTGCCTTGGCTTATCAGAAGGTCGCAAAAGGGGATCACGTGATCCCTGGGATGCTGTAACCATTATAAATATGACCGGTTGCCAAGCGGGCAAATGTTGATCATGTGACCATGGGAACGTTGGAAAAGTCTTAAGTAAGAAAAACGGTCATAAGTCACTTTTTTTAGTACTGTTGCAATGCTGGGCGGTCATTAAATGAATGGTTGTAAGCCTAAAGCTACCTGTAATGGTTCGCAGCTTCTTGGAAATGGAAGAAGGTTCCAGGGAATTCAAGAGAAGTTAGGATTTAATTCACTTGTGGCGATGCAGGGATTCTAGGCTGTTTCCTCTTTTGACTCCTCCCCAGTTTTTTCCCCATCTTTCTCCTACAGCCAGCATGCTTTAAAACTTCCCAGCATACTGGCTAGGGAATTCTGGGAATTGAAATCCACACGTCTTAAAATGGCCATTTCATTGAGAAAAACACCGCTCTAAAACCTGAACAGGAGGGAAGCTTTTCCCAAAGAGGCATTCAAATTCAGAAAATGTGATCGCTCTTCCTCATTCTGCACCAAAAGGAAATCTATGGAGAATGAACATGCCCCACTGTCGTGCCCCTGACAGAGTCTGAATCTGAGGAGGAAGACGAACAGCTGACAGGGAGCGGGAGTGTGGCTCCGTTGGCTGTGGAGGAGACTGCGGAAGGGCAAAGCCTGGCTGGGCACAGCAGGGAAGAGGTAGAACAAGGGAGAGGGAATTCAGAGGAAGACCCAGGCCCACCCCCTCTTCATCCTAGGGCACAAAGGGAGAAATGGAGAAGAGAGCAACATGGTTGCATGGATTACGGGGGAGGAAAGGGCCCTGATTCCCTTCATTAGCCACAGCTGGGAAGACAGTTTAAAAGAGATGTATGCTGGCAGCAAACATGGTTTATCTTGGGTTGACTTTGCTTATCTGTGTTCCTGGTGTCTTCCCAATCGTGTTGAGTTATTGCTGCGCCTTCACGTCTGGAAGTCTTGCTCCTGCCCTGCCAAACTAAAATTACCTCATTTTGCCTTGATTGGACTCATAGTTGCAGTTTTTGTAGACCATGTTTTGGACTTGATTCTCTGCAGCCAAAGGCTGTTCCCGGGAGAATTTTTTCTCCAGCCAGAAGGTTAACCTGGACATGGGGGGCAAAGTTGGAGCTAATAAAGGGACTGCAACTGATTATCTGACTGTGTTGCCTTTGCGCCACACCCCTGTGGGTCATCACATCAACTTTGAAGAAAGAAATAAGACATTTCCTGACAGGGAGGACAATGAACCAGTGGAATGACCTGCCTCCAGAAGTTGTGCAGAAGTTATCTGACTGTGTTGCCTTTGTGCCACCTCCCGGGTCATCACACCCTCTTGCAGTGATCTTTCCTGGTTCATTTCTTCCGTTTGGAAAGAGTCCAGGGGTTAGGGATGAAAGCAGGACAAAGATACGCCAATCCCCCCCTTTTTTTTGAAAACAATTTTATTGGGTTTTTTTTACAAACAAACAAAACATAAAAGCATCAGCTCTCTTCCGTATTTATGTACAAACAGTGTGTCGGTTGGTTCATCAGTTTTGTGCATTCATTTCGTAGTCTCAACTACAGTTATGTTACATAATAACTCTTATTATCAATCCAAACCTATATATCCTCATATCATTATTAAAAAAATCATTTGACTACACTTTTATTCATTCATACGTTATGAGCTAACTATAATTTAGGTAATTTATTCTATAACAAATCATATAATCATACCAATTCTATCCTAAAAAAAACACTTTATAGATGTAATAGGTAGCAAAAGAAAAAGAAAAAACAAAGATATTCCTTATTATCTAACATTCTAAATATTCTATTATTGTATTTTATCATCGAACCATTGATAGAAAAGGTCCCAAATTTTATAAAATTGTCTTCTTGTCTTCTTGCTCTCTAATTTCAAACGCCAATCCCTATTTTTACGTAAGACCCTGAATTACAGGGGATCATCAAAACTGGTTCCCTGTAAGTTTTATGAACGAATTCAGGGGTGGGATTCAGCTGGTTTTTGACCGGTTCATTTGAACCGGTAGTTCCAGCGATTAGTTGGCCCTGCCCTACACTGTCCTTTATTTCCGTGTTTTGCAGCCCAGCTGATTCCCACAGCACAGCGGATTGCCGGTGCGGTTGCAGCGGAAGATAAGTTTTAGAGCTGAAAATGGCCGGTTGTCAAATGCTTCCCACAATCTCAGATCACACGCTCACTGAACCGGTTGTTATACTGGTTGGACCCCACCACTGAACGAATCGCGCCACCGATCCTTGTTTTCACACCTCTCAGATCGCACGCTCACTGAACCGGTTGTTATACCGGTTGGATCCCACCACTGAACGAATCGCGCCACCGATCCTTGTTTTCACACCTCTCAGATCGCACGCTCACTGAACCGGTTGTTACACGGTTGGATCCCACCACTGAGCGAATCGCGCCACCGATCCTTGTTTTCACACCTCTCAGATCGCACGCTCACTGAACCGGTTGTTACACCGGTTGGATCCCACCACTGAACGAATCGCGCCACCGATCCTTGTTTTCACACCTCTCAGATCGCACGCTCACTGAACCGGTTGTTACAATTGGTTGGATCCCACCACTGAACGAATCGCGCCACCGATCCTTGTTTTCACACCTCTCAGATCGCACGCTCACTGAACCGGTTGTTACACCGGTTGGATCCCACCACTGAACGAATCGCGCCACCGATCCTTGTTTTCACACCTCTCAGATCGCACGCTCACTGAACCGGTTGTTACACCGGTTGGATCCCACCACTGAACGAATCGCGCCACCGATCCTTGTTTTCACACCTCTCAGATCGCACGCTCACTGAACCGGTTGTTACACGGTTGGATCCCATCACTGAGCGAATGCGCCACCGATCCTTGTTTTCACACTCTCAGATCGCACGCTCACTGAACCGGTTGTTATACCGGTTGGACCCCACCACTGAACGAATCGTGCCACCGATCCTTGTTTTCACACCTCTGCATGGTGAAACTTGGGAATTGACTCCTGTCCTTATCCATCTCAGGTGAAAATTGGACCTGTAACTCCACGGTTGCGATCAAGAGAGGCTGATCAGAAGCCCCCATACCCAGCATTGATCTGATCATTCCTATCAGATGGTAGCGTTCATAGGATAAAATCTTAGGGCTGGAAGGAAACCTGGAGGTCTTCTAGTCCAGTGGTCACCAATTGGTGGGCTGGGGACCATTGGTGGTCTGCGAGAAAATGTTGCTGGTCCTCAGAGAAATGTCACCCCCAAAGCAATTAATCCAGGCTGCGTGGGAACACAAGGCTGCGCCGCCCACGCGGCCCGTGGGAACACAAGGCTTGCGTCGCTTGCATTGCGAACAACATGAGGTAGTGAGGGTAGGGGCGAAAGGGTGGAGGTGGGGGAATTTGCCCCACTCACCCCATACACCTTGTCTGGGCACCGGTGGCTGCTTCTCTCTGCTTCTTTCTTCTTCTGCTTTTGGCTGCACGCAAGGAAAGCAGCCAAAGTCTTTCTTTCTCTCCCCTAAATTCTACCAGAAACGAGTCTTTGGGACCCTGCAAAGCCTCCTGCTCCAAGAGGCATGACAAGTCTCACAAAGACTCATTTCTGGTGGAGTTTGGAGGAGAGAAAGAAAGACTTCTGCTGCTTCTGCTGCTTTCCTTGCATGAAGCCCAAAGTCTCTCTCTCTTTCTCCCCTGAGAACGGAGTTGGAGATGGTATCCTGCGATCCCAAATAAAGAACGATCGATCGGTAGGAAAACAGGGTGGGGAATTTTCCTGCAGACTTTTGGGGGGATTTTCCCAGGGTCTCTGGTCCACGGGATTTAAAATTATGAGTTTGGTGGTCCCTGAGGTCCAAAAGGTTGGCGACCCCTGGGCTAGTCCAACTCCCGGCCCACAGCAGGTCTTTATCTGTCCCAATCTTTTCTTGAAGACCTCCAATGAGTTTTTCTGAAAGGAAGCTGTTCCACTGATCATCGTTCTCACTATCAGGAAAAGAGAGAGGATTTGGCAGACTTATGGATGGACTGACAGCAACAAATAAGGGGGATGGAAATGATGGTTGGGTTGAGTATGAAAGATGTAGAGAAGGACCCAAGGGAAGAATATGGGAGGCAAGTCAAAAAGTGAAGAAGTGAAACCTCCAAGAAGATGAGAGTTGATGGATAAGAAGGATTCTTATTAAAAAAAAACCAAGATTGGCTGTACTACAAATTAGAATAGATTAAAAAATTAGAAATAGGGGAATATCGTTGCAGACATGTTTTTACATGACACACTTAAAGTAAATGATAGAGGATAAGATCAGATTTTGAAAAAGGAGGTTAGTAGGTATGCTCAAAAATAATGCTGTTACTATTAGAAGGATGTAGCAAATATTGAATAATTGAAAAATGAAGGATTACGTGCTGATACTGATATGTATAATAACATTAGATCACGTAAGTCTGATTAATGTAGTAATTTTCTTTTTTATCAATATTACTTTTGCATCAAAATGAATTGCACTCAGACACCACGCTGTCCATTAAATGATATTGATGTATGTTTAAAAAAAAACACTTTACAAAAAAAAAGGGAAATGAAATGAAATCTCAATTGGATCTTCCTCTGAGCAGCTTCCATCTGTTGCTTTTTGTCTTGACCTCAGGCACTATGGAGAGTATGCTGAGGTCCTTTTCCCTGGGACAACCCTTCAAGTTATCGGAAGATGCCGTCATGTCTCCCCTAAGCGTCCTCTTCCTCGGGCTAAATATACCTAGTTCCCTCAACTGTCCATCAGACAATTTAGCCTCCAGAGACCCTTGATCATCTTTGTTGCTCTTCTCTGCAGTCTTTTCTTTGAGGAGGTGTTCTTGTCCTGTTTTCTCCGTGTCACTTCATCCTGTTCTGCTATTGAGCATCTCCACCTTGGATGCAAGCAGGAAGAGAGAGGGAGAGAGAGGGAGAGAGAAAGAGAGAGAGGGAAGAGAAAGAAAGAGAAAGAGAGGGAGAGAGAGAGAAAGAAAAGAGAAAGGGAGAGATAGAAGAGAAAGAAAGAGACAGACAGAGAGAGGGAGAGATAGAGAGGAGAGAGAGGGAGGGAGAGGGGTGAGGGAGAGGAAGGGAGAGAGAGAGAAAGAGAGGGAAGAGAGAGGGAGAGAAATGGAGAGAGAAAAATATAGAGAGAGGGAGAAGAAGAGAGAAAGGGAGAGATAGAACGGAGGGGGGAGAGAGAGACGGTCAGATAGAGACATGGACAGAGGGAGAGAGAGAGAGAGGACAGAGAGAGAGAGAGAGAGAGAAAAGAGAGAGAGGGGGAGAGAGAGGAGAGAGAGAGAGAGAGAAAGAGAGATAGAAGAGAGAGGGGAAGAGAGAGAGAGAAAGAGAGAGACAGGCAGAGAGGGAGAGATAGAGAGGCAGAGAGGGAGAGGGAGAGGGAGAGGGAGGGAGAGAAATAGAGAAAGAAAGAGAAGAGAGAAAGGGAGAGATGGAAGAGTGGAAGGGGGAGAGATGGACAGACAGGGAAAGGGAGAGATAGAGAAAGAGACAGAGAGGGAGAGGGAGAGAGGGAAGAAATAGAGGAAGAAGGAGAAAGAGAAGAGAGGGAGGGAGAGAAATAGAGAAATGGGGAGAGAGAAAAAGAGAGAAAGGGAGGAGAGAGAGAAAGGGAGAGAGAGGGAGAAATAGGGAGAGGGGCAGAGAGGGAGGGGGAGAGGGAGAGAGAGAGAAACTTAATTGGAGTTGCAGGCCTGTTGAGGAACTTCACCCCATCTGTTCTTCCATTCCTGGTTCCAGAATTTGCTCACACCTCCCTTGGTTTTTTTCTCAGTGGAGTAATTAAATGGGTTCTTTAACCAGGCTATTAAAGTTTAATGTTTTAGCCTGATTTGTTGATATCTGTTTCACCTATGTACAAATGGCATGATTCTATTGAATAAAAGCCAGCTAATTGATTGATCATCAATCAGTCGATAATCCTGTTCTGAAATGGTTCCTTTTTCCTCTAGCCAAGATCTTTCTGTCCTTCAGACGTGGCCTCTGGGTATTTATAGCTCTATCTATTCTATATCTTCGATCGATCGATTACATGCCTTCAAAGTTAGTCTTACCAATCACATTAAGTAGATTTTTCACTAGGATGATTTGTCCCTAACCTATTTTTTTAAGTAGTAGTTGAATTCATCTACCTTGCTCTTGGTCTTTCTTCTTCTTCTTCTTCTTCTTCTTCTTCTTCTTCTTCTTCTTCTTCTTCTTCTTCTTCTTCTTCTTCTTCTTCTTCTTCTTCTTCTTCTTCTTCTTCTTCTTCTTCTTCTTCTTCTTCTTCTTCTTCTTCTTCTTCTTCTTCTTCTTCTTCTTCTTTCTTCTTCTTCTTCTTCTTCTTCTTCTTCTTCTTCTTCTCTCTTTACTTCCACCTTTCCCCAGTATCAGAGGAGCCTTCTCCAAAGAATTGGGCCATGATCCAACAATGATTTGTTTGTATGGTCCTTGCTATATTCTCTAACCTTGGTGTTTTTCTTGTATTCGTTCTGTTACCCAACCAGCTACCTAGCACTGATGAAGTTCCCTAGTTGGGTCATTAAACATCTATAAGGAAACAGTCAAACTCAAAGAATGCAAAGGAATCCACAGTCTTCCTCCCCATCCTCCTTCTCTGGTTCCCACCTCCTCCTCTCCGCAAAGCACACTTTCTTCTAGCACTGATAATGTTACCTAATTGGGTAATGAAATGTCTGCAAGGAAACAACCAAGTTCAGAGAGCACCAAGGAACCTACAGTCCTTCTCCTCCTCTTCCTCCCCCTCCTCTTTGCAAAACCCTGTTCCCTTCTTGCACGGATGATGTTGCCTAGTTGGGTCATTAAACGTCTGCAAGAAATCAACCATATTCACAGAGTGCCAAGGACCTCACAATTGAACCCTGAGCTACAAATATTATCTTCTATTAGTAATGATTTGTTTTCTTGACTATTCAAAGTCTTCGCAAGTCTTCTTGAGCACCCAATGTCAAAGGTATCGATGCTCTTCCCATCAACTTCTGGATGTATATCACCTGTATGGTAGTCAATAACATCTCTGTCACTCTGTTTCACTCACTTTCTTTCTCTGACTTTGTTAACTGCATTTCCAATTATTTCCAATTGAGTTCAGGACAGAATCCAGCAAAGTGTGCAACTACAGAACCAATATTTCTATAAACAGTATTTCCTAAACTACATTAGAAACTAATACTTAGAAAGATAATTGCTGGTTATGCAAGAAGGACTTTTCATTCATTAGCAAAAACCATACCAACAATATGAATGGTTGCTTTTAACTGCAGAAACTTAGCTAAATATGGCTTATTCAAACAAACCTTGGTTTAATGTGCATTTTCAATGAGCCAAGCTATGATTGTCCCAAAAATGCTTTTTCAAAAGGCAACTGGGCTTTGCTTTTTCCCTGAAGACGTTTCACTTCTCATCCAAGAAGTTTCTTCAGGCCAGTTGCCTTTTGAAAAAGCATGTTGGGAAAAGCTTGGCTTAATAGTGGCTGCTTTGTGCACTGAGATCTATTTTCTTTGGCTAATAAACTTCAGTATGTGCTGTGTACATGGCAAAGCAATAATGGGATGCTTTCCGTGGGACAGAGCAGAATGTAGTCACTGTAGTTCTTAATCTTGGGTTTCGGTATCCAGTCCCAGAAGAGACTGGACTGCCATCTGTCAGAAATGGTGTAGTCTCCTACTTGGAGACTAGATGACCTACAAAATCCCTTCCAACTCTGTTATTCTATTCTATTCTGTTCCGTTCCGTTCCATATTTTCTATTCTATTCTACATTCCAATATCTATTCTGTTCTATTCCGTTCCATTCCATTCTATTTTGTTCTGTTCTACTCTACTTCCATTCCATATTTTCTATTCTATTCCTATTCTATTTTCTATTCCAATCTATACTATTTTAAACCACTATTTACACATCAATTTCTGGTACCAAGGAAACCAACAAACCACGATAGATCAAATCATGGTTTAATAAGAAGAGAAACAAATCACACTGAATAGGGCTACTAGGGCAACCTGCAGGCACAGCCTGGAAGCCTTTAAAACAACGACACTCTAACGGAGGGGCTCCTGGGCATGGGCAGAGCGCCTTTAATCCTAGCCAGCTCCAGGCCTAACATGGCCGCCGGCGCAGGCGACGGAGACTACATCTACCGTGAGGCTTCGGGCGGGCGGGCGGGCGGTGGGGGGCAGACGGAGTGGAGAGGGCGGTCCCGGTCCAGCTGTGCCCCGCCCCTCGTCGAGGGCGATTGGCTGGGGCCGGTTGTCGGTGGTGACGGCGGGACGCGGCGGGGGCGGAGCGTGTGTGCCGGCGGCGGTCTGGTCAGTCGGTGGCCGGGAGGCGGCGGCGGCGGAGCGGGAGCCGCGGCGCTGCTGGGGCCATGGGCTGCCGGGCGGGGGCCGCCGCCCCTCGCCGCGCCCGGTGACCACCCCGCCGGCCCGGGGCGAAGATGGCGGAGAGGTAGGAAAGACCCCCCTTCCCGCTCCCTCCTGACCCCCTCCCCCAACGGGATGCCTCTGCAGCCCCCCCTCCTTTGGCTGGGGTCCCCTCCCCTAGCAGCCCTACCTCCCCTGCCCTTGCTCTGCCTGCTTTACCCCGCTTCCCATCATCCACAGCCTCGGAACCCCATCGATCTCCTCCCCTCCTTCCCCCCACCTCGACTCGCCCTCCTCTCCAATTTTGCGGGGGAGGGGGGCCTCCACATCCTCTCCCCCCCGCGCCCCTTCCTCCCCCTTGGGACGAACCCCCAGAGCCAGAGCCCCACCCAGGAATGTCCCTCCCTTGCACCCCAATATTTCCCCTCTCCCCGTCCCCCCCACTCGCAGCTGACCTGCAAAAGTGTATGGGGAGAGGAAGGGCAGGACCCTTTAGGACAGGACCTTCTGGATGGCCCTGGGGTCCCCCCTTTCCTTCCTGCTCGGGAGGGGGACTCCATAGGTTGCTCCCCTATAGGACACCCTCCCACCCCATCTTTTGCTCCCTGGGGGTCATTCTGCAATACCCCTCCCCTCCATTTCTGGCCTCTTCCTCCTCCTCCTCCTCCTCCTCCTCTCTCCTTGACCTTAGCCCCTCTCTTCCCCCGGGGGCTCTTTGGAGGGACCCCCGCCCTTGGGGGCATAGCACCTGCTTTCACCCATTCCTTTCCAGCAGGTGCATCTTCCTCCATCCCCCCCCCCTCTCTGCCAGATTGCTTTGCTTAGTGTCCTGGGGGGGGGGAAGGGAAGGGCTTAAGGGGTGGGGTGGGGTTATTTAAGGGGTGTCTTCCACCCCACCCCCCCGTCAGAAATCGATTTTGAGGAGGGTGGAGGAGAATTGCAAGCAAGCCCTTCTGAAGGGTTGGCACGCTTTCCTGCTGGTTTGTGCGTGCGTGTGTGTATGTATGTATGTATGTATGTATATGTATATATGTATATTGCAAGCCAGGATGGCTGTTGCCTGGTGGGGTGGGGGCTCTGGGGCTGAGGGGGTGTTTATTTGTGTGTGTGTGTGTGTGTGTGTGTGTGTGTAGAAGGGTCTTTTTCCTTGGGCCCCAGCCCGTGGGGGCTGAGGGGTGTGTAGGGCGGATGGAAGCTCTTGCGGAGATGTGCAAAAAGCATGGAGACTGCAGGCTGGAGGAAGGGTGGAGGGGGGTAGGAGGAATAGGAGGGGGGAAGGAAGGGGCTTGTTTGGTGGTGGGGGAGGGGGAGGTGTTTGCCTCGCTCGGATTTTTCTCTCCCCCCATCGTTCTGAAGGACGACGCGGAGCTCCGTGCGCGAAAGGACCTCGGAGATGGTGCCACCGCTTCCGCACCCGGAGAGGCGGAATGTGGGCACCTGCCTTCTTGCGGCTTGGGTGGGCTGCAGCGTCCTGGTGGTGCAGTGAGAGGGGGCAAAGGTTGGCATTTGAGGTGGTGTGTGTGTGTGTGTGTGTGTGTGTGTGTGTGTGGAGGCTTAGCCCTGAACACGCTTGGAGCACCCAAGGGCAAAGATTGGTATGTAGCTGGCACGTTTCCTTCCAAGGCGCCAGCTTTGCAAATCCCTCGTTCCTCGTTCTCTTGCTCTGATTTTTTTGGGGTGGGGGTGGGGGTAGGGGGGGAATCATGCTTGGCCCTATTAAACAACCCCCCCCCCAAAAAAAATACACCTCTCCCAGCAGACCGGGATCTGATCTTGGCTTGCCAGGTGGCTCGGGTGGCACTCCGTCCAATTGACACCCGTCTTACCTCTGGCCTGTCGGGAGCTTTTGGAAGGGGCCCAGCTGGATGGATGGCAACCTCGCCTGTTCTTGGCTCTCGGAGGCGGTGCACACATCCTGTGTGGTTGTGCGGAGAGAGTCTGGCTTCAATGGGGGCCCTGTTGTTGCTTTGAGTGTGAACGCGTAGCAAGATGCTGCTGCCTTGGTCTGCGTCTGTGCTGTCAGATGCTAACGTCCCCCCGGGGAGGCAGAGGGGTGGAATCGACACTCCTGCAGTTTGCATAGCTAGGGCTTAAATTGAGCAAGTATTGGCTGATTTTAGGGTTTTTTGGGGTGTGTGTGTGGGTGGGTTAGAGAATCTATCCCCATTCCAATTTTTCCCTTTACTGCATCAATTATTGCAAAAATGCAGCCCTCTCTGAACCGAAGAAAGCGTTTACAGCTAGTTCTCAACTTACGACGGTTCGCTTAGTGACCGGCACTGAAAAAAAAGCGACTCGTCCTTTTTCACCCTTATGACCATGGCTGCATCCCCAAGGTCACGCGACTTGTGTTCGGATGCTCGACAGCTGGTTCTCATTGACGACGGTTGACCATTTTTCACGCTTAACCTCACGTGCTCAAACGTATAGGCCCTTTGGCAAACTGACTCGTATTTGTGACGATTGCGGTGTCCCCGGGGAAGGGGTGTCACGCCATCCCCTTTTTGCGACCTCCCGATGAGCGAAGTTGATGGGGAGCCGGATTTGCTTAACAACCGGGTTACGCACTGTCCAGATAGAATAGAGTAACCGAGTTGGAAGGGACCTTGGAGGTCATCTAGCCCAACCCCCCCCGCTCCAGCAGGGAGAGTCGATTCCAAATATAAGCCTCTAGCTAGGATCGAACTCACAGTCCCCCCCTGATTGTGAGGCGAGAGCTCTACCTCTGGTAGCGATTCACTTAACAACTGAGGCCCGACAGGTCATAAAAAGGGACAAACTTCACTTAACGGCCGTGTTGCTTAAGAATGGAGATTTTGGGCTCAGTTGTGGTCATAAGTAAAGGACTACCTGTATTAATAAAAAAAAAAAATTGAGACTGTCAAGCCACAGTTATTAAGTTGTCCGGATCTTTAGCGGATTTACTTTTTTTGCTGTGAGCGTCTGAGATTGGAGCGAAAGGAACGAGAGAGATTTAATGCTACCGATTTAGGGAGCGAGGAGGAGGCCGCGGCCTCAGGAAAGTTTTTCCTCCCAAGTTTTCGGGCTTCACGCAAAGCAGGTCACTTGATCGGGGGGTGGGGGTGGGGGTTGGCGGTCTCTGAAGCAAGGATTTGAATTAAAAAGGACCCCCCCACCCGTCCTTAAAAACGTAAAACTAAAGTTGGTGATTTGGGGCGCCTTGGATTTTTATGCCAGGATCAAAAAGACGGAGATTGAAAGGCGGCCCCCCTCTGCCATTTCATCACGGTGAACAATGTGTGTCTCATACAGGTAGTCCTCGAGTTACAATGGCTCGTTTAGTGACCGCCCAGATTTACAATGGCACTGAAAAAAGTGACTTTTTTTCACACGACTGTTCCAGCATCCCCAAAATTCAGCCTCTTGACATATTGACTCGTATTTATGACGGCTGCGGTGTCCTGGAGGGCGGTGTTTATGAGACCCCCCCCTTTGGCGACCTTTTTTCAATGGAGAAGCCGCATTTACTTAACAGCACGGCGTTACTTAACAATGCAGAATTCGCTTAACGACGATGGCGAGAAAGGTCGTCAAAAGGGGCAAAGCTCACTTAACAACTGCCTCACTTTGCAAAAAAAAAAAATTGGGCTCAGTTGTGGTTGCAAGTCAAGGACCACCTGTACTGTGTTTAAACAGATGGTCCTCGACTTACAACAGTTCATTTAGTGTCCATTTTGAAGTTGCAACAGCACCAGAAGAAGTGACTTACGACCATTTTTCTCACTTATGACTGTTGCACCATTTCCCGCAGTCATGTGATTTACATTTGTACACTTGGCAACTGACTCACATGATGGTTGCAGTGTCCCTGGGGAAGTCATGTGATCCCCTTTTGTGACAACCTGTCCAGCAAAGTCAATGGGCAAAACCAGATTCACTTAACGACCGTGTGACTAACTTAACAACCACGATGATTCACTTAGTGATGGTGGCGAGAAAGCTTGTAAAATGAGGCAAAACTCATTTTGGGCTCAATTGAGGTCATAGGTTGAGGACTACCTGTACTCAGTGTGTGTGTGTGTGTACAGAGAGTCCTCGACTTACAAGTGTTCATTTAGTGACCGTTACAACATCCCTGAAAAAAGTGACTTATGACCATTTTTTCACACTTACGACCATTGTAGCATTCCCTGTGATCACATGATCAAAATTTAGACGCCTGGCAGCTGGCTCCTATTTATGACGGTTGCCGTGTCCCGGGGTCACCCTTTTGCAGCCTTCCTGGGGGATCCAGATTCACTTAGTGACCCATTCAACTCATTTAACAACGGCAGCAATCCGCTTAACGTAGGTGGCGAGAAAAGTTGGTAAGAGGTGGCCAAAAGCTCGCTTCCCAAAGGTCTCCCTTAGCGACGTCAATTCTGGGCTCAATTCTGCCGGTAAATTGAGGAAGTCCACTGTGTAACATTGGCAAATATGGCAGGCATTGATTGGCAGGAGAAAGCTCTGGACTCTCCAGGTTGGAAATGAAATGTGGAAAAGAGATCTTCATCCTTCAGTTGGAGACGATGATGTTGATGGTCCTTTCAGTCTTCTCCTAAATTATTATTTCTAATGATTTTTAAACCCCAGACCAGAGATCTCCAAACTTGGCACCTTTAAGACTTGTGGACTTCAACTCCCAGAAGTCCATAAGTCTCTTATTTTTATAATCAAGTTTTTTTTATTTCAATCTACACATACACAATACACTAACAGTGTAGCATCAATATATCATACATTTTAGTATAGGCCAACTTAATACCAAATATCTCATAATACACATATTCACATTAGATCATAATCCTTCATTGCTTATTTTCACCATTTCAATACTCTCTCCTAGTGTCAGCCACCGTATCAGACATACCTAGTAATTTCATTATTCCATTTCCTCTCCAATTTGTTTTTTAAATAATAAAAGTCTCATTTGGCAAGCAGCGTTGTTCCAGGTTTCACATCTCAATACAAACATGACCATAGTTACCTATTCATTTTATTTGTTCAGTTTCATATCACATTACCCTTATTAGTATTGACTATTAAACTTATTCCAATTCCAATTCATGTTATAGCTTGTTTCATTTTTCTTAGGATATTCTCATATCTTATTTTACAATGTTATCTAAAATGCTCATCTCATTTCTATGTTCATTTCCCATATCACCTTTCTCTTGTCACATTTGCAATTTTATCAGTCCTTATTTTATTAATTCAAAATTGTCCCCTCTGACTAATAATTCGAGCTAGCCACTGAAGTCCACAAATCTTAAAGGGGCCAAGTTTGGGGATCCCTGCCCCAGACCATGGATGGTTGCAACCTCAAACCACCATCGTCCAGCATCGCCGATCTCCTCCACTGCTTTCACTGTTCAAAGCAATTTGAATTTCTTGATGGTTAAAAGGACAACACATGGATTCTATCCACCTTACAGCTTTCTGCTAAATATCAAAGAAGACACAGCATTCTTCCTCCTCCTCCTTTCCACAAACCCCACTCCTTTTTACTACTGATGATGTTACCTAGTTGGGTCATGAAACGTTTGCAAGAAAAAAACCAAGCTCAGAGAGCATCCAGGACCCCACAGCCCTCCTCTTCCCCACATCTCCTCCTCTTCCTCCTTCAATTCCTTCTCCTCCTCCTCCTCTCTATAAACCCTTCTCCCTTCTAGCACTGAGGATGTTACCTAGTTGGGTCATGAAACGTCTGCAAGAAAACAACCAAGCTCAGAGAGCACCTCATTTAAATATTTACTGTTTATTATATTTAATACTGTACTTAAATTTAAATTAAATTATGCACCAAGGATCCCGCAGTCGTCGTCGTCCTCCTGCTCCTCCTGCTCCTCCTCCTCCTCCTCCTCCTCCTCCTCCTCCTGTTTTTCTTCCAAACTAGCTATCTGGAATCTTAGTTGTAGAAGAAATAGTAGCTGAAATGGAGACCCAAACTCCCAGTTTGTTGTGGATGGGCCTTCTCCGAATCACGGTTGAGGAACATCTGCAGAACTTTCCGAGGAGCCCATGGTAGAGGCGACGTTGAACGAAGAAGAACTTGTGAGGTGCTAGAAGAGGTGTACGTGAACTATTCTTTGGTTTGCCAAAGTCCAGTTCATGTGGAGAAGTCATCCAACTCTGCTCCATAGATTCAAGAAGAACCGATGTGGCTTTTGGGACACGGAAGTCAAACTTTGTGGTTCTTTGTGGGGTTTTTAATGGTGGAAGAGAAGCATTGGGCCGTGGAATCCCATCTGAAGAAAGTCCCATATAAAAGCGAAAGACCCCTCACACATCATCACAAAATCTCCAGAACCGTAAAGCCTACAAACTTGAAATTCGGCCTGTATGTTCCTCTTGGCTTCTAGATGCTCGCTAAGAAAGGATTTTTCCAAATGACCATCAGAGCATTTAAAGTATTTCCTATACTACTACTACTACTACTACTACTACTACTATTATTATTACACTCTGATGCTAAGTTCTACTCCCCCACCCCACCTGAAAAGAAATCTCTTCCAAATGCAAAACACAAGCAGAGAAGAGGAGTTTCAGTTTGTGTACAAAACAGTTGAGCTAAGCCACACCCAGGCTCCTTGCTGTCTCCTTGCTCACACAGCAAATACTGTTTCAGTTTCCAGACAGCCCTCAACTCTCTTACAAACTGACAGGACACTAGCTATGGATACTGGTAGGCAGAGGCGGAGTTTTGCCCCCTTATTTTCCTCCCCCAAAACTAAGCCCGGCCACATAGTTTCGTAGTGAAGCACGGGTATCGAGCTAGTATGCTATTGTGGTGTTGTTGCTCTGCATTACACAATCTGCTTTCTTGGGTAGAGAAGCTTTACCCCATGGTAAAGCTTGTACTCCCAGTGGTTTTTCACATGACATTCCCGTAACGCCCTTACAAAAATACGGAAGCTTTTGTTCCCTGTCTTCCTTTTCATTCGTCCGTTTGAATTTTTATCCCACCTTTATTGTTTATAAATAACCTGAGGTAACGAACATACCTAACATTCCCTAGAAGGAATGCTATACCTGTTTTCTATTTTCCCCACAAGAACAACCTTGGGAAAGAATGACCAAGTCACCCAGCCAGTTTACGTGACTGAGGCGGGACTAGAACTCACCGTCTCCCGGTGTTTGACCCAGAGTCACCCAGCCAGCGTACATGACTGAGGCAGGACTAGAACTCACTATCTCCTGGTGATTGGCTCAACGTCACCCAGCTGGCTTTCATGCCTAAGGCAGGACTAGAACTCACTATCTCCTGGTGATTGGGTCAACGTCACCCAACTGGCTTTCATGCCTAAGGCAAGAGACTAGAACTCCCCGTCTCCTGGTCATTGGCCTAAAGTCACCCAGCCAGCTTTTGTGCCTAAGGCAAGACTAGAACTCACAGTCGCCTGGTTTGTGGGTCAACATCTTAACCACTAGACTAAATTGACTCTTCAATGCTATATATTCATATATTTATATTAATATTCAGTCTGTGTCACAGGAATGTGCTTAGGAATTAGATGTAATATAACGGGACAGTCTAAAATGAGCATAAAGATTAGGTCTGCCACCTACAACGTATGATCCATTGGCACTTTTGCATGATTATAGTATTTCTAACATCTGTAATAAAGCTAGGTTGTCGGAATACATTGGAATTCCTGTATGTTAGCCCCAAATAATGGTTTGGTTGTTGCCCGATCCTTTCTGGATCGCCCACGCTTGCATTCAGAACATAGCGTGATATTTTATTAAATTAGTGTTTATCAACCTTGGCCACTTGAAGACCTGTGGACTTCAACTCCCAGCATTCCCCAGCCAGCTCATTTAGATCATTTACCGGCCAAGATATATTATGTCAAACACATACCTGCAAGCTACTAAGATTGATCACCTGATCATAAGATGAAGTAAGATCAGTTTGACTTCATTCTGACCATCGGCATTGACTAATAATAATAATAATAGATGATGATGAAATGATAATGATAGTTATTTATTGTCATTGTATGAATATATACAGTATATACATACAAGGAAATTCATATAACACCCAGAGACCAGACCCAACACACACACACACACACACACACACACACCAGTCCCCAAACACACCCCACCTGCCAAGGTTCCCCACCCCCTAAAAACACACCAGCATCCACACAACAGACCAAGTAATTCTGTCCACCAGCTCACTGGTGGTGGTCTCTAAATTCATTGTTAAGTGCAATTATATCTCTGGGATAAAAACTCTTCGGAAAATGTGTGGTCCGAGTTTTAATGGTTCTGTATCTCTATAATTGTCCCACTATTTTTAAAGCGTTTACACCAAGTCGCTTTATGCCCATTTTACCTTTTTTAAAAGTACTGACAGCAGGCCGATTGGCCTGTAATATAGATTGCGTCCCTTTTCTCCCTTCTTGGGATATTTTAATTTTGCGGGTGCTGGTATACCTGTCGGTACCTGTCATGTCAAGTTTTTCCTTTTGAGGTATCGCTCGGGAAGAACGCAAAAGCAAACAATCTACTTTAAATCCCCTTCCCCTGTTTTTGTTTCAGGTAGATGAATCGCTGCAGTGCCGCCTCCATTTTTATTTTTTATTTTTCCTTAACGCTGACATTTCTCCCATCTGTCTCGTGTGGTTGTGTATCGACCACTTAGTTCTGCCTGAATATAAATTACTTCTGTGTGCAACACACACACATACGCAAAGGCACTTTCTCGGTAGATGGCTAAAAATGTAAGCGGCTTTCTCAGCTGAAAAACAACAACACCACTACTCTGGGTCACATAGATTTAATTGGGGTTTTTGTCCGGTTCAGGCCTGTTAAACCATGGGGTGGACATAAGTGTCTTCCTTTCTGTCCATCCAGCCATCTCATCTGTCTATAGCTCTATATAAATCAGTGTTTCGATCTATCTACCTGCCTGTCTTTACATCTCATCTGTCTATATTTCTATCTTATATATCTCTTTCTCTCCATTCACCTCTATTCATCTCTTCTTCCTGTCCATCCATCCATCTCATCTGTCTATAGCTCTATATAAATCAGTGTTTCGATCTATCTACCTGCCTGTCTTTACATCTCATCTGTCTATATTTCTATCTTATATATCTCTTTCTCTCCATTCACCTCTGTTCATCTGTTCTTCCTGTCCATCCATCCATCCATCTGACCCATCTGTATCTACCAATCTCTGTCTCATCTGTTCATCTATCTCTCATCCTTCCCTCCATCTCATCCATCTCTATATATTTCTATCCTATATATTTCTTTCCTATCTGTCCGTCCATCTCATCCATCTCTCTATTTCTATTCTCTCTCTCTCTCTCTCTCTCTCCATCCACCTATATTCATTCATCTTCCATTCCACCCATCCATCCATGTCATCCACCCATCTATCCATCCGACCCAACTGTGTGTCTGTCTACCAATCTCTGTATATCTCATCTCTATCATCTTTCTGTCCATCCATTTCATCCATCCATCCATCACACCCATCTGTGTATCAGTCCCTCTCATCTACTTGTCATCCATCCATCTCACCCATCTGTGACTCTCAGTCTCTCATATCTATTTGTCATCTCTGTTCATCTAGCCCATCCCATCCGTCCATCTCACCCATCCGTGTGTGACTTTCAGACTCTCTATCTCTCTTCTGTCATCTATCTGTTCATCTATCCCATCCATCTCATCCCACCCATCCATCCATCCATCTCACCCATCTGTGACTCTCAGTCTCTCATTATCTGTTTGTCATCTCTGTTCATCTGTCCCATCTCATCCATCCATCTATCCCATCCATCCATCCATCCATCCGTGTGTCTCTGTCTCTCAGTCTTTCTATCTCTCTTCTGTCATCTGTTCATCTATCCTATCCCATCTCATCCCACCCAATCCGTCCATGTCATCCATCCATCCATGCATCCGTGTCTATTTTTAATCTATTCATCCCATCCATCCATCCATCTATCCATCCATCCATCTGTTAGTCTGTCTCTCTCCCTCTCTCTGGGTCACCACCCCCTTTTTCCAGGGGTGCAGGGCCACCCAATCTCATCCCACTCAATCCATCCACCCAATTCATCCATTCATCCAACCATCCATCCATGTCTCTTATTTATTTTTAAGCTATCCATCCATCCCATCCCATCCATCTATCCATCGGTCCATCCATCCGTCCATCCAATAGTCAGTCTGTCTCCCTCTCTCTGGGTCGCCACCTCCTTTTTCCAGGGGTGCAGGGCCACCCAATCTCATCCCACTCAATCCATCCACCCAATTCATCCAACTAACCAACCAACCAACCAATGAACCAACCAACGAACCAACCATCCATCCATCTATCCATCCATCCATCCATCCATCCATCCATCCATCCATGTCTCTTATTTATTTTTAATCTATCCATCCATCGTCCCATCCCATCCATCTATCCATCGGTCCATCCATCCGTCCGTCCAATAGTATGTCTCTCCCTCTCTCTGGGTCACTTCCCCTTTTTCCAGGGCTGCTGGGCCTCTCGAAAGCCAGCATGGTACCAGAGCAGAAGCGCATCCAGAGACTATCCAAACAGGCATAGATAGAGTCTCCTGCTTGAGCATGGGGTTGGAGTAGAAGACCTCCAAGGCCCCTTCCAACTCTCTTCCGATTGATTAGGTTCAAACACCAGCAGTCTCCACGAACACCTTGCCTGCCCAGGTACAAGCAAGATGGCACAAGAGGGCTGAAACTTATCTTGATTTTTTTCTGGGAGGATTGCTACCAGGAAGGAAACTCCATGGCCCTGAAGTCGCCAGGTTCCTTTACTTTCCCTGTTAATTCCCTTTCCGTTATAAAGTACAGCATTTGTTGCCTTTATTTTAGACAATAGCTACCATAAACAGTGTTTTATGACTTGAATGCAAACACTCCTACTAATAACATTGCTTGCTCACAGTTATTTTTGCGCTCTTCCCATCCCCGTAGTTCTTCGTTAGCCAGTTTAAAAACAACTGAATATCCTAATATTGTGGAATTTAATTTTCATTTTTCTTTTTTTTTTAAACCTCTCCGAAGGCTTGCTACGCATCACAGGTTTACTCACATTGGCGTGGAGTTTGACCAAGACTGGCCAAATCTAGCCATTTTATGGTCTAGCATAGTCCTTGACTTACAACCGCGGGGTCAACTAAAAAGAGACTCCTTTGGTCTTTTTTTTTGCTGCCAGAAAAAGGGGAATGGGGGAAAACAAGATATTCTTGAAATGCCTAGATTATCACCTCGGCAGCCCAAAGTCGTCGGAGCATAAGAAGGTTATTGGAGAGCATGATGGATGACTCTTGGAGACGGATGTGTCCCCTTGGAGAAGTCACATCCAGTGGGTGGGGGAAGACCAGGGTCAAGGGGTAAATGTGTGATGTGATTTAGTATTGGCTGCACCCAACATGGCAACTTCTAATAAACCAATTTACTTTTTCTGAGATGCGGCTAGAGACTTTTGATTTGAATGAGGGTGGATTTAGTATCCGCTGATACTAAATCACATGGAATTTCGGTTGCTAAGCAAGAACAGCTGTTGAATGAGTTGTGCCCAATTTTGTGACTTTTTTGGCTGTTAAAAGAATAGAATAGAATACAATCTGAATTGGAATAGAGTAGAATAATAAAATACAGAATACAACAGAATTAGAATAGAATAGAATAATAAAATATAGAATGCAGTTAGAATCAGAATACAGAATAGACTAGAATTAGAATCAGGTTTAGAATAGAGCAATACCATACAGAATAAAATAGAGTAGAATAGAATAACAGAGTTGGAAGGGACCTTGGAGGTTGTCTAGTCCAACCCCTGCTCAGGCAGGAGACCCTCTACCATTTCACACAAACGGTTAACCCATTTCTTCTGAAAAACTTCCAGTCTTGAACCATTCACAACTTCTGGGGGCAAGTTGATTCATTGTTCTAATTATCTAACTAATTGTTCTAATCCAGTTGTTCTGACAACTGATCATTCCCATTAAATGATTCACATCGTTCAGCGAAACGGGCTTCCCCCATTGACTTCCCATGTCGGAATTTCGACTGGCATAAGTTATAAAGTACGATGGCAGTGACACTCCCCTGCAACCGTCATAAATACGAGCTCGTTGCCAAGAGCCTGCGTTTTGATCACGGGACTATGAGGGCGTTGTCACCGTCATAGGTATGAAGATGGTCGTAAGTCCCTTTTTCCCCCTGATGTAGCTTTGAACGATCCTTAAACAAATGGTTATAAGTCAACGACTGCCAGTATCTCCAAAACACCCAATTTAGATGTTCCTTCCTTTGGCTGCCTTTAGCTCTGCCCACATAGTCTGGGTCGAAGTCAGAACTATCCTGATCAACGGGGCAGATCAACCTGGATCCGTCTTTCTCAGCTTTGAAGACAGAATAAGTGTGATGACCCAAAGGGGTGTGGCACACAAGCAACAAAGTCACAAAAATAGGTAAAGTCCCTTTAATTCGTCCAACTTGGCCCCCCATGTCCAGTTATCGGCTGGAGAAAAAACTCTCCCAAGAACAGTTTATAAAGCGAAGAAATTCCGTCTGAACCCAAAGTACATATAGATTATAAATAAAAACCAACACAAACCACAGCTGCGGCAATTAATGAGACAAGGCAGGATAAGGAATTGCAGACTTCAAAAGATAATGAAACACACACAGTCGGGAGGACGTCAGAACCCAGATAAGACTTGACAAACAAAGATAATTCACCCTTTGCTTCCAGCAAGGTGCTGTGCGCAAACGCCTTTTTTAAATCCTGTTTTCCCAGCTGCAGCTAATGAAGGGAATCATGGCCCTTTCCTCTCCCATAAGCCATGTTGCTCCCTTCTCCGTTTCTCCCTGCGTGTCCTAGGATGAAGAGGGGGTGGGCCTGGGTCTTCCTCTGAATGCCCAGCGGGACTGAGCCCCTTCCTCAGTTTCTTCCACAGCCACCGGAGCCACACTCCCACACACTGTCAGCTGCTCGACCTCCCCCTTGGAATCAGATTCCAACAGGGTCATGACAATAACAGAGTTGGAAGGGACCTTGGAGGTCTTCTAGTCCAACCCACTGCTCAGGCAGAAGACCCAATACCATTCTGGACAAATAGTTGTCCCGTTTTTTCTTAAAAACATCCTGTCTTGGAGCACGCCACTGCCTTCTGCTCTCAGGGTTAGCAGGAAGTAAACGCCAGTTTCTTGGAATTGCTCTGCACGGGGAAAAGAAATTTATTTCATTCATTGCCTCCAGGTTACAAAAGTGAGGCAGTCCGAGGCTTCAAAAATAACAGAACAACAGAGATGGAAGGGACCTTCTAGAGGTCATCCAGCCCAACCCCCCTGCTCAGGCAGGAAACCCTGTACCGTTTCAGGCAAAGGGATGCCCAGTTTCCTCTCAAAAGCTTCCGGTGTTGGGAGCATCCACAATTTCTGGAGGCAAGGCGTTTGATCATTATTCTTGCTCTCGGGAAATTTCTCTTTAGTTCTAGGTTGCTTCTCTCCTGGATTGGTTTCCATCTTGTGTTTTGTCCTGCCCTCTGGTGCTTTGGAGAAAAGAACATTAAATAATAAGATTGGAAGGTACCTTAGAGGCCTTCTAGTCCACCCACCCCACCCCCCGCTCGAGCAAAAAACCTTATAACTTTTCAGACAAATGGCTGTCCAATCTCTTCTTGGAAACTTCCAGTGATGAAGCACCCACAACATCTGGAGGTAAGGAGTTCCACTGGTTAATTGTCCTCACGGTCAGGAAATCTCTCCGTAGTTCCAAGTTGGTTCCCTCCTTGCTTAGTTTCCATCTGTTGCTTCTTGTCCTGCCTTCAGGTACTTTGTGAAGGGTTGATCCCCTCTTCTTTGGACAGGCTCCTTAAATATTGGATTTATGTCTATAAATAGGTCCTCCTACTGTGTCCTCCTTTTCACTAGACTGGACATACCCAATTCCTGCGACCGTTTTTTGTAGGTTTCAGCCTCCAGTCCCCTAATCCTCTTTGTTGCTCTTCTCTGCACACTTTCTAGAGTCTCAACATCCTTTTTTATATCGTGGCGACCAAAACTGGATGCAGGATTCCAAGTGTGGCCTTACACCAAGGCATTATAAAACGGTATTAACACTTCACATGACCTTGATTCTATCCCTCTGTGTTGAGGTATAAGATTTAATTGCTGCCAGCTATTGTAAGGCTGATGCAATGTAAGGTTGATGCAGTGTAAGTGTCAACTCCTAAAACATTTTGTATACACATTTTATAGTGGTCAACAGAAAGAAGGGTGCGGGGGAGTTTCAAAGAGAAAGCGGCAGTGTGGAATCGAAAGTACATTCCACTCATATTTTCTTCAGAGGCTGATTAGAGGACTGAAGCTTCTGCCACGCAAAAATCTAATTGGAGAGCATGATTGATGACTCTGGGCTATGGATGTGTTTCGTTGGATGATACACCCAGAGAGGTGGGGCGGGGGAAGCCGGATCAAGGGTGACAGTGAATTACGTACTTCGGAGTTGGCTACGCCCAGGCTAATGCCGGAATGAGAACTTCTAATAAATCCTTTTTAGTTGTGGGAGTGTGACTCGAGGCTCTTGATTTAATTGGAGTAACTGCTGAAATCCTGACAGTAAGGCTGATGCAATATAAGGCTGATGCAATATAAGGCTGATGCAATACGTAAGGCTGATGCAATAAGGATGAACCAGCATAGCATGGATATTGCCCTCTTTAAGACGAAGAATGAGTTCACAGAAGTCTTTACCCCTTTAAGAGGTGTTTATATATAAGGCAGCCATTAGAGGGCGTGTTTCTCTCTCATTGTGTCTGGTATCCATTGAAGAGTTGTCCGTGTAGAGTTAAGAAGAAGATTTGATTGCTGGTAAGGTATTTTGCCTACCATATTTCTGTCTTGGATATAAACCACTGTTAAATAGCTAAGCCTCGGTATGTCGTGTTTTGCCCCTGGATTGTCTCACAGTAATAGTAGTCATGCTACAAACGCTCTGACAACTCTGTTTACGCGGCTTAGGATTGTGTTGGCTTTTTTTGGCAGCTGCAGCACATGGCTGGCTCATATTTAACGGATTGTCTACTAGGACTCCAAGATCCTACCATTGATCCAGGTACCACCTATGATGTCTTCGGTTGCTTTGGAGAATAGGTTGACGCACCCACCCCTTCTTTGTGGCAGCCCCTCAAATATTGGAAGATGGCTATCGTGTCGCCCCAGTCCTTTTTTTTTCTCATTAACTTAGACATACCCAGTTCTGGCAACCATCCTTCGTATCCCTAATTCCCCTAATACATGGGCTTCAACTCCCAGAATTCCCCAGCCATCCTCGCACAACCTTTCAGAAGTGATTTCTGTTTTCTCCTCAATGTTTTTTTTAAAAAATATTCCAAACAGAAAATATCTTGATTTCTGTTGCTACGAGATTCGTTGAATGCCTGACACCGAAGTGTGTTTAGGCTGTGGGAGTGAATCTTTTTTAAGAATGTATTTTTTTTTTTAAACTATGGTACATTTTGTTTGGCTGGAAAGTATGAACCAACAATGCTTCCAGAAGAGAGGTTTATTATGCAATTTATTCTGCTTGCTTCGGCGGTGAGATTTCACGGGAAATGGGAACATCCAGATATTTGGGGGTTTATGCTTTGAGCTTCCTCGCGTTCCATTGAGGCTGTTAAGGAAGAAACGTGATGTGTTTCGCAGTGGCCTTTTGCTTGGCAATTGTAGGAGCAGTTGGAGGCGTCCTTGGAGGTACAAGAAACAAATCCTTCTGAGGATCGTTATATATGATCATCATCATCATCTTTAAATTACCCCCTAATCCAGTGGCCCCCAACCTTTTTTTGTGCCATGGCCCGGTACCGGCATCAGCATGCATGGCAAGGCGAGCTGAGCCGAGCGATCGGCCAGCCAGCTGTCCCCCGCTTCTCCCCGCCACCTTCAACTCCTCCTTTGTACCTTTGTCGATGGGCTTCGGGACGGTCGCTCGGCTTGCCTTGCCTTGGGTGCTGAAAGAATCCTCGCGCCTTAGTTTTGTTCGAAGCCGCCCCCTTCTTCGTTGAAACTAAGGCGCGAGGATTCCTTCAGGACCCAAATGCCGCTTTCCAACCAGAAAAGCTCACCGGAAGCACTTTCTCATCAAAACAAGATGGCGGCGCCCAGCAAACCAGCGGCCCGGTAGAAAATGTTCCACGGACCGGTACCGGTCCGGGACCCAGTGGTTGGGGACCCCTGCCCTAATCCCTTGTGGGGTGGAGTCTGGGCAACTGAATGGAGCTGAGTTTTTATTGGCCGGATGCTCTTCCTGTCACCAATGCGGAGTAGATATATATATATATTCATTGTGCCCAGAGAGAGAAATATGTGGATCGAACTCACAGCCTCCTGGTTGTGAGGCGAGAGCTCCACCTCTAGGCCACTGCACCACTCAATCATTATTTAGGATAATGGAAATATTTTATTTCCATTATGAAGTTCATGGCGTTTGTATCTTCACAGGCGATCTAGATGAGGGCATCGAAGTGGAACTCAAATTTGCAGGCGACGCTTCAGAAGACAAGCTCAAGATCTCAAAAGATCTTGACAGACTTGAATCCTGGGCCCTCTCTAACAAAATGAAATTCGACGTAGATAAAAATAAGGTTGGGCAGGAAATCCCCAATGCCACAGGTATAGGGTAGGTGGTACCTGGCTCAATAGTAGTAACTACAAGAGAGGAACCTTGGAGTCCTAGTGGACAATTACTTAAATATGAGCCAGCCATGTGCTGCAGCAGCCAAAAAAGCCAATGCAATCCTAAGTTGCATTAACCGAGGGATACAATCCAGGTCACGTGAAGTGTTAATACCATTTTAGGAGGCTTTGGTAAAGCCACACCGGTCCTAAAGCACTTCTGACTTTGAAAGTCGCTAAATGGAACGGCCGCATGTCAAGGATGACCTACTTCTCAAAATCTCCCTCTAGGTAACGTTGGCTACCTTGCCTTATCTTAACTGGGGATGCGGTGGCTAAGACACTGAGCTGGTCGATCAGAAAGGTCGGCAGTTCGGCGGTTCGAATCCCTAGCGCCGCGTCACGGAGTGAGCTCCCGTGACTTGTCCCAGCTTCTGCCAACCTAGCAGTTCGAAAGCACGTACACAATGCAAGTAGAAAAATAGGGACCCCTTTGGTGGGAAGGGAACAGTGTTCCGTGCATTTTCGAAGGCGTTTAGTCCTGCCGGCCGCATGACCACGGAGACGTCTTCGGACAGCGCTAGCTCTTCGGCTTTGTAATGGAGATGAGCAGCGCCCCCTAGAGTCAGAAATGATCAGCACTTATGTGCGAGGGAAACCTTTATCTTTACTTAAGGTTGGCTAACTCGA
Organism: Pseudonaja textilis; assembly: GCF_049901715.1. Lineage (NCBI taxonomy): Eukaryota > Metazoa > Chordata > Lepidosauria > Squamata > Elapidae > Pseudonaja > Pseudonaja textilis. The sequence goes on along the minus strand of NC_141992.1, from coordinate 198,194,917 downwards.
ATCGAGACCGGCGAAAACCCGTGCTCAAAAAATGAATTCCTGCACTGCGCAGCAGGTTGATTTAAAATCCGCCTCAAGTCTGTGGTTCCATCATTCAGATGGACAAGGTAATGCGGGATCTGGGATCTGCTGCCAGCTATCCTGCAGCTCGGAGGCTTTATTTCTTTCCCGATGAGCCGTCACGTCACGCTCCGCAAGCAAGCCTCCCCGCAGGCTTCTCCTGGCATTATTTTTGGCCTGGGAGAGCTCACACCATCGTGGAATGCAAAGCAGTTGTGCTTGGAAGTGGGCTTGGGAAGCTCACCTGGTTGCAGTTCCTGAGTACCTTGTACCTGCATTATCTGTTCAAGGTCCTTTTTTCCCCCTCTCCCGAAGGCGTTTGTGGTTTGTATTTTATGGCCTGGCGTTCTTGAGTGCCAAAGTTGAAAGGAGGGGCTTAAAAGGCCTGGCTTTGTGCTTTTCGGTGAATGGGTGGGTGGAGCCTCGAGGCCACCATCTTGTGGTCGCCATCTTGACTTGTTTGAGCTTATGTGATGGATGGCTGAGTCTCTCTCTCTCTCTCTCTCTCTCTCTCTCCTCCTCCTCCCTCCCTCCCTCCCTCCTCTCTCTCTCTCTAGAGGAGAGATGGAGGACGAATGAAATGGGGCCAAAGGCTGCACTGTGGAATTAACTGAACACACTTGCTTCATCGATCCATTTAACTAGCAGAATAGCAGAGTTAACAGGGTTGGGAGGGACCTTGGAGGTCTTCTAGTCCAGCCCCCTGCTCAGGCAGGAATCCCCATTACTATTTCAGACAAATGCCTGTCGAGTTTCTTCTTAGAAAACCCACAATTTCTGGAGGCAAGTCGTTCCACAGATTAGTCAGGTGGCAGAATATAAGTTTTTAGGTATCACCCTGAAACAAGATCTAACATGGGGGGCAAATACTTTAGCCCTAGAAAAAAAGGCTCATCAACGACTGTATTTTTTAAGACTTTTAAGATCACAACTGCCAGAGAGTCTGGTGGTTGCCTTTTATCGAAGCTCTATAAGAGAGCATTTTATCTTACTGCCTCTGTGTGTGGTTTAGGAGTTGTACAGAGGGCACTCCAAAGAGTGATAAAAAGGGCGCAAAAGATCAGCGGATGTCCTCTTCCCTCCTTGGAGGATTTGTATAACATGGGATGTAGAAGGAAGATACAAAAGATCTTGAGAGACCCTTTGCATCCAGGCCACTCGTCGTTTGAGATCCTACCACCAGGAAGACGATATAGAGTGCTGAAAGCCAGAACAAATAGATTTAAACGTAGCTTTTACCCAAGTGCTGTGATCAGGTTAAATGCAGAGTTATGAATCTGGTGGTCTTAACAGATATATATATCCTGGTTGTACAGTTTTTAGCTGTTATTTGTTTTAATTTGTTTTACATTGTTATTTGTATATGTCTTTGGGTGTTGTTCAGTTGTATGTTGTGGAAGAGCACCTTATTTCATCGTTCTCAGGTTTATGAGTACAATGACAATAAATTTATCTTATCTTAGTCCTCCCGCTGCTGTGTTGACATTGGGCCAGGAGGTAGCTGCCCTTCTTCCACCCCAAAAGGTCAAATTCAATGGGATGGGAGACCACCAAGAGAACCCCCCAAGACGATCGGAGGTGCAAAATGCGACTTTTGAAAAAGATGGTGAAGGTTATCTGCAGAGGCTCTCAGTCACCCACGTCATGGTTGTCCCAAAGGTGTTTTTTGAGGAGGCAAGTGGACTTCCTTTGCTTTTCCTTGAAGACGTTTCGCTTCTCGTTCAAGAAGCTTCCTGAGCTCTAGCTTGGAACAGTTCTAACTCAGAACTGAAGAAGCTTCTTGGATGAGAAGCAAAATGTCTTCAAAGAAAAAACAAAGTCCAGTTGCCTCCTGAAAAAGGAGCATCTTTGGTGACAGTTGTGCAGTTCAGCCCCTGCAGAGTTTGTCACTTTCAGCCTCGCACGAGGTGAGGTGCACATCCATCACTGGCAGAGATTAACCAGCATTGTCGGACGTCTCTCTGCCTTGACTTCTTCGGATCAGGGATGGCGGGACCTTTGTATGGGGCCCATCTCAACTGAGGGAGGCCATCACTGGCCTTTCAACCAAGGCATCCCCCTCGTTTTGGAGCCTGAGGGTTCTGACCCAGCTCCCCAAACACGACAGACCCTCTGAAGTCAACTCAAAAGATTCCTTTATTAGAAGCGCCAGGAGCCCTGGCAAAAAAAGTTTCTTTCTTGTCGCAGGCTTACAAGTCTGTCTGGCAGGGGACGTGAAGAGTTGTCTGCTACATCTATTCATCTCTTCCCCCTGCCTTTTATCCCCAGAGCTGGGGTGGGGCTTCGCTAGCAGCAGTGGCTCTTCTGTCCCAAGGACCGGCCCATAGATTTCCCCTGCTCTCCTCTCCTCTGCCTTCTGCGGGTCTCCTCTCCTCTGCCTTCTGCACTTCTGTGCGTCAGGCACTGGACCCAGCTGTTCCTCCTCTTCTTCATCGGCCACTTCCAGACCTGGGAGTCTTTGACTCCCCATCCAAGGGCTGACGGACAGCCCAGGCCCCGCCCATCTCTCTCTCTCTCTCTCTCTCTCTCTCTCTCTGCCAGCTCCATTCTTCTTCCCCCTCGGAGTTCCCAGGTGGCCCTGATTCTGACCCTGACTTCCACACCTCCTCCTCCTCCTCCTCCTCCTCTGATTTGGCTGCTGGAGAGGCCAGCGGCCGACAGGCCACAACACTTTCACTTACAAGTCTGTCCGGCTGGGAGATGAATAGTTGTCTGCCACACCTATTCGTCTCCGCCCCCTCCCTTTGATCCCCAGAGCTAGGGAGGGGCTTTGCTAGCAGCAATGGCTCTTCCGTCCCAAGGACCGGCCCATAGATTTCCACTGCTCTCCTCTCCTCTGCCTTCTGCACATCCACATGTCAGGCACTCGACTCGGCTGTTTCTCCTCTTCTTCGTCAGCCAACTCCACCCCATCTGAGGGCTTAGGCTCAGGCTCTGCCTCTGCCTCTGTCTCTCTCTCTCCGCCAGCTCAATTCCCTCTTCTGCCTTGGCGCTCCCAGGTTGTCCTGATGCTGACCTTCATTCTCACGCTGCTTCCTCTTCCTCCTCTTCCTCCTCCTCATATTTGGCTGTTGGAGGCACCTGCTGCCGACAGGCCACAACACAGATAACCCCTCCATCGCGCTTACATGGGGACAGTCTGCCCCCCATCCAAAAGTATCTTAAGAGGGATGGATGGAGATGGGATCCAGACGCCACCTGGATTAATTCGGCCTCTCTTACTTGGAGATGGTTGCTTAGGTAACAGCTAAGACACCAGAGAGGAGCTGCTAATTAAAATTCACTCCCCCCACCCCGAGTAACGGCTGTTTTGCTCAAGCACTCCTCTGCAGGATGGCGGGATACTAGATCACGTGCCGGCAGTCCGGTCCTCGACTTACAACTGCAATTCGAACCCCAAATTTCAATTTCACCAAGCAAGACACCCGTGGAGTGAACTTGGCGCCATGTTGTGACCTGGCTTGCCCCAGTTACTAAGCGAATCCCTGCAGTTGTTTTAAGTGAGTCCCGCAGCTGTTAAGTGAATCGGAAGGTTGCAATGGGGGGAAATCACATGACACACACCCCCCCCCCGGTCTGGGACCCTGCAACCCTGTCCTAAGTACGAGCCAGTGACCGAGCATCCGAATTTGGGTTGTGTGAACTTGGGTCATGTGGGAAAAAAAAGCAAGTCGTGTTTGGGTTTTTTTTTTTCCCCTCCGTGCAATTTTGAACGGCTGCTAAATGAATTGCGGTAAGTCGAGGACTATCTGCGTTTGATTCGGGAACCCTTGGAGGAATTAGCCCAGCCTCCTTGATTCCCTCACACCTGGCATAGAAGTGGACACTTCATTCTTGAGCCGTGTCTCCATTGCTAGATGTCAACTCAAAATATTTCTAAGGTCTTTTGCCAACAGAAAGTGAGCGGGGAACGGTGCAGCTGCTTGCAAACCGAAAGCGCATTCCATAAATGTTTTCAAAGATGGTAACTAGGTGACCGAAGTTAAAAGTCTAACTGCAAAATTCTAACTGGAGAGCCTGATTGATGACTCTGGGCTAGGGAGGTGTCCCATTGAAGAATATAAATTACGATACACCCACAGAGTGGAGGGAAAACCAGGGTCAAGGGTGACAATGAATGATGTATCTCAGAGTCAGTTACACCCAGGCAGTGCCGGATATGTTAACTCCCAATAAATCCTTTTGAAGTTTTGGAAGTTTGGCTGGAGACTCAGGATTTCAATGGGAGGAACTGCCCGAATCTTGACACCAGGATGTTTGCTTCAACTTGGCTGGTCGCTATATATTCCTGTTCGAATGCACCTTCTTGGCTAGAATAGAATGGGATGGAATAGGAATAGAGAGAGGAGAGGGCAGGAGAGGAGAGGAGAAGAGGAAGGGATCTTGGAGAATTTTTAGTCCAATCCCTGCACACGCAGGAAACCCTATACTACAGTATTTCAGACAAGTGGCTGTCGTCTTAAAAACTCCCAGTGTTGGAACACTCACACTTTCTGGAGGCAAGTTGTTCCACAAATTAAACTGCCACTAAACTGCCATTAAACTGTCAGGAAATTCTTCCTTATTTCTCGGTTGCTTCTCTCCTTGATTAGTTTCCATCCATCGCTTCTTGTCCTGCCTTCTGGTGCTTTGGAGAATAGCTTGACTCCCACTTCTTTGGGGCAGCCCCGGAGATATTGGAAGACTGCTATCATGTCACCCTTAGTCCTTCTTTTCATTCAACTAGTTCAGGGGTAGGGAAACTTGGCTCTTTTATCACTTATGGACTTCAACTCCCAGAATTCCTGAGCGAGCCGTAAAAGGTTCCCCATCCCTGGCCTACTGGTTTTTCAGTTGTGAGGGAAATCCATTTTTTGACTGGAATGGGACTGTTTAATAAACCAGTAGGCCAGGGATGGGGAACCTTTTATGGCTCGCTCAGGAATTTTGGGAGTTGAAGTCCATAAGTGATAAAAGAGCCAAGTTTCCCTACCCCTGAACTAGATCAAGGAGTCTTCAAACGTGGCAAGTTGAAGACTTGTGGATTTCCAGCTCCCAGAATTCCTGAGCTAATATGACTGGAGGAGGAATTCTGGGAGTTGAAGCCCACAAGTTGAAAGTCTGGAGATCCCCAGTGTAGACAACAGAGCTCCACTGCAATTACAGCTTCTCCATTGCATTAGGTCAAGGGTCTTCCAACTTGGCAAGTTTAAGACTTGTGGACTTCCAACTCCCAGAATTCCTGAGCTAACATGACTGGAGGAGGAATTCTGGGAGTTGAAGTTCACAGGTTGAAAGTTTGGAGACCCCTGGTGAAGCCAACAGAGGAAACAGGACTCCACTGCAATTACGGCTTCTCCATTGCATTAGGCATTCAAACTTGGCCAGTTTAAGGCTTGTAGACTCCAACTCCCAGAATTCCTCAGCTAACATGACTGGAGGAGGAATTCTGGGAGTTGAAGTCCACAAGCCTTTAAAAAAACTGTCAAGTTTGAAGACACCTGGTATAGGGTCTCCTGCTTGAGCCAGGGGGTTGGACTAGAAGACCTCCAAGGTCCCTTCCAATTCCATTATTCCTAATGTGGGAATGCGACATTCCCCCGGCTCTGTGTGGCATCTAACAGCCTCTGCCATATCCTTCAAGAAGGGCAAGGTTGTTATTATGGAATCTGGGCATTTCTCCAGAGGCGCCTTCCTTATTTAAAGAAAAATGACTTGCATCTCTGGTCCTAGAAGGGCTTTGCTCAGCTTTTCCTGCTTATTCGGGTTTTGAAGAGGTGGTGTATGTGTGTGTGTGTGTGTGTGTGTGTGCAAGCGCAGAGAACATGGGCTGCTTCTCGGGAGCGCCTGCAGACCACGAGCTCATGGTGAAGCTGGAGGGGAAATCCAGTTGCGGGTCGAAATTGTGTTATTAGGAACTTGGAGAATCTGTGACCCAGATAGCAGTCACAGGGCACACTCGGTCACGTGCTTGTTTGCAGGCCTTGCCTTCCGTTTGGGAAAGCGGGAACTGAGTAGGTCTAGTCCAGTGATAGCTAACCTTTTCATCGTTGCGTGCCGAAAGTGTGTGCGTTCATAATGCAGTGCGTGCGCATTTCATTACCAGTCTAGGTAACATCATCAGTGTTAGAAGGGAGGGAGGAGGGTGTGCAGGGGCTACAATTTCTTTTTAGAATAACAGAGTTGGAAGGAACCTTGGAAGGTCATCTAGTCCAGGGGTCGCCAGCCTTTTGGACCTCAGGGACCACCAAACTCATAATTTTAAATCCCAGGGACCACTAACCGGTTCTGTGGGCGTGGCCTAATTTGTGGGTGTGGCTTCGTGGTCATGTGACTGTCTGGGCATGGCTTGTATGCAAATATTATAAATATTTTTATAAATATTGAATTTTTTTATTAAAAAAGAGCAACTTTTACCCAAAATCAGGCAAAGCAGGCAGGCAGACAGAGTTGCTCATAGAATCATTCAGTGATCTATCTATCTGCCATTGGCTAGCTCAGTCTGTCACATAAAATTTGCTTGCAAGCAAACTCATAAAATTAACTCACAACACACCATGTTTGTAAACATTGAATTTTTTTTATTAAAAAGAGAACAACTTTTACCCAAAATCAGGCAAAGCAGGCAGGCAGATTGAGTTGCTCACAGAATCATTCAGCGATCGATCTACCTGCCATCGGCTAGCTCAGCCTCTCAAATTTGCTTGCCGTGAGCCTGCGCTGAATTTGCTTGCAAGCAGACCTTCAGTCCTAAGGGAGGTTCGGCTGTACTTACAAGCAGAGCCGAAGATCTCAGGACTACCTAGAGAGCAAGAAATCCAACCATGTCCTGCTTCCGACCTAATCTAAATCTCCCGGCACAGCAGAACAGCTGATGGTCGGAAAAAGGAAAAATAGCAATTTAGCAGGCAAGTTTGTCGGGTAAGGAGTGAGCGGGCGGGGAGGTTTTCCTTGGGCCATGTGGGCGGCGCAGCCTCATGTTGCTGCACAGCCTGGATTAATTACTTTAGGGGGTGCTCTGGGGGCGAGATTTCTCTGCGGCCCACCAAAATTTTGCACGGCCCACCGGTTGGTGACCGCTGTATAATCTAGTCCAACCCCTTGCCCAAGCTGGAGACCCTATACCATTTCAGGCAACTGGTTGTCCAACCTCTTCTTCAAAACCTCCAGGGATGGAGTGCTTGTTAGGGATACACCCTAGACAGAATCTAAAGGGCAGTCAGGCAGGCAGGCAGAATATGTGAGATAAACGTTATATGTAGCTTACACTCAGTAAACCAGATACACAGTGCCAATTAAAATAGTTTTATTCCAGCAAGAGTTAAAGCATAGTCAAAACAGTCCATATATCATTCACTTAGTTCAGTCTGTCCAGGGATTATTCAGTTGCAAATTCCAGTGTCGAAAAAGAGAGGTCAGTACACTTACAAATATCAGTCCGGTGATATATCTTCTCGCAGTAGAGAGATATGGAGAACTCAAACTCCTCTCTTCTTATCAGCAACTCTTCTAACAAACCATCAACGTAATCCAATTGCCAGCAAACCGTCAGGGAATCGTCAGCAATCAATCAAGTTGTCTTGCTCCCTCTTATGGTGGTTTCACACCACACCCAAAATTACATGCTTTGCGTTTAAAGTGACACACACTTAAACTAACAATCATAGCTTATATATATTATTTTACCCAAACTACGTTAGGTGACCTATGTTACCTAACAGTGCTCACAACTGGTCATCTCCTTCAGGGTTGGGCTTCTGGCAAACCTTCCCTGAGAAGATCTAGAAGTACGTTGGTTATTTCTGAAGAACGGATAGGTGGGAGATGCAACGCCCTCTGCACAATTTAATTAAGCCAATTGTGTTATTTCTTGCAGTTAAGGAGACCTTGATGGTCTGCAGTGCATAGGCTGAGCAAAAAATGGCTCCTTCCCCCCCCCCAATTATTATTTTTTTGAGTGGGGAAAATAACTTTAATTCCCATCCCCTTCTTGAAATGCTGGGAAAGAAATATTTCCGGGCAGCGCGGTATTTACGGGCCCGTGTTTTTCTGATCTGCCCTCTTTTGCATAGAACGTCCAAGAACGGTGTTTTTATTTTGCAGGGAATAAATTGGTCGCTTTCATCCGGAAGTTGTCCGGGGTATCAGTCAAGCTTTGGATTTGACTTTGGAGTTTGCCAAGATTTGCCAGCAAACCTCCTTCGACACTTGAGGAGTAATTTTGAAAAAAAAAAGCACAAACAAAACCAGTGAATGTTTCATGATCCATCACCAGTTGGAGAAATTTCTCTCTCTTTTTTTTCCCCCTGTAGGGTGGCTTCCTGTTTCTAACAGCTTCGCTTCATTGAATTTATCATTTGCTAGTTTGGTTTTTCGCGACTTCTTCTCCCAAAAGGAAGGAGTCAGATGTCCAGATGAAACAAGCTGAAACCATTTGTGACCAGTTTTGGTCACCACACTATAAAAAAAATATGTTGAGACTCTAGAAAGAATGCAGAGAAGAGCAACCAGGATGATGAGGGGACTGGAGGCTCAAACATACGACAAATATTTGCAGAAACTGGCTAGTCTAGGGAAGAGAAGGACCAGGGGACATAGGATAGCGGCCTTCCAGTATTTGAGGGCTGCCACAAGGAGGACGGGGTGGGTGGGTGGTCAAGCTATTTTCCAAAGCACCCAAAAGCCAGACAAGGAAGAATGGATGGAAACTGAACAAGGAGAGATTCAACCTGGAAATAAGGAGAAACTTTCTGACGGTGAACCCATGAAACAGAAGTTACCTTCAGAAGTTGTAGGAGTTTCATCACTGGAAGCTTTCAAGAAGAGACTGGGCTGCCATCTGTCAGAAATAGTGTAGAGACTCCCGCTTGGGTGGAGGGGTTGGACTAGATGATCTACAAGGTCCCTTCCAACTCTGTTAATCTGTAACATGTATCTGTTCCTCTCTTAGCTGCACAACCAAAGCTCGGCCGCGGGAGGCCTGTTCAGTTTTAGTTTAGCATCCTGAAGCTCCTGCACACACATTTCATTTTATTTCTTTTATTTTGCAAGGGTATCCAGATGAGGAGTTTTGTCCGGGCTGCGGATATGTTGGATTAAAAGAAATTTGAAATGCAAGGCTTGGATTTAATGAGATGCCGGGGGTCCTGGTCTTAGCAACCGTTTGAGTATTGGCCATCCAAAACAGTGAAAACAGTTAACCAGCAGAACCACTTGCCACCAGAAGTTGTGGGTGCTGCATTGCTGGAGGTTTTCAAGAAGGGATTGGACAGGCATTTGTCCAGAATGGTGTAGGGTCTTCTGCTTGGGCAACGTGTTGGACTAGATGACCTCCAAGGTCCCTTCCAACTCTCTTCTTCTGGACCAGTAGTCCTCGACTTAGGACCACAATTAAGCCTGACATTTCTGTTGCTAAGCAAGACAGTTGTTAAGTGAGTTTCCCCCCATTTTATGACGTTTCTTGCCACCGTTGTTCAGCGAATCCCTGTGCTTGTTCCGCTAGTAACCTGGTCGTTAAGTGAATCTGGTTGCCCCATTAATTTCATTTGTTGGAAGGTTGCAAAAAGGGATCAGGTGACCTCTGGGACAAGGCCGACGTCATAAATATGAGCCAAGCGTCCGAATTTTGATCACAGGGTTGCTGCAAGGGATGTTAAGGGTGAAAAACGGTCATAAGTCACCTTTTTCAGTGTCGTTGTAACTTTGAATGGTTGCTCCACCAACTGTTGTAAGTTGAGGACTACCTGCATTCTACATGCACAATCTGGTAAGGTGAGTTGTGTGTCGCCATGAGGCTAAGCTGAAAGGGGTAGTTTTTAGCACAGAATATCCCAAAACCAATGGATGGGATGGGATGGGATAGGATAGAGTTGGAAGCGACATTAGAAGTCTTCTAGTCCAGGAGTCGCCAACCTTTTGGACCTCAGAGACCACCAAACTCATAATTTTAAATCCTGGGGACCACTAATATGAATTTTGACTGATGGTGGCTTTCTGACATTGGTGGGAGAGAGTGAGAGAAAGAGAGAGAGTGAGCTGGTCCAATCTCTCTCTCTCTCTCTCACTCTCTTACTCACACACACACACAAGCAGGGGTGGGATTCAAATTTAACAACCGGTTCTGTGGGCATGGCCTAATTTGTGGGTGTGGCTTGGTGGTCATGTGACTGGCTGGGTGTGGCTTGTATGTAAATATTATAAATATTTATGTAAATATTGGATTTTTTTATAAAAAAAACAACTTTTACCCAAAATCAGGCAAAGCAGGCAGGCAGATTGAGTTGCTCGCAGAATCACTGATTCACTCAGAGATCTATCTATCTGGCATCTGCTATCTGAGTCTGTCACATAACATTTGCCTGCAAGCAAACTCACAAAGTTAACTCACAACACACCATGTAAATACTGGATTTTTTTATGAAACAAAGAGCAACTTTTACCCAAAAATCAGGCAAAGCAGGCAGGCAGATTGAGTTGCTGGCAGAATCACAGATTCACTCAGAGATCTATCTATCTGGCATCTGCTACCTGAGACTGCACGGACTAGAAGCTTCAGGCTCAGCTCTGCTTTTAGATTAACTAGAAAGCAAGAAATCCAACGTTTTCCTGCTTTCTAACTAATCTAAATGTCGCGGCACAGCAGAACAGCTGATGGTCGGGGGGGGGAAGGAAAAATAGAAACTTAGCAGACAAGTTTGCCAGGTAAGGAGAGAGTGGGCGGGGAGGATTCCCGTGGGCCATGTGGGCAGTGCAGCCTTGTGTTTCTGCACAGCCTGGATTAATTGCTTCGGGGGGGTTGCTTTGGGGCTGAGATTTCTCTGCGGCCCACAAGGGCCACGGGCCACCAGTTGGCGATCACTGTTCTAGTCCAACCCTTTGCTTAGGCAGGAAACCTATGCCATTCCAGACAAATGGTTATCCAATCTCTTCTTTAAAACATTTCATGACCCAACTAGGTAACATCATCAGCGCTTGAAGGGAGGAGGGTTTGCAAGGAGGAGGAGGAGGAGCAGCAGCAGCAAGCTTGGTGATTTTCTTACAGACATTTTATTTTCCAACTAGGTAACATCATCAGTTCTAGAAGGCCGTCGGTTTGCTTGACACTCCCTTCCAGCACTGAGGATGTTACTTAGCAGGGTCATGAAACGTCTGCAAAACAACAACAGCCAAGCTCATTGAGCACCAGGGACTCCCCATTTCGACCCTGAGCTACAAAGATTCTCCTTTATTGATATTTTTATGTCTGTCTCTTTTATAATCTGTAATCTGACCCTAATCGCTTTATAGGGGGAGATAGGTGACATAAGCAGGTAACAAACGAACAAAAAATTCTTTTCTCTGATTAAAACAGTCTCTGTGTCCTCTGTGGAATTCTGGGATTCTGTGGAATTTTGTGTCATCGGGGGATTCTGGGAGTTGAGGTCCACAGACTTGAAAAGCATCCTGTCTTGGGGGATTCTGGGGGATGAAATCCGCCCATCGGACACATCGCTAGCTGGGAAATTCAGGAAGCTGTAGTTCACCCACTTAAAAGCATGCTGGCTGAGGAATTCTGGGAGTTTATCATTTTATTATTTTATTTTATTTTACTTTATTAGTTTATTTTATTTTACTTTATCAGTTTATTTTATTTTACTTTATTATTTTATTTTATTTTACTTTATTTTATTTTATTTTATTTTACTTGATCAGTTTATTTTATTTTACTTTATCAGTTTATTTTACTTTATTTGAGTTTATTTTATTTTACTTTATTAGTTTATTTTATTTTACTTTATTTTTTTATTTTATTTTACTTTATTTTATTTTACTTGATCAGTTTATTTCATTTTACTTTATTAGTTTATTTTATTTTACTTGATCAGTTTATTTTATTTTACTTTATTAGTTTATTTTATTTTATTTTATTTTATTTTACTTCATTTTATTTTACTTGATCAGTTTATTTCATTTTACTTTATTAGTTTATTTTATTTTACTTTATCAGTTTATTTTATTTTACTTTATCAGTTTATTTTATTTTACTTTATCAGTTTATTTTATTTTACTTTATTTTATTTTTATCTTTATCTTATTTATCTTATTTTTATTTATTTTATCAGTTTATTTTTATGCTTTTTTTTATCAGGTTGTTTTATTTTATTCGTTAGATTTAAGTTCTAACTACCTCATCTTGTCCTCTGTGCTGGGATACCCATGCTACATTTTGGGACTGGTGCTTGCTGTGTGGATTTTAAAAAAACAACCCTGCCCTTCGATGGTTTTTAATCTCTCAAAACCTTGGAGTAGGTGGGAGGCCGAGGCCTTAGCGCCCTTCAATTTCCTCTTAATTGAGGGGGGCTTAAGCTGCAGCTCTTTTGAACAAGGGAGGGGAATTGAAGCCGCAGTCCCCACGTGGCCCCTCACCAAGCTCTGGTCTTTGCATAATCTCATCGGCCTGAATTAATCTCCCTTTTATGGAAGTGTCAAGAAAAGTGGGATGATGGCTGGGTTGGGGATACAGAGCCGGGAAGGAGAATTGTGTGTGTGTGGGGTGTGTGTGTGTGTGTGTTGTTTCGCACAAAAGGATTGATAAGACTTTGGAGACAGAAATTTGAAAGCCGGAAGAATTGACTACGTCCCCGTCCCCTCCCTTCCTCCTCAGCCAAAGACGATAATTGATTTCCAAATAAAAAAAGGAATAAATCTTTAAGTCGGAGGTGGGGGGGGAGAGGCCTGTCCCATCGTGGCACAGCAACTTCCTTTTAGGAGGTTTGGAGTTTTTAAGGCGGGATGCCTTAAGGGGGAAAAGGAGAAACGAGAACGTTTTGTAGCTCAGGGTTGAAAATGTAGGACCCGTCGGTGCTTTTCTTGCAGAGCTTTCGTTACCAGTCTAGGTAATATCAGCATTGCTAGAAGAGGAGGAGGAGGAGGACTTGGTGGTCTCTGAGCTTGGCGGTTTTCTTTCAAGCGTTTCATTACCAATCGAGGTAACATCATCAGTGCTGCAAGAAGAGGAGGAGGAGGAGGAGGGAGGACTTGGTGGTCTCTGAGCTTGGTGGTTTTCTTTCAAGCGTTTCATTACCAATCGATGTAACATCATCAGTGTTGCAAGAAGAGGAGGAGGAGGAGGAGGAGGGAGGACTTGGTGGTCTCTGAGCTTGGTGGTTTTCTTTCAAGCGTTTCATTACCAATCGAGGTAACATCATCAGTGTTGCAAGAAGAGGAGGAGGAGGAGGGAGGACTTGGTGGTCTCTGAGCTTGGTGGTTTTCTTTCAAGCGTTTCATTACCAATCGAGGTAACATCATCAGTGTTGCAAGAAGAGGAGGAGGAGGAGGGAGGACTTGGTGGTCTCTGAGCTTGGTGGTTTTCTTTCAAGCGTTTCATTACCAATCGAGGTAACATCATCAGTGTTGCAAGAAGAGGAGGAGGAGGAGGAGGAGGAGGACTTGGTGGTCTCTGAGCTTGGTGGTTTTCTTTCAGGCGTTTCATTACCAATTGAGGTAACATCATCACTGTTGCAAGAAGAGGAGGAGGAGGAGGAGGAGGGAGGACTTGGTGCTCTCTGAGCTTGGTGGTTTTTCTTTCAAGCGTTTTATTACCAATCGAGGTAACATCATCAGTGTTGCAAGAAGAGGAGGAGGAGGAGGAGGAGGAGGAGGAGGAGGGGAGGACTTGGTGCTCTCTGAGCTTGGTGGTTTTTCTTTCAAGCGTTTCATTACCAATCGAGGTAACATCATCAGTGTTGCAAGAAGAGGAGGAGGAGGAGGAGGAGGAGGGGAGGACTTGGTGGTCTCTGAGCTTGGCGGTTTTCTTTCAAGCGTTTCATTACCAATCGAGGTAACATCATCAGTGTTGCAAGAAGAGGAGGAGGAGGAGGAGGAGGAGGGGAGGACTTGGTGGTCTCTGAGCTTGATGGTTTTCTTTCAAGCGTTTCAATACCAATCGAGGTAACATCATCAGTGTTGCAAGAAGAGGAGGAGGAGGAGCTCTCTGAGCTTGACGGTTTTCTTGCAGATGTTTAGTTAACAATTAGTTAACAATTGAGGTAAACATCAGTGCTGCAAGAAGAGAAGGAGGAGGACTTGGTGCTCTCTGAGCTTGGCGGTTTTCTCGCAGATGTTTCATTACCGTCTAAGGTAACATCATCAGTGCTGCAAGAAGAGGAGAAGCAGAGTTAGGGTGCTTCACATGTTCACGTTCTTCATATGTTTTAGCCTCCAGTCCCCTAATCCTCTTTCTTGCTCTTCTCTGCACTCTTTCTAGAATCGCAACCTCTTTTTTTTACATCGTGCCCTTACCAAGGCCCTTCTAAAGTAGAATTAACGCTTCATCTGATCTTGATTCCATCCCTCTGTTGATGCAACCTAGGATTGCATTGGCTTTTTTTTTTGGCAGCTGCCGCACACGGCTAGGCTCCTATTTAAGGGGTTGTCTTCTGGGCTCAGTTGAGGTCGTTAAGTCGAGAACTCCCTGCATTTACTTCCTGATAACCCTGGAAGCAGAAGGTGTAAAGGCCGGCCGTAGAAAAACAGGAGAAATGGGACACTATATACATAACTGTCTCATTTAGCAACAGAAATGTTGGGCACAATTGGGGTCGTTAAGTTGAGGACTGCTTGCCTACCACGTTCAACCCCTGCTGGTTGTGCCGGGCAACTGTTGCAACCCCGTTCTCCTCCTTTGCAACTTTGGGGGTTTCTCTTGAGCCTTGTCTGAAACGCCATTCAGAATAAAGATGTCACCTTTGGAAGCCATACTGAAGATTCAGTGCTTCCACGCTGCCACATAACCTGAGAAAGTGGGAGGGGGGTGGATTCAATTGAGCAGCTCTAAGTAGACGAAATAAAATTATTTTGTTAGTTAGAGTAGAGTAGAGTAGAATAGAATAGAATAGAATAGAATAGAATAGAATAAGGAAGAAAGGAATGGAATGGAATAGAATAAGGAATGGAATTAGAGGAGTGGAGTGTAGAGTAGAGTAGAGTAGAATAGCATAGCATAGCACAGCACAGCACAGCACAGCATACAATAGAATAGAATAGAATAGAATAGAATAGAATAGAATAGAATAGATGAAGGAATAGAATAGAATATAGGAGTAGAGTAGAATAGAGTAGAATAAGGAATAGAACAGAACAGAATTCTTTATTGGCCAAGTGTGATTGGACACACCAGGAATTTGTCTTGGTGCAAATTCTCTGAGTGTCCACAAAAGAAAAGATACATTCGTCAAGAGTCAAGAATTAAGTACAACACTTAATGATAGTCATAGGGCACAACAAGCAATCAGATAAGTAGGTAGGTAGTTAAATAGAAAGAAAGAAAAAAAAAAAAAGAATAGAATTCTTTATTGGCCAAGTGTGATTGGACACACAAGGAATTTGTCCTGGTGCAAATGCTCTCAATGTACATGAAAGAAAAGATATATTCGTCAAGAATCATCAGGTACAACACTTAATGATAGTCATAGGGCACAACAAGCAATCAAATCATACTAGGAAACAATAAAAATCTTAAGGATACAAGTGACAAAGTTACAGTCATACATTCATAAGTGGGAGGGGATGGGTGATAATGATGAAAAGATTTAATAGTAATAGTAATGCAGACTTTGTAAATAATTGGACAGTGTTGAGGGGATTCTTTGTTTAGCAGAGTGATGGCTTTCCGGGAAAAACGTCCTTGTGTCTAGTTGTCCTGGTGTGCAGGGCTCTATAGTGTCGTTTTGAGGGTAGGAGTGGAAACAGTTTGTGTCCGGGATGTGAGGGGTCTGTAGATATTTTCACAGTCCTCTTTTTGATTCGTGCAGTATATAGGTCCTCCGTGGAAGGCAGGTTGGTGGTAATTGTTTTTTCTGCAGTCCTAATTATCCTCTGAAGTCTGTGGCTTTCCTGTTGGGTTGCAGAATCAAACCGGACAGTGATAGAGGTGCAGATGACAGACTCCGTAATTCCTCTGTAGAACTGGATCAGCAGCTCCTTGGGCAGTTTGAGCTTTTTGAGTTGGCGCAGAAAGAACATCCTTTGTTGTGCTTTTTTGATGACGTTTTTGATGTTAGATGTCCATTTTAGGTCATGTGATATAATAGAACCTAGAAATTTAAAAGTCGCCACTGTTGATACTGTGTTGTCTAGTATTGTAAGAGGTGGACGTATAGGAGGGTTTCTCCTAAAGTCTGCCACCATTTATATGGTTTTGAGTGAGTTCAGTTCCAGATTGTTCTGGTTGCACCACGAGGCAAGTCGTACAACCTCCTGCCTGTATGCAGATTCGTTGTTGTCTCAAATGAGGCCAATCACTGTTATGTCATCTGCAAACTTCAGTGTTTTAACATAGTTAAATGCCATGTGTTCCCTGTTCTTTTCCATTGAAAAAATCAGCCCACCTTCAGATGGTACCACTGCAAAATTCCCATGCAGCAGAATGCCAAGAAGACACTGCGCATTAGTTAGTTCAAGGTCATTGAGTATGTATGGCGCAGGATGAAATGAGGATCTTACTATTCGGATGGATCATTGATTGGGCTATGTGATGTGATGATGGCCAAGGGGGGATGGATTTGTAGTTTGGGAAATTGCAAGGAAGCCCAAAAACTTTCAGATTCGGGATTCCACAGATGTGCCAGTTTACTATCTTAATAAGGGTACTTTTGAGATATGTTTGTCTTGGAGTTACTGATTGGAATGGAGGGTTGTTGCTACTTGACGAGAATTTGATGAATCTGTTGTGACGGCTCTCAAAGGCTTCCACTCATCCCGGCTTGAAAGCAGATGTTTGTTTCTTCCTTGTTTACCGCCAGTGCGTCCCTGTCACGGCGGCCCTTTTATCACCCGCTGGTGGCAGCCGCGAACACCTTTTATTTGCTCGTTGCCTCCTTCCGTCTGGGGGTGTTGGAAAGTGGGCTTCAGAAGAAAAGGAGGCTGTGAAGGGTCCGGGAATGTGACAGCCCTCCCACGTCCACCAAATTCTCTCTCGCCGGCTTCCAAAGGATCCCTTTGATGTGCTAAATATGCACAAACAACGGGGACAGTGGAACAAGCAGAACAAATTCATGGCTTTTTGCAGAAAGGACAAGGGCTAACTTTGTTCTCCTGGTGCATTTTTTCGGTATTTTTCTTTTAACTGCTACAGGCTGAGGGCACGAGAATAGTGAGGAGGGAGCTTCTTAAAACCCAGGCTGTCTCCAGCAATGGTTGAATTGGAATCTAAAAGGCAGTGTTGCTTCGCCTTGGCGGTTTTAACATGGGTGGACTTCAACGCCCAGAATTCTCCAAGCCAGAATTCTGGCAGTCCACAGACTTAAAAGCATGCTGGCTTGGGGGGATTCTGGGAGTTGAGGTCCATCCCTCTTAAAGCCTGCTAGCTGGGGGATTCTGGGAGTTGAAGTCCATCCCTCTTAAAGCCTCCTAGCTGGGGGATTATGGGAGTTGAACTCCACCCATCTTAAAGTCGCCATGATCGGGAAACCCTGCCTTCCTTAGTGCATTGATGCTCAAAAGCAAACCTTCTCAGTTTCGAAGCTTGCATTATCTCTACTTCGGCATGCGCAATGTCTTCTTGGCATTCTGCTGTGTGGGAATTTTGCAGTGGTGCCATCCAAAGGTGGGCTAATATTTTCAATGGAAAAGGAAGGGGAACGCATGGCATTTGCCATAACAGACAGGTTCATGCACCCGGATTGCTTTTATAAATCCTTATGTGCAATCTATGCTTTGGGGAAAAAAAGCCAGAAAAAAAAATTTGCATTTTAAACGAGCTTCTAAACATTCAGAATGTTCCCGAATCCTTTCTGACGCCAGAACTGTGGCAAAATGTCTGGCGTATAATCAATTTTCACTCAGCACGTTAGCACAGAGCTGTCAATCAGGCTTCGCTGGAATTCACCAAGCAGCTATGATAAGACTGTTTTAAAAAATAGTAATAATGGGGTTGGAAGGTGTTTCGAATCTTCATTTTCAATATTCCTGTTGGCCTCCTCTTAAAAAAAAAACAAAAAACCCTTAACTTTTAACATCTCCAAATCTTAAGCAATGGAGTCCCATTTACTTCCTGCTAACCCCGAGAGCAGAAGGCAACGGCTGCGGGTAGACGTAGCCCAGAAATATATTGCAATGAGCCTCTGGTGGGCTTTTTAGCCTTTTCAATTTGTGTAGGGGGAAAGGCGCTCTCATGCTGGAATTTCCCTCTGCAGTGACAACTGACGCTGACCACCCCCTTCCCACCCCCCGGGACTCTGGTCCAGAGGCACTTAAATGGAATTAACGGGAAGGAGACGCGGCTGAATTATTTCTTGGCAGGAAGCCATTAAAATCCCCTGCTAATGAGATTGGCTAAGTTATATCCTAATACAAGCCCAAAATGTATTACCCCAAAATGTTGGAAATGTCAACAAGCTGATGGTACTTTCTATCATATGTGGTGGTTATGCCCAGAGACCGGGACCTATTGGACTAACATTTAAAAAATGGTTGCAGGAAATTACACGACACCAAATTGAAGCTAAAACCAGAACTCTTCCTGTTAGGAATAATTAAAGATCAATACCCCCAAAGAGATAAAATACATTATCTTACATGTTCTAACAGCAACCAGCAGCCAGCATAGCTTTCGCACAAATGTGCAAAGGACCCAACACCCCTCCAGAGGACTTAGTCCAACACAAAATAATGGAATGTGCAGAAATGGACATGCTTACGTTAAAAATGAAAGAGAAGGATTACTATTCAGTCTGCTACACGTGGTGTGAATGGTTAGAGAATAGATAAAAGAAATAAGAAGAGGAGATTAACTATAAGAGACCTTAAGAAAATGATGTGTAGATATGTAAAATATGTAAGTATATAAGATAGAGCTAACTATAGATAGAGATAACGGTTATTGGTTGATGTATATAAAATACATTAGGATTTATAAGATAATAATATTTGTAAATGTCAAAATGCTGTTGAAACTGTGAATATGATTTGTATCGGTAGAAAACACAATAAAACATATTTTTTAAAAAATCCCCTGCTAATGATGACAACGTTCTTAATCATTTCAGCCATGGTTGCCTGGAACCACGGCCCTTCCACCCGAAGCCATTTTGGGAGGTTTTCCTTCAAATCGAGGGGTGCGATTTTCCGTGGGTTTTTTAAAAGAAGCTTTTAACTCGATGGGCGCGGCACCGCCTTGCGTTATCCTGCACTCCGCCGAGCCTGTCTGGTCCCGCCATTTCACAAAGACCCTTCCTAGCAAAAGGCCGTTGGGGTGAATTATGTTTATAACTCGCGCCTCGAGCGTCTCTGGATCCCTCCTTTTTGGGGGTTCAGGCTTCGCTGCCGGCAGACCTGTGGGAAAAACCCATGGAGTTTTCTTCGTAGCGGTATGGAAATTGATAGGCTGTAGCTGAAGGGTTGAACCGTGGGGTACTTTCTGAGCTGGGTGGTTTTCTTGCAGATGTTTCATGACCCAACTAGGCAACATCATCAGTGCTAGAGGGAATGGGGTTTGTGGGGTAAGGAGGAGGAGGATGGTTTTCTTGCAGACGTTTCATGACCCAACTAAGTAACATCATCAGTGCTAGAGGGAATGGGGTGTGCGGAGAGGAAGAGGAGGAGGAGGACTGTGGGGTCCTTGGTGCTCTCTGAGTCTGATGGTTTTCTTGCAGACGTTTCATGACCCAACTAGGTGCCATCCTCAGTACCAGAAAGCAGTGAGGTTAGAGAGCAAACCCCACTTCTCACAGCACTGATGATACTACCTAGTTGGGTCATGAAACACCTGCAAGTATAGCTCAGAGAGCACCAAGGACCCCACAGTCCTCCTTCTCAGTTCTTCTCTTCCTTCCTGCAAACCTCACTCCCTTATAGCCCTGATGTTATTACCTTGTGATGACCTGTTTGGGGGGGGGGGGGGATACAAAAACAGCTCCAATTATCACTGGAGAAAAAACTTCCCCACAAACAGTTGCGAAAAGGAAGAAATGTTGTTCAAACTCAAAATGCATATAAATTATAAATAGGAAAAAAAACAACACAAACCACGCTGAAGCCATTAGTGAGACAAGGCAGGATAAGGGCTTGAAGACGTCCACAGATATCAAAATACACTCACTGGGAAGGAGGCCAGAACTCAGGTAAGAACTGTAAGACTAGAATTATTTCACGCTTTGCTTCCAGCACTGGCCCATGCACAGTTCGTCCTTTTTAAAAAGCTGCAGCCCATGAAGGGGATCAGGGCCCCTTCCTCCCCCATAGACCACACCATTTACGTTTCTCCCTTATCCTCTCCTCCCTGCGTGCCCTAGGATGAAGAGGGGATGGGCCTGGGTCTTCCTCTGATTGCCCAGCCAGCCTGTGCCCTTCCCCAGTTTCGTCCACAACCTCCGGAGCTACATTCCCACTCCCCGTCGGCTGTTCCTTCTCTCCCGTGGAGTCAGATTCTAACGGGGGCATGACATACCTAGTTGGATCACCTGCAAGAAAATGGCCAAGCTCAGAGAGCACCAAGGACCCCCACAATACGGAGATTAAATTTGCCTTTCCCTTTATCCGGGAGACATCTTCAACTTATCCCACAGTTCTGCAGTTCCCCATCATTCTCCCCTTCAAGGACTACCCAGGTCACTTATTCCTGCCTTTGGATCAAATCCGCGAGTCGGAAAAAGGTATCACCAGGTGAGATCTTTGGCTAACAGCACAAGTGTCTCTGCTCTTCTGGTGTGTGTGAGATCCCGACAGGAAGAGACAGCAATTGAAGCAGCAGCAAACAGCTATAAAGCATGGACGGTGGCGGCTGCTGGGGAAATGTTGGAGCTGTCCCTCAAGAGTTGGCCTCGAAGACCCCATGGACACAGTGATGGGTCCAGAAGGCAGGAGCTGGCCTGCTGACAGGCCCCCATCATGGAGGAACCTAACGACCAATTCTGGAGGCTTCCAGGCCAGAAAAGACTTGAGGTTGGGGCTGAGAAGAGTCCCTTTTCTCCTCCTTCCACCCGCTCCATTCTTAAGAGAACATCTTGTGTTTTCCAGAAGGTCAGGTCCACCCACAGGCTGACACAGCTCCGCTGGAGCGAAGGGGTAGGTTGTAGCCTCTCCACGAGGAGGATTTTGCTACATGGTGAGGGGTGCCATTCTGTTCTTAGATCCTGTCGTCGTCTTCTTCTCTTCCTCCGACTTTTCTGCAGGAATCCTTCTGCAGCAGAGTAACAGAACAACAAGAGTTAGAAGAGGCCTTGGAGGTCTTAGAGCCCAGGGGTCTCCAACCTTTTGGACCTCAGGGACCACCAAATTTTAAATCCCAGAGACCCTGGGAAACCCCCCCCCCTCCAAAAAAAAAAGTCTGCAGGAAAATCCCCCACCCTGTTTTCCTACCGATCGATCGTTCTTTATTTGGGATTGCAGGATACCGTCTCCAGCTCCGTTCTCGGGGGAGAGAGAGAGAGAGAGACTTTTGGCTTCATGCAAGGGAAGCAACAGAAGCAGCAGAAGTCTTTCTTTCTCTCCCTCAAACTCTGCCAGAAATGAGTCTTTGTGACATTTGTCGTGCCGATGTAGCCTCTTGGAGCAGGATGCCTTGCAGAGTCCCAAAGACTCATTTCTGGCGGAGTTTGGGGGAGAGAAAGGAAGACTTTGGCTGCTTTCCTTCCACTGGTTAATTGTCCTGACTGTCAGGAAATTTCTAGATTGCTTCTCTTCTTGATTAATTTCCATCCTTGCTTCTTGTCCTGCCCTCAGGGGCTTTGGAGAATAGCTTGACCCCCTCTTTGTATCAACCCCATAAATATTGGAACACTATCATATCCCTAGTCCTTCTCTTCACTATACCAGACAAACCCAATTCCTGCAACCGTTCATCGTCCATTTTAGCCTCCAGTCCTCTAATCCTCTTTGTTGCTCTTCTCTGCACTCTTTCCAGGGTCTCAACATCTTTTTTGACATTGTGGTGACCAAAACCGGATGCCGTATTCCAAGTGTGGTCTTACCAAGGCATGATAAAGTGGTATTAACACTTCACGTGATCTTGATTTTACTTGGCCTTCCAATGCCGTGTTGCCTTGGGCTCCCAAATCAATCAGTAGATGTTAACAGATAATCAGAGTAGGAAGGGACCTTGTAAGTCATCTAGTCCAACCCCCTGCCCAAGCAGGAGACCCTACACCATTGCTGACAGATGGCAGTCCAGTCTCTTCTTGAAAGCCTCCAGGGATGAAGCTCCCACAACTTCTGAAGGCAACTTCTGTTCCATTGATTGATTGTTCTCACTGTCAGAAAAATCTCTCCTTATTTCCGAGTTAAATCTCTCCATTAATCCTTGTCTGGCCTTCAGGGGCTTTGGAAAACAGCTTGACCCCTTCCTCTTCTCGGGGGCAGCCCCTCAAATATTGGAAGACCGCTATCATGTCTCCCCTGGTCCTTCTCTTCACTAGACTAGCCAGGCTCTGCAACTGTTCTTCCTATGTTTTAGCCTTCAGTCCCTCAACATCCTGTTTGCTCTTCTCTGCACTTTCTCTAGAGTCCCAACATATATTTTTATAGTGTGGTGACCAAAACTGGATGCAGTACTCTAGACGTGGCCTTCCTAAGGCTTTACAGATTGGTATTACTACCTCCCTTGATCTTGATTGTATCCTTGTATTAATGCAAGTTAGGATTGCGTTGGCTTTTTTGGCTGCTGCTGCACACGGCTGGCTCCTATTTAGCTTGTCCACTAAGACTCCAAAAATGGACTTCCCTGGGATTGAGGGACTTTTTGGCTTTCAGTGGCCCTGATGTCTTGACCTTGAAGGTCCATCTGGGATCTTCTAACCAGGAATGAAGCCAACCCCCCCTCCTCTTCCAGAATATTGTTGTTTCACCAAGCTCTTCTCACCTGCTGAGGCAAGGGGAAGGATTTAATGTGGCTGGGTTGAGGAAATAAGACACTGTATTTTAAAAAGCTCGTCTTAGAGAAGACAGCAGGATGTTATTAATTTGACAGGCTGGCCACGGGCAGGTAATTGAACATGTAGCCTGTCTTCGGAGCTTCCTTGGTGTTGAGTTGGAGGAGCTGTTCAGATCTCATGGGGAAAGCAGAAATTGAGATATAAGGCAAACCATTCATCTGATGGTCAGTGTCTCTCTCAGCTTTAAGATGAGTGGACTACAACTCCCAGCATTCCCCAACCAGCATGTTGGCAGATAAGGTATAAAAAATATTCCTTATATTGAGCCTGTCATCTGCACCTCTATAATGGTCTGATTCGGTTCTGCAACCCAACAGGACAGACACAGACTCCAGAGGGTAATTAGGACTGCAGAAAAGACAATTACTACCAGCCTGCCTTTAGTCAAGGACCTGTATATCCTGCACGAGTCAAGAAGAGGGCTGTGAAAATATCTACAGACCCCGGACATAAACTGTTTCTCTCAACTCCTTCCCTCAAAACGATGCTATAGGGCACTGCACACCAGATCAAGGACGGTTTTTCCCCCCGAACGCCATCCCTCTGCTAAACAAATAATTCCCTCAACACTGTCCAACTATTTACAAAGTCTGCACTACTATTACTGTTAATCTTCTCATCCCTCCTGATCACCCATCCCCTCCCACTTGTGACTGTATGACTGTCACTTGGTCACTTGTATCCTAACGATCTATATTGACTGTTTCTTAGTATGATTTAATTGCTTATGATACCCTGTGACTATCATTAAGTGTTGTACCGGATGATTCTTGACTCTTGATGAATGTATCTTTTCTTTTATGTACGCTGAGAACATTTGCACCAAGACAAATTCCTGGTGTGTCCAATCACACTTGGCCAATAAAGAATTCTATTCTATTCTATTCTATTCTATTCTATTCTATTCTATTCTATTCTATTCTATTCTATTCTATTCCATTCCATTCCATTCCATTCCATTCCATTCTCCCTTCCCTTCATCTATTCTATTCTATTCTATTCTATTCTATTCTATTCTATTCTATTCTATTCTATTCTATTCTATTCTATTCTATTCCATTCCATTCCATTCCATTCCATTCCATTCCATTCCATTCCATTCTCCCTTCCCTTCATCTGTTCTATTCTATTCTATTCTATTCTATTCTATTCTATTCTATTCTATTCTATTCTATTCTACTCCACTCACTTGCGAGCTGGGTAATATAGTTTTCTCCAAAGCCCCCGAAGGCAGGACAAGAAGCAACGGATGGAAACTAACCCAGGAGAGAAGCGACCTAGAACTAAGAAGAAATTTCCCGAGAATGAGAACAATTAACAACTTTCCTCCAGAAGTTGTGGCTGCTCCCATCCCTGGAGGCTTTTAAGAAGAGACTGGACCGAACTGAAGAAGCTTTTTGGGTGAGAAGCGAAAAGTCTTCAGAGAAAAACAAAGTCCAGCTGCCTCTTGACAAAAAAAATAGCCTCTTTGGGACAAGAGGATTGGACAGCCATTTGTCCGGAATGGTGTGTGTGTGTGTGTGTGTGTGTGTGTGTGTGTGTGTGTGTAGGGTCTCCTGCTTGAGTCAGGGGTTAGACTAGAAGACCTCCAAGGTCCCTTCCAACTCCTGTCATTCAAACCCTTTGAGAGCCAAAGAGTTATCGGCAGTGATCGATAGGCAGGTTTGTCTCTCCCAGGAGGGACAAAAAGAGGAAACAGTTACAGGTGTGGTTGTGTGTGTGTGTGTGTGTGTGTTACATTTGTACTGGATTTACATTTCTGCAAATCCAAGGAAACGAAATCGCTTGGCATTCCCACCCGTACTTTAAAAATAGAAAGGTGTATTAAATGCCAAGAGTATGCCATTTAGAAAAGAAAAAAAACCGCTTCTTTTTCACAGCTACGCAAAGGTTTTTCAAAGAACTTGTGTTTTATTTGTGGAGCGTAACGAGCAGTTGAAAAGCACAGGATTCTGGAAGAGAGCACAGCTGATATTTTTAGGCGTTGACCTTCTGCCTCCTTCCTTGCCTTAATTCTGACCTGGAATTAAAACATAAAACAAAATTACAAAACGCTGCAGCCTGTCATCTTGACTTTCTTTGACCTCACCTTGAAGGAAGCCTCGTGCAAAAACATGTTTCTTGACAATATCACCCCTCATACCAGTGCAAATGCTCACTGGAGGTGCCAGAACCACATAATTATTTTTATTTTTATTTTTATTTCTCTTTCTCTCTCTCTCTCTCTCTCTCTCTCTCACCTTTATATGAAGCTAGATAAATCATATAAAACCAGCCAAGGTTGTCCTTCCAAACTCTAGAGAAATCCCTTTTTGAAGAAAGTTCTAGAATAGTGAAAAGTCTGTATAGATTCTCAGTCTTCCAGGTCTTGGTTGTCTCAAAGGTGTTTTGTTTTTGTTTTTTAAAGAAGCAACTGGACTTTCTGGTTATTTTTTCTTTTCAAGATGTTTCGCTTCTCATCCCCGAAGCTTCCTCAGCTCTGACTGGATGATGGGGAACGGAAGGATAAATGTTCCTTGCAGACAGCTGGTCATTTGCATCCTTTCAGAGGGTCGTCGTGGCCACTTGGAGGTTTAACTGGGTCCTCAGAATCACCCGAGTGGTAGAAATGGTTTCTGCGGCCTGCAGTTTTTTCCTCCGGAAATCTCTACCGCCTTTTAGCGATGCAATTTGGGATGAACGCCCTTGGAATGCTGTGGGAGTAGAAGTGGATTTCCAGAGAAAAAATTGCGGACTGCAGGAACCATTTACACAACTCGGGTGACCCTGAGGAGACAGATAAACCTCCCAAGCGGCCTCAACGACTCACTAAAAGGATGCAAATGACCAGCTTTGTCCGCAAGGAGGATAAATCTTTCTATTCCCCACCGTCATCCAGTCAGAGCTGAAGAAGCTTCTTGGACGAGGAGTGAAATGTCTTCATAGAAAAAAAAAACAAAAAAACCTTAGAAAGTCCCGTTGCCTCTTGGGAAAAAGAAAAAAGCAGCACACCTTTGGGACAAGTCTAAAAAAAACCCCCCCTTCTTATTCAAAGTCTCCAGGCTTCCCGGCCCGTTCGGAGTTGAGGAAGAGAACGGCGTTTATCCCGTTCGACGGTATAGCGCGCACGCAAGGGAGACTTGGCACGGAGCTGCCTTTCTGGAACTTTCTTTCCCCTCTGGCGCACGAGTGGGTGGTGGGCCGGTTAGCCTCTTTGCGGGGCCTGGCGGGGGGGACGGGGACGTCAGCTTCGCCTCTGGCGTTCCTCGGCTCCATGGCGAGCCTCCACAATGGAGAGCGCGAGAGCCGATGCCCGTTTTCTTTTTAGAGAGCTATTTCGCTCTTGGCGTGCATTTCTCTTGGCACGCAGGAGGATTAAAGCCTCGTTTTCGGCAGCCCGGAGCTCCTGCCAGGAGGCCTCCGCAAGCCGCCCCGCCCCGCGTTAGAACAAGAAGGTAATTGAAGGAGCTGCTGGCTGAGTCAGATGTTTTTCGGAGTCTTGCAAGGTTTCAAAGGCCCCATTGATACCATGCCTGACTGGGTACTGCTTGAGCGAAGCGGCAGGAATGGAGAAGCGTTGGTGGAAGTTCTCTTTCTCTCTCTCTCTCTCTTTTCTTTTTTTTCTTCTCTTTCTCACGCACACTCTTTCTCTCTTTCTCCTCTCCCTTCTCACCTCTTTCTCTCCCTCTCTCTCCTCTCTCTCCTTTCTCTCTCTTTCTCACTCTCCTCTTTCTCTCTTTTTCTTTCTCCTCTCTCTCTTCTCCTTCTGTCTTTTCTCTTTTTCTCCTTTCTCTTTCTTTCTCTTCTTTTTCCTTTCCTCTCCTTCTCCTCTCCTCTTTCTCTTTCTCCTCTTTCTCTCCCCCTCTCTCTTTCTCCTCTTTTCTTTCTCCTCTTTTTCTCTGTCTCCTCTCCTCTCTTTCTTCTTTTTCTCTTTCTCTTTTTCTTTCTCCTCTTTTTCTCCTCTTTTTCTCTTTCTTTCTCCTCTCCTCTTTCTCTTTCTCTCCTTTCTCTTTCTTTCTCCTCTCTTTTTCCTCTCCTCTTTCTCCTCTTCTCTCTCTTTCTCTTCTTCTCTCTCTCCTCTTTTTCTCTCTCTCCTCTCCTCTTTCTCTCTGTCTCTTTCTTTCTTTCTCCTCTCTTCTCCTCTCCTCTCTCCTTTTTTCTCTTTCTTTCTCTTCTCTCTTTCTCTTTTTCTTTCTCCTCTTTCTCTTTCTTTCTCTCTCTCTCTTTCTCTTTTTCTTTCTCCTCTTTTTCTCTTTCTTTCTCCTCTCTCTCTTTCTCTCTTTTTCTCTTTCTCTCTCTCTTTGTCTCCTCTCTTTCTCTCGCCTTTCTTTCTCTTTTTCTCCTCTCCTCTCTTCTTTTTCTCTTTCTCACTCTCTCTTTCTTTCTTTCTTTCTCTCCTCCTCTTTCTCTTTCTCTCTTTCTCTCCTCTCTCGCCTTTCTTTCTCTCTCTTTCTCCTCTCTCTCTCTCTCTCTCTCTCTCCCTCTCTCTCTGCCTTCCCACCCTCCCAATGTAAAAGGTTCTTTGAAATGCCACCGGGAATTATGCTGTGAATGGAAGAGGCTTTGGAATTTCACATCCCTCCGCTCTTCCACTCCTCCGGTGGCCGTTCCTTTTCACAAAAGTCCCCAGGGTCTCATCGGGTAATCGAGCCCCCTCCCCCTATTCCCCCTCCCTCTTCCTTCATGTGTGACCTCCATATATTCCTCCTCCTTCGATGACTCCTGCATTTGGGCACCGTTCGCCCTGGCTGACAGGCCTTAAGTTTGCCCTTAAAGAATCCAATCCCTACCCCCACCCCCGCCATCGTGGCATGATAGGGGGGACATGATAGCAGTCTTCCGGTATTTGAGGGGCCACCATAAAGAGGAAGGGGGGTCGGCTTTATTTTTCGAAGCACCAGAAGACCAGACAAGGAATCCTGGATGGAAACTCACCGAGGAGAGAAGCAACCTGGAATTAAGGAGAAACTCCCGAACAGGGAGGACAATTAACCAGAGGAACAGCTTGCCACTAGAAGTTGTGGGTGCTTCTTCATCACTGGAGTCTTTTAAGAAGAGACAGGACAGCCACTTGTCTGAAATGGTACCTAGGTTCTCCTGCTTGAACAGGGGGCTGGACTAGTAGACCTCCAAGGTCCCACCCAGTTCTATTCTGATGGAGGCTGGGAAGATTCCTCTGGAGTTCACCGAAGCCCATTTGTTTCTACGCCGCTTGAATTCTTATTTGCAAAGGTTGCCACCCAATATGGCCAACTGGAATAATAGGTCCCTGGGGGAAAACCCTATTTCTTACCCTCCCTCCTTGGTGAAAATTCCCCATTTATTCCTATTTTGTGTTTTGGTTTGCCCGTCCAGGTCCTGGGCCATCAGAAGAACTTCCTTGGTCACCCTCCAACCTAACGTTTCTTCTCAGCCTTGGCAGATTTAAGATGGGAGGACTTCAACTCCCAGAGTTCCCCAGTCAGCA
This sequence comes from Pseudonaja textilis, assembly GCF_049901715.1. Lineage (NCBI taxonomy): Eukaryota > Metazoa > Chordata > Lepidosauria > Squamata > Elapidae > Pseudonaja > Pseudonaja textilis. Next base: position 198,166,525 of record NC_141992.1, on the reverse strand, counting down.
TTGCCGACATGCTGGCTTCCGGCTCTAGTATTTGGGCAGAGTATTTCAGTTAGTAACTTACGTTTGGGAAGGAGGCTAATGAAGGCTCAATAAGTCTCACTTAGTAGAGCATTAAGATGCACCGGGTTACATCTTCAAGAGGAGACATTTTCATGGATCGTTAAGAGGTGGATTTATAGGTTCTTGTGAGGAGAAGCCATGAAATATTCAAAGGGTATCTCCAGGCAACCGCCTCCAGAGGTTATGCGTGCGCCAAGAGTGGATGTTTTTAAGAAGAAATGGGACATCCATTTGTCCAGAATGGTATAGGGTCTTCTGCTTGAGCCAAAGGGCAGACTAGAAGACCCCACCCCAGTCCCTTCCATCTCTTCATTCTGTTCTGTTATTCTGTCGCTCTGCAAAAAAAATATCTTTTGGGTCACCTCAGGAGATATCTCTAAATTGGTGTTTCTCAACCATGAGAACTATAAGATGGATCTCCCAAAGGTGCTTTTTTCAGGAGGCTACTGGCTTTTTAAATTTTTCTTTGAAGAAGTTGTTCGCTTCTCATCCCAGATCTGACTGGATGATGGGGAGATGGAGGGGATTTGTATTCCTTGCAGACAGCTGGTCCTTTGCGTCCTTTCAGAGGGTCATTGAGGCCACCTGGAGGTTTATCTGGGTCCTCAGGATCCACCTTGAGTAGTGCAAATGATTCCTGCGGTCTGCAATTTTTTTTCTCTGGAAATCTCTACTGCCTTTTTAACTATACAATTTGGGATGAACACTCTTGGAATGATGTGGGAATAGGAATGGATTTTCAAAGTAATATTTTTTGGCCTTTCAGAGGGTCATTGAGGCCACTTGGAGGTTTATCTGTGGGTTCCAGGAACCAGGAGTGCTACCCAGGTGACCCTGAGGACACAGACAAACCTCCAAGTGGCCTCAATGACGCTCTAAAAGGATACGAATGACCAGCTCTCCACAAGGAGTATAAATCCTTTCATTCCTCACCATCCAGTCAGCGCTGAAGAAGCTTTTTGGATGAGAAGCGAAACGTCTTCAAAGAAAAAGCAAGAAAGTCCAGTTGCCTCCTGAAAAAAGCACCTTTGAGACAACCTGGATCACCTGAGAATCTCTGCAGACCTATTAAGATGGGTGGACTTCAAATCCCAGAATTCCCCAGCCAAGAAAGCTGGGAGTTGAAGTCCGCCCATCTTTAAAATTCTCATCATTGAGAAACACTGGCCTCATTGGACCCTGCTTATTCAACGATTGTTCCAGTTGCAGTAAGAACAGTCACAATTCAGAGAGATCGAGAAATAGACCTGAGAAGAAAAGCTGGAGGACATCAGAACCACTTGAGATGCACACTGTGGTCTTTCTTGACCTCTGTTGCTTCTCAACTTCTGGAGGGACCTTCATTTTCCTTCCCAACACACCTGTTGCTCCCACCTTTCCTCCACTCCTCCTCTAGTAACCCCTTTTCCAAACTTTCTCTCCACCCAGGTGGCCCTCACAACGTATCTTCCCATCTTTCAGCTGGGAATTGAAGTCCACCCATCTTAATCTCGCCAAGGTTGAGGGATGTTGACATAACCGCTCAATTCAATCCTCTCATATTGTCCAAATTTGCGGCTGGATTGCCAATACGGTGCAGGGGTCTTGGATCAGATGAGATAAAAGGGAAGATAGCGGTGTTCCCATATCTAAATGGCTTCCAGAATGAAGATGGCAGCCAAGCTATTCTCCAGAGCACCTGAGGGCAGGATGAGAAGCAACGGGTGGAAACTCATCAAGGAAGGAAGCAACCTGGAATTAAGGAGGAATTTCCTGAGAATGAGAATAATTAAACAGTGGAATAGCTTGCCTGCAGATGTTGTGGGTGCATCATTGCTAGAGATTGAGAGAAGGGGGAAGGGGAAGAGAAAGAGTTGGATTGATAGAAATAGAAGGATAGGAAGAAAGAAAAAGGAAAAAAGAAAAAGGAAGGGAAGGGAAGAAAAAAGGAAAAAAGAAAAAAGGAAGGAAGGGAAAATAAAGGAAAAAGAAAGGAAAAGGAAGGAAAGAGAAGGGCAGAAAGAAAAGAGAAAGGAAAGAGCAAGGAAGGAAATAAAGAGGAAGGAAGGAAAAGAAAGAAAGTTAAAAAGGAAAGAAGAAAAGGAAGAAAAAGAAAGGAAAGAAACAAAGAAGGGAAAGAGGAAGGAAAGAAAAACGGAAGGAAGGAAGGAAAAAGGAAAAAAGGAAAGAAAAAAGGAAAAGAAGGAAAGAAAAAGAGAAAGGCAGAAAGGAAAGAGAAACGAAAGGAAAGAGAAAGGAAGGAAAGAAAGAAGGAAGGAAGGGAAAAGGAAAAAGAGGAAAAAAGGAAAAGAAGGAAAGAGAAAAAGAGAAAGGCAGAAAGGAAAGAAACGAAAGGAAAGAGGAAGGAAAGAAAGAAAAAGGAAGGAAGGAAGGAAGGGAAAAGGAAAAAGAGGAAAAAAGGAAAAGAAGGAAAGAGAAAAAGAGAAAGTCAGAAAGGAAAGAGAAACGAAAGGAAAGAGAAAGGAAGGAAAAGAAAGAAAGAAAAGTGATAGAATATCCTGTGTGTATACCTGTCATGGCATCTAGAGAGCAAACCCCATAACTTGGACTTATCTTGCCCATTTGCATATTTGTTTTTTCTGCGTTCTATGTTCTATTATTTTACCTTTGTTGTTTAAATTTCCTTTCGATAATCTTCGTTTTTATGGTTTTGAGCTTCCTCGAGTAGCCCTGGGGCGAGACAGGTGGCAAATAAACTTGATAATAATAATTTGGGACCGCGCGAAAATGCTGGGCAGTAGAAATTGAGATTTTTTTTTGGCAAAGGTCTCTCATTCCTCATCCCACCCTTAATTACCTTTAGCTCAGAAGGGCCGATGGGCAGGTAGCTGTGCAATCTTGGTGGATAGATAAATACAGCAGGGATGCTTTTCTCTTGTCGGTCCAATTGTGCGCTGGCTGCTGACGCAGCCGCAATTAAATGTGTTCTTAGAAGCCTCTTAATGCTGTTGGTCAATATATCTTTGGCAGTTGCCTGCAGACATATGGCACCGAGCCCGCACCGAGGCCTTTCAGGGTGACCCAAAGAGGATGACGCAAGTTTGTGATGGAAACCCTGATTAATGAAATGGGATTTTGCTCTCGCCACCGTCATAAATCTGCATCAGTGGGAAAAGGCGAGCAGTCGCTTGGGATGAGCCAGGGAGGATATAGCTTCCCGGCTAGCAAAAGATAACGCGAGAGAATCTTGGAAGTAAGGCAAGAGCAATAGTAGGAGTAGGAGTAATAGTACTAATAACAACAACAACGACAACAATAATAATAATAACAGCAGCAGCAACAACAACAACAATGTGGAAACAACAACAATGTGTGGAAACGATGGAAGATGCCAAGTTTCCATGGATTTTAATTTGATTTTAAATTGGGGGGTGTAATTTGCAAAGGGAAAGGTGCTTTTCCAAAAGCCAACTGGGTCTTGTTGTTGTTTTTTCCTTAAAAATGTTTTGCTTCTCATCAAAGAAGCATCTTTAGTAGGTATGTAGGAAGGAAGGAAGGAAGGAAGGAAGGAAGGAAGGAACTGAAGAAGCTATCTTCTCAGTTCCTATGGAAATTTTCAATCATCCAAGTCATGATTGCCCCAAAGGTGCTTTTTAGTCTTTATTGGGTGTTTTTTTCCCCCTTAAAATGTTTTGCTTCTCAGCCAAGAAGCTTCTTCAATTGAAAGAAAGAAAATAAAGAAGGAAAGAAAGAAAGAAAGAAAGAAAGAAAGAAAAGAGAAAAAGAAAGAAAAGAGAAAGAAAAGAAAGAAAGAAAGAAAGAAAGAAGAAAAAGAGAGAAAGAAAGAGAGAGAAAGAGAAAGAAAGGAAGGAAAGAAAGAAAAAGAGAAAGAAAAGAGAAAGAGAAAGAAAGAAAGGAAAGAAAGAAAGAAAAGAAAGAAAGAGAAAAAGAAAAAGAAAGAAAGGAAGGAAGGAAGGAAAGAAAGAAAGAAAAGAAAGAAAGAAGAAAGAAAGAAGAAAGAAAGAAAGAGAGAAAGAAAGAAAAACTTCTTGGATGAGAAGCAAAACATTTTCAAGAAAAATAATAACCCAAGAAAATCTAGTTGCGTTTTGGAAAAACCATCTTTGGGCATAACGATGACCTGATTAAGAATCTCTTTAGACTTTGGTTTCCTCAAGTTGACTACGAAAATGGAAATATTTCCGAAGTATTTTAGCTTACTCTGGGGAAGTAAGCATTGTACTATGAGGAATCTCTTCCAGCCAGGGATTTCTCTCCAGGAGATCTGCAGTGCAAAACGGATCCGTACATTTTGTCTTTTCTGCGCTCGCCCTTGAAGGCTACCTGGCAGGGGGTCTCGCAGGAATAACTCGAGAATTGGCCATCCGTGGCACGACCAAGAGGAATTGAATTCTGAATTTGGAAAGGAACAAGGGCTGAGAAATAAATGAGTGGACACAGAAGGCAATCCAAGCACAGTGCAGATTAAAAGGTTGTTTGAAGCTCTTTTTCGCAAGGGCATTTGATCTTGCAGTTTTATATTCGCATTAGGTTTGGCAGCGATGGGCAAAGATAAGGAAAAATGGAACCCTTGTTCTTGTGGGATCAGCAGGTCTGCCTTAAGAGCAAACTGGACGCAATTATTATTACTGCTGTTTTTCAGAATGTTGCACTCAGTTTGGAAATGTCTTTGTGGTGTATTGGAGAGACAGGAGAGAGAGGAGAGGGGAAAGAGGAGAGAGAGAGTCCGGGAAAGGGAGGGAGGGAGGGGGGAAGAAGAGAGAGAGAGAGAGAGAGGAGAGAGAGAGAGACCAGAGAGGGAGAGAGAGGAGAGGGTGGGGGGAAAGAGAGAAAAAGAGGGAGGAAAGAGAGGAGAGAGGAGGGGAGAAAGAGTCCGGAAAGGGAGGGAGGGGGGAGAAGAGAGAGAGAGAGAGAGAGAGGAGAGAGAGAGAGACCAGAGAGGGAGAGAGAGAGAGGGTGGGGGAAGAGAGAAAGAGGGAGGAAAGAGAGGAGAGAGGAGAGAAAGAGTCCGGAAAGGGAGGAGGGGGGAGAAGAGAGAGAGAGAGAAAGAGGAGAGAGAGAGAGACCAGAGAGGGAGAGAGAGAGAGAGGGTGGGGGGGAAGAGAGAAAGAGGGAGGAAAGAGAGGAGAGAGGAGAGAAAAGAGTCCGGAAAGGGAGGGAGGGGGAGAAGAGAGAGAGAGGAGAGAGAGAGACCAGAGAGGGAGAGAGAGAGAAAGAGAGAGAGAGACCAGAGAGGGAGAGAGAGTAAAGAGAGAGAGAGAGAAAGAGGAGAGAGAAGAGAGAGAAACCAGAGAGGGAGAAGAGAAGAGAGAGAGAGAGGAGAGAAAAGAGGAGAAGAGAGAGAGAAGACCAGAGAGAGAGAGAGAGAGAGAGAGAGGGGGGGAGCAGAAGAGAGAAAGGAGAGAGAGAAGAGAGAGAGAGAGACCAGAGAGAGAGAGAGAGAAAGAGAAAGGGAGAGGGAGAGACCAGAGAAAGGAGAGAGAGGGAGAAAAGAGAGGAGAGAGAGAGAGAAAGAGGAGAGAAAGAGTCCAGAAAGGGAGGAGGGGAGAGAGAGAGAGAGGAGAGAGACCAGAGAGGGAGAGAGAGAAAGAGAGAGAGGGGAAAAGAGAGAAAGAGAGAGAGAAGAGAGGAGAGAGAGAGAGACCAGAGAGGGAGAAGAGAAGGGAGAAGAGAGAGAAGACCAGAGAGAGAGAGAGAGAGAGAGAGAGAGAGCGGGGAGCAGAAGAGAGGAAGGAGAGAGAGGGAGAGGAGAGAGAGAGACCAGGGAGAGAGAGAAAAGAGAGAGAGAGAGGGAGAGACCAGAGAAAGGAGAGAGAGGGAGAGAAAAGAGAGGAGAGAGAAGAGAGGAAAGAGGAGAGAAAGGGAGGGAGGGGGAGAAGAGAGAGAGAGTAAAGTGAGAGAGAGGAGAGAGAGAGGGAAAAGAGAGAAAGAGAGAAAAGAGAGGAGAGAGAGAGAAACCAGAGAGGGAGAAGAGAAGAGAAGAGAGAGAGGAGAGAAAGAGAGGAGGAGAAGAGAGAAAGACCAGAGAGAGAGAGGAGAGAGAAAGAGAAACCAGAGAGAGAGAGAGAGAGAGAGAGAGAGAGAGACCAGAGAAGTGAGAGACCAGAGGGAGGGGGGAGAGAGCGAAACTAGGAGAGAGAGAGAGAGAGAGAGACCAGAGAAAGGAGAGAGAGAGAGAGGAGAGGACAGAAAGAAAGAGAGGAGAGGAAGAGAGAGAGAGAGAGAGACTGAGTCAGGGGAGTCGTCAAGTGGGGAAATAGTCTGGAATCTGCACATAGGCACAAGCAGGCAGTCTGGGAAAAGAACCTGCTCGGATATCAGCTATGCTCCTTTCCAGAATCCCGTGCTTCCCTCCCTCCCGCCTTGTATGCCAGAAAAAACCCAGGATCTTTGAAAACCTTTTGTGTAGCTGTGGGAAAAAAAAAAAGTACTTTTTCAAATGGCATATTCTTGGCACTTAATGCACCTTTCTATTTTTAGATGCGGGTGGGATGGCAAGCAATTTTGCTTCCTTGGATTTACGTACAGCGCCGATAGTCCTCGACTTCTGCTCACCATTGAGCCCAACGTTTCTGTTGCTAACCGAAACATTTGCTAAGCGAGTTTCTCCCTATTTTAAGACTTTTCTTGCCATGGTTGTTAAATGAATCGCCGCAGTTCTTAAGTTAGGGACACCGTTGCTAAGTGAATCTGGCTTTCCCGTTGAATGTGATTGTCAGAAGGTCGCAAAAGGGGATCATGTGACCCTGGGAAGCTGCCACCGCCATAAATATGAGCCAGTCCCCAGGCGCCTGGATATTAATCACATGACCGAGGGGATGCTGAACGGCTGTCGGTGGGGGGAAATGGTCACACGTCCCTTTTTTTCAGTGCCATTGTAACTTTGAATGGTCATTAAATGAACTGTTGTAAATCGAGGACTACCTGTATTTTGGAGAGAGAGACCAGAGAGGGGGAGGGGGGAGAAGAGAGAGAGGAGAGGGAGAGAAATCAGAGATTGGGGAGAGAGGGAGGAGAGAGAGAGGAAAAAGAGAGAAACCTGAGGTGGGGAGAGAGGAAGAAGAGAGAGATGAGAGAGAGAGGGAGAGAAATCAAGAGAGAGGGAGAGGGAGAAGAGAGAGAGGAAGAGAGAGAGAAACCAGGGAGAGAGAGAGAGGGAGGAGAAAGAGAGGAGAAAGAGAGAAACCTGAGGGGGCAGAGAGGAAGAAGAGAGAGATGAGAGAGAGAGAGAGAGAAGAAATCAGGGAGGGAGGAGAGGGGGGGAGAGGAGAGAGTGAAACCTGAGGGAGAGAGAGAAAGGAAGAAAGATGAGAGAGAGAAATCAGAGGCGGGAGAGAGAGAGTGAGGAGAGAGAAAAATCAGAGAGGGAGAAGAGAGGAGAAGGAGAGAAACGTGAGAGCGGGAGAGAGAGAGGAAGAAGAGAGAGATTGAGAGAAATCAGGGAGAGAGAGAGAGAAACCAGAGGGGGAGAGAGAGGAGAAGAGAGAGAGAGAGAGAGATGGAGGGAGGAGAGAGAAAGGAGAGAGAGAGAAACCAGAGAGGGAGAGAGACGGGGGAGAAGAGAGGAGAGAACGAAAAATCAGAGAGGGGGAAGAGAAAGAGGAAAGAGAGAGAAATCAGAGGAAGGAGAGAGGAGGGAAGAGAGAGGGAGGGAGAAGAGAGAGAGAGAAAAACCCAAGAGGGAGGGGAGAGAGAGAGAGAAATCAAAGAGGGGGAGAGAGAGAGAGAGGGAGAAGAGAGGAAGTGGAGAAGGAGGGAGAAGAGAGAGAGAGAGAAATCAGAGAGGGAGAAAGAGAGAGAAGGAGAGAGAGGCAGGCAGGCAGGCAGACACTTTGACCAAACTAGGGGAGGAGTCAAGTGGGCAATTAGTCTGGAATCTTTACGTAGACACAAACAGGCAAAATCCAATCCTCCTTTGAATGCCGTTGAACCTTATCTAGTCTGGCCCAGCTTGGCGCCCGACACCGTGTCCTTGGATTCTGCTTTCAGCTTTGATGCTCTTTTGAGGTTTAGGACTAGCTTCAAAATGCGGCATTTCACGGGAAGGAGGTAATTTTCTCTCTCTCCTTTCTCTGGGTTTCGAGAAATACCGGAGCGAAAAAGAGCTCGCTTCTGTGGTTAGTGTTTGGCTGCAAACCAGCGGCCCAGTTGTGTTGCATTGTAGTTTCGGTCAGAAGGTCGTTTCACGGCATGAGAAGTCCATCTCAAATAAAAGCTTTCTCAGTTGTATCCTCCAGGTTCTAATTTGAAAGGAGGATTCTGGTAGCCCTAAAGGTATTTTTGTGTGTGTGGCTATTCTAGACTAAACACTAACAACAGTTGGGGAAGACGGCCTCTTTATGACTTGTGGCCTTCAACTCCCAGAATTCCCAGGCTGGCTTAGGAATTCTGGGAGTTGAAGTCCACAGGTAACAGATTAACAGAGTGGGAAGGGACCTGGTAGGTCATTAGTCCAACCCCCCCGCCCAAACAGGAGACCCTACACCATTTCTAACAGATGGCAGTCCAGTCTCTTCTTGAAAGCTTCCATTGATGAAGTTCCCACAGCTTGTGAAGGCAACTTCTGTTCCATGGGTTGATGGTTCTCACTGTCAGAAAATTCCTCCTTATTTCCAGGTTGAGTCTCTCCTTGTTCTGTTTCCATCCATTCTTTCTTGTCTGGCCTTCAGGTGCCTTGGAGAATAGCCTGACCCCCTTCTTCCTCTCTACGACAGTTCCCCCAAATATTGGAAGGCTGCTCTCCTGTCTCCCCTGGTCTTTCTCTTCATTAGACAGGCCAGGCCCAGTTCCTGCAATTGTTCATCGTATGTTTCAGCCTCCAGACCCCATTATTCAACCTCTTGGACTTCAGGGACCACCAACTCATCATTTTAAATATTGCAGACCAGAGACCCCCTGGGAAAATCCCCCCAAAAAAGTCTGCAGGAAAATTCCCCACCTCGTTTTCCTACTGATCAATCATTCTTTATTTGGGATCGCAGGATACCGTAGCTCCATTCTCAGGGGAGAGAGAGAGAGAGAGAGAGAGAGAGAGAGACTTTTGGCTTCATGCAAGGAAAGCATCAGAAGCAGCAGAAGTCTTTCTTTCTCTCCTCAAACTCACCAGAAAGGGTCTTTGTGAGACTTGTCATGCCTCTTGGAGCAGGAGGCCTTGCAGGGTCCCAAAGACTGCGTTCTAAGTGGAGTTTAGGGAGAGAAAGAAAGATTTTGCTGCTTTCACTGCGATGCAGCCAAAAGCAGAAGCGGAAAAGAAGCGTGAGCCCAGTGGCCAGGCCAGATGCGTGGAGCGCCGCGCCATGGGGCAAGATACCCCTTCCCCCTCCCTCCCTCATGTTGTTTGATGAAAGCCTTGTGTTGTATCACCTTGGGGTGATATTTCTCTGCGGACCACCAAAATTTTCTCAACGAACCACCAGTGGTCTCAGGTCCACTGGTTGACGATCACTGTCCTAATCATCCTGGTTGCTCTTCTCTGCACTCTTTCTAGAGTCTCAACATCTTTTTTATACTCTGGTGACCAAAACTGGATGCAGGACTCTAGCTGTGGCCTTACTAAGGCTTTACAGAGTGGTATTAGTACCTCACTTGATCTCGATTGTATCCCTCTGTTAATGCAACTTAGGATTGCATTGGCTTTTTGGGCTGCTGCTGCACACAGCTGGCTCATATTTAACTGGTTGTCATAAAGGCCATCATTCCCACCCCTGCTTCAAAGGCGTTGAAGAAAAGAGATATATTTTACAGTGGCCTTTTTGGTGGGCAATCCTAGAAGCGCTTGGGAGTAGAGAGATGAGAGCGGTCGGTTCCCTAATGGGGATCATTCAATGGATTAGAAAGAATCACAATTACTTTTGCATCAGGATGTGCTTCTGCCATCTTTGAGATAATGCCTAGCTTCCTAAAACTCCATTAAGCCATATTTGAAATCGATTTCTGGAACAGCCCATCATTAGAAGACTTTACATGATGTGCCAACACGGTGTTACTCAATCTTTTTGAAGATGGGTGGACTTCAATTCCCAGAATTCCCCAGGCAGGTTTATGAGTTTTATGGAGCTTGCTGGCTTGGGGAATTCTGGAAGTTGGAAGTCCACGTGTCATAAAAAATGGCCACCTGTAAGTTCTCAGTCCTCCAGGTCATGGTTGTCCCCAAAGATTGCTTTTTCAGGAGGCAACTGACTTCCTTATTTTTCTTTGAAGAGGTTTCACTTCTCATCCAAGAAAATTCTTCAGCTCTGATTAGATGGTGGAGAACGGAAGGATTTATATTCCTTGCAGGCAGCTGGTCATTTGCATCCTTTTAGAGAAATGGTGTTGAGGCCACTTGGAGGTTTGTCTGTGTCCTCAGGGTCTGCCTGAGTGGTGCTCTGAGTAGTGCAGAATACACAGGAACCAGGAGCACCACTCAGATGACCCTGAGGACACAGACAAACCTCCAAGTGGCCTCAATGACTCTCAAAAAGGATGCAAATGACCAGCTTTGTCTGCCAGAAGTATAAACCATTCCCCACCATCAGCCCAGGCTGAAGAAGCTTCTGGGATGGTAAGTGAAACCTCTTCAAAGAAAAAACAGAAAATTTAGGTGCCTCTTTAAAAGCACTTCTGGGACAACTGAAGAGATAAACAAACCTCCAAGTGGCCTCAACGACCCTCTCCCAGAAAGGATGCAAGCGACCAGCTGTCCGCATGAAGGTATCAATCCTTCCGGATTCCCACCATCCTACTCAGAGCTGAAGAAGCTTCTGGGATGAGAAGCTGAAATGTTTTCAAAGAAAAAAAACGAAGCCCAGTTGCTTCCTGAAATAAACCACCTTTGGGACAAAAATGGCCATTGTTTCCTTTCCTTTCGCTCTTAACATTTCTAGCTGAGTGGAGTCTCTCTCTTTTGCAGCGTTTGAGATGCAATCGGGAGCCGGGTCCTCAGAGAGGCAGTTAATGGCTTTTCTCTTGAGGAAGGGGCTGGAAAAATGTAGCTCATTGATTTCCAACGATTTCAGTTCCGAAATGCAAAGTTTTGTAGACGCGGTTAAGCAAACGCGTTCTCACAATTAAGGGAAGAGGAAGATCGAGAGTAACGATAGGACAAACAGTGGAGGCCCTGGCTACTTTTTTTTTTTTTTTTTTGCAAAATGAAAGAGAGGGAGAGCTGTCGGAAACCTGGTGTTGATCGGGGATGAATCGAGGGGGTTGGAAATCAGAGAGGGAGAAGAAAAGAGGAAAGAGAGAGAAATCAGAGGAAGGAGAGAGTGAGGGGAGAGAGAGGGAGGGAGAGAGAGAAATCAAAGAGGGGGAGATAGAGAAACCAGAGAGGGGGAGAGGGAGAGAGAGAGAGTGGAGAAAGGAAGGGAGAAGGAGGGAGGAGAGTGAGAGAGAAATCAGAGAGGGAGAAAGAGAGAGAAGGAGAGAGAGGCAGGCAGGCAGGCAGACTCTTTGACCAAACTAGGGAGGAGTCAAGTGGCAATTAGTCTGGAATCTTTACGTAGACACAAACAGGCAAAATCCAATCCTCTTTGAATGCCGTTGAACCTTATCTAGTCTGGCCCAGCTTGGCGCCCGACACCGTGTCCTTGGATTCTGCTTTCGGCTTTGATGCTCTTTTTGAGGTTTAGGACTAGCTTCAAAACGCGCATTTCACGGAAGGAGGTAATTTTCTCTCTCTCCTTTCTCTGGGTTTCGAGAAATACCGGAGCGAAAAAGAGCTCGCTTCTGTGGTTAGTGTTTGGCTGCAAACCAGCGGCCCAGTTGTGTCGCATTGTAGTTTCGGTCAGAAGGTCGTTCCGCAGCATGAGAAGTCCATCTCAAATAAAAGCTTTCTCAGTTGTATCCTCCAGATTCTAATTTGAAAGGAGGATTCTGGTAGCCCTAAAGGTATTTTTGTGTGTGTGGCTATTCTAGACTAAACACTAACAACCGTTGGGGAAGACGGCCTCTTTATGACTTGTGGCCTTCAACTCCCAGAATTCCCAGGCTGGCTTAGGAATTCTGGGAGTTGAAGTCCACAGGTAACAGATTAACAGAGTGGGAAGGGACCTGGTAGGTCATCTAGTCCAACCCCCTGCCCAAACAGGAGACCCTACACCATTTCTAACAGATGGCAGTCCAGTCTCTTCTTGAAAGCTTCCATTGATGAAGTTCCCACAGCTTGTGAAGGCAACTTCTGTTCCATGGGTTGATGGTTCTCACTGTCAGAAAATTCCTCCTTATTTCCAGGTTGAGTCTCTCCTTGATCCGTTTCCATCCATTCTTTCTTGTCTGGCCTTCAGGTGCCTTGGAGAATAGCCAGACCCCTTCTTCCTCTCTACGACAGTTCCCCCAAATATTGGAAGGCTGCTCTCCTGTTTCCCCTGGTCTTTCTCTTCATTAGACAGGCCAGGCCCAGTTCCTGCAATTGTTCATCGTATGTTTCAGCCTCCAGACCCCATTATTCAACCTCTTGGACTTCAGGGACCACCAACTCATCATTTTAAATATTGCAGACCAGAGACCCCCCCTGGGAAAATCCCCCCCAAAAAAGTCTGCAGGAAAATTCCCCACCTCGTTTTCCTACTGATCAATCATTCTTTATTTGGGATCGCAGGATACTGTAGCTCCATTCTCAGGGGGGAGAGAGACAGAGAGACAGAGAGAGAGAGAGAGACTTTTGGCTTCATGCAAGGAAAGCATCAGAAGCAGCAGAAGTCTTTCTTTCTCTCCTCCAAACTCCGCCAGAAAGGAGTCTTTGTGAGACTTGTCATGCCTCTTGGAGCAGGAGGCCTTGCAGGGTCCCAAAGACTCGTTTCTGGTAGAGTTTAGGGGAGAGAAAGAAAGATTTTGGCTGCTTTCCTTGCGTGCAGCCAAAAGCAGAAGCGGAAAGAAGCGGCCCAGTGGCCAGGCCAGATGCGTGGAGTGCATGGGGCAAGTACCCCCCTTCCCCCCTCCCTCCCTCATGTTGTTTGATGCAAGCCTTGTGTTCCCACGGGCCATGTGGGCGGCACAGCCTTGTGTTCCCGCGCAGCCTGGATTGATTGCTTTGGGGGTGATATTTCTCTGCGGACCACCAAAATTTTTCTCAACGGACCACCAGTGTGGTCCCCGGTCCACTGGTTGACGATCACTGTCCTAATCATCCTGGTTGCTCTTCTCTGCACTCTTTCTAGAGTCTCAACATCTTTTTTTATAACGTGGCGACCAAAACTGGATGCAGGACTCTAGGTGTGGCCTTACTAAGGCTTTATAGAGTGGTGTTAATACCTCCCTTGATCTCAATTGTATCCCTCTGTTAATGCAACTTAGGATTGCATTGGCTTTTTGGGCTGCTGCTGCACACAGCTGGCTCATATTTAACTGGTTGTCATAAAAGGCCATCATTCCCCACCCCTGCTTCAAAGGCGTTAAGAAGAAAAGAGATATATTTTACAGTGGCCTTTTGGTTGGCAATCCTAGAAGCGCTTGGGAGTAGAGAGATGAGAGCGGTCGGTTCCCTAATGGGGATCATTCAATGGATTAGAAAGAATCACAATTACTTTTGCATCAGGATGTGCTTCTGCCATCTTTGAGATAATGCCTAGCTTCCTAAAACTCCATTAAGCCATGTTTGAAATGCGATTTCTGGAACGGCCCATCATTAGAAGACTTTTACATGATGTGCCAACACTGGTGTTACTCAATCTTTTAAGATGGGTGGACTTCAATTCCCAGAATTCCCCAGGCAGGTTTATGAGTTTTATGGGCTTGCTGGCTTGGGAATTCTGGAAGTTGAAGTCCACATGTCATAAAAAATGGCCACCTGTAGAGATTCTCAGTCCTCCAGGTCATGGTTGTCCCCAAAGGTGCTTTTTTCAGGAAGCAACTGGACTTCCTTGTTTTTTCTTTGAAGAGGTTTCACTTCTCATCCAAGAAAATTCTTCAGCTCTGATTAGATGGTGGAGAACGGAAGGATTTATATTCCTTGCAGGCAGCTGGTCATTTGCATCCTTTTAGAGGGTCGTTGAGGCCACTTGGAGGTTTGTCTGTGTCCTCAGGGTCACCTGAGTGGTGCTCCTGAGTAGTGTAGAATACAGGAACCAGGAGCACCACTCAGATGACCCCGAGGACACAGACAAACCTCCAAGTGGCCTCAATGACTCTCTAAAAAGGATGCAAATGACCAGCTTTGTCTGCCAGAAGTATAAACCATTCCCCACCATCCAGCCAGAGCTGAAGAAGCTTCTGGGATGGTAAGTGAAACCTCTTCAAAGAAAAAACAGAAAATTTAGGTGCCTCTTTAAAAAGCACTTCTGGGACAACTGAAGAGATAAACAAACCTCCAAGTGGCCTCAACGACCCTCTAAAAGGATGCAAACGACCAGCTGTCCGCAAGGAGTATCAATCCTTCCATTCCCCACCATCCTGTCAGAGCTGAAGAAGCTTCTGGGATGAGAAGCGAAACGTTTTCAAAGAAAAAACGAAGCCCGTTGCTTCCTGAAATAAACCACCTTTGGGACAAAAATGGCCATTGTTTCCTTTCCTTTCGCTCTAACATTTTCTAGCTGAGTGGAGTCTCTCTCTTTGCAGCGTTTGAGATGCAATCGGGAAGCCGGGTCCTCCAGAGAGGCAGTTAATGGCTTTTCTCTTGAGGAAGGGGCTGGAAAAATGTAGCTCATTGATTTCCAACGATTTCCAGTTCCGGAAATGCAAAGTTTTGTGGCGCGGTTAAGCAAACGTTCTCACAATTAAGGGAAGAGGAAGATCGAGAGTAACGATAGGACAAACGGTGGAGCCTGGCTACTTTTTTTTTTTTTTTGCAAAATGAATCGGTGGGATTTTGGGTTCCCGTAATCCGAGCGGCCAACAAGATTTGGGATTACAACAAGAAGCTGTCGGAAACCTTCTAAAGGTGTTGATCGATATGTCAGAAATGGTGTAGGGTCTCCTGCATAGGCAGGGGGTTGGACCAGATCAGTGGTCTCCAACCAGTGGGCCAAGGATTACTGGTGATCCACAAGAAAATTTTGCTGGTCCACAGAGAATTGTCGCCCTCCCCCCGAGCAATTAATCCAGGCTGGGCAGGAACACAAGGCTGCGCCATCCACACGGCCTGTGGGAACACAAGGCTTGCGTTGCATGCATTGTGAACAACACGAGGTAGTGAGGGGAGTGGGGAAAGGGTGGAGGGGGGAAAGGGTGGAGGGGGGTAACTTGCCCCACGCGCCTGTCCTGGCTGCTTCTTTCTGCTTCTTTCTTCTGCACGCAAGGAAAGCAGCCAAAGTCTTTTCTTCTCTCCCCCAAAGTCTGCCAGAAATGAGTCTTTGGGACCCTGCAAGGCCTCCTGCTCCAAGAGGCTGCGCCAAGTCTCACAAAGACTCATTTCTGGCGGAGTTTGGGGAAGAGAAAGAAAGACCTTTGCTGCTTTCCTTGCATGAAGCCAAAAGTCTCTCTTTACGGACACCTCACATCCCGGACATAAACTGTTTCAACTCCTACCCTCAAAATGACGCTATACAGAGCCCTGCACGCCAGAACAACTAGACACAAGGACAGTTTTTTCCCCGAAAGCCATCACTCTGCTAAACAAATAATTCCCTCAACGCTGTCCAACTATTTACAAAGTGTGCACTACTATTACGGTTAATCTTCTCATTGTTCCTTATCACCCATCCCCTCCCACTTGTGAATGTAGGACTGTCACTTTGTCGCTTGTATCCTTACGATTTATACTGACTGTTTCCTACTATGATCTGATGGCTTATTGTACCCTGTGACTATTATTGAGTGTTGTACCTGATGATTCTTGACAATTTCTTATATGTCCACTGAGAGCATCTGCACCAAAGACAAATTCCTTGTGCGTCCAATCACACTTGGCCAATAATGAATATTCTATTCTATTCTATTCTATTCTATACTATTCTATTCTATTCTACTCTATTCTTCATTCCATTATTCCTCTTCTGTTCTATTCTATTCTATTCTATTCTTCATTCCATTATTCTGTTCCATTTCTATTCCATTCCACTCCACTCCACTCTATTCTTCATTCCATTATTCCTATTCTATTCTATTCTACTCTACTCTACTCTACTCTACTCTACTCTACTCTACTCTTCATTCCATTATTCCTATTCTATTCTATTCTATTCTATTCTATTCTATTCTTCGTTCCATTATTCCATTCTATTCCAGTCCACTCCTCTACTCTACTCTACTCTACTCTACTCTTTATTCCATTATTCCTATTCTATTCTATTCTATTCTATTCTATTCTGAGAACGGAGCTGGAGACAGTATCCTCAATCCCAAATAAAGAATGATTGATCGGTAGGAAAACGGGGTGGGGGATTTTCCTGCAGACCTTTTTGGGGGGATTTTCCTGGTCCGCGGGATTTAAAATGATGAGTTTGTTGGTCCCTGTGGTGCAAAAGGTTGGCGACCCCTGGACTAGATGACCTCTGAGGTCCCTTCCAACTCAGTGATTCTGTAATTCTGTAAGGCATCCTTGTCAGCCACAAGGAATTCACCAAGTTCAGCTGTTAGGCAAGCCAGCTTTTCTTTCAAGATTATTGTCAGGGATTTTCCATGACAGTCCTTAACTTACAACCGTAATGGAGTCTGCCCCGTGATCCTCCCACGTAGACCTACAAGGTCCCTTCCAACTCGGATTATCTCTTATCTGTTACCTGATAGCGGGTAATGGCTCTGTTGGCTGTTTTGGGGGAGGGGCAGGCGGCGACTTAGTAACTGGGTGCGTGGTACAGGTAGTCCTCGACTTACGATGGCTCACATAGCGACCGTTCCAAGTTACAACGACACGCAAAAAAAGGGACTTTAACGACCGTTTCCCCACCTTTGCAGCCTCCCGATAACCAGCGGGAGCAATCTTTGGATGCTTGGCAACTGGTTGCTATTGATGGCCGTCGCTGCGGCGCTGGTCCCCTTTTGACAAGCAAGGGGGGAAACCCAGCCGGATTCACTTAACAACCGTGTGACTCACTTAACAACAGCGAGGGATCCCCTTAACAAATGGGACAAGAGAAGTTGTAAAAAATGGGAGGAAGCTCCCTCAACGTCTGGCTTGGCCACGTAAATTCTGGGCTCAATCCGTGGTCGTAACTTTGGGGGGATTGCCTGTAGTGCGGTCCCACGAGACAACGGCGGGATTTGGAGGTTACCGTTTCGCGGTCAACGGCTCCACGAAAGGGGGAGCAACAGGAGAGGAAAGTGGAGCATTGGGGTGAAAACTTAAGGGGCCTGGACGCAGTTGAGGCCAAGCAGAGGAGCACACAGTGCGAATCTCCGGCGGCTTCCAAAGCCCTCCAGCCTTTTCTCCCAACGCCTGCGTTCCTTGACCTCTCTGAATTGTGACGCTTCCTACTACGTAAGCTGGCTGGGGAATTCTGGGGATTGAAGCCCGCCCATCTTGAAGTTGTTAAACACGGATTCAGACACGGGTAGTCCTCAACTTACGACAGAGCGGGAGGAGGAGGAGGTCTGTGGGGTCCTTGGTGGGTTCCCTACCGACGTTTCATTACCTGACTAGGTAAGATAACCAGTGCTAGAAGGGAGAGGGGTTTGTGGAGGGGAGGAGGAGGGAGAGGAAGAGGAGAGGAAGAAGAGGAGAGAAAGGAGGAAGAGGGGAGAAGAGGAGGAAAAGGAGGACTGTGGGGGTCCTTGGTGGTTTTCCTACAGACGTTTCATTACCTGAGTAGGTAAGATAATCAGCACTAGAAGGGAGAGGGGTTTGTGGAGGGGAGGAGGAGGGAGAGGAAGAGGAGAGGAGGAGGAGAGAAAGGAGGAAGAGGGGAGAAGAGGAGGAGAAGGAGGACTGTGGGAGTCCTTGGTGATTTTCCTACAGACGTTTCATTACCTGAGTAGGTAACATCGTGAGTGCTAGAAGGGAGAGGGGTTTGTGGAGGGGAGGAGGAGGGAGAGGAAGAGGAGAGGAGGAGGAGAGAAAGAAGAGAGAAAGGAGGAAGAGGGAGAAGAGGAGGAGAAGGAGGACTGTGGGGTCCTTGGTGGTTTTCCTACAGACGTTTCATTACCTGAGTAGGTAACATCATGAGTGCTAGAAGGGAGAGGGGTTTGTGGAGGGGAGGAGGAGGGAGAGGAAGAGGAGAGGAGGAGGAGAGGAAGAAGAGAGAAAGGAGGAAGAGGGGAGAAGAGGAGGAGAAGGAGGACTGTGGGGGTCCTTGGTGGTTTTCCTACAGACGTTTCATTACCTGAGTAGGTAACATCATGAGTGCTAGAAGGGAGAGGGGTTTGTGGAGGGGAGGAGGAGGGAGAGGAAGAGGAGGAGGAGAAGAAGGGAGAGAGAGAGTAGGAGGAGAGGAAGAAGAGAGAAGGGAGGAAGAAGAAGATGAAGAGAGAGGAGGAGGAGGAAGAGGGGGAGAAGGAGGACTGTGGGTTCCTTGGTGATTTTCCTACAGATGTTTAATTACCTGACTAGGTAACATAAACAGTGCCCATTGCAAAAAAAAAGGGGCTTCACTTAACCACGGCGTCAAAAAAGCTTGCACAATTGGATAGTTGCCAGGCCACAGGCCACTTAGTGGCTGCCACGACTTAACTCCAGCCTCAGTTTTGGTTATAAATCAAGGACTCCCCACTTTAAAGCTTTTCTAGATTTCTGGAGGTGGTAGAAAAAGGAGACTCATATATGTATGTATGTATGTATGTATGTATGTATGTATACACACACACACACACACACACACACATACACATACATACATATATATTCAGGTAGCTGGAATATATATATCCAGGTAGCCGGAAGCTGATCGGCTTTCCTTTTTCAGGCTCGACATCCGCTCGAGTGAGCATCTCCTTGGCCAAAGCCAGCCTGCATTTAACCCCCCTGGGCAGCTGTGACTCAGAGTTGCTGCTTTCAGCTCTGGCGTGGAGGCAGCCGGATCTCCAGAATAGCATCGTTCGTGCTCCAGGGGTTGTGGGTTAACAGCTCCCTGGGCTTTGGCTTTTGTGTGAGTGCTGGATGAGCTAAGACGGATGGTGCCACCGTAGCTTTTCCGAGCTGCTCAGAGAGAGAGAGGAGGAGAGAGAAAGAGAGAGAAAGAAAAAGGGGAGAGAGAAAGAGAGAGAGAGAGAGAAGGAGAGGAGAGAGGAGAAAGAGTAAGAGAAAGAGAGAGAGAAAAAAAGAGCGACAGGAGAGAGAGGGGAAAGAAAGAGAGAAAGAGAGAAAGAGAGGAGAGAAAGAAAGAGAAAGGAGAGAGAAAGAAAAGAAAGAGAAAAAGAAAGGAGAAAGAGTGAGAAAAAGAAAAAGAGCGAGAAAGGAGAAAGAGTAAGAGAGAGAGAGAGAAAGGAGGGAAAGAGAAAGAGAGAGTGAGAAAGGAGAGAGAAAAAGGAAAATGAAAGAAAAAGGAGAGAAAGAGATAGGAAGAGACAAAGAGAAAGAGAAAGAGGGAAAGAAAGAGAAAGAGAGAGAGAAAAAGAAGAGAAAGAGAAGGAGAGGAGAGAGGACAAAGAGTAAGAAAGAGAGAAAAAAGAAAGAGCGACAGGAGAGAGAGGAGAAAGAGAGGGAAAGAAAGAGAGAAAGAGGAGAGAAAGAAAGAGGAGAAAGAAAAAGGAGAGAGTGAGAAAGAGAAAAAGAGAAAGAAGAGAAAGAGTAAAAGAGAAAGGAAGGAAGGAAAGAAAGAGAGAAAGAGAGAAAAAGGAAAATGAAAGAGAATGAGGAGAGAAAGAGATAGGAAGAGACAAAGAGAAAGAGAAAGGAGAGGGAAAGAAAGAGATGAGAGAGAAAGGAGAGAGAAAGAGAAAGAAGAGAGAAAGAGGAGAGGGAAAAAGAAAGAAAGAAAGGAGAACGAGAAGAGAGGAGAGAGTGAGAAAGAGAAAAAGGAGAAAGGAGAGAGAGAGAGGAGAGAGAGAGAAAAAGAAAGAAAGAAAGAGGAGAGAGAAAGAGGAGAGAGTGAGGAAGAGAAAGAAAGAAAAAGGAGAAAGGAGAGAGAGAGAGAGAGGGAGAGAGAAAGGAGAGAGGGTGTTATTTGGGAAGCCCTGGGTGGCCATTTGACCATCCTGCGCATTGTTAAGGTAATTGCAGAGCCTGGCCCGTGGGATGCCAAGGGTGGGGCATAATTACACGTTTGGGATGGAAAATTTGGGAGGCTTTTGCCAGGAAAGGAAAATCGGGGCTGCTTGAAGCTGGAGAAGTCTCGGCCTAGGCAGGTGGTTGGCATTGCAAAGAGCGGGCAATGGTGGTCCTTGGCAAGCGGAGGTGGTCTTTGGCTGGTTTTGAGGGTGGGGAGGAGTGGGCCGGAGCAGATCCCCTTGGCACCCTTCTCTCCTGGTCCTGCGGGGTCTCCAACCCTGTTTTTTTCTTAAGAGATTAAACAGCCGTTCGTTTGAAACGAGATGCTTGAGCCGGGGGTTGGACTAGATGACCTCCAAGTTCCCTTCCGACTCTCTCCCTCTCTCTCTTTTGGTAATTAATGCATGGAACAGCTTCCCTCCAGAAGTTGTGGCTGCTCCAACACTGGAGGTTTCTAAGAAGAGACCGGACAGCCATTTGTCTGAAACGGTATAGGATCTCGTGCTCGGGCAGCGGGCTGGACTAGATGACCTCCAGTTGCTGTGATTAGGAAGACTAAAATGAGGTCTACTGAAGTGAAGTTTAGAAACATAATTTGGCATCGTTATCCCCTAGACTTATCTATTAGGATTGGCCCAAGGCTGTATTCTGGTATGTTGCACTCCGAGGGGCGTACAGTGTTTGTGCCGTGTGTTCATTTTTAAAAGCAGACTTAACTCCACCACCACCACCCCAAAAAAAATAATGGGAGAAAAGTGAAGGCTAAAGCAGAGAAAATTCCTCTCCCATCTTTGCTTAAAAAAAAAAAAACAAAAAACAAAAATGGAAGTCCTTTGATATCATCAATGGTTGGAAACCAATTCCAACCAACCTGGAATTAAGGAGGAATTTCCTAACAGTGAGGTCAATGAACCAGTGGAACTGCTTGCCACCAGAAGTTGTGGGTGCTTCATCACTGGAGGCTTTAAAGAAGAGACCAGACAATCATTTGTCTGAAAAGGTACAGGGTCTCCTGCTTGAGCAGGGGGCTGGACTAGAAGACCTCTAAGGTCCCATCCTATTTTGTTCTGTTCTGCTCTATTCCAAATTCCATTCCATTCCAATTTCTATTCTCTTCTAATTTCTATTCCAAGTTCTATTCCAAGTTCTATCTATTCCATTCCATATTCTATTCTATTCTATTCTATTCTATTCTATTCTATTCTATTCTATTCTATTCTATTCTATTTAGATTTCTATTCTACTCTTGTCTTTCTATTCTATTCTATTCTATTCTATTCTATTCTATTCTATTCTATTTAGATTTCTATTCTACTCTACTCTTGTCCTTCTATTCTATTCTATTCTATTCTATTCTATTCTATTCTATTCTATTCTATTCCAATTTTTATTCCAATTTCTATTCCACTTCCTATTTCTATTCTATTCTATCCCATTCCATTCCATATTCTATTCTATTCTATTCTATTCTATTCTATTCTATTCTATTCTATTCTTCGTTCCATTATTCCATTCTATTCTATTCTATTCTATTCTATTCTATTCTATTCCATTCTATTCTATTCTATTCTATTCTATTCTATTCTATCCCATTCCATTCTATTCTATTCTATTCTATTCTACATTCCACTCTGTTCCACTCCACTCCTTATTCCATTCTTTATTCTATTCCACATTTCATTCTTTAATTCTGAATTCTTCACATCTTCTGGAACGTCCCGATCATCTCTGTGGCCTCAGCGGGTGCGAACTTTGCTTTTTTTTCTTTCAACCAGCCAAATTTAGATCGTTGCAAGCATGCCGGGCCTTGCATAATTCTGTGGGCGGCCTCGTGGTTTTTATAGCCCGGCGTGCCAACCCCGGAAAGTTCCAGGATAGAGAAAAGGGGTGAGAAGCGCAGGTGCCAAGCGGCTGCTTGCCCTGCGGTGCCGTCTGCATTGCCGTTCCAAGCGGGCAGATTGAACGGCAGATTCTGCGCCCGTCAGCCCACCCCCCCACCACCCATGCTTGGACGATTGGCACGAAGAATACTGTCGAAGGACTTGGAGGCTTCTGGGGCATTGGGTGGGTGGGTGGGTGGGGGTACTTGGTTGCGAAGAGGCTCGGCGAGCGAGCCTTCCTGCAGGAAGCTGGCGCAGGAAAGCTGCCGCCTCTCCTGGCGGAGGAAGCTGGCCAGCCTTTCTCCTCATCAGGGGTCTTTGGGGTCCTCTGAGCTTGGGGCCTTTCTTGCAGGCGTTTCGTTACCCAAGCCAGGTAAGGCTAATCTGGTGCTAGAAGGAAGGAAGGGGGGTTGCAGGAGGAGGAGGAAGAGGAAGGGGGCAGGAGGAGGACTGGGGAGGAAGAGGAGGATGAGAACATGGTCTTTGGGGTCCTCTGAGCTTGGGGGTTTTCTTGCAGACGTTTCGTTACCCAAGCCAGGTAAGGCTAATCTGGTGCTAGAAGGAAGGGGGTTTGCAGGAGGAGGAGGAAGAGGGAAGGAGGAGGAGGAGGAGGAAGAGGAGGAGGGAGACGGTTAGGATAAGGAGTTATTGGTGCTAGAAGGGAGGGGTTTGAAGAGGGGAAGGAGGAGGAGGGAAGAGGAGGAGGAGAAGAGAGGAGACAGTTAGGATAAGGGTAACATTATTGGTGCTAGAAGGGAGGGGTTTGCAGAGAGGAGGAGGAAGGGAAGGAGGAGGAGGAAGAAGGAGGAGGAGACGGTTAGGATAAGGGTAATGTTATTGGTGCTAGAAGGAGGGGGTTGCAGAGGGAAGAGGAAGAGGAGAAGGAGGAGGAGGAAGAAGAGGAGACGGTTAGGATAAGGGTAACGTTATTGGTGCTAGAAGGGAGGGGGTTTGCAGAGAGGAGGAGGAAGAGGGAGGAGGAGGAGGAAGAAGAGGAGGAGGGAGACGGTTAGGATAAGGGTAACGTTATTGGTGCTAGAAGGGAGGGGGTTTGCAGAGAGGAAGAGGAAGAGGAGAAGGAGGAGGAGGAAGAAGACGAGGGAGATGGTTAGGATAAGGGTAACATTGGTGCTAGAAGGAGGGGGTTTGCAGAGAGGAAGAGGAAGAGGGAAGGAGGAGGAGGAGAGGAGGAGATGGTTAGGATAAGGGTACGTTATTGGTGCTAGAAGGGAGGGGTTTGTAGAGAGGGAAGAGGAAGAGGGAAGGAGGAGGAGGAAGAAGACGAGGGAGACGGTTAGGATAAGGGTAACGTTATTGGTGCTAGAAGGGAGGGGGTTTGCAGAGAGGAAGAGGAGGAGGAGGAGGAAGAGGGGGAGGAAGAGGAAGAGGGGAGCATGGTCTTTGGTGTCCTCTGAGCTTGGGGGCTTTCTTGCAGACGTTTTGTGACCCAAACCAGGTAATATTATGGGTGCTAGAAGGGAGCGGGGTTTGCAGGGAGGAAGAGGAGGAGGAGAGAGAGAGGAGGAGGGAGAGGGTTAGGGTAAGTGGGGTTTGCACAGAGGAGAAGGAGGAGGAGGAAGAGGAGGGGGAAATAGGAATGGGGAGGAAGAGAGCATGGTCTTTGGTGTCCTCTGAGCTTGGTAGTTTTCTTGCAGATGTTTCCTTACTCAAACCAGGTAACATTATCGGTGCTAGAAGTGTGTGTGGGGGGGTTGCAGAGAAGAGGAGGAAGAGGAGGAGAAGGAGGGACTGTGGGTCCTTGGGGTTTTCTTGCAGAGGTTTCATTCAACTGACTGGGTAACATCATCAGTGCTAGAAAGGAGTAGGGTTTGTGTGGAAGAGGAGGGAGAGGAAGAGGAAGTGGAGGAGGAGGAGGAGAGAGGAGGAGGAAGAGGAGGAGGAGGGAGGAGAGCAAGGTCTTTGGTGCTTTCTGAGCTTGGTGGTTTTCTTGCAGATGTTTCATGACCCAAACCAGGTAACGTTATGGGTGCTAGTAGGATGGGGAGGTTTGCAGACAGGAGGAGGATGAGGCGGAGGAGCGGGAGGAGGAGGATTGTGGGGTCTTTGGTGGTCTCTGAGCTTGTTGGTTTTCTTGCACACCTTTCATGACCCAAACTAGAAAATCTTATCAGTGCTAGAAGGGAGGGGGATTTGCAGAGGGGAGGAGGGGGAAGAGGAGGAGGGGGAGACCCAATGTCCCTGCCAAACCGATCCACAAGAGGAATTTGGGGAAAGGCACCAACTCCTCTTACCTCACCCGGCGGCAGGCGGCACATACCGCAAGTAGATGTTGAAAAGCCGCCGTTGCCATGTGCACGTGTGAGTGGGAGTTCTCACAGGAAAAGCAGGGGCACCCACAGTTCTCCGACAGCGCATGCAGCAGCCTCGGCAATCCGTTTGCCAAAATGTGCCACGGCACATTTGAGCGGAGGTGGTCATTCCTTACCGCAGGGCAGGGCCTCTCACCGCGCAGGTTTTCAGCTTCCTGGGGGCCACAGCAGGGCCCTCCAAGATCTCGGCTGAATTCCCACCAGGCACCTTGTCAGCTTTGGAAGCCATTTTGAGATCACATGCTCCCACGCTGCCCCATCTGAGTCTGGGAAAGTGGAATATATTGGAGGATATCTAGTTAGACATAATAACATTCTTTTTCCGATTCAAGGTCAGGTTGCTTTGCACCTAAGTGAGAGGAAGTCTTAACTTGGGACAGATGGTGATTGGGGCATGTGATGCGATGATGGGTGCAGGGGGTGGATTTCTAGCTTTTACTTATTGTAAGGAAGCCCAAACTTTCAGATTTGGGATTCCCCAGTTGTGCCAGTTACCATTCAAATAAAAAGGAATAACTGTCTCAGAGTCATTGGGCGAATGGAGGGTTGCTGGAACGATGATACACTCCGTTGATCTGGCCGGTTTCATGGGTCCTGTATCCACGTTTGGGGCACCCTTTCTTCCGAAGTTCTCAAAAAAACGCACAAGGGTAGGTTTCTTCCTTTCCTGTCTTGTCCTGGGGTGCCAAACGATAGAGTGGGACAATTCACCATGGCTAACTCACCACGGGACAATTTAACAATTCAGTTTTAGTTATTTTAAAATAAAAATATATATATATTAATTGTTATGATTTGCCTTTCATTCTGTCCCTCCTTTGGCATCCTTTCTTTAATTATTCTATTCCACCATTTCTTTAATGTGAGTGTAACTCTTGTACCCTGATGAGTTGGCCATGGTGAGTTGGCTAAGGTGAGTTGGCCATAGTGAGTTGTCCATGGTGAGTTGGCTGGGGCCAGTTGGCCATGGTGAATTGGCCATGGTGAATTGGCTGGGGCCAATTGGCCATAGTGAGTTGGCCATGGTGAGTTGGCTGGGACCATTTGGCTGTGGTGAGTTGGCCATGGTGAGTTGGCTGGGGCCATTTGACTGTGGTGAGTTGGCCATGGTGAATGGGCTGGGGCCAGTTGGCCATGGTGAATTGGCCATGGTGAATTGGCTGGGGCCAGTTGGCCATAGTGAGTTGGCTATGGTGAGTTGGCTGGGGCCATTTGGCTGTGGTGAGTTGGCCATGGTGAATGGGTTGGGGCCAGTTGGCTATGGTGATTTGTCCAGGGCCAGTTGGCCGTAGTGAGTTAGCCATGGTGAGTTTGCAGAGAGGAGGATGACAACTGTGGGATCCTTGGGGGTCTCTGAGCTTGGTGCTGTTTCATTATCCTGCTAGATATCGTCATCAGTGCTGGAAGTGAGCAGGGATATGGAGAGGAGGAGGAAGAGGAAGAGGAGGAGAAAGCCTATGATGATGATGACCGTGGGGTTCTTAGGGGTCTCTGAGCTGGGTGGTGGTTTCATTACCCTACTAGGTAACATCATCAGTGCTACTTAGCTGTACCTGTAAGAAAACCACCGATGCTCAGAGAGCATCAAGGATCCCTCCGCGTCCTTTTCTTTGCTACTTCAATAAATATCCCTGGTGCTGGGGACTCTTTGCAAGATGCAAAGAAAGCAGCCATGGAAACCTTGTGTTTCCTGGGAGATGCCTCCCTGCATGGCAACCAAAGGCACCACAATAAAAACGGACAATTCTGGGCAACGACGGCGCACCCAGGAGGCCCAGAAACGCTCTTCTGAATCCTGGCGACCCGTTTGCTGTTCCTACAGCAACCAGAACACTGTTCTCATCCCATTCCTCTCTGGATTCCGAGGAGCTTCTAACAAACCAGGATAGGTTCTTAAAAGCGGAGCAGACATAAACGGGGTGGCAGGGGGAGAAAAAAAGAAAATTAGATGCACCACAACGGGACTGGTTGCACAGACGCAGCAACCTGGGAGCAAAGCCAGAACTGGAAGGGCCTCCTAGAACCCAGGAGATAATTCATGACCGAATTTGAGCTGCCTCCGTTTTAATTGGGGCTCGCTCGCCGTTGCTTTGAAAAGCAGAACAGATGGGCCTTGCAGTCCTTGTTTGCCACGTGCACTGGCGGGTTGTAGTGGGTGTCAGCTCATCAAACATTCCTAGGCCTGTTTTAGGAGTTGCCATAAAAGAAGGGTGTGGGGGGGAGGAGGAAGGGAATCTGGAAGAGCAAGTGCAACAGTGTGAAATCGGAAGGACATTCCAACTCTTTATCTTTAAAAGTTTGTAACTAAACTACTGGAGCTTTTGTCCGCAAATATATTGGTTGTGGTTCCGCAAATATATTTGTTGTGGTTTGTTGTGGACAGCTGAGGTCTTGGAGAGCAAGGACTCAGATGAGGGGCCTGGACCATCAGGGAGTGGAGTGCTGTCTTTGGAGGTTGTGGAGGCTGGCGGTAGTGATGATGAAGTCCCCGAGGAGCCTGTGCCAAGTGCGTGTGCGCGCAGGGCTGCTCGAAGGAAAGAGCAGCTGCAGCAACACAGGCAGACTCGGGAGTAAGGCTGCAAGGTGATGGCCTCTCCTTTAAGAGATAAAAGCCAGCTGAGAAACCAGAGTTCTTTGCAGGAAGCAAAGAAGTTTTTGCACTCGAGCCTTGTGGAATCTCTTAGTTTGTGTTTGGAGACTCTTTGTGTTTGAAACATTTCTGAGTAACTTTATCTAGTGTTCTTGTCAGCTTTGCACCGCCTTGGCAAAGCTTGTTCTTATCAGAGACAATTAGTTGGAAACAGCCTTTTAACCGGGAAGGAATGGAATTTGTAAAGAATCATGAAAAGGTTTTGCTGTTACCTCCGTCTGGTGTTTGGTTCCTTGGAACAAGGTTTGGGTCAGAGCAATATTTAATTGGAGAACGATTGAATGATGACACCCAGCCTGTGAACATGCTCAATTGGAGAATCTGGTTTATGAGACACCCAGGAGGGCGGGGAAACAGGGTAACAGGTGACCGTAAATTACATATGCCAGAGTTGGCTTCATCCAGGGCAGTGCCAGTATGTCACCTCGATTAAATCCTTTGACATTTTTTGAAGTTTGGCTCGAGAATCATGATTTAATTAGAGTGATTGCTGGAATCCTGACGGTGGGCTGCGCTCAGATGCATAACATGGCTGAATGGAGGCCTCTTAGAACAGGGGTGTCAAACTCGAGGCTCGGGACCCAGAGCCGGCCCACAGGGTACTTAGCCCGTGGCCCTTCTGAGCTCCGTTTTCACCGGCAGAGGGTTGCAGGAGACCATGGCAGCCGAAAATGGAGCTCGGGAGCCCCTTTTTGCTGGCAGAGCACTCGGGCTGCCACAGGCGCCCCCGACTCGAGTGACGTCGAGCTGGCCACACCCCTCCCCCCAGGTCAAACACAACCCTGATGCGGCCCTCAGTGAAATGGAGTTTGACACCCCTGATCTCAATGGTTGGCTGCTTCTTTCAAGAAGCTCTTTATCTCTTAAGTGCTGGCATCTGCTGTGGGGAGGCCAGCTTTCTTCCTCTAAAAAAACATGTTTCTCCATTTCTCCTTGAGGGAAATATAATATTCTGCCTTTTTAATATTCCTCAAAGTATTTCAATCTTCTAGGAAGGGGGGGGGGGTTGCTTCCCACACGGCTTTTGAAAGTTTTATCTGTATTTTTTTCTGTTTTTTTTTTCCCTCCGGTCTTCGATGGGTGTCTTCCACAATTTCCTCCCTTTCACAACTTGAGAACATAAGCCACAATTAAGGGAAGGGGTAGCTAATTACATTTATTTGTATGAGTAGGAGGGATAAGCAGTACTGCAGTTTGAAACATCTGCCGTTACAATCCAAAACAGAAATCCGGAATTTCCGAGCAAAAGAATTCAACTGGAACCTCCTTGGCAATCTTCCTTGCTGATGTTTGAGGTTGTGGTCGGTGTTTTTGTTGCCTTTGCCAGTTTGTCTCCCGAGGTCTCCTGTGGTAGTTACCATCAACAAAGATGGTGGAGTGACCAGGAATGTTGCCCCCCCCCCAAAAAAAAGACAAAGTGCACATGAAAAGAGTAGATCCTTGCCTGCTTTTGTCGAAACAACAATCTTTGACACACACACACACACACACACACACACACACACAGTGGATGTTCCTGGATCTAACATGCTTTTGTGTGTGTGTGTGGGGAAAGGCTGGGCTAACATACAAGATATCGCATGAAGGAGATGAGGTAGGAGAAAGGGTGGCAGAGACTGAGGGCAGAGTCAAAAGAGGAATTAGCCTAGGATCCTTATGTAGTCACAAGCGAACTAAATCCAACGTCCCCTGAATTCTGTTGATCCTTATCTGCTTCCTAGAAGGGTCTAACCAGAACTTGAGAAGATTCCTATTCGTAAAGGGATAAGCAATAAATCCATCTTTCCTTCCTTCTTCCTTCCCTCCGTCCCCTTTCATCTCCCACCCTCCCTCCTCCGTCTCCTTCCTTCCTCTCTCCATCTCTCCTTCCTTTCTTCCTTCCTCTTTACTATATTCCTCCCTCCCTCCAAGTCTCCTCCTTCCCTCTCTCCTTCCCTCCTTCCTTCTTCCCTCCCTCCCTCCCTCCCCTTCATCTCCTTCCCTTCCTTCCTTCCTTCCTTCCTTCCTTCCTTCCTTCCTTCCTTCCTTCCTCTTTTCTATATTCCTCCTTCCCTCCACGTCTCCTCCCTTCCTCCTTCCCTCCCTCCCCTTCATCTCCTTCCTCTTTTCTATATTCCTCCATGTCTCCTTCCTCCCTCCCTCCATCTCTCCTTCCTTTTCCTTCCTTCCTCTTTTCTATATTCCTCCCTCCCTCCACGTCTCCTCCCTCCCTCCTTCTTCCCTCCCTCCCCCCTTCATCTCCTTCCTTCCTTCCTCTTTTCTATATTCCTCCCTCTTTCCCTGTCTCCTCCCTCCCTCCCTCCCTCCCCCTCTGTCTCTCCTCCTTCCTCTCTTCCCTCCCTCCCTCTTTCCTATCTTCTTTCTTCCACTATATATCTCCTATCTTGCCATGGGTCTCCTGTAGGAAACTCACCCCGCCCCCACCCGTGCAAACCGGAAAAAAAAAACACTAAAAGGAAGTAAAATGACAAAATAAGCAAAGAAAAAGGCGTTTCAACCAATGCCAGCTTCTAACACTTCTCTCCCTTCTCGCTCTCCCCGCGCAGGTTGGAATGGGTGGAAATCATTGAACCTCGCACACGGGAGCGTATGTACGCCAACCTCATCACGGGCGAGTGCGTCTGGGACCCTCCCGCCGGCGTCCGCATCAAGCGCACCAACGAGAACCAGTGGTGGGAGCTCTTCGACCCCAACACCTCCCGCTTCTACTACTACAATGCCACCACCCAGCGGACGGTGTGGCACCGGCCGCAGAACTGCGACATCATCCCTCTGGCCAAGTTGCAGACGCTGAAGCAGAACACCGAGTCGCCTCGGGCCTCCACCGAGAACAGCCCCGGGCGCAGCACCAATGTCAGCCGTGAAGGGAGCACCAGCTCCTCTTTGGAGCAGGAGCTGGAAGGAGGAGAAAAAGTCCCGGATCAGAACCGGCCTAGCCGGCAGCCGACTCCGTTTGCCATCGTTAAAGAAGAAGCAGAAAGGTTGGTATTTCACGATGTAAACCAGGGGTGTCCAACCTTGGCAACTTTTAAGACTTGTGGACTTCAACTCCCAGAATTTCTGAGCTAACAAGAGGAATTCTGGGAGTTGAAGTCCACAAGTCTTAAAGTTGTCAAGGTTGGACACCCCTGATGTAAACGAAGACTCGGGCGTCCACGATCCGGAAAGGTTAATGTTCTGGCTCAGATCCCCAAAACCTCTGACGTGAACTCTAAAGGACTTAAGAGTGAAAGAGTGCCCCCAAAATGCAATGCGCGTGCATGTGAGCGTGGCAGAACCCCAGAAACCTGAAGACCAGGTGGCTGCTGTGTGCATGCATGCATGTTCTTAGGCTGTTCAGGGGGGATCTGGAGTTTTGGGCCTGGAAAATGGCCTGGAAAACAGCTGGAAAACAGTCCAAAAAACGGCCATAAAGCAACCTGAAAAAATGACCTGAAAACAGCCCGAAAAGGGCCCCCCAAAACGGCCTGTTTTTTCGCCATTTTTCTGCGCCGTTTTCCAGCACTCCGGTGCCCATAAAGACCACCTCACTAGCCCTAACAAGAAGAGCAACTGGTGACGGTGCGCGTGGCCACAGAGAGGGCTCTGCGCGCTACCTCTGGCACGCATGCCATAGGTTTGCCATCACGGGTCTAGGGTCTCCAGCTTGAGCAAGGGGTTGGACTAGAAGACCTCCAAAGTCCCTCCCAGCTCTATTCCGATAGGCTTCCGTCCTTCCAAGATGGGTAAAATGAGGACCCAGATTGTTATGGGGGGGCTGAGGCTGACTCTGTAAACCACTTTGCAGAGAGGGCTGGAAAGCACTGGGGGTATATAAGTCTAAGCGCTATTGCTATAACAACTGTAGCGATTCCCTTAACAGCAGGAAAAGGTCGTAAAACGGGACAAAAACCCACTTAACAACTGTCTTGCTGAGCGGTGGAAATTTGTGGCTCAGTTATGGCCGTTTGTTGAGAGACAGGACCACTTGTACAAGAAATACAAAAAGACATTAAAAATCTTTAAAAGGGGGCGGGGGAGGAGGAAGATTTTTAAGAATTTTCAAGCCAAAAACCAAACTTCATCCCCAACAAATATATTCACCTGGAATAATTTCTCACTCTTAAAATCCAATCAATCGTCCTTCGATGATTTTCTCTGATATCTTCCGCTCTCCCTCTTAATTAGCAAAAAGTAAAAAATTAACCCAAATGTAATAATCCCTCTTTTCATTTCATGTAAATCTCCCTTAAACCTCTTTTTTTTTTAAAAAAAAAAAAAAAAACGCTTTTTCACTCTTTGAAGATGAGAATGCGCTATCTTTGCCGCACCATCCCTTGGGAGCTCCGAGTAGCGGCTCATTAATATAATTAATAATAGCAATTATCAGATCTGTGCCAGGAGTAATTAATCACCAGCGGGGGAGGGAGAAGGAAGGAGCTACAGGTTGTTTTCTACGGGGTCTTTTCCCATACTCGGCACGAGGGGACGAGAACTTGGTAGCAAAGCGGGGAGGGTCCCTCAAAATGTGTGCCTAGGCCAGTGGTGGCTAACCGTTTTAGGCTCTTGTGCCCAAAATTGCATGCTTGCACTTGCATGCCAGCACCCAGAAGGCAATGCGCCCCACGCCCCCCTACGCATTCGCGCGCTACCCCACCCACCCCGCTGCCCCCTTACCTGCACTGTGCCTCACGGCTGATTTTCGGCTTGTTTGAGGCCTTTTTCGGCCTCCCAGAGGCTTGAGGAAGGCTTCTGCAGGCTTTGCAGGCCGAAGACTTAGGCCCGTTTTGTCATTTCCGATATTTTCAGTAAAAGGGGAAGTGATGAAATGGGCCTAGTTTTAAGCCTGCAGAAGCCTTCCTCCAGCTTCTGGGAGGCCGAAAATCAGCTGTGAGGGACCCAGGAACGTGGGCAGAGAATACAGACAGTCCTTGATTTACGACTACAATTGTCCCCAGCATTTATATATCTAAACAAGACTGATGTCAGGATTCTAGCAATCGCCTTAAGTAAATCGCGCACCTCGAGCCAAACTTCAAAAAACTTCAAAGGGTTTATTAGGAGCGACATACTGGCATTATATAGAGCACTGCACACCAGAACAACTAGACACAAGGACAGTTTTTTCCCAAAGGCCATCCCTCTGCTAAACAAATAATTCCCTCAACACTGTCCAACTATTTACAAAGTCTGAACTACTATTACTGTTAAATCTTAACATCATTCCTTATCACCCATCCCCTCCCACTCGTGACTGTATAACTGTAACTTTGATGCTTGTATCCTTACGATTTATATTGACTGTTTCCTAGTAGGATTTGATTGTTTATTGTACGCTACGACTATCATTAAGTGTCGTACCTGATGATTCTTGACAAATGTATCTTTTCTTTTATGTGTACTGAGAGTATTTGCACCAAGACAAATTCCTTGTGTGTCCAATCACATTTGCCAATTTCTATTCTATTCTATTCTATTCTATTCTATTCTATTCTATTCTATTCTATTCTATTCTATTCTATTCTATTCTATTCTATTCTATTCTATTCCATTCCATTCCATTCCATTCTATTCCTTTCCATTCCTATTCCTATTCTATTCCTATTCTGTTCCGTTCCGTTCCTATTCCTATTCTATTCTATTCTATTCTATTCTATTCTATTCTATTCTATTCTATTCTATTCTATTCTATTCTATTCTATTCTGTTCTATTCCAATTCCATTCCTATTCCTATTCCTATTCTATTCTATTCTATTCTATTCTATTCTATTCTATTCTATTCTATTCTATTCTATTCTATTCTATTCTATTCTATTCTCTATTCTATTCATTCTGAATCTTCTATTCTATATTCTGTTCCATTCCATTCCATTGCATTTATTCTCTGTATTTTGTATATTCTATTCTGTTCTGTTCTGTTCTATTCTATTCTATTCTATTCTGTGATCTGTATGAAGCCGACTCTGAGATACGTCATTGAGAATCACCTATGAGCCTCTAGAGGCGGAAACGACTAGCACGTATGTGCGAGGGGAACCTTTACCTTTTACGACCCTCTTTCTCATGGCAACTTGGAGACGGGCATAGGAATGTTTTACAAGTTGGCAACTGTTTCCCCCCATTTTATGACTTTTCTTGCCACTGTTGCTAAGTGAATCATTGCAGCTGATAAGTTAGTCACGCGGTCATTAAGCGAATCTGGCTTCCCCATGGGCTGTGATGGTCAGAAGGTCGCCAAAGGGGGACCCTGCACCCGTCATAAATACAAGTCAGTTGCCAAGCTTTTGGATTTTTAGCAGGAGGGAATTGGGGCTGCGTTGATTTCTTCGTATAATACAGCTTTGCTCTGGACTTACGACCGCAACCGAGCTGGATATTTCTGCTGCCAAGCAAGATGGGATACCTTGCAACCATTGTTAAGTGAGAAATGAAGTGAGCTTTGTCCCATTTTACGAATTTTTGTGCCACTGTTAAGTGAATCTCGGCAGGTGTTAAATTAGTCACATGGTCATTAAGTGATTCTGGCTTCCCCATTGCTCGTCCGAAGGTCGCAAAGGGAGATCATGTGACCTTGGGACGCTGCAACTGTCATAAGTCCATGCCAGTTGCCGAGCCTCCGAATTTCAATCATGTGACCACGGGGATG
This sequence comes from Pseudonaja textilis, assembly GCF_049901715.1. Classification (NCBI taxonomy): domain Eukaryota; kingdom Metazoa; phylum Chordata; class Lepidosauria; order Squamata; family Elapidae; genus Pseudonaja; species Pseudonaja textilis. Next base: position 198,133,022 of record NC_141992.1, on the reverse strand, counting down.
CTGGAACGGTTGTAAGTGTGAAAAACATCGTGAGTCGCTTTTTTTCAGTGTCCGTTGTAACTTTGAACCGTCACTAAAGGTAAATTACAAGTGGAGGGCTACCAGGCCAGATTAGGAGAAGGAACAGGGCGGTTTATGCTGACCATAATTTCTGTCGCAAGTGGAAGTGGAAATTATTTTCGCAGACGCATTGGCACCGCCTGGTTGTATTTTAAGAAAGGTATATTTCTGCTTCCTTTCTAACCCGAATTTATCCTTCAGTTGGGTTTATCCAGGGCTGGAGGAAGAGAAAAACACCTATTATATTCCTTTCTGAGTCATCCCTTGGTTTGTGCATTTTTGACCTGCACAATTTCCTTCCCTCGCCTGCCAGCGTGCACAAAGATGTTGAAGGAGAAGGCTTGGACCGCGGGCGTCATGCCCCTGTCAGAGTCTGAATCCAAGGAGGAAGACAAACAGCAGACAGGGAGGGGGTGTGTGGCTCCGTTGGCTGAGGAGGAAACTGGGGAAGGGCAAAGTCCATCTGGGCAGAGGAGGGAAGAGGTAGAACAAGGAAGAGAGAATTCAGAGGAAGACCCAGGCCCACCCCCTCTTCATCCTAGGGCACATAGGGAGGAACAGAGAAGAGAGCAACATGGGTTGCATGGATTACGGGGGAGGAAAAGGCCCTGATTCCCTTCATTAGCCGCAGCTGGGAATGAGAGTTTAAAAGAGATGCAGGCTGAGTGCGGCAGCTGCTTGGAGCAAACGTGGTTTATCTGTGTTCCCTGGCGTCTTCCTAACCAAGTTGAGTTATTGCCGTGCCTTCGTGTCTGGAATTCTTGCTCCTGCCCTGCCGAACTAATTACTTTATTTTGCCCTGATTGGACTTATAGTTACAGTTTTTGTTGACCATGTTTTGGACTCGATGTTTCTGCAGCCAAAGGCTATTTGCCTGGGAGAGTTTTTCTGCAGCCCAGAAGGTTAACCTGGACATTGGGGGCAAAGTTGGAGCTAATAAAGGGACTCCTACTGATTATCTGTCTGTGTTTGTTGCCTTTGTGCCACGCTACTCTGGGTCATCGCAGGGATGCCATCGTTTGCCGCAAATATAACCGGTGGGAAATGACAACCTCGGTGTGGCCAAGCAAGGACCGCCGCTTCCATGCGCCCATCTCCGAAAAGGTCTCTTAAGTTTAGCTGATTATCCTCGGGAATACTTTTTTCACTTCTCCATGCAATTATAAGTCAATTTATTCCTACAAAGCTGGGAGCAGATGTGGGGGTGTAACTGGGACACAGCGAGTACCCCAAATGTCTGCGGCCAAAGATGGAAGGGTAGGATTGGGGTTTCTTCTTACTGAACATGCCTTCTTTCCTTCATTCGTTCCTTCATGACCTCTTTGTTCGGGAAGCAGTTTAGACTAACAGAGCCGGAAGGGACCTTGGAAGGTCTTCTAGTCCAACCCCCAACTCAGACAGGAAACCCGACCCCACTTCAGACAAATGATTCTCCAGTCCCTTCTTTAAAACCTCCAGTGTTGGGAGCCTTCTGGAGGCAAGCTGTTCCACTCGTTAAAAGAATTACAGGATAATACTTGGAAGGGACCTTGAGGTCATCTAGTCCAACCCCCGTGCTCAAGCAGGAGACCTTAGACCATTCCAGACGAGTGGCTAGTCCTGTCTCTTCTTAAAAGTCTCCACTTCTGGCATTCTTGGCATAGGTTCGCCAACATGGTTATAGACCTTTCTCGCCACAGCTGTTAAAGCAAATCACAGCAGTTGTTAAGTCAGTAGCACGGTTGTTAAGTGAATCGGGTTTCCCCCATGGACTTTGCCAGTCAGAAGGTCGTAAAAGGGGATCAACTGACCCCGGGACACTGCCACCATCGTAAATAGCAGTCTTCCAATATTTGAGGGGCTGCCACAAAGAAGGGGGGGGTCTCAACTTATTACACCTGATTGCAGGAAAGAAGCAATGAATGGAGATTAATTAAGGAGAGAAGCAACCTGGAACTAAGAACAGTGAGGACAATTAGCCAACGGAACTGCTTGCTACCAGAAGTTGTGGGTGCTCCATCCCCGGAGTTTTTAAGAAGAGACTGGACAGCCAAATGTCTGAAATGATATAGGGTCTCCTACATTAGCAGGGGGCTGGACTAGAAGACCTTCAGGGTCCCTTCCAGCTCGATTCCGATTCTTATTCACCCTTATCTTCCTTTGAAAACAGCCTCCCTGAATAGAATATTCAGCGGATAAATTGAATGGACCAGAAGACAATACACAGCCTTGGTTGGCAACCAAGAGCCAAATTAAAATATTTATTTATTGTTCGTTTATAAACAGTTTGAATGTCGGTCCCTCTTTATTTCTACAATTCTGGACAGTTAACCTTAAGTTAGGATTTAACAATAAAATTCCTCTTTTTAAAAAAAAAAATAGATAGGCACGATAGCATTAATACAATGCAACTGGGGTCAAAAGGATATTTGCTTTTGTCTACAGATATAATCGTGCAGCTGAGCCGGCATAATATTTTTTTGACCCATTGCCAGAGGGTTTTTAAAGCTTTTCAGAATGTCAAGGAATCATCTAGATCTCGTGAGAGACGATAGAGCCGTGATGGTGAACCTATGGCACACGTGCCACAGGTGGCTCGCAGAGCCATTTGTGCCGGCATGCGAGCCACAGGCCAACCTACCTCACTGTGCGTGCGCGTGCCTCCCAGCTGATTTTCAGCCTGTTTGAGGCCTTTTTCGGCCTCCCAGAGGCTTGAGGAAGGGATGAAGCGGGCCTATTTTTCGGCCTCCAGAGGCTGCAGAGGCTTTCATGAAGCTTCTGGGAGGCTGAAAATCAGCTGGGAGGCGCAGTGCAGGTAAGGGGATTGCGCACGCATGCCCGGGGGCCGTCGGGGGGGCACGCATTGCCTTCTGGGTGCTGGCATGCAAGCGCGCGCGCACACAGTTTTTGGCACAGGAGCCAAGAAAGGTTAGCTACCACTATGATAGAGGATGATCTGCTGTCCTATAGGGGCTTCTGTGACAGAAAAGGTACACTCCCTAAGTGCCATTTTATGGTATTGCGTTAGAAGAGACCCCCGGTGTGTGCCAACACCATTGGCTCTGGTGTGTTGGGCAGAATGAACAGGAGACAAGTGGCTTCACTAATAATTGACCCCTAATGCCACCTAAGTCTTCATAGGTGATGATGACCAGTTTGGTCTAGTGGTGGAAGGTACCAGGCTGGAAACCAGGAGATACGAGTTCTAGTCCTGCCTTAGGCACGATGGATGGCCAATCCCCAGGAGATGGTGAGTTCTAGTCCTGCCTTAGGCATGTAAGCTGGATGTCTTTGGACCATTGACCTGGAGATGGTGAGTGGAATATTAGTACTGCTTTATAAAGCCTTAGTAAGACCACGCTTGGAATACTGTATCCAGCCAACCCTGGAGGTTTTTAAGAAGAGTTTGGGCGTCCATTTGTCTGAAATGGTCTAGGGTCTCCTGCTTGGGCAAGGGGGCTGTGCTAGAAGACCTTCCAAGGTCCCAATTCTGTTCTTCTGTATCCTCTCGGGATCTGTAACTCTGAAAGCTGAACCGCGGGTTGAGTCGGAGCTGTCACAAGGATGGTTAGCCCGCAGTCTCGCGCCTGGAGCCAGTTGGGTATCTCCGCTGCCATCAACCTCTTTGAAGTGACAGCTTTAAAGGTTTTAATAGGAGGGACCTCGAGCAAGGGCAGGCAAAAGTCGGCGTAATTCTACTTCGACTCCAACCTTCGTGTAAACTTAATGAAGATGAAGAATAGAAAACAGAGGCCAGGGGACAGGAGGTGGAGGGAAAGGTGACCTCACCATCTTGCAGCCCTTTGCCCGGGGCTCTGGATTTCGTTTCTTGTTGGTGGCTATTTTGTATGTGCGTGTGTTTTAAGTAATTTTTATTGTACTTTTCCACATTTAAAAAAAACCTCACATGCATTTAGGTCAATGTACACAAATACATTAATTTTTATTTCTACTGTCTAACCAGTTATACCACTTATCCCATTCTCTATAATATTCCATATCTTCTCTATCTTGCAGTTCCAATGTGAGTTGAACCATCTCTGCACAACCCATCACTTTATTATCATACTTTCAGAGGGGGCACCGTCTAGTTTCCAACTGTGCATAAGCAATTCTTGCCGCAGTCAATATATGTACTATGATATCTTTAGTTCCTTTATCAAATACTCCTCTAATTATTCCTAATAGAAATGTTTCAGGTTTGAACTCAATTTGGAGACCGATAATTTCCTGCAACCAATTCCTTATTTTGGTCCAATATTTTCTTGCTTCGGGGCATGACCACCGCATGTGAAAGAAGGTACCCTGTTTGTGCTTACATTTCCAACATTCTGGACTCATGTTTGGATATATTTTTGCCAATGTTGCCGGTGGCTAGATGGCAACGATAAAACATTTTATAAAAGATTTTCCTTGTAGGCAAGCAGACATGGTTAATTTATAATTTTTAGTCCACAATTTTTCCCATTCTTCTAATTGAATTCTATAACCCAAATTGCTTGTCAAGGCTATCATAGATCCTTTAACAACTTTCTCTTAATAAGTAATTATACATTTTTGTTATGAATTGGCTGTTGTGTATTTTTATTGGAAACAAAGGCACACAAGTTTTCTTAAAAGCTCGGAGTTGGGCAGGCCGTTCTCTCGTGTGCCAGGGAGTGGCAGGCGTGCAGATTTGGCACAAGTGCCAATGTCTCTGTGCAAATGCTGGGGAAAGGTGTGTGTGTGAGGTTGGGATGCACATGAAGGCAAGTGTGATGATCCGGGGTGTGCCGTGAAGGCAACACAATTAGATAAGCAATAAGAGTCCCTTTATTATCTCCAAATTTGCCCCCAATGTCCTGATTACCTTCTGGCTGGAGAAAAAACTCTCCCAGGAACAGCCTTTGACTGCAGAAAATTAAGTCCAAAACATGAGCAATACAAACTGTAACTTAAAAGTCCAAACAAGCCAAACTGAAGTAATTAGTTTGGCAGGGCAGGAGCAAGAATTTCAAACTTGAAGGTACAGCAAAACTCACACAGTTGGGAAGATGCCAGGAACGCAGATACAAAGACCACACAGGATAAAGTCACATTTGCTCCCAGCAGCCTGCTCCACGCAGCCTGCCTTTGTTATCAACTCTCTTCCCAGCTATGGCTAATGAAGGGAATCAGGGCCCTTTCCTCCCCCGTAAGCCATGCAACCCACCTTGCTCCCTTCTCCATTCCTGCCTGTGTGCCCTAGGATGAAGAGGGAGTGGGCCTGGCTCTTCCTCTGGACTCCCTCTCCCTTGTTCTGCATCTCCCTTGTTCTACCTCTCCCCTGCTCTGCCCAGCCAGACTTGCCTTTCCCCAGTTCCCTCCGCAGCCAGCGGAGCCACACTCCCACCCCTTCAGCTGTTCGTCGCATTCCCAGGGTCACGCAATCAAAATTCAGACACATGACTCATATTTATGACAGTTGCAGAGACCAGGGTTCACGTGATCCCCTTTTGTGACCTTCCGACAAGCAAAGTCCACGAGGAAGCCCAGATTCACTTACCGATTGTGTAATGAACTTAAAGAACTGCAGTGATTCACTTAACAACAGTGGCCAGAAAGACTGTAAAAACTAATTGAACACCTGTCCGGCTTATCAACAGAAATTGTGGGATAGAATAGAATAGAATAATAGAATAGAAAATAGGGAAGGGAAGGGAATATACAAAATAGAGAGAAAAGAATAGAATATACAAAACACAGAGAATAGAATAGAACAGAGAATAGAATATACAAAATACAGAGAATAGAATATACAAAATACAGAGAGCAGAACAGAGAATAGAATATACAAAATACAGAGAATAGAATATACAAAATACAGAGAATAGAACAGAACAGAATAGAATACAAAACATAGATAATAGAATGGAATGGACTAGGAATAGAATAGAATAATAAACTTTATTGTCACTTTGAATGCTCACCTAATCGGCATACAGTAAAGTGGAATTTCACTGCATGCCGCTCTCAGAGGGTCACCACCTCCAATTGACACTATCTAATATAACAAGATAAATACAGAAGGATGCCTATACCAGTTGTGGATGAAAGTCAGAAACTACCTGCGTGGTCATAAGTCAAGGACTACCTGTTTCCCCTCCTGCTCTTCTGCTTGAGCAGGGGGCTGGACTAGAAGACCTCCAAGGTCCCTTGCAGCTTGATTCTGATTTCTGATTTTGTAAGGATGGGAGCAATGGGTCGGTCCTATTCCCCCACCACCACACCCCATATCCCAAATGTACTTCCCCAACCCGGTGCCCTCCAGATAACGTCAGAGGTGCCAGCCTCCACCCATGCTGAAAATTGCATCCTGATTCTGCCAAGTCGGAGGGAGCCTGCTTCGCGGTATGAAACGCAGACAATTATCAGAGCATAGAAGGTCGAGAGGACCAGTGCTTCCCTCTCCCCCCTTCTGCCATGTGCTGACAGCTTCTTCCGGGCAGAACGAAGAGTCCTGACAGCTCTTGATGTTCTTGTGCGTTCATGCTGTCCTAGGGAGCTTGTGCGTTTTCCCCCCTTCCTTCCAGCCTCCTTGGTGTTTTGCTAACTCTTTTTTAAAAAAGTATTTTATTTATGAACATTTTTGAATACAGCGTATGCCATTTCCAAGAAACAAAACCCATTAGCTAATACTATAATAAATATGAACCCGTTAATTGATAACAATACTAATAATATACTAACACATAAATTAATAGCAATAATAATATCTACCCACCTAGCTAGCTATATGTGAAATACCACTCATGTATCATCACAAAATCTCCAGAACCCTAAAGCCTACAAACTTGAAATTGGGCACGTATGTTCCTCTTGGCTTCTAGGTGCTCACTGAGAAAGGATTTTTGGAAATGAGATCATTTATCATTTAGAGTATTTCCTCAGATCATTTAGAGTATTTCCTATATTATTAACATGCTCTGATGCTAAGGAGTTCTACTCCCTCTCCCCACCTGAAAGGAAATCTTTTCCAAATGCAAAACACAAGCAGAGGAGAGGAGTTTCCATTTCAGTTTCACAGCACCAAGCAGCTTTAGTACAGAACAGTTGAGCTAAGCCACGCCCAGGCTCCTTGCTGTCTCCTCCTTGCTCACACAGCAAACACTGTTTCAGGATTTGAACCCCTGAATTTGTCAAAGCGTTTGCAGCACGTGACTGCTACTGTGAGACAACCCAGGAGCAAAATACAGCACACACTTAGACACTTGACAGTAGTTTATGTACAAAACAGTATACAGAAATATACCTGGTAGGCAAAATACCTTACAAGCAATCAATCTTCTTCTTAATTCTACACAGAGAACTCTGTAATGAATTCCGGACACAAGGAGAGAGAACACGCCCTCTAATGGCTCCCTTTATATAAACAGCTTTTAAAGGGATAGAACCATCCCCAGTGTTAAAGGAAAATACCCGTGCTATGCTGAGTCATCCCTATTGCAGCTTCACTGCTGGTCGGCTCTTAAACCCTAAGACCTTAACAGAATTGCATCAAATGTAGATTATTCTCTGGGTCAGGAATATGGTAGCTTGCCTGGGGTGGAGAAGGGGCACGAAACTTGGATGTGGACCGTTTCTCCTGCGGCCCACAAGAAGCGTTTTTTCCCAGCCTTGTTTTTCAGAGAGACAAATTCCAGGCACGCTGGGAAAACATAAGAGCCGCTTTAAACGCGCGCTTAATTCCATTAAAAATAATAAACCACCTGGCAAGAAAATTTTAATGGCTGTGTGAATCGAAAGGCTGAATGCCCCAGGTGAGTCTCCGACTCTAATTAAGCTCTAATGGGATCTAGCACACCCTGGGCTCTGGGATTTTATTTTATTTTTATTTTAAATCGTACGGGATGTTCTAGAAGCAGGAGAGAACTTTTCCCCACTTTGCCATCCCTGATGGCATCTCTGCCTTTGCCCTAATAGCATCTCTGCCTTGATCGGCGTTACAGGATTACGGATCTGAAGTGCTTGGAAAGCTTTGGAAGCGATGAATTAATGGAAAGAATTGCTAAATGTTAATAGTGGGCTAAGAAGGGGTTGTCTGGCTATGCATGGAAGTGTGTGGGCAGATATACAGGTACCCCTGCCTGCCTGCCTGCCTGCTTCCTATCCTTCTTTCCTATCCATCCATCTATTCTTCCTTCTTTCCTTCTTTCGTTCCTCCCTCCCTCCCTCCCTTCCTTATTACCTACCTTACTACTTATGTTTCTCCTTCCTTCCTTCCTTCCTTCCTTCCTTCCTTCCTTCCTTCCTTCCTTCCTTCCTTCCTTCCTCCCTCCCTCCCTCCCTCCCTCCCTCCCTCCCTCCCTCCCTTCTTCCTAGCCTTCTTTCCTTTTATCCATCCATCTATCCTTCCTTCTTTCTCCCTCCCTCCCAGCTGGAAATGAGGGCCCACCTTGGAAGGTGGCTTTCTGGGGTCCCTTGGTATGTGAAGATAATCCTTCAGAATCAGACTAGGGCTGGAAGGGACCTTGGAGGTCTTCTAGTCCAACCCCCTGCTCAAGCAGGAGGCCCTATATAATTTGAGACGAGTGGCTGTCCCATCTCTTATTTAAAACTTCCAGTGATTTTTTTTTTACATACATTTTATTAAAAGTTTTACAGTACAAAAACACCTAAAACGTGTTTACAATTTTTGCAATCCGTTGTAGCATCGTTTCCCCCCCATCTTCCATTATTCATATCTATATACATATATGCATTATTCATATTTACATGATATATTATCTGTTATTCCTGTTATCTATCCAAGTATATAAATTCTCCCAGACCGTATGGAATTCTCTTTTTTCCTTCTCTTGCAATTCCATAGTAAGTTTATTCATTTCCGCACAATGTATGTATGTAATCTTACTGGATGTACTTCCCTATTCCCTTATACTGCCCATCACTTAATACCCACTTTTAGATATATGCCAACTTGTGTACCGCCTGCTACTTTCAGTTCCCCCTTTTCTCAATGTCCCAGACATTCGTGGTCCAAAGTAGCTACTATTTTTGATTGTCCAGCAAATATATGCTTTTTGCAGAAGTAGCAGATAGCAAACATATCGCTGTGCCTGCAAAATCAGCTCAGCCGGCATTATTATATATATATATTATTATATATATTTGATATATATTTAATTTAAGGCCTTCAATTAAGCAGAGGCCTACACCAACTTTAAAGCCTAGTTGCCCTTTTCTGACAGTGGAGATGTTGCAGTGGTCGTTAAGTGTGAAAAATGGTTTAGAAGTCACATTTTGAACATTTTGAACTTTGAACGGTCACAAAATGAACACGTTCTGACCCAAACCTTGTTCCAAGGAAACAAACATGAAACACAGGTAACAGCAAAACCTTTTAATTATTTTTTATGAATTCCATTCCTTCCTGGTTAAAAGGCTGTTTCAAACTAATTGTCTCTGATAAGAACGAGCCTTGCCAAGGTAGTGCAACGCTGCCAAGAACACTAGAGAAAGTTACTAAGGAATATTTCAAACACAAAGAGTCTCCAAACACCAGCCAAGATAATCCGAACATCCCCAAGGCTTGAGTGCAAAAACTTCTTTGCTTCCTGCAAGGGACTCTGGTTTCTCAGCTGGCTTTTATCTCTTAAGGGTAATAATAATAATAGTAATAGTAATAATAATAATAATAATAATAATAATAATAATAATAATAATAATAATACTTTATTTGCGGTCACAGACTAGAACACAAGTACAACCAAAGAAGAACATGGGAAAATTAATCATGAACAATTGGTCACCAGAAACTTGACTAAGGGGAATTACAGTTGACGGTTGCAGCTCTTAAAATTTTTTTTGGGGAACCTGAGAAATGATGTATGAGGAGCCACCCCCTCGACAATATAAGAACAAATGACTAACGTTGGGTCTAGAAGGGTCGGTTTCAAGGAGAGACAGCAACTTAGATCTGCCTGCGTTATATATAGGGCAATATAAAAGGACACGCTCCGCTTACTTGGCAGGGGAGACACCATGATCTCTTAAGGGAAGGGGCCATCACCTTCCAGCCTTACTCCCGAGTCGCCCGTGCTGCTTCAGCTGCACTTTCCTTCGAGCAGCCCTGCGTGCACGCACACTGGGCACAGGCTCCTCGGGGGACTCTTCCTCACTGCTGCCAGACTCCACGACCTCCAAAGGTAGCACCGCACTCCTCTGAAAGTCCTGGCCCCATCCCTGCATCCCATGCAGGACCCTTGTCCGAGTCCTCGCTGTCAGAGGTCTCAGCTGTCAGCACCTGCTGCCGGCGAACCACAACAATGGTGGGGAATGGAAGGATTGATCTTCCTTGCAGGCAGAGCTGGTCATTTGCATCCTTTTAGAGGGTCGTTTGAGGCTACTTGAGGTTTTGCTGTGTCCTCAGGATCACCTGAGTGGTGCAGAAGCCTCTTGGAACCCTGAAAGGACAGTAGACTGCAGGTAGATGTCCTATGCCTCCCTTCTGTTGAGAGGGCTGTACTGTCCAATCGTGGGACGTCCAGATGGCCTCTTTGACCCCTCTTTCAAACCAGGGTTCCTCTCTGTCCAAAATTAGGCCTTTGCTGTTTCTTAAAGATTGGCCTTTGTCTTTGAAATGCAGGCAGACTGCTGAATCTTGTCCTTATTTGAATTGTTGCAACAACTGAGCATTTTCATGTTGCATGCATGAAATTCCCAGGTGGTTTCTTTGTTCTCGCTTTTAATCTTGTGCTTTTCTCAACTCTCGTCCACAGCTCTTCGCCGCCTGGAGTTTTTGAAAAGGAATACGAACTCTACCGAGACTACGGCTCCGATGGACAGCGGCTCCACTACCGGTGAGCAGCCTCCCTCAAGTCATTCTCAACCTTGGCAGCTTGAAGATGGTGGGCTTCAGTTCCCATAATTCCCCAGCCAGCAGGCTTGAAGATGGCTGGACTTCAACTTTTAGAATTTCCCAGCCAGCATGGCTGAAGAAGTGAGGACTTCAACTCCCAGAATTCCCCAGACTGCAGGCTTTAAAAGTGTGTAGATTTCAACTTTTAGAATTCCCCAGCCAGCATGTTTTTAAGATGGGTGGACTGATACTCCCAGAATTCCCCAGGTGGCAGGCTTTCAAACGCATAGACTTCAGCTCCCAGAATTCCCTAGGCAGCATGCTTAAAATGCAGACTCCAATTCCCAGAATTCCCTAGGCAGCAGGCTTTAAAGTGTGTAGATTTCAACTTTTTGAATTCCCCAGCCAGCATGCTTGAAGAAGCGAGGACTTTTAACTCCCAGAATTCCCCAGCCAGTATACTTTCAAAATGCATAGACTTCAATTCCCAGAATTACCCAGACAGCAGGCTGTAAAATATGCAGATTTGAACTCCTAGAATTCCCAGCCAGCATGTTTGAAGAAGCGAGGACTTCAACTCCCAGAATTCCCCAGCCAGGAAGATGTGTGAACTACGTGTCCTAACTGGCTGAGGAATTCTGGGAATTGTAGTCCACAGATCTTAAAGTTTCTTTCTTATGTTTGAGAAAGACCGCTCAAGGGTTTTTGAAACTGAACGGGTGAAAACAGGGGTGAGATTCAGCCGTTTTGGGCCGTTTGGGGCGAACCGGGTGTTAAATTTACATCTGGTTCACCGAACCGGTTGTTGAGCTGACCGGCTGGCCATGCCCACCTCGCCCCACCCCTCCTAGGAGTCCCTAATGGCCGCTTTTGGATGCAGGTAAGTGCAAGGTCCGTGTGGAGGCTCAGAGGGCGAAAAATGACCCTTCCAAAAGTTGTGGAAATGGGCCTGTTTCCAGTTTCCGGAGGGCCTCTGGAGCCCAGGGGAGGCCGTTTTTGCCCTCCCAGAGGCCCGAGGGAAGCCTCCGGACTCTGGGGAAGGTAAATAGCAGCCCTCCCGGAAGTTCCGGTAGGCCACGCCCACCGTGGCACACCCACCCAGCAATCAGGCAGAGAACCGGTTGTTGGGATTTGTGAATCCCATTCCTGGGTGAAAATGGGTGATGGTTTCGGTCTTGTAGTAGTAGGGTTGGAACCCCAGGGGAGATTAATAATAGAAATGGAAGGAGGCTTGTGACAGAATGTCTGTAAGCTACAGATAATCTTTGATTTACAAACTTTCATTTAATAACCATTCGAAGGTATGTTGAACTCCAAAAGCTACTTACAACCCATTTTTAAAGTTACAACGGCCGCTCACCCACAACTCCTTGCAGTCACACGATCCTATTTTGGGCTGTGGACACCTGATTCACCTGTTTGTAGGGTCCCACGGTCACGTGACCGCAACTTATGACACCTTTTTGTCAGTTTCCAGCGTTTACTTCCAAAAAAATACCCATGGTGGGGGGAAAAGGGATTTGTAACAGCTGTGGCATTCACTTAAGCAACCATTGCAAAATAAAATAAAATTGTAAAATCAGGTCTGGTTACTTGATGCTTTGACTTAACGACTACAATGATTTGCAACCATAATTGAGGGCTCAGTTATGGCCATACGTTGAGGACTAGCTATAGAGTTTTGGGGCCAGGGATGTTTGCCATTGCTAAAAGTATGGGTTTGCTCTGCTATTTTGGCTGGTGGAGAGATAGGGACTAAGAGAGGAGAATGTTTGATGCTCAGGGTTGAACTATGGAAAACTTGGTTGTTTTCTTTCAGACGTTTCGTTACCCAACTAGGTAACATCATCAGTGCTAGAAAGGAGTGGGATTACTTTCTGTTGATATGAGAGCATCCTGTTGTATGGCATGACTGTCTGGTTTGGAAGCATTCCTGCTTCAGACTGGAAGGCGAGGGAGTGAGTGGTGAGGACAGCAGAAAATATTATTGGCAGTTCACTCTCTTCTAGCCAGGACGTGGCACATAAGTGATGCTTGTGAGCAGGGTCTGTGGGATTGTGTAGGATGCTACACATCCTCTCCACAACCTGTTTTCCTTGCTACCTTCTGGGAGGGTGTGGCTTTGTGGTACCCGAAGCAGAACATCCAGATTCGGTCACAGTTTTGTTCCATGTAGTGCCAATCTTGTGAACTCTCAACTTTCCCCTTTCTGCTACGTATTCAAAGTGGACAGTGATTAACATTTACATCATGTATTGATATGCATGGGTGTATGTGTGTTATGTATGTGTACACTTTTGAGTGCAGGCAACAGAATTTCATGTTTAATGTGTGCCAGAGTGCCCACAGTAAAAAATGACAATAAAGGTTGTCCTGTCTTATCTGATTTGCAATGGGAAAAAAACCTGTGTGTTTGCTGAGCTTTGCTGGTGGTTCATGGTGTGAATGATATGAGCTGTATTTCCTAGAGTTTTCTATTAATTGTGAAGTTCATTAGAAGACTGAACAGATTTGATATGCATCTTGTCTCATATTGCATTACAGTCTGATTTGGAAGCATTACTGCTTCAGACAGGAAGGCAGTAGAGAGAGTGATGAGGACAGTGGAAAAGATGGATAGATGGATGGATAGACAGATGATAGATAGAGATGATAGAGAGAAAGGTAGGTAGATGGATGGATGGATGGATAGATAGAGATAATAATAGATATAGATGAGAGATAGAAAGGTAGGTAGGTAGGTAGATAGATAGAGAGATAATGATATAGATGATAGATAATGATAGATATAGATGATAGGTAGAAAGGTAGGTAGATGGATGGATGGATAGATGGATGGATGATAGTTAATAATAGATATAGATGAGAGATAGAAAGGTAGGTAGGTAGATAGATAGATAGATAGATAGATAGATAGATAGATAGATAGATAGATAGATAGAAAGGTAGGTAGGTAGGTAGGTAGAGGGATAGAGAGATAATGATATAGATGATAGATAGATAATGATAGATATAGATGATAGCTAGAAAGGTAGGTAGATGGATGGATGGATAGATGGATGGATGGATAGATGATAGTTAATAATAGATATAGATGAGAGATAGAAAGGTAGGTAGGTAGGTAGATAGATAGATAGAAAGGTAGATAGGTAAATAGATAGATAGATAGAAAGGTAGGTAGGTAGATAGGTAGGTAGGTAGGTAATGATATAGATGATAGATAGATAATGATAGATATAGATGAGAGATAGAAAGGTAGGTAGGTAGGTGGGTAGGTAGATAGAAAGGTAGGTAGGTAGGTAAATAGATAGATAGGTAGGTAGGTAGGTAGGTAGGTAGATAATGATATAGATGATAGATAGATAATGATAGATACAGATGAGAGATAGAAAGATAGGTAGGTAGGTAGGTAGGTAGATAGATAGATAGATAGATAGATAGATAATGATATAGATGATAGATAGAACGTGTATATGTGTGTTATTTATGTCTATAGGTAGATATATAGTTTCTTTGAGATCCAGCCAACAGAATTTCATTGTTGATGTGGGCCAGTGTGCTCACATTTAGAAAAAGCGTTTCAAAACAAGGGTTAGCTTATATACAGCGTCTGGCCCCATCCCTGTTGGAGGGCCTGGGCTTGATGTCTTCTTCATTGGGCTGTTTGCCGTTCACTTGCTTGGACTATTGTTTGCTTCTGGGTTGTTAGACAAATGTTAATCTCGGTGGTAGGGGCTAGGAACTCAACCCAAACAAACCTCCCGACCATCCTTCTCCGAGGGGCCAGATGTTTGCCTCTTAACAAAAACAAAAAATGTCGCTTCGCTGGCAGCTTCCCGGGGGGAAAGAGGGGAAGAAACTATCTCACGCAATCCTTCGATTATCGCAAGCACGGTTCAGGGGCGATAAAAAAAGTATATATCTGCATCTCAGACAGAAGGCTGCCGGGCTCCGGGCTCCATAATCTTGTCGTTGGGAATTGCACCCAGATGTTTGCTCCGCAGCCAGCCAGCCAGTAACGACGGTCAATATTTGCTCTTTTCTTATTACCGCCGCTCTTTAAAAGGCAGCAGCAAGCTGGCTGGGGAGAGGCGTTTTCTGCCCTTGTTTTTTTCCACCAATTCTTGCTTTCTCAGTGTTGGAAGAAATATCCTTCTGGGTTCAGTTCCAAGTGCGGGGGGTGGGAAAAGACCCTGGATGCATGGAAGCCGCTTGGAAAGATGGTTTATTGATGAACAGGACGGGTTCCTGGGCAGAAAAGGGAAGAGGTGCTGTGAGTCTCTGCGTTTTGAACTTCTTGGGGCACAG
This sequence comes from Pseudonaja textilis, assembly GCF_049901715.1. Taxonomy (NCBI): domain Eukaryota; kingdom Metazoa; phylum Chordata; class Lepidosauria; order Squamata; family Elapidae; genus Pseudonaja; species Pseudonaja textilis. The sequence continues at coordinate 198,117,856 of NC_141992.1, read as the reverse complement.
GAAGAGTATCCTGATTGGTTGCTGTCAGAGGTCATAGCTAGCGTTTTAGGTTGTGCTAAGTTTGGTTGAAACTTGGCGGGTTTTTTAAAGTTTAGTTTTTACTTTACGGTCATTGCACCTTGTGCAATGAAATTAAACCCCGTGACATTATAAGTATAAAAATAAAACACAAGCACACACCCTTCACATTCTATACAACGGAATTGAAAACCCCTATAATATTGCGTTAATATTGCACCATACAGGAGAATTCAAGAAGAGTTCGTGCCCTGGGATAGAAGCTGTTTTTTTCAGCCTATTTGTCCTTGTTTTTATTATTATCCTGTACCGTCTGCCAGATGGTAATAGTTCAAAAAAAGGGTGCCCAGGATGGGATGGATCTTTGAGAATGTTTTGAACTTTCTTAAGGCAGCGGCAGCTCTAAAGCTCTTCCAAAGAGGGGAGAGGGCAACCCATGATCCTCTGGGCAATGATGTTAACCTTCTGGAGCGCCGTCCTATCTGCCCCTGTGCAGTTGGCAAACCATATATATGCTGTAGTAAGTTAAGGTGGTGCAATGAAGGGCAATTAAATGGCTCTGCCTGAAGGAAGGAGGTAGATCTTTGTTATGTAGAATAGACTGGCCCAGGCCTTAATGGCCCATTAGCGGGGTGGGTGGGTGAGTTTCTGCCTCTCTTGAGTTTCTACCTCTCTTTTAGGGGAAACATTCTGTCTTTTTAGTATATCCTAGAATATTTCATTTTTCTAGGAGGCGGGGTGGGTTTTAACTCCCAACATCGTCGGGGCTCAGCTGACCCGAAGGAGACAGGATCCGGAAACGGGGTATGCAACACGCGATGGTGGACTCCCGTCCTTCGAATCAGCTGAGCAGACTCTTTCTATCAGATGTAAACATCTTCTCGAAGGTGGATTATTATTTTTTTTTTAAAGCCTCTAATTTGGTTCCAACCAACACAACAAATCAATTTCCTGGGAGAGGTTTTTTCTCCAGCCCAGAAGGTAACCAGGACATTGGGGGCAAAGTTGGAGCTAATAAAGGGACTCCTACTGATTATTTGATTATTATTTTATCCATCACGGGGAGTTGAAGTCCACAAGTCTTAAAGCCGCCAAGTTTGAACACCCCTGGAATAGCTGGTGCACAAGAATAAATCCCCCCCCCTTTTTTTCTCCAGCTCCAGGGCTTCCTTCCTCTGAGGAGAAGGTTAATTTCATTTCTTTCTTTTTTTTTTAGAACGCCGTCTCCTCCATTTCGAGAGGCGGCTGCGTGCCCTAGCGGTTAGCAAAGCCTCCGTCTCCCGCGTGTGCGTCGTATTTTTCTCCCCAGGATTCGCTGCTTTTGGTGACTCGCTCATGGGTGGGGGGGCAGTCTAAAGAGTTTGGCTTGAAGGAGACACATCAGTGTTTGTCCTTCAAGGGAAACGTGGAAACCCATCAGCCCAGTGCTGTGAGCCACAAAGGAGAGGCACATTAAATAAATGTTAAGAGATGATTGCAACCGGGATAGAAAGCACAGTGGCCAAATGTCAGCGTGTTGATATATATAAGCTTTGGCGGCAGTGACCTTCAGGTTCCCGGAGATGGTCCTCGGCTCATCTTAGAGGAGGGAGATTGTATCAGCAGAGGAGGGGCAGCTAAGCATTGAACGCAGAACAATGGGTTGGAAGGGGCCTTGGAGGTCATCCGGTCGAGCCCCTTGCTCCAGCAGGAGACCCTATACTGTCTCAAAACAGCTGCTGTCCAATTTCTTTTTAAAAACCTCTAGTGATGAAGCACTCAGGACTTCTGGAGACAAGCCGTTTCACTGATTTAAAAGAATTAGAGGATAATATTTGGAAGGGACCTTGGAGGTCTTCTAGTCCAACCCCCTAATATATATATATAGATATATAGTCTCCAGCCCCCTCATCTTCTTTGTTGCTCTTCTCTGCACTCTTTCTAGAGTCTCTTTCTTACATCGTGGCGACCAAAACTGGATGCAGTATTATTCCAAATGTGGCCTTACCAAGGCATTATATAAAGTGCTATTAACTCTTCACGTGATCTTGATTCTATCCCTCTGTTGATGCAGCCTAGGACTGTGTTGGCTTTTTGGGCAGCTGTAGCACACACATCTGGCTCATATTTTAAATGGCTGTCCACTAGGACTCCAAGATCCCTCTAACAGTTACCGGCATTAAGCCAGGTTTCACCTGTGCTATACCTGTGCATTCTTCACGGACGAAGCTTTTGGGATGAGAAGCTAAAGGTTTTCAAAGAAAAAAAGTCCAGTTGCCGTTTGAAAAAAGCACTTTTGAGCTAAGCCCCAAATGCATAATTTAAGCTTCCAGCCTCAAGAAACTTTGGGGCGTAGTTTGCACAGTCCTCCCAAACTTCCTGTTTAATGAGACAGAAGGAGAGAATTAATTACATATCAGTCTGGGGAGAAATCTCACTGACTATAATTAAGTTGGAAGCACAGGAAATATAAATGAAAGGCACTGCTTTCTTTAAAGCAAACCTCCGTTCTGGAAACAGTGCATCGTTTTCTTGGCAATTACAGGTACTCCTGTTGCTAAATGAAGCAGACATTAAGTGAGGCGTGTCTGTTTTTAACAATCTTTTTTTTAAAACTGGGGTCATTAAGCGAATCACCAGTGTTGCTAAGTGAACCCAGTGGACATTAAGCAAATCCTGTTGTTCCCCGGACTGCTTATTGGAAACGGGTTGGGAAAATCACAGGTGATGATCAGGTGATCCTGGGACATTGCAACCATTATAAATACGTGCTGGTTGCCAAGTTAGTTTTTTTTTAACACTGTCCTAACTGCCTTCCATCTCGCTAAGAATCGGATGCAACCTTGCTTTTATTTTGGAAAGCATGCAGAGAAGAGCAACTAGGATGATGAGGGGACTTGGAGGCTAAAACATACGATGAACGGTTGCAGGAACTGGGCCTGGCTAGTCTAGAGAAGAGAAGGACCAGGGGAGACATGATAGCAGTCTTCCAATATCTGAGGGGCTGCCATAGAGAAGAGAAAGTCAAGCTATTTTCCAAGGCATCTGAAGGTCAGACAAGGAATAATGGACGGAAACTGAACAAAGAGAGATTCAACTTGGAAACAAGGAGACAGTGGGGACAATCAACCCATGGAACAGAAGTTGCCTCCAGAAGTTGTGGGAGCTTCATCACTGGAAGCTTTCAAGAAGAGACTGGACTGCCATCTGTCAGGAATGGTGTAGGCAGGGCCTCCTGCTTGGGCAGGGGGTTGGACTAGATGACCTAGAAGTGCCCTTCCAACTATGTTATTCTGTTATTCTAATCTTGGGGTCTTCAAACTTGACAGCTTTAAGACTTGCGGACTTCAACTCCCAGAATTCCTCCTCCAGTCATGTTAGCTCAGGAATTCTGGGAGTTTGAAGTTCACAAGTCTTAAACTTGCCAAGTTTGAAGACCCTTGATCTATTCTATCTATCCTCTCTCTCTTTCTATCTATTCTACATCTCTTTCTCTATCTACTCTATCTATCTACTTGATCTATCTATTCTATCTCTATCTCTCCCCCCTCTATCTAGCTATGCTACCTCGCTTTCTCTATGTACCTATTCCAGGGATCTTCAAAGTTGACAGCTTTAAGACTTGTGGACTTCCAACTCCCAGAATTCCTGAGCTAACAAGAGGAATTCTGGGAGTTGAAGTTCACAAGTCCTAAACTTGCCAAGTTGGAAGACCCTTGGTCTAATCAATGGAAGGACTCACCTCCAGAAGTTGTGGGAGCTTCATCCCTGGAGGCTTTCAAGAAGAGACTGGACCGCCCTCTGTCAGAAATGGTGTAGGGTCTCCTTCTTGGGCAGGGGGTTGGACTAGAAGACCTCCAAGGTCCCTTCCAACTTCATTATTCTGTTATTCTGTTAAAATTCTGACTTTTCTCTTATGGACAAGTTCAAAACAAAACCCCAGCCTTACATCCAATTGATACATCCGTGTTCTCTAGAAAAGACAGGCGCAGAAAATTCACTCTTGAGTCGTGTTTGGGTTTCCGGTGTACCAAAAAGCATTAGCCATCGGCGCTAAATCCAAATCTGTGTTCTCTGGCCAAGGAGCCCAGAAAGTGAAAATGTCACAGACACATCCTCCCTGCCAAATGCTGGGATGACAGCTTCATGCATCGGGGAGAAGGGACCGCCTCGAAGCCCTCACCCGGCTGAGTCGCCGTGGTTTCAGTGCTGTCCGGGACCACAAGCCATCTCTAAAAAATTGTCTACAACGCTTGGGAAAACCACCTCCTTTTCGTGCCACAGTTAGGTGCCACTCGGATTGTGAAGAGAGGAACCAGAGCCCAGCTTGAGACTGGAAGAGTGCAGAATTTATTCATTCCACCCCCCCCAAATCATTGAGTTGGAATAGAAGAAAAAAGCAAAAAATAAAAATAAAAAATAAAGGCAGCATCACCACGGGAAAATTACGATTTATAGATACTTGGCTTCTGCCTGTCAGCCGCTCCGTGGAATTGTTTTCTTGGCTAACGGGCCTAGAAGCACAGTTTGCACAACGTGCAACCAACAGACTGTGCAAGATACAAAAAGAGAATCAACTTTTTAGATCACGCTGGGGCTGCCTCTTTGCCCAGCCGGTTACGTATAAATTTTTAGAGAATCTCTGATCGTTTCTGTTTTATCTTCCTGGAGTAACTGCATCCAGTTTTGTCATCACAATGAAGTTTCCTCCATCCAGTCTCTTCTAAAAACTTCCAGGGTTGAAGCACCCACAATTTCTGGTGGCAGGCAGTTCCACTGGTATGAATGGTCCTCACTGTTCGGAAGCTTCTCCTTTTAATTCCAGGTTGCTTCTCTGCTTGATTAGTTTCCATCCGTTGCTTCTTGTCTTGCCTTTCAGGTGCCTTTCAGGTGCTTTGGTAAATAAATTGACACACACACCCTCCTCCTCTTTGGGGCAGCCCCTCAAATACTGGAATATTGCTATCATGTTCCCCGTTACTCCTTCTTTCCCCCTAGTTTCCAAATCCTGCAATTTTGCGGTTTGGGAACTGAAGGAACAACCATCAATTGTCTGCGTTAGGTTAGTGAAGTTAACTCTTGACAGTTGAAAATGCGAAGGGTTGGCCAACAGAGAGATACAATCAAGATCCAGGGAGCTACTAATACCACTCTATAAAGCCTTAGTAAGACCACACCTAGAGTCCTGCATCCAGTTTTGGTCACCACACTATAAAAAAGATGTGGAGACTCTAGAAAAAGTGCATAGAAGAGCAACCAGGATGATTAGGGGACTGGAGGCTGAAACATACGATGGACGGTTGCAGGAACTGGGCCTGGCTAGTCTACTGAAGAGAAGGACCAGGGGAGACATGATAGCGGTCTTCCAATATTTGAGGGGCAGCCCCAGAGAGGAGGAGGGGGTCAAGCTATTTTCTAAAGCACCCAAAGGCCAGACAAGGAATAATGGATGGAAACTGATCAAGGAGAGATTCAACCTGGAAATAAGGAGAAACTTTCTGACAGTTAGAATAATTGTTGGAATCAGTGGAACAACTTGCCTTTAGAAGTTGTGGGTGTTTCCATCACTGGAGGCTTTTAAGAAGAGACTGGACAGTCTGTAATGATATAGGATTTCCTGCCTAAGCAGGGGGTTGGCTAGAAGACCTTCAAGGTTCCTTCCCACTGTGTTATTCTCTTATTCTGCTATCATATATGAAGAACGGTTGCAGAAACTGGGCCTGGCTAGTCTAGCGAAGAGAAGGACCAGGGGAGACAGGAGAGCAGCCTTCCAATATTTGAGGGGCTGCCCCAGAGAGGAGGAAGGGGGTCAAGCTATTTTCTAAAGCACCCAAAGGCCAGACAAGGAAAAATGGATGAAAACGGATATAGGAGAGATTCAACCTGGGAATAAGGAGGAATTTTCTGACAGGGAGAGCAATCGACCCATTGAACAGAAGTTGCTTTTGGAAGTTGTGGGAGCTTCATCAATGGAGGCTTTCAAGAAGAGACCGGACTCCCATCTGTCAGAAGTAGTGTAGGGTCTCCCGCTTGGGGAGGGGGTTGGACTAGATGACCTACAAGTTCCCTTCCAACCCCGTTATTCTGTGCTGTTGTGTTCTGTCTTCTGAGGTGGCTTTCGGGTGTCCCCAGGTGGATTCTGGCTTTAGAATGAAAGAACAAGACAAAAGAGATCAGAGGCTGAGGAAGGTCTGGCTTGGAAGATTGAGTCACCACCATACAAAAAACATGCAGAGAAGAGCAACAAATGATAATGTTTCTGGAGACTAAATTGTATAGTAGGAGCTAGCCAGGTCACCTCACAAAGAGAAGGACCAGAGGTGACATGATAGCAGTCTTCCAATACCTGAGGGGCTGCTCTATCCCTGGAGGTTTTTAAGAAGAAATTGGACAGCCACTGGTCTGAGATGGCATAGGATAACAGATAACAGATAACCAGAGTTGGAAGGGACCTTGTAGGTCATCTAGTCCAACCCACTGCCCAAGCAGAGACCCTACACCATTTCTGACAGATGGCAGTCCAATCTCTTCTTGAAAGTCTCAAGTGATGGCGCTCCCACAACTTCCGAGGGCAACTTCTGTTCCGTTGGTTGGTTGTTCTCCCTGTCAGAAAGTTTCTCCTTGTATTTCCAGGTTAAATCTCTCCTGGTTCAGTTTCCATCCCTTATTCCTTGTCAGGAATCTCCTGCTTAAGCAGGGGGTCAGGCTAGAAGACCTCCAAGCTCCCTTCTAACCCTGCCATTCTGTTACAGAGGGCACGGGTCTCCAGAAGCGATGCTGCTAGAAAGAGAAGTTGCTGTTTATCATTCGGCCTGCCGTATGCCCCCACACACACACCCCAAAAAGAGATATAACAGGTAACAGAGTTGGAAGGGACCTTGTAGGTCATCTAGTCCAACCCCCTACCCAAGCGGGAGACCCTACCTACACCATTTCTGACCAATGGCAGTCCAGTCTCCTTTTGGAAGTCGTCTTCTTGAAATATTGTATTCTTAAAATATATATATATATATTTTTTTTTCTCCTGAATTTTATGGATAAAACAGAACCTCTGCCAAGAGCTGATTTCAGGTCGTAGCTTAAAAGGAGCATCATTCTCTGCCACAGCTGCCAGAGAATCGGTTGCAATTTCTTTTCTAATGGCTTCTGCGGCCAACGGACTGAGGGCTTTTTACATGCTGGCTGGTTTTAATTACAACAGGTGTTTCCTGCCTGCTTTTCCAATGCATTTTGGTAAACTTATTAATCCCGGGAACAAACAGATGGGCAGGCAGAGCCTCTGGCTATAGGCAGTTGCGCGTTCGAGCAGTTGGGGGAAAAAAATAAAAGAAATTCAGTTGTGCCTGGAAGAACAATGGCGCCGGCAGAGCCCAGGATAAAAGGGGGAGGGTCTCCACCCCCCCCTCCCCTCACTCATTTCCTTGTTCCGTTTGGAGATGCCCGAAGGAAGATGCTCAAAACCTGGAAGAATGGAGGGAAATCTCAGAACGACGGAATAACAAGAGTTGGAAGGGACCTTGGAGGTCATCTAGTCCAACCCTCCCCTCCCCCGTCCGCCCAGACAGGAGGCCCTACACCATTTCCGAAAGGTGGCGGGAGACGTTTCTCAAAAAGCAACAACTGAAGCCACAAGAGAACATAGAACATAGAATAACTGAGTTGGAAGGGACCTCAGATGAGTTCTGTTCCGTTCCCTTCCGTTTCAAATATTCTGTTCTATTCTGTTCTGTTCTGTTCTGTTCTGTTCTATTCTATTCTATTCCTATTCTTTTGTTCTGTTCTGTTCTATTCTATCCCCTTCCCTTCTATTCTATTTATTCCATTTCGTATTTTATTTATTCTCTTCTTCTCTTCTCTCCTCTCCTCATTCTATTCCATTTCATTCCATTCCATTCCATTCCATCTTCTCTTCTCTTCTCTTCTCTTCTCTTCTCTTCTCTTCTCTTCTCTTCTCTTCTCTTCATTCCATTCCATATTTTCTATTCTATTCTATTCTATTCTATTTTATTCTATTCTATTCTATTCCTATTCCTATTCCTATTCCTATTCTATTGTTCTGTTCTGTTCTGTTCTGTTCTATTCTATCTCCTTCCCTTCCCTTCTATTCTATTTATTCCATTCCGTATTTTATTCTATTCTATTCTATTCTATTCTATTCTATTCTATTCTATTCTATTCTAATTTCTATTTCTATTCTCCTTCCTTCTTCCTATTCTATTCTATTCCATTCCATTCCATTCCATTCCATTTATTCCATTCCATTCCATATTCTATTCTGTTCTATTCTATTCTATTCTATTCCTATTCCTATTCCTATTCCTATTCCTATTCCTATTCTATTGTTCTGTTCTGTTCTGTTCTATTCTATCTCCTTCCCTTCCCTTCTATTCTATTTATTCCATTCCGTATTTTATTTATTCTGTTCTATTCTATTCTATTCTATTCTATTCTATTCTATTCTATTCTATTCTATTCTAATTTCTATTTCTATTCTCCTTCCTTCTCCTATTCTATTCTATTCTATTCCATTCCATTACATTCCATTCCATTCCATTTATTCCATTCCATTCCATTCCATTCCATATTCTATTCTATTCTATTCTATTCTATTCTATTCTATTCCATTCCATTCCATTCCATTCCATTTATTCCATTCCATTCCATATTCTATTCTATTCTATTCTATTCTATTCTATTCCATTCCATTCCATTTATTCCATTCCATATTCTATTCTATTCTATTCTATTCTATTCTATTCTATTCTATTCTATTCTATTCTATTCTATTCCATTCCATTCCATTCCATTCCTATTCCATTCCATTCCATTCCATTCCATTCCTATTCTATTCTATTCTATTCTATTCTATTCTATTCTATTCTATTCTATTCTATTCTTTCCATTCCATTCCATTCCATTCCATTCCATTCCATATTCTATTCTATTCTATTCTATTCTATTCTATTCCTATTCCTATTCCTATTCCTATTCCTATTCCTATTCCTATTCCTAGCCTTTGGATACATCATATCGGCATCATATTTGCCCTTACCCTATTAAGCCATGCACCATCCATGTTTAATACGAACACGTCTTTCTTAAGCATTCCCCCCCCCACTCCAAAAAAATGACATTGGATACGAATATAGGCTTTGTAGTCCCAAAGATGAACACCCATGCTGCTGCTTTTCTCTGTTTTGGAGGTAAGAAATGTTAACGCAAAGCGCAGAGAAAGGAGGGAAGAACAATGAGCGGGAAGTAGCAGGAATAAAAAGAGAAAAGAAAAAAGGCCTTTTAATTTAGCCTCCACCAAAACTGTTCCATTGTCTACCTTTTGCAAAAAAAAACCCCAAAAAACCTTCCTCTTTCCCTTCTCTCTCTCTCTCTCTCTCACCCTCTCTCTCTCCCTCTCTCTCTCCCTCTCCTCCCCTGTCCCTCCCTCCCTCTCTCTCCCTCCCTCCCTCTCTCTCTCTCTCTCTCTTTCCACTTCGTATGTAGCTCTTTGTTCTGTATTGAACAAACCTGCTCGGCGTTTTCTCGACGGTGCATTTATGAAAGCGTTCAGTGGTTAGGAAACCCATTAACAGCGCAGAACAATAAAAGCCAACTCTTAGCTGAAGGTTTTTCTTTTCTTTTCTTTCCTTTTTTCTTTTTTTTGTACCTTCTTAAATTTGGGAAGAACGGTTAAAAATAAATAGGGCGAGAGCTCAGAGCGGTTTCGAAGCCGGGTTTGGAGATGACGGAGGCCTCGTCCTCCATCGCGAAGCTAAAGGATCTCGGGAGGTTTTCAAAAGACTTTTTAAGACAGGAGACGTTATCGTGCTGAAGGGAGGAAGTGCTGTCACTCACCTTCCATTTCAGAGGGAAAAAAAATCCCAGTTTTCAATATCTACCTGGCGGAGCTATGGATTCTCACGTCGATCATTATGTTAGTTACGATTATTTCACTAGGTGAGGCGCAGCCTGTGCTCCGTTGGTTAGAAATGTTACTCCGGGCTTACTGTTTTGAAGGATCGCAGTAGTAGGTTGGTGGTACAGCCTCTTGGGAAAGGGAGCGTCAGAAAATACATTTCTAACATGGATTTTCCTGGAAACAAGGCTCACTTAGATGAATCTAAACCACACAAGGCACCAGATCAGAATCAGAATTTCAAATAGAGCTGGAAGGGGCCTCTGAGGTCTTCTAGTCCAGCCCCCTTGCCAAGCAGGAGACCCTCTACAATTTCAGACAACTGGCTGGCGAGTCTCTTCTTAAAAGCTCCGGGGATGGAGCACCTACAACTTCTAGTGGCAGGTTGTCCCACTGGTTAATAGTCCTCACTGCTAGGAAGTTTCTCCTGAATTCCAGGTTGCTTCTCTCCTTAATTAGTTTCCCTCCGTTGCTTCTTGTCCTGCCTCCTGGTGCTTTGGAAAATAAGTTGAACCCCTCCTCTTTCTGGCAGCCCCCTCAAATCTTGGAATACTGCTATCATATCTAGTCCTTTTTTTCTCCAGACCGGCCATACCCAAATCCTGCAACCATTCTTCAGATGTGTTAGTCTCCAAGCCTTTAATCATCTTAGTTGCTCTTTTTTTTTTTGCACTTTTTCCAAAGAAGGATGCATCCCAATAAATAGACCCTTCCGATTATAAAGCGTTGTGGTGGCGCAGTGGTTACACTAGGTGGAATGCTGTATTGCAGGCTAACTCGGCCCACTGTCAGGAGTTCGATTCTGACCAGCTCAGGGTCGACTCAGCCTTCCACGACGATGGTTGTAAATCAAAAACTAACTGTATTAGACTCAACTTTCTCCAACCGGATGCTTTCAAAGGTGTGTTGGACACCAGTTCCCTGTAAGCATCAGTGGGATGGGGAAGGACAGTCATTGCAGTAAGGCATGCTGGCTGGGGGAATTCTGGGAACGAAAGCCCACACCTCTTAAAATGTCATGGCTGACTTGCTACACAGTCAACTCGAAGCCAGGCAGCAGAAACATGGAGGAGGTGGGCAAATTTGAAACGTAAGGGAAGCTTGAGAGGGAATTGTAGAATGCAAGAGAGCCAATTCGCCCAGCAATATCCTGGTGCCCGAGGTCAAATGATGGGGGTGTTCTAAGGTGCTCAGACCGTTTCCTAAAACCAGTTGGCTGCAATTGGTTGGTGGCCCAGCGGAGAAGTGAAGAGTTTAGCTATGTCACTTTGTGCAGGAAAACATCAGATCTGGCTTGGCTGATTCTGTGCTTAGGTGCAATGATCAGTAAAGTTATACTCTTGGCAGAAGTAATGTCCCAGGAGTTTCTTTTGCCACATATGCCAACGGGACAGTTGACACAAATTTGAGAAGTCCTTCAGTAAAGTATGAGGTATCCATGGTCACTTTAGGAGGAAGAAGGTATATAGGATATGTGTCATGCCCCTGTTGGAGTCTGAGTCGGAGGAGGAAGCCAAACAGCTGACAGGAAGTGGGAGTGTGGCTCCGTTGGCTGTGGAGGAAACTGGGGAAGGGCAAAGTCCAGCTGGGCAGAGCAGGGAAGAGGTAGAACAAGGGAGGGAGAGCTCAGAGGAAGACCCAGGCCCACCCCCTCATCATCCTAGGAGAAATGGAGAAGAGCAACGTGGGTTGCGTGGCTTACGGCGGAGGAAAAGGCCCTAGATAAGGTTCAGCGGAATTCACAAGGGGCTCGATTTGGAACCGTTGTAGCCGTGCAAAACTAATGACATATTTAATTCCCCCTTCCAGCTTAGCTTGCTTGTCTCCTAGAACTCTGAATTCAACTTGGCTGAAGCCATAATTTCCTGCTTCATAGTTGCCACATACTCTGGGGGTGGAGGAGTAAATAGAACGTCTCACAGACATAACAAAGAGTTCTCCTGTGGGAACCAAGGTCATCCCGACAGATGTCAGCTGAAGGAGGAAAGGAGTGACCAAGGAGCCCGCCCACTACTTTAATTAAACAATGTGACCTGGGACACTGGGAGATGGAAACATTTACATCTTTAATTATGCTATAATCACGAGAAATTTTTAGAGCTGGCTTTCACTAAGCTGTGCCAATATGATGTATCCAATAAACATGTTCTTTCCTGCCTCAAAGTTCTGATTTCTTTGAGTGTGTTACTCGGAAACCTGAAACCTGCACCTGCAAAAGCAATAAAGGCGGGATATAAATTATAGATTAACGGAGTTGGAAGGGACCTTGTAGGTAATCTAGTCCAACCCCCGCCCCCACAGACCCCCTCCTCTCTGTGGCAGCCCCTCAAGTATTGGAAGACTGCTATCATGTCTCCTCTGGTCCTTCTCTTCCCTAGACTAGCCAGGCCCAGTTCCTGCAACCGTTCATTGTACGTTTTAGCCTCCAGTCCCCTAATTATCCTGGTTGCTCTTCTCTGTACTTTTTCTAGAGTTTCAACATCTTTTTTATAGTGTGGTGACCAAAACTGGATGCAGGACTCTAGGTGTGGCCTTACTAAGGCTTCATAGAGTGGTATTAGTACCTCACTTGATCTTGATTGTATCCCTCTGTTAATGCAACTTAGGATTGCATTAGCTATTTTGGCTGCTAAACTCATATTTAGCTGGTTGTCCACTAAGGCTCCAAGATCCCTCTAACGTTACTGCTATTGAGCCTGGTTTCACCCGTCTATATGTGTACTTTTGGCTTTTCTTGCGTAAGTGTAGGACTTTACTTTTCTCTACGTTGAATTTCATTTTGTTAGATATGGCCCAGGGTTCTAGTCTGTCAAGATCCATCTGGATCTTGAGCCAATCTTCTAAGGTGTTAGCTATTCCTGCCAGCTTAGTATCCTCTACAAATCGGGTAAGTTCCCCTTCTATTAATTAATTCTATTAATCTATAAATTAAATAAATAAAACCCATAATTTAACAAACCAGTATTGCCAGGTGTGATGGGTCCGGCAGATGCTTTCGGGGTTCTGCAAACGTGGCAGCTTTAAAACTTGTGGACAGCCAGGAATTCTGGGAGTTGAAGTTCTTCACAAATCTTAAAAGCTGCTAACTTTGGAGACCGCCCGATCTAGATCATGACAGGGCAAGTTCTCAAAAGGTTCCCCAAAGGAGGAAGCCCTCATGGACACACTGGGTGTGATGCCCCTGTTGTGGTCTGATTCTGAGGGGGAGATTGAGCAGCTGACAGGGAATGGGAGTGTGGATCCGGTGGCTGTGGAAGAAATGGGGGAAGGGCACAGTCCGGCTGGGCATTCAGAGGAAGACCCAGGGCCACCCCCTCTTCATCCTAGGGCACGCAGGGAGGAGCGGAGAAGGGAGCAACCTGGCTTATGGGAGAGAAAAGGGCCCTGATCCCTTTCATTGGTTGCAGCTGGGAGAACGGGATATAAGAAGGGCATTTGCACACAGCTCCTTGCTGGAAGCAAAGCGTGCATTATCTTGGTTAAGACTTATCTGGGTTTTGGCATCCGCCCAACTGTGGGTGCTGCACGATCTTGTGGAAATCTGCAATTTATCATCCTGGCCTGCTGTGTTAATGACTTTGGTGTGGTTTGTGTTGGTTTTTTTTAAAAAATTCTAATTATCTTTACTTTGGGTTTGGACTGCATTTACTCCATTTGTAGACTGTTTTTGGAAGAGTTTGATATCCAGCTGAGGATAATTGGACACTGAGGCCCAAGTTGGAGGCATTAAAGGGAATTTATTCTACTTCTGTGACTTTTTTATTTTTGTGTCACGCTCTGGGTCATCACACTGGGTCATTTGGGGTTCTACCGATGAATGCTCTTCTGTCTAGTCTCTTTTTGTGTTACAGATGAAGAGAAGTCCTGATTAAAAAACACGACACCCGTGGACAAGGAGACATCTCTTTGTTATTCTTCCTGATCCCCATTCTTCTCTTTCTCCTCTGCTCAGGGCATCTTCTCTTCGTTGGAACACGGGGACGAAGGAACGGATGCTAATCAAGGTGACGGACCGCGAGCCCAGCTTCCTGATGCATCAGGGTAACGGCTACACCCTTGACCATCAGCAGGGCACCCGGTCGCGGAGGCCCTCGGGTGGCCAGCCCTCTCCCAACCTCCAAACCTTCGCCACCGATTCCGACAACTCGGTCTTCTTCCCCGAGCGGAAGCCCTCGCCCTTCCTGAAACGGGCCGATCATGTGGGCAGCTGCTCCCCATTGCTGGCGCGGGGGGACCCTTTCTGCTCCCCGATGCAGGGCCAGCACCGCAAGCACTCCAGCGAGTCTCAGCCTTCCTCTCCGCGCTACGCCTACGAGCCGCCCTTGTACGAGGAGCCTCCCATGGAGTACCAGGCCCCCATCTATGACGAGCCCCCAGTGGATATGCAGTTCGAGGCCGGCGGGAGCTACAAAGCGGGTTCGCCCCAAAAGTCGCCCATCCGCAAGCCCCACTCGTTCCTGCAGTCCCCCAAACAGGGCTCCAACTCCCCGTACCAGCAACTGGTCTTGACCAAGCAGAAGGGCTCGGACCGCTTCATGAGCCTGGAGTACAGCCCTGCCGGCAAGGAGTACGTCCGGCAACTGGTGTATGTGGAGCAGGTGGGGTCCAGCCCTACCATGAAGAGCGCCCCCCGGCACAAGTACTCGCCCAACCCCATCGGTGGCTCTTACTCGCTGCAGCACAGCTCCTGCCTGATGCGGGACCAACGCCTGGAGATCAAATCTGGTGACTACAGCAGCATGGAAGGGGCAGATTTCCGGCACAGCCCTCCGGCTGTCATGCCGTCGGAGGGGGAGGATTCCATGTCCTGCTCCAGCCAGCAGAACACACTCTCCTCCACGGGTTACTCCCCGGGCAGCCGCAAACGAAAGAGCCGGAAGCCCGCTTTTTCATATGACCCCAACACATCATCCACCGACGGCTCCGGCGAGCGTGACGAAGGCATGCTAGAGGACAGGCCTCTGTCTGGGTGCAGCCGGTCCCCGGGTGGGCGTCTGGAGAGCCGGTCGGTGGAAGGGGAGTCCTGCAGGGCTTCGGCAGAGCCCTTCCTGGCTCAGGCCCGCCTGGCTTGGGAGGCTCAGCAAGCCCACTATCACATGAGGCAGCGCAGCAGCTGGGACTCCCAGAAGGATGGTTCCGGGTACGAGAGCGATGGGGCTGTGCCGCTGCCTATGCCGGGACCGGTGGTGCGCGCCTTCAGCGAGGACGAGGCGCTGGCCCAGCAGGAGAACAAGCACTGGAAACGCAACCCGTTTGAGAAGTTGGCCTTTCCGCAAATCCTGCTGGAAAAGAGCGTGTCCGTGCAGACGAATTTGGCGTCGCCCGAGCCATACTTGCATCCGTCCCAGGTAAGACGAGCAGGGCGAGGAATGAGCGGGAAGTTGAAGGAGGGCTATGGCACTTAAGAGCCGTGGTGGTGCAGTGGTTAGAATCCAGTATTGCAGGCTAACTCACTGCCAGGAGTTCGATCCTGACTGGCTCAAGGTTGAGTCAACCTTCCCTCCTTCCGAGGTGGGTCAAAGGAGGACCCAGATTGTTGTGGGCAGGAGGCTGACTCTGTAAACCGCTTAGAGAGGGCTGGAAAGCCCTGTAAAGCGGTATATAAGTCTAAGGGCTATTGCTACTTCTTTGGGTTCAGAATTGCACTGTCTCCCTTCTTCTTTTATTTAGAAATTGTTATAGTTGACGATGATGATGATGTGCCCGACACTTGGCGATTCTCTGGCTCCCTGGTTTGGCTGACATTGTAACTTGTTTGCGATTGCTGCAGAAACTCAGAACTGTGTAGTGTGATGAGGAGGCGGTTTATGCAGTTTCGGGCTTCCGTAGCCTTGTGACGTCACGAGGCCTAACTTATGTAATTTTTTCACATTTGTCTTGTCGCCCAAATGATAACGGATTATGTAAGTTGCACAAAGATATCCTTTTGTGCAGTAAGGTTGTGATGCTTTTGATAT
This sequence comes from Pseudonaja textilis, assembly GCF_049901715.1. Lineage (NCBI taxonomy): Eukaryota > Metazoa > Chordata > Lepidosauria > Squamata > Elapidae > Pseudonaja > Pseudonaja textilis. The sequence continues at coordinate 198,101,992 of NC_141992.1, read as the reverse complement.
CAAATTCGGGTCCGAAGGGCGGTTCAAAGGAAACAAGTGCAAAGCAAAAAATAGGGCAGGAATTGTCTTCTAGAGAGAGAGGAAAGGAAAGAATGCTTGAAAGCAAATGAGATTTCTTTCTTTTTCTTTTTTCTTGTTTGATTCTTGGTGCCGTCTGAGCTTGGTCGATTGCTTGCAGATGTTTCATTACCCAACTATGTAACGTCATCAGTACTAGAAGAGTGGGGTTTGCAGAAAGGAGGAGGAGGAAGAGGACAACGACTGTGGGGTCTCTGAGCTTGTTTCCTTTCTTGCAGACGTTTCATTACCCAACTGGGTAACGTTATCAGTGCTAGAAGAGAGTTAGCGGGGAGGAGGGGAAGGAGGAGAACGAATGTGGGGTCGTTGATGCTTTCTGAGCTAGGTTGCTTTGTTGCAGACATTTTATTACCCAACTAGGAAACAGCATCAATGCTAGAAGGGAGTGGGGTTTGTGGAGAGGAAAAGGAGGAGGCGGGATTGTAGGGTCTTTGAACTTGCTTGTTTTCTTCCAGTTGTTTCATTACTGGATAACATCATCAGTACTAGAAGGGAGTGAGGTTTGCACCATCCAGCACTGATGATGTTACCTAGTTGGGTCATGAAATGTCTACAAAAAAACCACCAAGTTCAGAGAGCACCAAAGACCCTACATTTCAACCGCTGGGATATAGATATTTTCTTCTGTTTTTTTCTTTTCTCTTTTCTTTTTCTCAGCTATGTTCAAACCTGCTGGGGACGGTTCATTTGTGATTTTCTTAGACCGGAGCATTCTGACTGTGTTTTGTTTGATCTGTTTCTGATGAGTCCCAACACGCCAAGGCTGGCCTAAGCGGTGAGGATCGATGGAACAATTGATTCCACGGCAGACTTCCCAGCCGCGCACCCTTGTAACCGTCATTAAAAAGGACTTCGCAAGATAAATTGCTTGCAGAATAAAAATTAGGCCGCTCCACCGCAGAAACAACAGTGTTCATTTATAAAAGAGAAAACAAGGCACTGTCCAACAGAAAAGATTTATTCTAAACTGGAAGGGAGATAAAATTGTCAGGGGTCAAGAAAATGCAACATTTCCTATGTCTATGCGTGGCTTTGCAACAGGGATTCGGGTCTGCAGCTTGAGCAGGGATTAGATTAGATCTCCAAGGCTGGGCTAGAAGATCTCTAAGGCCCCATCCGGCTCTGTTCTGATTGAAATAGTATAGGGCAGTGATGGCGAACGTTTTTGTTGTGGTGTGCCCATAGCACGTGCGCCTGTGCCGGCACCCACAATGCATTGCGCCCCGTTCCCCCCTGCGCATGCGTGCGCAACACCCTGCCCCCTTACCTGCACTGCGCATGCGCGTGCCTCCAAGCTAGTTTTCGGCCCGTTTGAGGCCGTTTCCCCCTCCCCCCACCGCCCGGAGGTTCAAGGAAAGCCTCTGCAGCCTTTGGAGGCCGAAAAACGGGCCTTCCGGAAATATCGGAAGTGCCCATTTGCAGTCTCTGGTGGGGGGGCTCTGGAGCCTGGGGGAGGCCGTTTTCAGCCTCGAGGGAAGCCTCGGGAGCCTCGGGAGGTTGAAAAGTTTTGGCACTTCTGGTATTTCCAGAAGGCCCATTTTTCGGCCTCCCAAGGCTGCAGAGGCTTCCTTCGAGGCTCCGGGAGGGCCAAAATGGCCTCAAATGGGCCGAAAATCAGCTGGGAGGCACACGCATGTGCAGTTACAGGTTAAATTTTGCTGGGGCTGGCGTGCCCACACAAATGGTTCTGCGTGCCACCTGTGGCACACATGCCATAGGTTCCCCATCATGGGATTAGGGCTTCCTGCTTGAGCAGGGGGTTGGACTAGAAGACCTCCCAGGTCCCTGCCAGCTCCATTCTGATCGAAATGGTGTAGTTTTAGGTCACCGATGACAAAAGCCAGAATGAAATCGTTTGCCGTGCCTCGGTTTCCCCCTGGTCAGGTTTGTCGTCTTCATTTCTTTATGCAAATGAAGCTCCAGAAAAATCATTAACTGTCAGAAGAAACCTCATTAACATATCGCTGGCAAACAAACAAATCGCCTGATCCTTTCCGTTGTCAGACAAGCGAGCAATTTGAAAGCAATTAAAGGAAGTTTCACTGGAGCCTCTAAGACAGGGGTGTCACACTCAAAGCCCCCGGGCCCATGAGGCTAGCCTGGAAACAGCGAAGGACCAGCCCGCGGTGCCTCACTCAGCGAAAATGGAGCCGGGGTGGTGGTAGCCGTAGGAGGCCGTCACAGCCAAAAACAGGACATGGGAGGGAGCGACCACGCGTGGTCCTGAGCTCCATTTTTGCTGCCAGCGGGCTAGCGAAACAAACTGAAAACAACACAACACAAAGGCAGAAATGTTTTCCCCTTTTGTATTTGAGCATGAAAGAAGAGACGGGAAAGAGGAAAGGAAAAGAAGGACAGATAGAAAGAGAGCAAGGAAGGAAAAAGAGGGAAGCCCGGAAGCGGGCTTGTTTCTGGCCTCCAGAGGGCCTCCAGAGGCCATTTTCACCCTCCCAAGAGGCTCAAAGAAAGGCTCCAGAGTCCAGGGAGGGCGATAAACGGGTCTCTCAGAAGTTCGGGAAGGCCGGAAGTGGGCCAATTTCCAGCCTCCAGAAGGCCTCCGGAGCCTGGGGAGGCTGTTTTTGCTCTCCCGAAGGCTCGAGGAAGGCCTCTGGAGCCCCGGGACAGCAAAAAAGGGCCTCCTGGAAGTTTGGGAAGGCCAGAAGCAGGCCCGTTTCTGGCCTCCAGAGAGCCTTTGGAGCCTGGGGAGGGTGAAAAACGGGCTTCCTGATAGTTCAGGAAGCCCGGAAGGGGGTCTGTTTCTGGCCTCCAGATGGCCTCCAGAGCCTGGGGAGGCCATTTTTGCCCTCCCAGAAGCTCAAGGAAAGGCTCCAGAGCCCAGGGAGGGTGACAAACAGGCCTCTCAGAAGTTCTGGAAGGCCAGAAGCGGGCCTGTTTCTTGCCTCCAGAGGGCCTCCGGAGCCTGGGAGGCCGTTTTCGCCTCCCAGAGGCTCGAGGAAAGCCTCTGGAGCCCGGGTGAGCGAAAACAGGCCTCCCGGAAGTTCAAGAAGGCCGGAAATGGGCCCGTTTCTTGACTCCAGAGGGCCTCCAGAGCCCGGGGAGGCTGTTTTCGCTCTCCCGGAGGCTCGAGGAAAGCCTCCTGAGCTCTGAGAAAGGCGAAAAGCCCTCCCCCACTGGCCATGGTGCAGGAGGCCGACTAGGCCACGCCCACCATGGCCATGCTCACCCAGCAACCGGGCAGAGAACCAGTTGCTAATTTTTTTTGAAGCCCACCCCTGCAGGTAATGCATGGGGGGAGTTGGATCATTCCCTAAATGGGGGTGGGTGGGCTTCTCCTGACAAGGACCTGTCAGGTGTCTTAGGTCAGGCCCACTCTGTCAACTGTCCATCACCCATCATCTCAGCTGTCCTATCATTGATCACTTAAGACCAGGGATCTCCAAACATGGCCACTTTAAGACTTGTGGACTTCAGCTCCCAGAATTCCCCAGCCAGCCTTGGTTGAACCCCTCTTCTATATGGCAGCTTCTCAAATATTGGACGGCTGCTATGACGTCACCCTAGCAGCCTTTCTCTTTATTAGACTAGGCCAGTGATCTTCAAACTTGATCAGCTTTAAGACTGGTGGACTTCAACTCCCAGAATTCCTCCTCCAGTCAGGTTAGCTCAGGAATTCTGGGAGTTGAAGTCCACCAATCTTAAAGCTGTCAAGTTTGAAGACCCTTGGACTAGACCTACTGCAACCGTTCTTTGTGCATAAAAATGGAACGAGAGAATAACAAAATTGGAAGGGGCCTTGGAGGGCAATGGGTATAGCTAGTTTAATGAAAAGTAGGACTCGGGGGTGACACGATAGCCATCTCCCAGTGTTGAAGGAGCTGCCACAAAGAAGAAGGGGTCAACCTATTCTCCAAAGCAGGACAAGAAACAACGGATGGAAACTCATCAAGGAGAAAAGAACTTTGAAAGAAGGAGAAATGTCCCGACAGTGGGAACAAGTAACCAGTGGAACTCCTTGCCTCCAGAAGTTGTGAATGCTCCAACACTGGAAGTTCTCAAGAAGAGATTGGACAGCCATTTGTCTGAAATGGTCTAGGTTCTCCTGCTTGAGCAGGGGGTTGGACTAGAAGACCTCCAAGGTCCCTTCCAACTATGTTAAGCTCTTATTCTGTTTTTCTTAAACCATAAAAAGCCACGTACGTCTGCTGTTCTGTTAAATTTGGCTTGTTTCCACCCCAGTTTATAATCCCACAAAGCTCTAAGCTTGTTACACATGTTTACCCTCTGCGTAAGATTGATTATAAGCTTGTCCTGATCTGATTTATTCTCTGTTTGGAAGATCTTTCCAGCGGAGAAAGAAGGAAGATATTCGCCAAACACGGTTGCAAGAAACCCTGAGATTTTCTCCTACGGTATTTTGGATAGGATTCAGTATCCTTTGGTCATCCAAGTTTTGATGCAGTGGGGGATGGAGGTCAGCGTTTTTTAAATCTCAATATTTTGTTCCCGGATCTGCATTTTGGAACGATGGCGAACAGGTTTAAACTTCCTTTTGTGTGGCACCCTAGTAAATATTGGAAGGGTGTCGCGATACTTTCCAAATCTCAAATGAAAAACACCCCTAGCAAAGAACTGTGTTTTCTGACTCCACAATCACAGCCTGTAGTTTTAAGTCCTTAGTTTTCTCTGTGGAAAGTTAGCACGGAGGTGTCTTTAAGAGTGGGGTGCAACTCTGGGCATTTGTTGGTAGTTTGAGAGAGCTCCCACCCTCTTGTTAAAATGTTTATCAGCCTACTGAACTTTTTGATTTAACTTTGAACCTGCAAGTGTTAATCCTGATTTTTAACCTCTTTGTTTTATCTGTGCTTCTCTGTTCAAGCGTTTCTATTGTTTTATATTGCAGAATAAACCACCCAGTTAGAGGAGATGGGCTGTGTAAGAAATTTAATGCACAGTTAAGTGAAGCAAATGAGTGAAACAGAACTAAATGATAGGGATTTAAGAGGAACAAAAATATATCCAGCCGGGAGATCGGTTTTTTTTTGCTTAGCAAAAGACCTGCAAGACAAGCATTTTCATCTTTTGATATTCACGATTTCATGGTATTGTTAAGGCACCCAGAGTCTCTTTGCATAGGGAGCATAAATTTAATAAATAAAGTGAATATTTGGAAGCATCATGGCAGACGGGGGAATTTTAGTCTACAGGAAGACAGTGCACCCATCACTGGATCATCACCCATCAGTGGGAATGTCCTAGTAAGGAGAGGGACTATATTTGTAATATTTGCATATAACAGCACACTAACCATTTGGGAAGGTGATAAATCAAGAGTGTTCTTCTCTAGCCTTTCGGGAGTGTTGGAACTACAATTCCCAGAATTCCTAGGTACCATATGAGAGGTAAGAGAGTGTCTTGCATGGGAATCCTGGGAGTTTAGTCCCTAAGGCAGGGGTCTCCAAAATTTGCAACTTTAAAACTTATGGACCTCAACAATTCTCCAGCCAGCATGGCTGGCTGAGGAATTTTGGGATATGAAGTCCAGAAATTTTAAAAGTTGCAAACTTTGGAGACCCCTGCCCCAAGTGATACTGAATTGGAGGCTAATAATCTGTACAGTATTGATGCCAACGATAGCATTGTTAATTTGATAAATCCAGATATGCTTTAATATGCATATGTAAATGACATGGAATTGAATAAATTAAGATAGTGACATTTGAAGTTCATTTATCTTTTAAGGAGCAAATTTTGAATGTATATTAACCTATTATCATATAGGTGTTCCTTGATTTATGACCCCAATTGAGCACCACATTTCTGTGGTTAAGTGAGACGTGTTAAGTGAGTTTTGTCCCAGGTTGCAACCTTTCTTGCCACCATTTTTAAGTGAATTGCTACAGCTGTTCAGTTGTTAACGGTCAATAAAAGAATGGTTGTAAGTTGAGGACTTCCTCTATAGGAAAGTGATTCCATGGACTAGGTCTCTGCTGTCCCTGTAGAATAATCTCCGACTTGAGGTTCATCTAAATCATTTCACATGCAAAGGAGAAAGTCTTCTTCCGATTGAATCCTTGCGTTGCCCCACCAAGAAGCCTCTTGCTTCTCACCTAAGAAGCTTCTTCAGTTCTGAAGTTGTACGGTTGTATAATCTGAAGAACTGAAGAAGCTTCTTGGGTGAGAAGCGAAACGTTTTTTGAGGAACCCAAACCAAGAAAAGTTGACTGTTTGAAAACCTTCCTTCCCTTGTCCTTACCACTTTCTATAACCAAGAGCATCCTGTCATACGGTATGACAGTCCGGTTTGGAAGCATTGCTACTTCAGACAGGAAGGCTGTGCAGAGAGGGTGGTGAGGACAGCGGGAAAGTTTATCGGCAGTTCATTTCCTTCTACCCAGGACACGGCATATAAGCAGTGCTTCAGCAGGGTACGCAGAATTGTCTGGGAACGCCACACCACCCCTTTGCAACCTGTTCTGAAGTTGTATATTCTGAAGAACCGAAGAAGCTTCTGGGATGGGAAGTGAAACCTTTTCAAGGAACCCAAACCAAGAAAAATCCAGTTGACTTTTTGAAAATCTCCCTTCCCTTGTCCTTACCACTTTCTGTCAACTTGAGAGCATCCTGTTGCATGGCATTAGAGTCTGGTTCGGAATCATTCCTGCTTCAGACAGGAAGGCGAGGGAGTGAGTGGTGAGGACAGCAGAAAATATTATTGGCAGTTCACTCCCTTCTTGCTGGGACGTGGCACATAAGTGATGCTTGTGAGCAGGGTCCGTGGGATTGTGTAGGATGCCACACATCCTCTCCACGACCTGTTTTCCTTGTTACCCTCCTGGGAGGGAGCTCCGTGGTACCCGAAGCAGAACACCCAGATTCGGATCGAAGTTTTGCTCCGTATAACATCAACCTTGTCAACGCTCAATCAGTGGGCGTGTGTATACATGCTCCATTTGTGTGAACGGTGGGCACTGGCACAAATGGAGCTGCCGACGCGCACTCGCCAGTTGTTCATGCAGAACCATCCCCCCTCTCTCCTCCTCCCCCCCACCAATCCACAAAGTTGTAAAGTTTGTGGAAATCTGATCTAGATTCAGTCACAGCTTTTGTTCTATAGAGTATTAAACTTGTGAACTCTCAAGTTTCCTCTTTCCGCTACGTATTCGAAATAGACAGTGATTAGTGTGTCCATGTGTGTGTGTGTGTGTGTGTACACACATACACATGTGTACATATATAGCCTGTGTGTATGTGTGTTACATATGTTTATGGGTAGATGTATACTTTCTTTTGAGAGTGGGCAACAGAATTTCATTTTTAATGTGTGCCACTGTGCTAACAATACAGGTGCTCTTAAGATATATATAAGAGCACCTGTTTTGTTAGCACAGTGTGCTTTTTTCAAGAGGCAACTGGACTTTCTGGTTTTTCTTTTGAAGGCATTTTGCTTCTCCTCCAAAAAACCTCCCTCAGCTCTGACTGGATGGTGGGGAATGGAAGGATTTACCTTCCTTTCAAACGGCTGGTCATTTGCATCCTTTTAGAGGGTCGTTGAGGCCACTTGGAGGTTTGTCTGTGTCCTCAGGATCACCTGAGTGGGGCAAGTGGTTCCCGTTGCCTGCAATTTTTTTCTCTGGAAATCTCTACAGTTTAGCTGTACAGTTTGGGATGAAGACCCTTGGAATGGTGTTGGGGGGTAGGAGTGGATTTCCAGAAGGAAAAAATGAAACCAGGATCATCACTCAGGTGACCCTAAGAGGACACAGATAAACCTCCAAGTGGCCTCAGCGACTTTAAAAGGATGCAAATGACCAGCGGTCTACAAGGAGTATGAATCCTTCCATTCCTCCACTATCTGGTCAGAGCTGAAGAAGCTTCTTAGATGAGAAGCGAAATGTCTTCAAGGAAAAAACCAGAAAGACCAGTTGCCTCCTGAAAAAGCACCTTTGGGACAACCATGACGTGGATGACGGGGAATCTCTACAGACTTTTATCTTATTAAAAAGCATCTTTGGGGACATGTTCTTCCATTTTCTGGTGTGGTTGGAGTGAGGAAGAAAATCTGGAGGGTGGACTTCACCATTACTTGGGTGTTTGGTGGTCTTCCCTCAGTCAAGGCCGTTCGGTCACTGTTGTCCTCTCTTGCCTTGTCTCCCCAGTCAGAAGATCTTGGCGCCTGCGTCCAGTTTGAGAGCAGCCGCCAAAACCGGAACATGATGCCCAGCAACAGCTGTGTCTTCCCCACCTTCAACCTGAGGAAACCCTCCTCGGAGACGGACATTGAGAACTGGGCCTCCAAACACTTCAACAAGCACACACAAGGTCTCTTCCGACGCAAGATCTCCATCGCCAACATGCTGGCCTGGAGCAGCGAGTCCATCAAGAAGCCCATGATCATGACCAGCGACCGCAACGTCAAGAAGGAAGCCTGCGAGATATTCAAGCTCATCCAGATGTACATGGGCGACCGGCGGTCCAAGACGGACCAACTCAACGTAGCTCTGGAGATTGCCACCAAAGGATGGAGCATGCAGGGCCTCCGCGACGAGCTTTACATCCAGTTGTGCCGGCAGACCACTGAGAACTTCCGCTATGAGAGTCTCGCCCGGGGTTGGGAGCTGATGTCCATCTGCCTGGCTTTCTTCCCACCCACGCCCAAGTTCCATTCCTACTTAGAGGGATACATCTACAGGCACATGGACCCGGTGAACGATACCAAAGGTAAGAGTGTCTCAACTCACCGTTGACCTGGCCGTGTCTTTGTTGGCTCTTCAATTTCTCTCCCCCTTGCAAAAGGCAGGGTCCAAATTGAAGACCAGAAGAAGACATCTGGGGTAGCCAGCAGTGGTGACCCAGGCTGAGGCGTAACAGAATTGGAAGGGACCTTGGAGGTCTTCTAGTCCAACCCCTGCTCAAGCAAAAGACCCTATACCCGCGATGGCAAACCTAGCCGTCGCCCCAGCCCACCTCCAACGCGCATGCATGCGTGCCTCCTGTCAGGCACCTGTTTTTCGGGTGTCTGCCGCGCATGCGCGATAGGGTGGGGCGCATGTGTAGTGGGCGCTTACATTACATTTTGGGGATTTGCACATGAAGGCCTCCACCAACCTGGAAGCCCAAACGGGACGCAGAGGGACTGTGTGCACCCTTCATAACTTGTTTTAGACCTCGAAGGCCTGCACCAGCCTGGAAGCCAAAAATGGGTGGGGGTGTGTGTGCATGCGTGGTGTTAGGATATGTGCAGAATAATCCTTGTATAAAAAGGGAAATGGCACACGGAAAATGGTTTATGAGAACAGTTATGAAGAAATATACAGCCATACAGAGTTGAACAAGTTGTGTTAATGTTTACTTGAAGAAATAGCACAGTCCAATAAACAGTCCATGTCATACATGTTTTTAACAGTCCAGAAATATCCAGTTATAAAGTCTTCTTACCGGTTCCATGTCTTTTACAGCAGACAAACATCAAACCGTGATACAACAAACAATCTTCGATATCAACAGAATATCAAAATAAACAGGGTTAGTCAGTATCGATCCGTAGTCAGTAAGTATCAGTATAAAGAGAGATCATCAATGCAAAAGAGTAAAAGAAAGAGAATTAAACCATGATCTATAACTCCCTCTTATGGCAATTTGTAGCATAATTAACCAACCAGAACCCAGCATAATACATTACAGTATTTTTCCTTAAAGCTACAAACATATATATTTGTAGCTTATATATAGTCAACCCAACTACATTATTTACATATACATAACACGTGGGGTCGTGTGCGCATGAACGGGGGATCAGGACGCATGCGCAGGGGGCTCTTGAATTACATTTTGGGGTTGCGGCACCCAAAAGGTTAGCCATCGCTGCCCGATACCAGTGATGGCTAACCTCTTCCACATTGCGTGCCAAAAGTGCTCGTGCGTGCGCTTGCTGCCTGCACCCATGATGCAATGCGTGCGCAACTTGCCCTGCCCCCTGCGCATGCACCGCACGCCTCTGCGCATGCGCACGCAACCCCCCTGCACGCCACATGCCCCTGCGCATGCGCGCACATCACCCTCGTGTGCATCTCTTCCCACGCATGCGCAGCAGGTACCCGACAATCAGCTGGCTGGCGGTGGGGGGCGGGCGCATGCGCAGTGGGGCTCTTCCTGGCGAACTCTCCAGTAAAGGTAGTCCTCAGCTTACGTTCGTCCGCCGGCCGTTCGAAATGACAATGGCACTGAAAAAAGCGGCCTATGTTTTTTCACACTTACGATCGTTGCGGCATCCCCATGGTCATGTGATCAAAATTCAGATGTTTGGCAACTGACTTGTATTTATGATGGTTGCAGTGTCCTGGAGTCCTGACTCATGTTGATGACCGTTGTAGTGTCCTGATCACCTTCTGCGATGCCAGATTCACTTAACCCCTGTGTTCCTACCTTAAGCCAGCTGCAGTGATTCACTGAACAGATGTGGCAAGAAAGGTCAAAAAATATGGGACACCCGTTTCACTTAGCAACAGAAACGTTGGCCTTAATTGTGGTCGTAAGTCGAGACTACCTGTATTGGAGCACCCACAATGTCTAGAGGCAAATATGGCTAATTCCAACATGAGTCTCAACAGCAGGTGAGTTTGATGGCTTTGGGCAAGACTAACCAAGACGCACAAAACCTGCAGGCACACTTGTGCATTTGTGGTGCACCGAAATAGGTGCCAGTCTCCTACGTTTTGTCAATTGAGAGCCGAGAAAGCACAATATTTATTTATTTTAGAAGAGAATATTGTAGCTCGGGGTTGAGCTGTGGAGTCCTTGTGTTCTCTGAGCTGGGTGGTTTTCCTGCAGATGTTTCATGACTCAACTAGGTAACATCATCAGTGCTAGAATGGAGGGAGGAGGAGGAGGATGGCAGCTACGGGCTCCTTAGTGGTCTCTGAGCTTGATGGTTCCCTTGCAGACATTTCATTACCCAACTAGGTAACATCATCAGTGCTAGAAAGGAAGGGATTTTGGAGAAAGGAGGAGGAGTGCTGTGGGGTCCTTGGTGCTCTCTGAGCTTGGTGATTTCCTTGGAGACGTTTCATTACCCAACTATGTCACACCATCAGTGCTACAAGGCAATTTCTTTCATCTAAGTCCCTTCCAGCAGTGATGATGTTCCCTAGTCAGGTAATGTAACGTCTCCAAGGAAACAACCAAGCTCGAAGACCACCAGGGACCCCATTGGTTTATTTTTTAAATTACTTATTGATTAAATTTCCATTATCCTATATTTTCCCAGCAAACCAGCCAAATTTTGCATCGCTTCTTGTCGGCAGGGGAGAAGTTCATTTGGTAAACCGTGACCCCTGTCCACTTTTAGCTTCTCCCGCGGCTGATCGGCCATCGGGACAGGTGGCCATTTGACCCGTGCAGCCAATGGGCCAGGGAGAAATTGACCCCCTCTATGAATCTCCCAGGACGAGGAGACGGGGGGGACTATTGACATGGGTGGGAGAACCAGCTGATGATAAACACCCACCACGGGACTCGTGGTGACCAAGTGGACCCATTCCGTGGTCCTAGACACCAAGGCTGGACGAAGAACCCAAGGAGATCCATACCTATCTGTTTGTTGATTTGGAAACAGGAGATGTTTTCCCCTGGAGCATCCGTTTTCTGCTGACCGCGTCATCTTCCTGCAAATGTCACCTGTCCCCGGCTTTGAATCTTCCTGCTGACTCTTCTCCTTCTTCTGCTTTTAGGGTCCTGACAGTTAAAGCCGAGGGTGGGATTCAAAAATCCCAGCAACCGGTTCTCTGCTCGGTTGCTGGGTGGACGTGGCCTACTGGAACTTCCGGGAGGGCCGTTTTTCACCTTCGCAAGAGTCAGGAGGCTTCCCTCGGGCCTCTGGGAGGGCGAAAACTGCCTCCCCCGGGCTCTGGAGGCCCTCCAAAAGTTGGAAAAAGGCCTGTTTCCAGACTTCCAGGAGAGGCTATTTTTCACCTTCCTGAGTCCGCAACTTCCCTCAGGCCTCTGAGAGGGGAAAAAACGGCCTCCCCCAGGCTCTGGAGGCCCTCCGGAAGCCAGTAAAAGGCCCATTTCCAGACTTCCGGTCCTTCTGGAAAGCCCGTTTCCCCCTCTCCCAGAACCTCCCTGCGGCCCCTGCACTTCACCTGCATCGAAAATGGGTTATTTGGAGACTCCGGGGAGGGGAGGGCTCGGGTGGGTGGGGTCGTTTCGAATACCAGTTTGGCGAACCAGGTGCAAATTTAACGGCCGGTTCGCTCAAACTGGTCTGAACCGGTTGAATCCCACCCCTGGGTTAAAGCTGGTAATTGGTTGTGCCAGGCGTTTTGAACCCTGGGCTGTTATTCTAACAGCAAGGTCCCTAGGGGATTCTGAGAGTCCGAAGGCCAGCTTCAACGTCACCAAGGTTGAAAAAGACGGTTCTAGCTCACGAAGCAGCGGAACGTCCTTTGCGTAAGAAGTAACAGCCCCACAAACGATTTCATTACAGAGGTATGGAAAACGTCTCCCTGGATTGTCTTTGGCCTTTTCCTTGATAGTTCCTGGAGGGTTGGATTAGAAGAGTGTTTGCCAACCAGTGGGCCGGGGACCACTGATGGTCCTTGAGAAAATTTTGGTGGTCCGCAGAGAAATGTCACCCCCCCAAAGCAATTAATCCAGGCTGCGCGGGAACACAAGGCTGTGCCACCCACATGGCCCACGGGAACACAAGGCTTGCGTCGCTTGCCTTGGGAACATCACGAGGGAGTGAGGAGAGAGTGGAGAGGGTGGAAGGGGGCCACCAGGTTGCTTCTTTCCGCTTCTTTCTTCTTCTGCTTTTGGTTACATGCAAGGAAAGCAGCCAAAGTCTGCCTTTCTCTCCCCCGAACTCTGCCAGAAATGAGTCTTTGGGACCCTGCAAGGCCTCCTGCTCCAAGAGGCTGCGCCAGTGCAACAAGTCCCACAAAGACTCATTTCTGGGGGAGTTTGGGGCAGAGAAAAAAAGACTTTTGCGGCTTCTGCTGCTTTCCTTGCATGAAGCCCAAAGTCTCTCTCTCTCTCTTTCTCTCCCTCCCTCGGAGAATGGAGCAGGAGGCGGAATCCTGTGATCCCAAATCAAGAATGATCAATCGGTAGGAAAACCGGGTGGGGGGGATTTTCCTGCAGACATTTTTGGGATTTTCCCAGGGTCTCTGGCCTGCGGGTTTTAAAACTGAGTTTGGTGGTCCCTGAGATTCAAGAGGTTGGCGACCCCTGGACTAGATGACCTCCAAGGTCTCTTTCAGTCCTATAATTCTATGACTTCCAAGATCATCTGCTCATCCCGGTAGCCCTAGGCTTAACCCTGGGGACCACACAATTGTGTGAAATCCTGAAGTTCCCAATTATCGTCAACCCGCCTTCCACAATCCACTGACCTGCAGGTACGTTGGCTTCAGGGGTGGGATTCAAAAATCCGGTTTCTTTGCTACTGGAACTCCTGGGACGGCCGTATTTCACCTTCCCCAGAATCCAGAGGCTTCCTTCACCTCTGGGAGGGTGAAAGTGGCCTCCCTCGGGCTCCGGAGGCCCTCCAGAAGCCGGAAACAGGCCTGTTTCTGGACTTCCAGGAAGGCTGTTTTTCACCCTCCCAGAGTCTCAGCGCGGCGGGGCAGATGGGGCCAGTCTTTCGTTCAACTACCGGTTTGGTGAACCAGATGTAAATTTAACACCCGGTTCACCTGAACCGGCTGAATCCCACCCTTGGTTGGCTTGCAATTTTCCATAATCCCTGGCCATCATGGCTGAATTGAAACACACCTAGGACACCAGGTTGGAAAAGAATTTTGGAAACAAGGCTGCGTTTTATGGAGTAGATGTCCAAAGCTTGGGATAAACAGTGTCCTCAGAGCTCCTCGTGGTCTTCTGGATGGGATACACCTTCTTCCTGTGTCTTGGGAAGCCTCAGAAGAAGTTATGGTCAGAGGTAGTGAGATGGCATACTGGAGGTCAACCACTTCCTGAACCCCCCCATTTCAAAGGGAATCAGAGACGCCCCAAATGTAGGTTTCACACAGGTGGCCTTATTGCAATTTCCCATAATCCTTCACCAACATGGCTGAATTGAAGCAAGCCGAGGACATCAGGTTGGAGAAGAATTCTGTAGAAAGGGTTGAGCTCACAATTACTGTCAACCTGCCTTCTACAATCCACTGATTATTGGATACTTTGGATGCAAAGACTTCCATGTGATGAAGACTGTTGAGGAACCTAGACCTTGGAGACCAAAGTCTTAGGTTTCTCACCAGTCTCCACCACATGGTCTCCAACTGGGCTCCCTGTGTGAAGATCCTCCAGCGACATTTGGGATTTTGTTCTTGATGGCTGGACATTCCAAGGATCGCCAGTTGGACGATACCAGTTCGCAGGAGCTGATGTAATTTCTGGAGATCTTCAAGGAATCTAGAAGTTCTTTGCATCTAAGAGATCACCTCTGCATAATTTGGCTCAAAATTGGCCCATTTCTCCTGGAAAACATCTATGGAGATATACTTGGTCATCCAGGTCACGGTTGTCCCAAGGGTGCTTTCTCAAGATGCATGTGGACGTTCTGGTTTTTCTTTGAAGACACAGGTAAACCTCCAGGTGGTCTCAACGGTCCTCTAAAAGGATGCAAATGACCAACTGTCTGCAAGGAGTATAAATCCTTCCATTCCCCACCATCCCAGTCAGAGCTGAAGAAGCTTCTTGGATGAGAATTAACCAGTGAAACAGCTTGCCACCAGAAATTATGGATGCTCCAACACTGAATGTTTTTCAGAAGAGACAAGACAGCCACTTATCTGAAATGGTACAGGAGGGGTCTCCTGCTTGAAAAGGGGGTTGGACTAGAAGACCTCCAGGGTCTCTTTCGGTCCTATGACTCTATGACTGCCAAGATCATTTTCCAATTACACGAAAATCATCCACGCCGACCAACAGTTTGGATGGAATACACTCATCCTTTTATCAAAACCGTTGTGCAAAAACAGTTGTAAATGTGTACGAGGTGCCTCACACGTCTAATTTTATGATGGTGGCTTTGTTATTTCTTGTACTTGTTGTGGTCCTTTGTTCTGTTTCACTAGAGAGACGTTTTTAAAAAATAATGCAAAAAGAAAAAAAAGAATGTTGTTTGCATTACGGAGACCAGTTACGTAATTTAGCTTTGCAAGGCGTATTTATTTTCTCGCAGAGCTTCCAGCCTGGAGAAGCGTTTGTTAATTTGCTTGAAGGGCCAGCCAAAACTGGAGGAATTTTTCGGCAAATATCGAAAGACAAAAACAAAAACAAAAAACCCTCCAGTGGAAAAATGATGGTGTTTAAAGCGTCTTGAGATTCTGCTCAGTTTGGCTTTTCGTTCCCAAAAAAAAGAAAGAAGGAGAAGGAGAAGCCAAGTGTCTCGTGAAAAACTGGAGCAAAAGGAGGATTTGTCATCTCTTCAAATGTTCTTGAGATGCTTCAGTGAAAGCTGCGGTTAAAAATAAGGTTTTGCCAGAGGCCTCCCACCCTTTGCAGAAGCCACCTCACGTGGTGCTTTAAGGCTGCACCGGAAAGGAATTCAAGAATCCAAGACCCAAGTTCCTAGACCTCATGAAAAACGAGTCCTGTTTCTGGGTACTGCTCTATGGTGGCGGCAAAGTATTTTCCAGTTCCGCTGCCTGAAAAATAATGACAATATCTGTTATTCTTGCTTTTTTCAGGAGTGTCCCAAAGGTGTTTTTTGTTCAAGAGGCAACTGGACTTTATACTTCTTGCGGACAGCTGGTCATTTGCATCCTTTTAGAAGGTCGTTGAGGACGCCTGGAGGTTTATTTATGTCTTCAGTTGTCCACGAGGTGCTTTTTTCAAGAGGCAGTTGGACTTTCCGTTTTTTTCTTTGAAGACGTTTCACTTCTCCTCACCGTCAGGAAATTCCTCCTTAGTTCTAAGTTGCTTCTCTCCTCGATTAGTTTCCACCCGTGGCTTCTTGTCCTGCCTCTTCAGGTGCTTTGGAGAATAGCTTGACTCCCTCTTCTTTGGGGCAGCCCCTGAGATACTGGAAGACTGCTATCATGTCTCCCCTGGTCCTTCTCTTCCTTAAACTGGACATATTCGATAGGGGACGCAGTGGCTCAGTGGCTAAGACGCTGAGCTTGTCAATCAGAAAGGCCGGCAGTTCGGTGGTTCGAATCCCTAGCGCCGCATCACGGAGTGAGCTCCCGTGACTTGTCCCAGCTTCTGCCAACCTAGCAGTTGAAAGCACGTAAACAATGCAAGTAGAAAAATAGGGACCCCTTTGGTGGGAAGGGAAGAGCGCTCCGTGCGCCTTCGAGGGTGTTTAGTCCTGCCGGCCGCATAACCACGGAGACGTCTTCGGACAGCGCTGGCTCTTCTTCAGCTTTGTGACGGAGATTAGCACCGCCCCCTAGTGCCGGAAATGACTAGCACGGATGTGCCAGGAGGGGAACCTTTACCTTTACCCAAATTGCAGCAACCGTTGCTTGTATGTTTTATCCTCTTAAGTCCCTAATCATCTTCATTGCTCTTCTCTGCACCCTTTCCAAAATAAAAACTAGGTTGGATCTGGTTCTTAGTTGGATGGGAGACACAGTTTCCGACAGGCGAAGTCCAAAGGGAAACCCAGATTCCGCCTAACAACAGCGGATGGCTTAGCAATTGTGGCAAAAAAGAAGTTGTAGAATTGTTAAGGAGAGTTTCGCTTAACAATCCCGTCGTATAAAAACCTTTTAAAATTGGACCCCAGCTCACTTAAAGCTTGCCCTGCTTAGCAACGGAAAGTCTGATTTCCAATCGTAGGTTGAGGATTACCTGTAGTTGAGAAACTTGGAATATTTACTCTGAGCAA
The DNA here is from genome assembly GCF_049901715.1 of Pseudonaja textilis. Taxonomy (NCBI): domain Eukaryota; kingdom Metazoa; phylum Chordata; class Lepidosauria; order Squamata; family Elapidae; genus Pseudonaja; species Pseudonaja textilis. The sequence continues at coordinate 198,085,116 of NC_141992.1, read as the reverse complement.
AGGAGGGACTGAGCAAAATAAGGGAGTCCTTGGTGCTCTCTGAGCTTGGTGGTTTTCTTGCAGACGTTTCATTACCCAACTAGAGAGCATCATCAGTGCTAGAAGGGAGGAGGAGGAGGAGGACTGTGGGGTCCTTGGCGCTCTCTGAGCTTGGTGGTTTTCTTGCAGACGTTTCATGACCCAGCCAGGTAATCGTCCTAGAAGGGAGTGGGGTGTTTGGAGTGCAGGAGGAGAAGAATGATGACTGGGGGGTCCTTGGTGGTTTCTGAGCCTGGTTGTTGTTGTTGTTGTTTTTTGCAGTTTCATTAGCTAACTAGATAACATTGCCAGTGCTATAAGGTGAAAACCCCTCTCCTTTCTAGCGCTGATGATGTTACCTAGTTGGGTCATGAAACATCTGTAAGAAAGCCACCAAGCTCAGAGATCACTAAGGAGAAGGGAGGGAGGGAGGAAGGAAGGATGACTTTTGATGTTATCTAGTTGGGTCATGAAACGACTGCAAGAAAACATTAGCTCAGAGAGCACCAAGGAGAAAGAAGGAAGGAAGGAGGGAGGGAGGGAAGGAAGGAAGGAAGGGTCACCTACCTAGTTGGGTAATGAAACATCTGCAAGAAAACCACCAAGCTCAGAGATCACTAAGGAGAAGGGAGGGAAGGGAAGGAAGGAAGGATCATTGAAGATGTTACTTAGTTGAGTAATAAAACATCTGCCAGAAAACCACCAAGCTCAGAGAGCACCAATGACTCCACAGTCCTTGTCCACCACCTCCACTTACACTCCGCACACCGTTCTTCCTTCTAGCACTGATGCTGTTACCTAGTACAGTAATAAAACGCCTGCGAGAAAACAGCCCAGCTCTGAGAGCGCCAAGGACCCTTCATGCCAACTCTGAGCTACAACAATTCTCCTTTATTAGCCTTCATCAAAACCAGACCACAAAATTCCGACTTGTTTTGGCCCAGAGTCAGCCGTTCCAAGTTCCTGACTCTGAGGACATTTGGTGGGCGTTCTGGAGATGCCAACTTCTGCCGTTTCTTCAAGACAACTCCTTTTCTTGTTTTCTCCTGGCTGGGGTCCCCCATCCCCATTGCAGACACAAAACAGAGGCTGACTTGTTTGGGGCTTTGACTCAGTCCTTCCTGGCCTCTCCCACCCCACCCATGCTGGCAGGCCCTGACATTACAAGCCCTTGTTCTTTGCTTGTGGCTCTTTGTGATGCGAGGTGGTGTGTGGGCGACAGCAAGTCGGCCGCACAGGCCCTCTCTTGTGCTTTTGTGTTGTGCGGTCCTCCGCCTCTCTTCCCGATTAAGACTCCAGCCTTGTTGAATCACAGACGGTGGGTTAAATCGAGACTTCTTTTCTCTGGAGCCCCCTGGTGTCGTTAACAAGGTGTGTGTGTGTGTGTGTGTGTGTGTGTTGTTTTTTCCCCCTAGAGTTGACGGGTGAGGAGATAGATGAGGAAGAGGAGACGAGGAGGAGATAGATGAGGAAGAGGAGGAGATAAACAAGGAGCAGGATGAAGTAGGTAGAGGAGCAAGAGGAGGAGGAGATTACAAGGACAGGGGACACTGCCAACCTGCTAGTAGCATCCACATCAGTGTAAAGCCCGTGGAGGTCCATTGTGTCATCTCTGAGGCTTTCCAACACCGCGCCAAGCCCTCGGATTGGCAGCCAAGGAAGTCATCCCAAGGTACTGGACCTCCTCCCTTCCCTCTGGCACATTCACGTGGATGGTTGGACGTGCAGAAGACGACTTTGGATGGAGTGTCTCGTTTCACCCGCAAGAACGGATGGATGAACGTCAGCAATTCAGCGGGATAAGATGGTAGCTCTGGGGGGGTGGTACTCGGCTGGTCTTCAGAGCGCTTTTGTAGTCTAGAAAGAGTGCAAAAAAGATGGTGGGACTATAGGTTAAACCATACGATGTGGCAGGAACCAGATATGTCCAACCTAGAAATAAGGAGAAACATCCTGATAGTGAGAAGAAACAACCATGGAACAGAAGTTGCCTTCAGGAGTTATGGGTGCTCCATCAGTGGTGGTTTTCAAGAAGAGCCTGGACAGCTATTTGTCCAGGATGCTATGGGGTCTCCTGCGCAAGCATGGGATCGGACTAGGTTAGAAGTTCTATGTTGAGATGTTGATGCCATAGAAATAGTGCAGAGAAGAGTATCTAAGATGATGGTTTGGAGGCTACACCATATGATGGACAATTGAGGGAGCTAGGTATGTCTACCCATCGAACATGATAGTCTTGCAATAGTTGAGGGGCTATCCTGGAGAAGAGAAGGTTGACCGATTCTCCAAAGAACCTGAAGGCAGGACAAGAAGTAACGGATGGAAACTAATCCAGGAGAGAGCCAACTCTGAGCAAAGGAGACATTTGCTGACAGTGAGAACAAGTGGAACGTCTTGCCTTCAGAAGTCGTGGATGCTTCCATCACCGGAGGTTTTAAAGAAGAGATTGGATATCCATTTCTCCAGAATGGTGTAAGGTCTCCAAGGTTCTTCCCAACTCTTATTATTTTGTATTCTGCACATTAATCACTTTGTCCGGGATAGAAACATTATAAAATCGGTAGTTCTCTAACAGCTTACATCCACAAGATGTATGGAGACCGACCAGAAACGCTTTAGTTACAGAAAGTATTAGACTAGCTGACCGGTTGTGGCTTCTGTGTTCTAAGACGACAGTAACTGGACTCCATTATATCAGGAAAGGCTAGGAATGCACACTTCTGCCTGCATACACACTTCTACGCGCATCTGATAATCGTAGGAGAAAGAATAGCTTATTTGGTAGACTCAGGTCTTCAACAATTTCACTTCCCAAACTATTCACCCAACATTCACTACTGTTTATTTTTTATTTTTTTGCTTTTGTTGTTAGTAGTTCTCACTGGCCTTGAGTGAGAACTCAACGGTGGAAGGATTTCATTTCATGTGTACCGTTGTTGTTACCATCTCCGTTCATTCCCAAAGGTGCTTTTCTTTCAAGAGGCAACTGGACTTTCTTGTTTTTTCCTTTGAAGACATTTCACTTCTCCTCCAAGAAGCTTCTTCAGCTCTGACAGGATGGTGGGGAAGGGGAGGATTGATACTCCTTGCAGACATCTGGTCATTTGCATCCTTTTGTAGTGTCATTGAGGCCACTTGGAGGTTTGTCTGCGTCCTCGGGGTCACCTGAGTGGTTCAAATGAGGGTGGAGCCTCCTTGGAACCACTGAAAGGACTGAGGTGTAGACTGGAGGTAGATGATGTTGTATTCCTCCTTCTCTGTTGAGAGAGGCCTGTTTAGATGGCCTCTTGGACCCCTCCTTCAAACCAGGTGATGCAAATGACAAAGACAAACCTCCAAGTGGCCTCAACGACCCTCTAAAAGGATGCAAATGACCAGCTGCCTGCAAGGAATATAAATCTTTCCATTTCCCACCATCCTAGTCAGAGTTGAAGAAGCTTCTTAGATGAGAAGTGAAATCTCTTCCAAGAAAAAACAGAAAGTCCAGTTGCCTCCTGAAAAAGGACCTTTAGGCCAACCATGACCTGGAGGACCGAAGATCTCCTTGATTGGTGACCTACAACTCAATGATTGATCCAGGAAAGACAAAATACAGGTAGTCCTTGACTTACGATCCCCCTTGAGCTCAACACTTCTGTCGCTAGGCAAGACCGTTGCTAAGTGAGCTTCGCCCCATTTTGCAACCTTTCTTGCCCCGGCTGTTCAGTGAATCGCTGCAGCGGTTTAAGTTAGTTCCCACGATCGTTAAGTGAATCTGCCTTCCCCGTTGGCATTGCTTGTCGGAAGGTTGCAAAAGGGGATCGCGTTTAACCGTCATAAATACAAGTCCGTTGCTGAGTGTCTGAATTTTGATCCCGTGACCACGGGGATGCAATGATTGTCAGTGGGGGGAAAGGCTCATTTTTCAGTGCCGTTGTAACTTTGAGCAGTCCTTAAATGAAGGACTGTGAATCGAGGATTACCTGTAACAGGCTGGAGATAGAGATGACCCCAAATGAACTCCAGAGTAAATAAGTTGTATTTTCCTGGCCTTGAGAATATGCTGATTTATTTATTTTATTTTATTTTGGACCCAAAATCAAAACTCCCAACTTCTCAACATATCTTTACGGTGTCTTCTGTGTGGTTTGGAGGCAAATTCCTTCTCCTTCCCGGATCACCTGGGCCCACGATGAAGAAGGCCTGGGAACTTCTCAAAGTACCGTTTTGAAGGCGGGATCGCAGGGGTGGGATTCAAAAATCCCAGCAACCGGTTCGCTGCCCGGTTGCTGGGTGGGCGTGGCCTACCGAAACTTCTGGGAGGGCCATTTTTCTCCTTCCCCAGAGTCCGGAGGCTTCCCTCGGGCCTCTGAGAGGGTGAAAACAGCCTTCCCCAGGCTCCGGAGGCCCTCCGGAATCCAGAAACAGGCCCATTTCTGGACTTCCGGAAGCTGCATTTGTCACCCTCTTAGTGTCAACTAAAAAATGCTCCTTTGGTCTTCTTAGTTGCCAGCAGAAAGGGAGTGGGAGAAAGCAGTGCATTCCTTAAATGCCTCAGATAATCGCCTTGGTAGCCGAAGCTGTTGGCCCGCAAGATTATTACCGGAGAGCATGATAGATGACTCTTGGCTATGGATGTGTCTCATCCAGGGAGTTGGGGGAAGACCAGAGTCAAGGGGGAAACGAATGGTGTGTCAGAGTCGGCTGCAACCGGGAAAGGCCGACAGGTCAACTCCTAAGAAATCAATCCATTGTACTCTGAGAGGATGCAACTGGAGACTTGTGATTTGAATGCGGGTGCATGTTGGAGCCCTGACACGCAGAGCCTCCACGCGGACCCTGCACTTATCTGCATCCCAAATAGGCCGTACGGAAGGGGGGGGGGGGGAGGGGAGGCCAGTCGGTCGGTTCAGCCACCGGTTCGGCAAACCAGGTGTAAATTTAACATCCGGTTTTCCCGAGCCAATCCGAACTGGCTGAATCCCGCCCCTGCGTGAACGTTGGAAAAGCGCATTGTCTCCCACACCCGTTCTGCCTTTGTCTTCCCTCCCCATCGTCCTCATCCTTCTCTTTGTTCCTCAGTGACTCAGCACATTAAAGATCTTCTGGAGAGAAACACTAAGAAGAAGTCCAAATTGAGAAAAAAACCCAAACCTTATGTTGAAGACCACGATGGTAGGGCGCGAGAACCAAAACCTTCCTTTAGCAGCCTCTTCTCCTTAGTCTAGTCCACTTCCACTTCCCTTTGTTTTCTGCAGCTTCTTAGTCTCTGCTTGGTCTCCCCATAACACGGCTTCATTCTTCTCCTAGCTGCTAATTTGGGGCGGAGGGGGGCGTCTCTACAGCCTGATTTTGGGGGGAACCTACTGCTAATCACGCTTTCCACCAACACCTACTGACTTTGGTCCAACATTCCAAGGTGCCCTTTTACTCGCGGTCAAGGCTGGCTCTGCCACAGGTTGCCCTCTGCAAGTTGTCCTCCTATCTCACTGGGGAGTCCGGAATCTGGGTTGTCGAGGGTTGTAAGAGGGAATAGCAGTTTTCCTAACCAGGAAGGTGGGGGGACGGACCTCCTTCCATTTGTCCGTCATCCGCGTCATGCCAACATACCTGTGATGTAGGTTCATGGGCAACCTTGGTGCACACGTTGAACCTGTAGCCCCAATGCGGGATTGACTGCAAGATAATTTATGGAACGCAGGGTTACCGTGGAACCAGTGGTGCTGTGATGACCTGGGGCGTGGCACAAAGGCAACACAGTCAGATAATCACTAGGAGTCCCTTTATTAGCTCCAACTTTGCCCCCCATGTCCTAGTTACCTTTTGGCTTTTGGGGGGAAAACTCTCCCAGGAACAACCTTTGACTGCAGAGAATCAAGTCCAAAATGTGGTCAATAAAAACTGTAACTTAAAAGTCCAATCAAGGCAAAATGAGATAATTAGTCTGGCATGGCAGGAGCAAGAATTCCAGACCTGAAGGAGTGGCAATAACTCAACACGGTCGGGAGGATGTCAAGAACACAGATAACCAAAGTCAATACAAAATAAAGTCAAGTTTTCTCCCAGCAGTGGCCGCACTCAGCATGCATCTCTTTTAAACTCTTCCCAGACGTGCCTAATGAAGGGAATCGGGGCCCATTCCTCCCCCGTAAGCCTTGCAACACATGTTGCTCTCTTCTCGTTCCTCCCGGCATGCCCTAGGATGAAGAGGGGATGGGCCTAGGTCTTCCTCTGAACTCCCTCTCCCTTGTTCTACCTCTTCCCTGCTTTGCCCAGCCAGACTTTGCCGTTCCTCAGTTTCCTCCACAGCCAATGGAGCCACGCTCCCCCTCCCTGTCATCTTCGTCTTGGGATTCAGACTCTGACAGGGGCATGACAAATGCGATTCAACCGGCGTAAGAACTGATTTGGCGATTGCGTGATTCACGCACATGCCCACCTTTTAAAAAAGCCCATTTTTCAGTTATAATACTTAACTTCCGCTGCAGCCCCATGAGTAAAACAGCTGAGGCAGGACAAAAACCACTCTGCCGCGCAAATCAGCTGTGCTCCAAAACAAGGAAATAAAGCCCAGGAAAGATCAGGGGTGGGTGGACGGGGCTAAATGATCACCGGAACTACTAGTTCACCCAAACTGATCCGAACCGGTAGAATCCCACCCCTGCCTGGAACCCATATTATGACTGTAAAGTCTGATGGGCCGTGACTCAGCTAATGGCAATCCCCTTAAGCATGGATCTCCAAACTTGGTGACTTTTAAGGCCTATGGACTTCAATTCCCAGAATTCCTCAAAATGCTGGCTGGGGAATTCTGGGAGTTGAAGTCCACCAATCTTGACCACAACCCTGTTCGGTATTTCAGCGTCCTGTGAAGACAAGAGAGCAGAGCTTGGAGGACTCTTGCAAAGGGCAGCTGTGGTAGAGATGAGGGTGGGGGGCAATGTTTGAGTGTCCACCTGCCTGGACAAAGGTTGCGTGTCCTGGCCAGAAGAAAAGGTTGAAGGGCCTAGCTCACCGTTCTTAAGGTAAGAAACGGATCTGGCATAATAGAGGTGTCACCTTTCTGCCTTTGGTCTGAGTTGGAGCCACAAGGGTCCTCTAGAACTCACAGAGACGTCTCACCATGCGTGACATCACTGTCGCCCTCTGAGGAAGTCCATGGAGGGTGGTAGTTGCTTCAGAAGATCTCCCAACTCTAGGTTACGTCAATGAGTGATGTTCCTGCTGAGCATCCTGGATTAGAAGATCTCTCTCTCTCTCTCTGGGAGTCCCTAGGTGCTCTCTGAGCTTGGAAGTTTCCTTGCAGACGTCTCATGACCCAACTAGATAACATCATCAAGGCTAGGAGAGAGTAGGGTTGGGTCTTGGGTGCTTTCTGAGAATGGTTGTTTTCTTGCAAGCATTTCATGACCCAACTAGGGAACGTCCTCAGTGCTAGAAGAGAGGGAGGTTGGGTCCTGGGAGGTCTCTGAGCTTGGTTGTTCTCTTGCAGACGTTTTATGACCCAACTAGATAACCTCATCAGTGCTAGAAGGGAGTAGGCTCGGATCCTCTGCATTTTCTGAGCTAAGTTGGCTTCCCCCCACTTCCCAAAGTTTCACGATCCAACTAGGGAACATCATCAGTGCTAGGTATGTTTTCACACTCTGGACAAATGCTTAGAAGAAGGCCAACCTGTTTGAATGAATCGAAGAGAGGTGTTGTACAAAGTTCAGAAGCCCTTTTGAATTGTGTTGGAAGCTTCCAACCATCTTAACAGGCAGGACATAAGAATTTAATTGATGCGCAGGTGTCATTGAGTATATAATGCAATGGCAACCTGATGCATATGACCTCATGGCACCTTCCAGATTTCTATTAGCATTGAGTATTTTGGGTTTTGTCTTCTGTTTTGACCCACTCGGCTGTTGGGTCCGTAAGCAGAACGTTAACCAAAATACAGTTAATTCTCAACTGACCACAATTGATCCCAACTTTTCCATTGCTAAGTGGTTGGGTTGAGTTTTGCTCCATTTTACGATCTGTCTTGCCACCGTTGTTTTGTGACACCCCCCCCCTAGGAAGCAAAGTCAACGGAGAAGCCAGATTCATTTAATGACCGTGTTGCTAACCGAACGACTCCGGCGGTTCATTTAATGGTGGCAAGAAATGTCATAAGAGAATGCTAAACTCACTTAACAACTCATGGTTGACTCAGCCTTCCGTCCTTTCATAGTGGGTAAAATGAGGTCTCAAATTGTTGGGGAGCAAGAGGCTGACTCTGTAAACCACTTAGAGAGGGCTGTGCACTGTTAAGCGGTATATATATCTAGGTGCTAGTGGGAAGGAAGGGAGGGAGGGAGGATTGAAGGAAGGAAAGGCAAGAAAGAAGGAAGGAAGGAAGGAAGGAAGGAAGGAAGGACGAAAGGAGGTTTCATAGTGGTTAGAATGCAGTATTGCAGGCTGACTCTGCTCATTGCCAGGAGTTCGATCCTGACCGGCTCAAGGTTGACTCGTCCTTCCCTCCTTCTGAGGTGGGTAAAGTGAGGACTCAGATTGTTGGCGGGGCAACAGGCTGACTCTGTAAACCGCTTAGAGAGGGATGGAAAGCACTGTGAAGCGGCATATAAGTCTAAGTGCTATTGCTGTTTCACTTAGCAACAGAAATTTTGGGTGTCATTGTGGTCGCAAGGATGCAATCTGCCTTTTGCAGACAGACCCGTTTTACAACAGATCCAAATGCAAAATAGGTAGGTAGGTAGGTAGCTAGGTAGATAGATAGATAGCAAAAATCCTGATTTTAGCATCCATCTCCAGGGGTTTGTCTCCTGGAAAGCTGGGTCTTTCTATCCAGGAGTGTCTGAGGTGGGTGAGAGGAGCATCAAAAAAAAGTTAAAATGACTTTTTTGACCTACCTCGCCCCGCATTCCTGACATTCCTGCTCAGCTTATTTGGGCCCAATGGACATCTTCCCCATAAAAGAAGGGCTGATTGGAATATCTGGCAAAGCCGAGTGGCGGCCGCTGAAAGCGCATTTATAAAAATTCTGCCTGCGTACGCCTCACACGCTTAACGTGGCTGCTAATTTATCCCTTTGGAGGTTTTCCTTCCATGCAAGAAAATCAAGGTTAAAACTAAACATGCGTAGCATATAAATAGTAAATTGCAACTGGGAAGAGGGAAACGATGATCAGAAGCTCGCTCAGAGTGGTGTTCTCCTTGCCCAAAGGTGGGTTGTTGGTTTTTTTCCGAGAGTCAACTGGACTTTCCGGGTTTTTCTTTGAAGACATTTCGCTCAGTAGTGGGTTCCTACCTTGGTTCCTACCGGTTCGGTGGGAGATTACGCGTGCACGTCCTAACATGTGCACGTGCCCCTCCGATGCACCAATCTGCGGAGAGGATGAATTAACGAAAAGCTAGGAGTGACCTTCCCACCCACCTATGCGCTTGTCGCTTCTTTTATCCTCTGAGTCGATCGTTGGAGGAACTGGTTCGGTTGAGCTGGTAGTTATTTTTACTACCAGTTCGGCTGAACCAGTCTGAACCGGTAGCATACCACCACTGGTTTTGCTTCTCATCCGAGAAGCTTCTTCAACTCTGACTGGGGAATCGAAGGATCTATATTCCTTGCAGACAGCTGGTCATTTGCATCCTTTTTAGAGGGTCGTTGAGGCCACTCGGAGGTTCTTCTGTGTCCTCAGGGTCACCTGAGTGGTGCAAATGGGTGTGGAGCCTTCTTGGAACGGCAGAAAGGACTGTGTGGTGGAGCTGTGCCTTCTGCAGGGTGTTTTTTTCTCTGCTCTGTGTCTCGTCACTGTCGAACACAGGTGAAGGCTATTGGGGACGGGTCTGTGTTGTCTCCATCTCAGACAGAAGTACAAATGGTTCCTGTAGTGTAGTCTGCAATTTTTCTGTAGACTACAGGGAAAAAAAAATCAATCCCATTTCCACTATTCAGGTGACCCTGAGGACACAGTCCCAAAGGTGTTGGTTTTTTGGTTTTTTTCCAAGAGGCAACTGGACTTTCTGGTTTTTCTTTGAAGAAATTTCGCATCTCATCCAAGAAGCTTCTTCAGCTCTTCAAAGAAAAACCAGAAAGTCCAGTTGCCTCATGGGAAAAATGCACCTTGACCTGGAGGACTGAGAATCTCCATAGGTCTGAGGAGACACGGACAAACCTCCAAGTGGCCTCGGTGAGCCTCAAGACTCGGTGGTCCTATCTGGGCCAAGGCTAGTTGTTCCTAGGTTGTTAGTTGTAGCTCTCCTGAATTTGAAGTCAATGGCCAGAGTGAGTTCATAGCGTTCAGGAGGAGGCAGAAGAAAGAAGTGCCACCTGGCCAAGAGTTGACTTGATGGGACTCCAGAGAACGCTGCTGAGATGGGATCTTCTCTAAGCTGAATCTTGCCCCCCCACCCCCACCCCCGGGGCCCTTCTTGGGTAGGGACTTCAGGAAGATGCTCAAGAAAGATGGGAAAGAGGGTCTGCTTGCCATGGGACCTCTTGTGCAAGCACACCTCTCTGGTTGCGTGGCTTCTTCTCGGTCAGCTGCTTGGGTCTCTCTCCTCTTTGCCTCTTCCTCCTGGGTGGCGGCTCATGAATTGTCTTTGCTCTGACTTTCTCTCTCTCTCTCTCTCTTTTCCTTTCTCCTTCCTCCTCTCTCTCTTGTAGGGGTGGCGGTAAGCACTTACGCCAAGTATTGCTACAGCAAGCTCCAGAAGGCAGCGTTGACTGGCGCCAAGAAGGTATTTTCCCCTCCTCTCTCTTTTGCGTCGTCTTTCGAGGTGGCCTTGGGAGACCAGAGCTGGTAGCTAAATGATCATGGGAACACATGTGGGGGGTGGGGGGTGGGGGGTTGGTTCAAAGTTGGAAGCCTCTCCCAAGAAGTTTCAAGCATCTCCCAAGATGTTGGAAGCCTCTCCCAAATCTATACCTTGATGCATGAGCCAAGACATCCAACTCAACCTTCTGGCCCTTGTCCTTTTGCCCGAGAGGGGAAAATTGGTGGAGAGCTTCCTGTCCAGACATTATTTTGCTTACCAGCATTTTTTCCTCAAGGAGGAAAGTAAGGTGCAGGAGTTTTGAAGGATTATGCGATGACCCGGGGCATGGCACAAAAGCAACCAAGTCACAAAAATAGGTAAAGTCCCTTTAATACCTCCAACTTGGCCCCCAATGTCCAGTTATCATTGGCTGGAGAAAAGAAAACTCTCCCAAGAACAGTCTTTAAAGGGAAGAAATTCAGTCCGAACCCAAAGTACATATAAATTATAAATAAAAACCAACACAAACCACAGCTGCGGCAATTAATGAGACAAGGCAGGATAAGGAATTGCAGACTTCAAAAGACAATGAAACACACACAGTCGGGGAGGACGCTAGACCCCAGATAAGCCTCGGCAAACAAATATCATTCACCCTTTGCTTCCAGCAAGGTGCTGTGCGCAAAAGCCCTTTTAAAATCCTGTTTTCCCAGCTGCAGCTAATGAAGGGAATCAGGGCCCTTTCTTCCCCCGTAACTCACCTTGCTCCCTTCTCTGTTCCTCCCTGCGTGCCCTAGGATGAAGAGGGGGTGACCCTGGGTCTTCCTCTGAATGCCCAGCCGGATTTGCCCTTCCCCCATTTCCTCCACAGCCACCGGAGCCCCACTCCCTGTCAGTTGCTCAATCTCCCCCTCGGAATCAGATTCCAACAGGGGCATGACAGATTAAGAGGACACGGAGAACTCCAGAATTGGGGAGGCCATCAAAATATCCCTGCGATGGTGGGATTTCAGTGTGTTTGTTCAATACGTACAAGCAGCCAGGGGTGAGATTCCACCGGTATAACAACTGCCCACACTGCATTTGAAAAAGATCTAATACTTGCCTTCTACTGGCAGCCCCTGTGAATAAAACTGCCGTGCGAATCTGCCGTGCTCTAAAAACAGGAAATAAAGCTCAGTAAAGCGCATGGTCAGGCAGGTGGGCCCACATGCTCATCGCAGTGAACTGGTTCGGGAGCCAGCTGATCATTGGAGCAAAACGGTCCGAACCGATAGAATTCCCCCCCCCCCCTTGCAAAGCAGCCATCTCAACGCGTGTGTGTGTGTGACTCTGGGCAGTTCACAAGGTCGAAAGAAAACAAAGCACCCCTAAATAGAAAAACCACTAGAAGCAAACGAAAGCAGCTAATACAGGAAATGGCCATTAACCATGAAACCTACAATGTAGGAAGTCCGCAGATGAGAGCCATCTCGACACCTTCAAACCACGTCTAATAACAAGCCAGCCTTCTTCGGGGTCCTCTAGAAAGGCCGATAGGTCTTGTGCCAGACCTCGAAAGGGGTGGCTGGGTGCTGAGTCCATACTTGTGGCCTCCATCTTGATATTTTCGACCCACTTCTTGCAGATGCTCCTGAGCATCCAGAATTGGATGTCCAACGAGAAGGAAGGGGCTGTGGCCGAAAGCGGAAAAGACTCTCAATTAGGTAGTGCCAGTAGAAGAGAATATTTGTAGTTCAGGGTTGAATGGTGGGGTCCTTGGTGTTCTCCGCACTCGGTAGTTTCCTTGCAGACGTTTCCTAACCCACCTAGGTAACGTCATCGGAGGTAGGAAGGGGTGGAGTCTTCCGAAAGGAGGAGGAGGACGGTGGAGTCATTGGTGCACTCTGAGCTTGGTGGTTTTCTTGCAGGCATTTCGTGACCCATCAAAAGTACGAGAAGGGAGTGGGGTTTTGCAGAATAGGGGAAGGGGAGAAGAAAGAGGATATTATTATACTCGTAATATTAATTTTTTAAAACTTACATGTCACCTAACTCACCATGACTCTGGGTGGCTCACCATAATTAAGCAAAGAAATTACAATATCAATCTAATTCACCGTCTCTATTTTTTCTGCAAGCAATGCTTTTGAAAGCATACTTTGTAAGCAGATATTTGTCGAACATGTATATTCCGGATGGATGGATGGATGGATGGATGGATGGATGGATGGATGGATGGATGGATAGATAGATAGATAGAAAGAAATAATAATAAATGGATGATAGAAAGATAGAAGGAAAGAATAATAAATAGATGATGGGTAGATAGGCAGATAGATAGATAAATAGATAGACAGACAGACAGACAGACAGACAGACAGACAGACAGATGGATGCATGATAAATGCAAGAGAGAATGATAAATGCATGATAAATGCAACAGATAGATAGAATGATAAATGCATGATAAATGCAATAGATGATAGATAGATAGATAGATAGATAGATAGATAGATAGATAGATAGATAGATAGATAGATACAAGAGATAGGCAGATAGATAGATGATACATAGATAGATAGATAGATAGATAGATAGATAGATAGATAGATAGATAGATAGATAGATAGATAGACAGACAGACAGACAGACAGACAGACAGATGGATGCATGATAAATGCAAGAGATAGAATGATAAATGCATGATAAATGCGATAGATAGATAGATAGATAGATAGATAGATAGATAGATAGATAGATAGATAGATAGATAGGCAGATAGATAGATAGATAGATAGATAGATAGATAGATAGATAGATAGATAGATAGATAGGTAGATAGATAGATAGATAGATAGATAGATAGATAGATAGATAGATAGGCAGATAGGCAGATAGGCAGATAGATAGGCAGATAGAATGATAAATGGATGATAGAAAAAGAATAATAAATTAATAGAAAGAATGATAAATGGATGGATGGGCGGACAGATAGGTAGATAGGTAAGGTGAATAAGACGGATGGATAGGCAGGTAGGTAGATACAGATATAGATAGAGGAATATACATGCATGCATGCATACATACATACATACGATAGACAGGTATGCTTAAAAGGCTCTGCTTCAGACTTCTCCCAGGCAAGGGGCCTCTCTGCTATTCATTCATCCAGGCACACATATACAAACCTGGGCGACACCATGCTTGCCTTAAAGGAACTGCAGGTGAACCCCCGCAATTATTCTGAGGGTCTCAAGCCAGGTGGGATGTTGAGAAAGATGTTGAGACTCTAGAAAGAGTGCAGAGAAGAGCAACCAGGATGATTAGGAGACTGGAGGCTTAAACATACAATGAACGGATGTAGGAACTGGGCCTGGCTTGTTTAGGGAAGAGAAGGACCAGGGGAGACAGGAGAGCAGCCTTGGAGGGGCTGCCCCAGAGACGAGGTGGTCCCAGAGGTGAGGTGCCCCAGAGACGAGGGGGTCAAGCTATTCTCCAAAGCACCCAAAGGCCAGACAAGGAATAATGGATGGAAACTGGACAAGGAGAGATTTAACCTGGACATTTCTTGACAATGAGAGCAATCAACTCATGGAACTGAAGTTTCCTTCAGATGTCGTGACAGCTTCATCCCTGGAAGCTATTAAGAAGAGACTGGACTGCCATCTGTCAGAAATGGTGTAGGGTCTCCCGCTTGGGTGGGTGGGTTGGACTAGATGACCTACCAGGTCCCTTCCAACTCTGTTAAATCTGTTAGAAAATTGATTTAGTGCAGGTAACCACAGTGATAGATGTATCCCAAGATGAATCCAAGATGTTGGAAATGCAAACAACCAGGGGTACCTTCTTCCACATGTGGTGGCTATGCCCTGAAGCCAAGAAATACTGGGTCAAAATACAGAGTTGGTTCCAATAAATAACAAAATGTCAATTAGAGTTTGAACCTGAACAGTTCCTTTTAGGGATAATTAAGGGGAAATGTAGTAAAGAGACAAATATATGATACTACACATAACGACAGCGGCGAGGATTGCATTCGCACAATGTTGGAAGCGAGACAGTATGCCATCGGAGGAATTAGTAAACCAAAAGGTATTAAAATGTGCTGAAATGGACAAACTCACTCTAGAGCTAAAAGGAAAAGAAGAGTCAAGACTATGCGGTGTGGGATAATTGGTATGAATGGTTGAATAGTAGGAATAAGAATAGTAGAGATAAGAAAAATGTACACAAATGTATATAAATGAATATAAAAGTATGGAGATCTGTATATCTCAGGGGTCCCCAACCACCGGGCCGCGGACCGGTACCGGTCCGTGGAACATTTCCTACCAGACCGCTGGTTTGCTGGGTGCCGCCATCTTGTTTGACGAGAAAGTGCTTCCAGGTGAGCTTTTCTGGTTGGAAAGCGGCGTTTGGGTCCTGAAGGAATCCTCGCGCCTTAGTTTCATCGAAGCGGGGGGCTTTGAACGGAACTCAGGCGCGAGGATTCTTTCAGCACCCAAGGCAAGGCGAGCTGAGCAACCGTCCCGAAGCCGTCCCGAAGCGAAGCCCATCGACAAAGGTACAAAAGAGGAGTTGAAGGTGGCGGGGAGAAGCGGGGGACGGCTGGCCGGCCAGTCGCTCGGCTCGCCTTGCCTTGTCATGCGTGCTGATGCCGGTACCAGGCCGCGGATCATTTTGTGATGCCGGTACCGGGCCGTGGCACAAAAAAGGTTGGGGGCCACTGGTATATGTAACAGTGATGCCACAGTATTGTTAAAGATGAGAATGAGATATGTAAATGTGAAAAAAGCATAATAAAAATAAAGAAAAAAAACTCGGAAGCACAAAAACACAAAATAGGTTTCGTCAACAGTCAACAATCTTTCAGTCCCAAATGTTGGCATGAGAGACGTTCAAAGTAAAGGTTGTAAATGCCTAAGCACACCCCTTTTATTGGGAAAAGAAGCGGGAGCCAAAATATTTCTGGCTCTAACTTTCTTGAATATAATTTCTGTGGTGCTACTGCATACAGATGTTGTTTGCAGTTCTGGCTACCACACTTAAAGATGACTTCTGCAGAGCTGGAAAAATGCAGAAAACGAACCTTGTTCCTGGATTGACCAGCACCCATCTTAATCCACACATAAATGTTTACTTTTTTCTACACGCGCCCCGTTCCCTCTTTCCTTGTGGGTTCTCTCCCTGTGGGAATCTAGTTCATCTCCTTGGGGGAATGTCGGTGTTGGTGCTAGAGGCTATAATCCAGGTCCTTGGAGAGACCCATTCCACCGGAGTCTCATGACATCCCATCCTCTACTTGCCCCAAATGTGCTCCTGCTTTGTAGGGTCTGAAGAAGCCAAACATCGAAGAGATTCGTCACGCCAAGAATGCCGTCTTCAACCCATCCATGTTTGGAAGCTCCCTGCAAGAAATCATGAACATGCAGAAGGAGAGGTACCCGGACCGCCAGCTTCCGTGGGTGCAAACCAGGCTATCAGAAGAGGTCCTCGCGCTCAACGGAGACCAGACCGAAGGCATCTTCAGGTAATTTGCACCTTGAAGGGCTGTCCTTTCTCCCTCTGAATCAGTTGAGGGCTGTGAAATGATGGAGATGTTGCGGTTGGAAGAGCGGGCTGGGGTGGTGTTAGGAGGGTGTTCTTGAACTCGGGGAGAAATTAGGATTATGGCAATCTAAAGATTCTTGAGTTATTGGAGTAATGGCGAAGGAGCTTGGAAAAAAATCAGATTGGACAGATTGAGGAGCAGAGGTGCTGGTGTACTGGGAAATCCCCAAGAGGGGATGGTGGAACAGAAAGGAAAAAAAGGCTACGAGATACTGGAACGAGGAATTATTGAAAAAGGCGGAAGAAAAATGAAAAAGAGAGAGAAAGTAGGCCCTGTGTTGTAGGTTTTTATGCGGGAATTTTCTTAAGTGGACAAGCAGGAATCATCAAACTGTGGGGTTGAAAAGGACCACAAGACCAACCTGGCAGGTGGCCACCCAGCCATTTCCTTAAAAACTTCCAGAGATGGAGAACCCATAACTGCTACCCGCTATTGGCTAAATTTTACCGTACTATCTGGAAATTTTAGCTTATATTTAGGCAACTTACCTGCAACTCTCACCTATTATTACTGATTTCTGTGGCCGCAGAAAATAGTTCTTGATCATCTTCCCTTCTCTGCAGTGTCCCAGGTACAGTTTCTTCCCTTTGGCTTCTTTTCTCCAGAATGAACATCTCAACTGCTTCATCGTGTCCTCTTGGACATATCTTCAATTCCTTATAAACCATCTTTGTCTGGACTTGTTCTAACTCAGGGGCAGTGGTGGACTGCCGCTGGTTCGGACCGGTTCTAGAGAACCGGTAGTTCCGACGATCAGCAGCGCCTTCCCTATCCTGTTCTATATTTCCACCTTTTTCAGCTCAGCTGATCCATGCGGCACAGTGGATTACCGCGCCTCAGCTGTTCTACTTACCGGGGAAGCTAGGAAGTGAGCTCTAGAGGTTTAAATTGGTGTTTATGGAATGCTGCGCACACGCAAAGCACACACTCACTGTTCAACCAGTTGCAGTCCATCACTGCTCGGGGGTGTCAAACTTGTATCGTCACAACGTCATCATGTGACATCATGACTCTTTCCCCCTTCACTAAACCGGGCGTGGGTGTGGCCAGTGCATGATGTATCCGGGCCGCGACTTTGAGAGCCCTGTTCTAACTTGTCAATATGAGACATTGGTGTCAGGTCCCCAAATCCTGGAAAGACATGTAGGGTTACTTCTGAGCGGTTTCCTTTACTGTTCCTCACCGGTAGACCAAATCTTGCCAGACTGTAGTAACTACTTGCATCATTCAATTATTCTGAGAACTTCTAGGGCAGAGCCGTCTTAACTCTCTTCCTCCCAACTGAACTATCCAAATTTTGCTATCTCTTATCCCCTGGAATGCAGCCCCTCCCCTTTGGGAATCCATACTACATTCCACCACAGCTGTTGGCGAAAAGACCTGGCAGCTTGAAACTGGTATAGAGACCTACAGAAAAGAGGCTTAACAATTGTGCGCAGGCACCATGTGATTGTTCACCCATTATTGAAAGGAGCAAGGAACATGACACTCTCTCTGCCTTCAGAAGTTTATTCCACTCCATATTATTTATTATTATTATTATTATCATCATCATCTTGTGACCTTGTTCGTGTTCATCTTTCCATATAACACAGAGGAATATTGAAACTTATTTCCATGCCTACGATCTTTTTTCTCTTTGGGTTTACCACCACGTAAACATTCATCCTTTTAGAGATTAAACTCACAGTGAAATATCCCAAACCGATTGTCCTTGCAGGTGAATCCGTTGGTGGGAGGGTTTAATCCGTGAGCAGATGGCCTGGTGTGCAATATTGATATGCAAGAAGCGGGGAAAAGGATGTTACTTGTGTTTGTGTAGCTTGCTAAATGAAGCTTGGGTGGGTTGTTGTTTTGTTTAAGAAGCACTGTAACAGATAATCAGAGTTGGAAGGGACCTTGTAGGTCATCTAGTCCAACCCCCTGCCCAAGCACAAGACCCTACACCATTTCTGACCGATGGGAGTCCAATCTCTTCTTGAAAGCCTCCACTGATGAAGCTCCCGCAACTTTGAAGGCAACTTCTGTTCCATGGGTTGATGGTTCTGACGGTCAGAAAGTTTCTCCTTATTTCCAGGTTGAATCTCTCCTTGATCCGTTTCCATCCATTGTTCCTTGTCTGGCCTTCGGGTGCTTTGGAGACTAGCTTGATCCCTTCCTCCTGTCTGGCAGCCCCTCAAGTATTGGAAGATGGCTATCCTGTCTCCCCAGGTCCTTCTCTTTCCTAGACTGGCCAGGCCCAGATCCTACAACTACTCTTTATATTTAGAATATAATAAGAGTTGGAAGAGAACTTGTAGGTCATCTAGTCCAACCCCCTTCTCAAACAGGAGACCCTACACCATTTGTGACAGATGGCAGTTCAATCTCTTCTTGAAAGTCTCAAGCGATGAAGCTCCCACAACTTCCGAAGGCAACTTCTGTTCCACTGGTTGATGGTTCTCAGTGTCAGGAAATTCCTCCTTATTTCCAGGTTGAATCCCTCTTTGATCAGTTTCCATCCATTATTCCTTGTATGGCTTTCAAAGGTGCTTTGGAGAACACCTTGACCCCTTCCTCTTCTCTGCGGCAGCCTCTCAAATATTGGAAGATGCTCTCCTGTCTCCCCTGGTCCTTCTCTTCCCTAGACTAGCCAGGCCCAGTTCCTGCAACCAGTTCATTGTATGTTTTAGCCTCCAGTCCCCTCATCGTCCTGGTTGCTCTTCTCTGCACTTTTTCTAGAGTCTCAGTATCTTTTCTATAGCGTGGTGACCAAAACTGGATGTAGGACTCTAGGTGTGGCCTTACCAAGGCTTAATAGAGTGATATTAGTACCTCCTTTGATCTCGATTGTATCCCTCTGTTAATGCAAATTAGGATTGCATTAGCTATTTTGGCTGCTGCTGCACACTGCTTGCTCCTATTTAGCTGGTTGTCCACTAAGACTCCAAGATCCCTCTCCCAGTTCCTGCTATTGAGCCTGGTTTTACCCAGTCTATAGGTGTCCTTTGGGTTTTTCTTGCCTGAGTGTAGGACTTTACTTTTATCTACATTGAATTTCATTTTGTTAGATACGGCCCAGTGTCTTGAGTTTGACAATCCTGGCCCAACGTGTCTTCGTGTCTCTGAGGAATTCCTTTCTTCTCTTCTGCAGAGTTCCTGGGGACATTGATGAAGTCAACGCCCTCAAACTGCAGGTGGACCAGTGGAAAATCCCCACTGGTTTAGAAGACCCCCATGTTCCAGGTAAGGGTGACAGCTGTTGTGGAAGGACATCCCTGCAGGACAGCCTGTTCTCTCTCCTACAGCTTTGTCCAGGACAAAGTCATTTTTGATGCTTTGTCCCGCTTTGAATTTTGATCCCCTTTTCGGTTTATAAACTGGAAGGCTAAAAGATATTTTAAAGATAAAAGATATTTCGCTGTTTGGGGAAGTCGCACAACATCCTCAAAGACTCTTCCCAACCTCCTCACAATCTTTGTGAGCTGTTGCCTTCTGGCAGAAGATACGGAACAATGAAAACTCGGACCACACGTTTCCTGAACAGTTTTTATCCCAGTGCTATAATTGCATTTAACAATTAACTTAAGGACCACCATCAGTGAGCTGTTGGACAGTATTTGCGTGACACAAAAATATCAAAGTCACAAAAGTAGAATAAATTCCTTTTAATGCCTCCAACTTGGCCCCCAATGTCTAGTTATCCTCGGCGGGAGATCAAACTCCTCCCAAACCAGTCTACGAAGGGATGAAATGCAGTCCGAACCCAAAATAAAGATAAATTAAAAATAACAAAATAACACAAACCATACTGAAGTAATTAACACGGCAGGCCAGGATGATAAATTGCAGACTTCCAAAAGATAACGCAGCACCCACAGTTAGGAGGACACCAAAACCCAGATAAGCCTTGACAAAGATAATTCATGCTTTGCTTCCAGCAAGGAGCTGTGTGCAAACGCCCTTCTTATATCCTGTTCTCCCAGCTGCAACTAATGAAAGAGATCAGGGCCCTTTTCTCTCCCATAAGCCATGTTGCTCCCTTCTCCTTCCCTCCCTGCGTGCCCTAGGATGAAGAGGGGCTGACCCTGGGTCTTCCTCTGAATGCCCAGCCGGACTGTGCCCTTCCCCCATTTCTTCCACAGCCACCGGAGCCACACTCCCACTCTCTGTCAGCTGTTCAATTTCCCCCTCAGAATCAGACTCCCAACAAGGGCATGACAGTATTACTTGGTCTGTTGTGTGGATGTTTGTGTGTTTTTAGGGGGCGGGGAACTTTGGCATGTGGGGGGTGTTTGGGGATTGTCATGTGTGTGTGTGTGTTGAGTCTAGTCTCTGGTGTTATGTGAATTTCGTTCTATGTGTATACTGTGTATATACGTACAATGACAATAAAGTTGTCAACTCATAAAACACTCCTATGCCTATTTTAGTAGCTGCCATTAAAAAAAAGGGTGGGGGGAGGAAGGAAATCTGGAAGGGCAGTGCAGCAGTTTGAAAGCAGAAGTACATTCCAACTCTTATCTTTAAAAGGTTGTAACTAAACTACCAGCGCTTTTGCCCACGAATATATTTAATTGGAGAATGTGAATGATGATACCCAGCCTGTGAATATGCTCAATTGGAGAATATGGTTTATGAGACTCCCAGGGGGAAGAGGGGGAAACAGAGTCACAGGGGACTGTAAATAATGTATGCCAGAGTTGGCTTCATACAGGGCAGTGCCAAGATGTTGCCTCTAACGAATCCTTTGAAGTTTCTTGAAGTTTGGCTCTTGAATCATGATTTAATTAGAGCCGTGATGGCGAACCTATGGCACGCGTGCCACAAGTGGCATGCAGAGCCATTTGTGCTGGGATGCGAGCCGCAGGCGTGTGCCTCACAGCTGATTTTTTGGGGCTGGTTTGAGGCCTTTATCAGCCTCCCAGAGGCTTGGAAAAAGCCTCTGCAAAGGCTTTCAGGACGACTTGATAGGCCCTGTCATACAGGAAGTGATGAAACGGGCCTATAATTCATCCTGAAAAGCCTGGCAGAGGCTTTTTCCAAGCCTCTGGGAGGCTGATAAAGGCCTTAAACCAGCCCAAAAAATCAGCTGTGAGGTGCAGCGCAGGGGTGGGGGTGGGGATTGCGCGTGCATGCGCAGTGGGCATGAGGGGAGCACATTGCATTCTGGGTCCTGGCACGCAAGTGCGCGCGTGCTGAGCACGCCCAATTTTTGGCACAGGAGCCCAAAAAGGTTAGCCACCACCGAATTAGAGTGATGGCTGGAATCCTTAGAAAGGCTTGTGGCCCTCGTATTTAATCCCTAGGTCAATTGAATATGTACCCTGCAGGTAATAACAGATGGGAAACATTTGTTAATTTCTATTTTTTTCTTTGTACAGGTAGGTCTCGACCGACAACCCCGATTTTGCCCCAGATTTTCTGTGAGATAGGTGTTTAGTGAGTGAGTTTTGCCTCCCATTTTACGACCTTTCTCGTCACGGTTGTTAAGCGACTCACTGCAGTTGTTAATTTAGAACCACAGTTCTTTAGTGAATGTCACTCCCGCTCCTCCTCCCTATGGATGTTGCTTGTCAGACGGTCGCAAAAGGGAAGAGATCATGTGACCCCCGGGGAGTTGCAACTGTCATAAATATGAGTCAGTTTCCAACTGTCTGAATGTTGATGATGTGATGACTTGGCACAATGCAACAGTCGTAAGTGTGAAAACCGCTCATAAGTCGCTTTTTTTCAGTGCTGTTGTAATTTTGAACAGTCGCTAATGTAAACAAACATAATGGATGATACAACACAAATAACCGAGAAGGGGAATGGTTTGCTGGACAGTTGTTCTGGCAAATTTTGGGTTAAAATTGCCCCTTTCCACTCCAGTACAGACAGTCCTCGACTTACAACTGTTTATTTAGTGACTGTTCGAAGTTGCAACAGCCGTGAAAAAGGTGACATGACCCTTTTTCACGCTTACAACTGTTGCAGCATCCCCCGTGCTCACTTGATCAAAATTTGGACGCTCGCCGTTCTTATTTATGAGGGTCGCAGCATCCCGGGGTCCCGAGATTCCCTTTTGCGACCTTGTGACACCCAAAAGACAATGGGGATGCTGGATTTACTTGAGAAACTTGTAAGCAACTTAACTGCAGGGATCCACTTATCAGGTGTGGCAAGAAAGGTCATAAAATGGGGCAGAACTTACTGAATTACTGTCTGTCTCACTGAGCGACGGAAATTTTGGGCTCAATTGTGTCGTATATCGAGGACTGCCTGTACTGACAAGGGGTCCACCCAATACACAGATCCATGGTTATGATATAGTTGATTGAAGAGAGAGGAACCAAATACTTCATCTTTAACAGTTGGTAATCTTGGGATGTGGTGGCTCAAGTGGCTAAGACACTAAGCTTGTCAGTCAGAAAGGTCGGCAGTTTGGCGGTTCGAATCCCTAGCATCGCGTCATGGAGTGAGCTCCTGTTATTTGTCCCAGCTTCTGCCAACCCAGCAGTTCAAAAGCAGATAAAAAAAGCAAGTAGAAAAATAGGGACCCCTTTGGTGGGAAGGGAACAGCGTTCGGTGTTTCGTCATGCCAGTCACATGGCCACAGAGATGTCTTCAGACAGCGCTGGCTCTTCGGCTTTGTTACGGAGATGAGCACCGCCCTCTAGAGCTGGAAACGACTAGCACGTGGGTATGAGGAGGGGAACCTTTAAGAGAGGGCTGATGTGAGGATGGCATTCAGGAGGAAGGGAATGAGTTTTGACAAACTCAAGAGTTGGTTTCAATGAAGTCTCAAGCCAAGGAGATCTTCTTTCCTCTTCTGGGACCTTTCTGATTCTTCTCCTTTCTCCCCGCAGCCTCCTTGCTGAAGCTCTGGTATCGCGAACTTGAGGAGCCTCTGATCCCGCACGATTTTTATGAAGAGTCCATCACCCACTACGAGAATCCCGAAGCTGCCATCGCCGTCGTCCACTCCCTGCCCAGGATCAACAAAATGGTGCTTTGCTACCTCATCCGTTTCCTCCAGGTAAGGTAGCTTCAGAGTCCACCTTATGGATGATGGTGTCTGTGGAGATTTTCATTCATCCAGGTCATGGTTGTCACAAAGGTGCTTTTTTCAAGAGGCAACTGGACTTTCTTTGTTTTTCCTTGAAGACGTTTCTCTTCTCACTCAAGAATCTTCTTCGGCAGTTCCAAGAAGGTTCCACATCCATTTGCACTATTCAGATGTCCCTATGGGGACAGATAAACCTGCAAGTGGCCTCAATGTTTCTCAGAGATCAAAAGCATGCCTTCTCCATCCGTAGGGGAAGGAGGACGGTCCAGCTTTCTCCACCGACACAATTGCGTTAGGCTGGGGCATATGAAGTCCTCCAAGAAGGATGAAGGATGCCTTGAGAAGTTGAACTCCCAAGGGTGGACATAGAACATAGAATAATAGGACTATTTGGACTATTCTAGTTGGAGGTCTTGAAGTCCAACCCTCTGGCTGGAGACCCTATATCCATGATGGTGAACCTATGGCACACGTGTCACAGGCAGCATGCAGAGCCATTTGTGCCTGCATGCGAGCAGCAGGCATACTTACCTCACTGTGCATGTGCATGCCTCATAGATGATATTCAGACAGTTTGAGGCCTTTTTTGGCCTCCCAGAGGCTTGAGGAAGGCTTCTGCAGGCTTTGCAGGCCGAAAACAAGGCCCGTTTCATCACTTCCTGTTTTTCCAAAAAATACCGGAAGTGATGGAATGGGCCTAGTTTTCGGTCTGCAAAACCTACAGAAGCTTTCCTCAAGCCTCTGGGAGGCCGAAAAAGGCCTCAAATCGCCCAAAATCAACTGTTTACTTTACTTTACTTTACTTTACTTTATTGTCATTGCACCTCATACAACGAAATCAAACACCATCTTCAGTGCACATCATGACCATGTCCATGAAAATAAACACAAACACACATCCTTCACCCTTCACACATTGAACCAGAAACCCCCGACACCACACCAACACTGCACTATACAGCAGAATAGTGAAGCGTAGTGCAGGTAATGGGGGGGGGATTGTGCTCGCATGCGTAGGGGGGCATGCATTGCCTTCTGGGTGCTAGCATGCAAGTGCGAGCATGCTAGCGCACGCACAGTTTTTGGCACAGGAGCCCAAAAAGGTTAGCCACCACTGTCCTATATCATTACGGACAAATGGCTGTCGAGTCTCTTCTTAAAAACTTGTGACAACTTCCAAAAGTAAGTCATTCCATTGATTGATTGATTGATTGATTTTCACTGTCAGGAATTTTTTCCTTAGTTCTAGGTCTCCACACTCCCTGCTCCTCAGATATTTCTCCTGAAATATGTGGGCATGTTCATCATCTATTTGGATTTTGGATGCATTCTGCAAATTAGCCCATTTAGGGTACTTTGGTTCAAAAAGGGTCTAGGATGACTAGTTACAGTCTTGTCGCCGGACAATTCAATGTGGGATTAGTTCCTTTTTTTATTCACCAAAGCATTATAAAAGCTGATCGTCATAGGAATGATTTCCTTTGATGCAAGAGGCAAAATAATTTTGGTGAAAAAGTGGTCAACCAAAATAAAGAAAACTAAGTGAATCCCACGGCTAGTGGTCACAGTAAGTTGCCCTTCAGTGAGTTGGTTGTGGTG
Source organism: Pseudonaja textilis (assembly GCF_049901715.1). NCBI lineage: Eukaryota > Metazoa > Chordata > Lepidosauria > Squamata > Elapidae > Pseudonaja > Pseudonaja textilis. The sequence continues at coordinate 198,060,157 of NC_141992.1, read as the reverse complement.
AGTTGACCATGGCAAATTGTCCCATTCTGGTTCAAAAACATTTACCTCAACGATGTGTTGTTTTGTCCAATTTTCAAAGTTTACAGACATGAGAATATCAGGGAATTGCGTAGCAGGTGTCCAAACGAAGTCAGAGATGCTGCCGTGGATGTGTAGTTTCATATAAATGAATATATTTTACAACTATATATACAGCAAACTAGATAGTCAGGCAAACAGGAGCATCATGAGGTAAATCTTAGAGCACAAAACAGCGACAGAAGAAAAAGGCGGGAAAAAAGGGAAACACCCCCTCCACACCCCTAGCAACCAATCACAGTGCAGATTGCCTCATGCAGGAGCAGACATTCTCCAACCAGTCAACCACAACTATGTGTTTTGGCTCACTGCACAACCCCACTGCTCCCGCCACTAAATTTATATTAACAGAAAGTTTTAGTAGTATATTAGATAATCTCCGATAAATTGAGTAATCTTTTCAGAGATATTTTCTCAATGCCTGGATTCTTTGTTCCTTCCCTGACAAAAAATTAAGAAATTTATGTTCAGAAATGTATTTGCCTTGAAAAAACTCACACTGAACTGTGTAGTGCAGTCAAACGTTAGCACAAATGTTTTATGATGTTTTACATTATGTCATAAACTGTTCCATGATGTCATAAAATGTTTTATAAATGTTGTCAAATTTCAATACCTCGGGAGTTATGGGTTCTGGATTTGGGATGCATCCTGTACATTAGCCCATTTAAGGTACCTTAGTTCAAAAAAAATGTATGTTTTTTGTTTTTATTATTTTTTTCCAAGCGTGTTTTTGATAAGAGATATAATTAGGAACATGATGATGAGTACAGCATGGGTATGGATAAAAGAGGATATTAGGACAGGGATGGTAGGCACGTTGGTGCGCTTTTGCACGCCCCCTACAGACCTCTTAGGAATGGGGTAAGGTCAACAGTAGACAGTCTAAGGTTAAAGTTTTGGGGGTTTGGGGAAGAGACCACAGAGTCCGATAGTGCATTCCAGGCATAACAACTCTGTTGTTGAAGTCGTATTTTCTGCAGTTGAGTTTGGAGCGGTTTATCTTAAGTTTGTATCTATTTTGTGCTCATGTATTGTTGTGGTTGAAGCTGAAGTAGTAATTGACGGGTAGGACGTCGTAGCAGATTATTTTATGTACTATGCTTAGGTGAGACTGAAGGTGGCATAGTTCTTGCATAGTTAAAGTGATGTAGTTATTGCCCTACGGTCTGCCGTTTGTCCAATTAAAGGTTACAAGAATGAGACTTTTAGTACAGGGAGTCCTTTGAGTTACAACAGTTCGTTTAGTGACCCTTCGAGGTTGCAACGGCACTGAAAAAGGTGACTTATGCCCCCTTTTCACACTTACGACCGTTGCACCTTCCCCATGGTCACGTGATTTACATTTGGGTACTTGACAGCTGGTTCATATTTAGAAAAGAATAACAGAGTTAGAAGGGACCTTGAAGGTCTTCTAGTCCAACCCCCTGCTTAGGCAGGAAACCTTAACACTGTGATGGTGAACCTATGGCACGTGTGCCACAGGCGGCACACAGAGCCATTTGTGCCTGCACATGAGCAGCAGGCAAACTTATCTCAGTGCACATGTGCATGCATCACGGCTGATTTTTGGCCAGTTTGAGGCCTTTTTCGGCCTCCCAAAGGCTTGGGGAAGGCTTCTGCAGGCTTTGCAGGCTGAAAACTAGGCCCATTTCATCACTTCCTGTTTTCTCGAAAATACCGGAAGTAACGAAATGGGCCTAGTTTTCGCCTGCAAAGCCTGCAGAAGCCTTCCACAAGCCTCTGGGAGGCCGAAAAGGTCTCAAACCGGCCCAAATCAACTGTGAAGCGCAGTGCAGGTAACAGGGTGGTGGGGGTGGGTGGAATTGCGTGTGCATGCGTAGGGGCATGGGGGACATGTATTGCCCTCTGGGTGCTGGCACATGAGTGCGAGCATGCTAGCATGCGCACAATTTTTGGCACTGGAGCTCCAAAAGGTTAGCCACTACTGACCTAACCACTTCAGACAAATGGTTATCCAATCCAATTTATGACGTTGAAGTGTCCTCGGGTCACGTGATCACCTTTTGCGATCTTCTGACAAGGAAAGTCAATGGGGAAGCCAGATTCAGTTAACAACCGTGTGACTCATTTAACAACTGCAGGGATTCACTTAACAAATGTGTCCGGAAAAGCTGTAAAATGTAGCAAAACACAAATTTCTCACCTAACAGCATAAATTGTGGGCTCTATTGTGGTCCCTATGTTGAGGACTACCTGTAGTATATAGATTTGCCTCAGTTGTGGGTTGTGACCCCACCCAGTAACACCTCTTCCTTTCTTCTCACTCCTCACAGGTCTTCGTGCAGCCGGGGAATGTGGCCATCACCAAGATGGACGTCAACAACCTCGCAATGGTGATGGCCCCCAACTGTCTGCGCTGCCAGTCAGATGACCCACGGATTATTTTTGAAAACACCCGCAAGGAAATGTCCTTCATCCGGGTGCTCATCCAGCACCTGGACACAGGCTTCATGGAGGGAGTGCTATAGCCCCTGTGCCGAACAGGACCGGACTTTAGTTGGACAACCGTCACCTGAATCTTCTCCCGTATCCCGACGTCAGTCAGTGAGAACCGTTTTTTGATGCAGCAGGAGATTGCCAACCTTGTGAAGCACTCAGAGAGAAAGCTTGTGGGCCACACTGACTTTGCCATCTTGGCTATGCCAACTTGGGCATCTGAAGTTGCCCAGGAAACCTCCCTTGGCACCTGCGCAGTGGACAAAATGAGGCTGCCTCTTAGCGGTCCCCTGGTGGACAGCCTCCTGGCTAGGAACTTCCATCAGGAGCGTCTACATAAATGGACAACCCGACACCATTTGGGAGGACTGTGAACCAAGGTAGAGAGGCCAGGAGGCCTGTCTACCCTCCCCCAAATTAAACCTGTCTCGTGGCAATTGGGGAGGGGGCACAAGTACCGGGTACGGGCAGCTGAAGGAACGTTCAAATGGGTCGAGGCAGGGCGAATATCCAAGATGGTAGCTGAATAATTTTCAGACGAGCCGGAGGGGGTGGGAGGAAACGAAAGGTGATAGAACGCAGATCACAAAGACTGGCGTTGCAGGGCAAGTGAACAGGCCTCCCAGGAGGAGAGGAGGGGAGGGGTTGCCATCAGATTGACCAATTGTGAACTCTAAGGGGGGGTGGGGTGGCACCTCTGGAAGCCATGGACCAGCTGTGGATGAGGCTCAAACACCTGCAGGCGTTTTTAAGATTTGGGGAAGACCCGTTTTCCTTTTTTCTCTCTTGTTGCAGCACAGTCACTGCCAAAGGGGGCCAAGCCATGCAGCCCCCCTCCCCATCTCAACATCTAAGCACCCCCCCCCACAAAAAAAAGGCCTGGTTATTCCACCCTTGAAAACAGGAGGGGAAATAATGAGGAAGGAGTTTCGTTCTGGTGACTCGTTTTTCTTGTCGGGCAGAGTTTTATACACTCTGATACAGAACCGGAGCACTTTCTTGACCTCTCCTTTAAGTGAAAGGGTGTGTGTGGATGTGTGGAAAGGTTATCAGGCCCTCCTTGACCCTCGCAACTCCCCAGTTGAGTGGGGGGCGTGACAAGTGGGGTGCCCCGATCCTGGAGTTGTCCATTCTCGCTCAACCTCACCTCACCTCAACTTCCCTTCCTGCGCTCAGTGCTTTGGTGTGTTAGAGAGGGTGGGTCTTATACTCGGGCTCCGGGAAGACCCTGTCCACAACCAATTTCTTACGGCACCTTAAGTGATAGACTTTGGCTGGATCTGGGGCATTCTCCACCAGGTTTCCAGATTTTTCATGGCATTCAGAGGTAGGAGTTATGGGGTGGAAAGCAACAGCTACGGAGAGGCTTTCTCCAGGCAATGTTTGAGAATGTTTAACACGCTCTACAAACATGGGCAATAGTTACGGCTCTTTGCCCAACCTATTTCAAAAGGAGTGACCCTCAGCCTTCCATGTTTATTTCTCAACGTCCACTGTTGAAATCTGATTTCTTTTCGAGAAGCAAAGCCAAACTCTCCGTTTACCTGAGACGGCGGGGGGAAAAAAATCAGAAAGTGCAACAAGTTGACCTTTGCTTCTCCCATCCATCCCTTCACAACGTTTGGGAGATGTCCTCTGGATCTGTAGGAACATAGCTTCTATCTTCTCCTGGGTCCGGGAACGGACAATCTTATCTTGCGCCTGGGCGCATATGTGCAGAGAACAAGAAAGCGATAGGGCTCATCTTAGAGAAACTAGGTGGTCCTGGATGGGAGAGTTGATGGAGAACATCTTGGACTCTTAACCATGATTCTGGCCTACAGGAAGAGAGAGTTCTGACGCAGCAGAGCTTCTGTCCCAAGGCCTGTCTCTTGCCCTCTTGCCTTCCTGCTTCCTACAGCATATCAGATCGATATCGGCTCTTAAGGCCTTCTCTCTCCACTTGACCAAAAGCCAGGATGGTGGCCTTGAAGTTCTGTGGAGTTGGATGAGCTGTTGTAGTGAGGGGCCTCCCGCCAAGGCAAGTCCACTTCTTGGACGTGGTCGGCCATGGTGGGGCTACCTCAAACTCTGCCGTGCTACACAGGACTCACGTGCTGTGGTTCCTAGCATCTTTCACTGCTTTTAGAGAAGGATGCAAGAGCGCTCCTCGGGGTTGGTTGGCTACTTCTGGCCAACTGGAGGAGAGGGTCCCACCATTTACCGCTTGGGTGCTAAGCAGTTCTTGGAGGAGTTTGTGGTTTCCAGAGAAAGTGCCTTTTATTCCAACAGACCAGGGTCCTCCGATCTGCAGCTTCCTTCTTTTTTTTTTTTTTAAAAAAAGAACATCCCATCACTCCAACTCTCTTGCCTTGAGATTATTCCAGGCGCAGGGCGTTTACTTCTAAATCACGTCCTGGTGCAGGATAAAGCATGGATGGAGGAGCTATGTAGCTGGGCAACTCAAAGTCACCCGCCACCTTGTTCAGCATTTAGGTTGGTTCTCAGTTCCCTTAATCCAGCCAGCAAACTCAGGAGGTGGAGAGACAACGTATGTGGCAGAAGTCAACTCCTGGAAGCATCGGGACTTTTCCCACTTGGAATCAGTCCAGGAAGAGGTCAAGCCAGTTGGCCGGATTGCAAGATTTGGCGTGCCTTTGCTATCAACATTCTTGGGGGGGCTCCTCCACTCCAATAAACTGGAGTCCAAATGGATCTCCAAACAGGAAAACCAGGGCCACCAGTCTTCCAGCCTGGATCGTAACTCAAAAAAAAAGAGTCCCATCAACCTCCTTCCGTTCCGAATAGCCCTTTCCCAGCTTAGCCGCTCAAGTTTCACCGCTGACCTTTTTCAACTTGAGGGTGGGGGGAGGGGAATCCCTGCTTTGTTTGCACTTGTGAACGGTTGATGAAAAACAGCAACAGCGCAGAAACAAGAGGAAAGACCAAAACCTCCAAGCCGGGTCTGCAAAAGCCCTTGGGCCCTTCTTTTTCCGACGGTCATCGATTTTGCACAATCAGCTTAGAAAGTTCTCTGGCCAACATGCCTTTTTTTGTTTTTGGGTTTTTTTTTTGGTTTTTGTAAATAGGAAGGAAGCTTGCCTCTTTTTACAGCCGTTTTGGGAATCTGAGTGGGGCGTTTTGGGTGGGGGGTAGTTCGATCGGTCAAGAACGAATGATGGTGGACCAACCGCCCGTTGTGTAAGGGTCTGGCTATGAATTTTGGGGAATTTTCAGGGTAGACACAGGTCAATTGGGTGCCGGTGAACAGAGGATAACTTCGTCTTTAACAACAGGCACACAATTCCTGTCCTTCTTGAGAGAATTTATTATATAGAGCAGTGTTTCTCAATGTTGGCCGCTCTAAGATGAGTGGACTTCAACTCTAGTCTAACCCATCTTTAAAGTGGCCAAGATTGGAAAACACCGATAATAGAGATTTTTTTTTTCCTTTTCTTCCCAATCTGGTATCCACCTCCAGCAGCATTAGGACTGCAATTCCCAGCATCCTGGCTGGGGAGGGTGGGAATTGCAGTCCCAATCCAACTGCATTGTGGGGGAGGGGAGAGATAGGGGTTCAATCACGGGAACGCGGTTGCAAAGAGCTCTCGCGGAAAACCGACGCGATCCGTTGGCTAACCACAGAACGGAGTTCCGAGTTGTAAATATCATTCATGCCAACTTTTTTGGTTTTTTTTTTTGGATTCGTGCGTGAGAAGAATGCTCTCTTTTTTTTTGTTATTTATTCAGTTGTTGCTTTCCAGCGTTTTGCCTCCCCCTCACCCCCTCTTCAGAAATATATTTATTCCTGCTCTTGGGAATGAAGCTTTCCAATGACGATTAAAGGGTTACACGCAGAGTCTTGTCTCCTAAGAGGTCTGGTCATCTTTCTGAGGAAAAAAAAAAAAATGCATTGGTGGGTGAGATTACATAAACACACGCGCCCCATTTTCAGCTCATTAACAGAATAACAAGACTTGGAAGGGGCCTTAGAGGTCTTCTAGTCCACGTATGTTCCTTGCAAACAGCTGGTCATTTGCATCCTTTTAGAGCAGGGGGTTGCCAACCTCTCGGACTTCAGGGATCACCAAACTCATCATTTTAAATCCTGCAGACCAGAGCCCCCCTGGGAAAATCCCCCCAAAAAAGTCTGCAGGAAAATTCCCCACCCCGTTCTATCGATCGATCGTTCTTTATTTGGGATCGCAGGATACCGTCTCCAGCTCCTTTCTCAAGGGGGAAGAGAGAGAGAGAGAGAGACTTTTGGCTTCATGCAAGGAAAGCAGCAGAAGTCATTTCTTTCTCTCCCTCAAACTCTGCCAGAAAGGAGTCTTTGTGAGATTTGTCGCACACGCAGACTCTTGGAGCAGGAGGCCTTGCAGGGTCCCAAAGACTCATTTCTGGCGGAGTTTGGGGGAAGAGAAAGACTTTCACTGCTTTTCTTGCGTGCAGCCAAAAGCAGAAGAAGAAAGAAGCGGAAAGAAGCAACCCGGTGCCCGGGCCAGGCGCGTTGGGCGCGTGGGGTGAGTCCCCCCCCTCCGCCCTTTCCCCTCTCCCCTCACTACCTCGTGTTGCTTGCAATGCAAGTGACGCAAGCCTTGTGTTCCCACAGGCCATGTGGGTTGCACAGCCTTGTGTTCCCACTGCAGCCTGGATTAATTGCTTTGAGGATGACATTTCTCTGTGGACCACCAAAATTTTCTCAAGGACCATCAGTGATACCCGGCCCACTGGTTGGCGACCACTGTTCTAGTCCAACCCGTTCAAGCAGTGGACCTTATACCAGCATGGTTGCCTGGGGAATTCTGCGAGTTGATGTCTTCAAGTTTTAAAGTTCTGAAGTTTGGACACCCCTGTCCAGTACCATTCTGGACAAATGGTTGTCCAATTTCTTCTTGAAAACCTCCAGTGATGGAGCACCCACAACTTCTGGTGGCAAGCTGTTCCACTGGCTAGTTCTCACTGTCAGGAAATTTCTCCTTAGTTTTCAGTTGGATCTCTCCGTGCTTAATTTCCACCAATGACGACTTGTTCTGCCTTCTGGTGTTTGGGAAAACTCCCTCTTCTTTGTGGCAGCCCCTCAAATATTGGAACACTGCTATCATGTCTCCCCTAGTCTAGACCAGCGGTCGCCAACTGGTGGGCCGCGGCCCACTGGTGGGCCATGAGAAAATTTTGGCCTCAGAGAAATCTTACTCCCAGAGTACCCCCGCAAAGCAATTAATCCAGGCTGCACGGAAACACAAGGCTGCGCCGCCCACATGGCCCGCGTTAACCCTCCCCGCCCAGTCTTTACCCGGCAAACTTGCCTGCTAAATTGCTATTTTTCTGACCATCAGCTGTGAGATTTAGATTAGGTAGGAAGCAGGAAATGGTTGGATTTCTGGCTTCCTAGCTAGTCTTTAGACCTTCGGCTCTGCTTTTAAGCACAGCTGAACCTCCCTTAGGACTGAAGATTCTATTATTCAGTGCAGACTCACGTCAAGCAAATTTGAGAGACTGAGGTAGCCGATGGCAGATAGATAGATCACTGAATGATTCTGTGAGCAACTCAATCTGCCTGCCTGCTTTGCCTGATTTTGGGTAAAAGTTGCTCTCTTTTTAATAAAAAAAATTCAATATTTACAGACATAGTGTATTGTGAGTTAATTTTATGAGTTTGCTTGCAAGCAAATTTTATGTGACAGACTGAGCTAGCCGATAGCAGATAGGTAGATTTCTGAATGAATCTGTGATTCTATGAGCAACTCAATCTGCCTGCCTGCTTTGCCTGATTTTTTATATATAAAAAATAATCAATATATAAATATAATATTTACATACAAGCCATGCCCAGTCACATGACCACCAAGCCACACCCACAAATTAGGCCATGCCCACATAACCAGTTAGTGGTCCCTGGGATTTAAAATTATGAGTTTGGTGGTCCCTGAGGTCCAAAAGGTTGACGACCCCTGGTCTAGACATAGAAGAAGAACTACTTTATTATTGTACAAGTACAATGAAACTGTGGATGCACCCCAGCAACTGTTTGCAATACAATAAAACCAAAGCACTTAAAAATGAAGATAAGAAAAACAGAGTACCTGCGTCTCCATTTGCAATTAGAGAGTACAATATCTACGAATATACACAAAAGATACATCCAACACTGACTGTGTACCCAAAAGATCTAATATTTAAATGCAAAGCCGTGCAGGACTTTTCTTTTAAAGACCCTGCAATCCCTTGCTTCAAAGTGGGATCAGGGCAACTGATTGGAACTGAGCATTTACCGGCTGGATGCTCTTTCCGATGCCTCTGTGGCGTTCACAGCAGACAATACCTCATTGCACACGCAGAGAGAAATTTCTTCTGCTACCTAGGATCAAACTCTCAGCTTCCCAATTGTGAGGCGAGGGTTCCACCTCTAAGCCAACCCGAGGTTAAATAAATACTTGGAATTGTGTTTGGAAACCGCAGGTCAGGCAGCACCCACAATGTAGATGCACCATGGCCATAACAGCTGTGGCCTGTCAGCATGCAAGTGGGTACAGTGTCGGAGCACCCACAGCTTCTGAAGGAAACTGTTCCACTGATTGTCTGCGCGGTCAGGAAATTTCTCCATAGTTGTAGGAGAACTTTGATGCCTAAATTTAACATTGTTTCCTTACTAGGAAAATCCCATTTTGGGGGGGGGCGGGGAGAAATCCTGCCCTTTTTTTCCTTCTCCAGGCCCTCAAAAGCTGGACTGAAACAGTTTGGGGGCACCTGCTTCTGTGTTGAGTCCAGTCTCCTCTAGAAATGGGGTGCCACTTTTCACTGGTCTCGAGTTATTCCTTTTCAGGTCCCTAACAATCTCCCTTTTTCCAATTCTGGATTATCCTAGCGTGTAATTCCAGCAACTCCTGATGACCTTCTCACTTCCTGTCTCTTGAGTCGGGAGACCCCATAAATGCATTCCAGGGACTGGAAGCAAAACTTTGGTTCTGAACCTTCGCACAAATGCTAGGTTGTGGTGGGGTCTAACCATGGTTGGTTTTGTTGACTAAGTGGCCATGAGCTGCCTTTGCACAGCACAAACCCTAAAACAATTTAGAAACGGCCAGCTGGCGTTTCCACAACATATGAAGCTACCGACAAGTCATCCAGGTGTTGTGGGGAATCGAGTCTAAAGAACATCCTGCCTTGATGTTCTTTTTTGTATGTTGGGTCTTCGTGGCTTCACTTTGGATTCATCGCCAGCCACCATCTGTGGTAGGTAAAAATCCTTGGCAGATGTTTCTCTTGGGCGGGTTTTATTGTACAAACGATTTGGTTGCTGATGCATTTGGGGCTGGGGTCTGCCCAGGTTCTCTTGGCAAATATCTTCTGTCCAGTTTCTGACCACTGAGCATCCGGGCCTGGAGGAGAACCCCCTGGCCACTGTCTACCTGGACCTGGAAGAGGCATGTCAGGGTTCCGACGGATGCCCTAATTAAACCATGAGCCTCGAGGAGCCAAGTTTTTAAAAATCCATTTATTTACTAGGAGCGACATGTCAGCACGTACCCAAATAAAGTCAGCTCCGCCCCATGTAATTTATGGCCCCCCATGACCCTGTTTCCCCCCTCCCCCCCAGGGTGTGTCATAAATCACATTCTCCAATGGAGCACTTTCAGTGCTAGGCCTCTCCGGTTGGTCCTGGTAGCCTGGGATACAGCCTTGAAGAAAGTATGTGAGGAATGTGCTACTGGTTGTGGCTGCTGTGCTGTTCTCATCCGTTTCCCCCCCACTCCTCCTGCCTATGGCAACTCAGGAGCAGGCCAGGAATGCTTTACGAGTTGCCAAGGCACCTGGCATCTATGGAGGTGTTTGCTTACTTAATAAGATCAACAGAATTCATAGAACATTAAGGAACAATTGAAGCAAAATTGGGCTACTTGAGGAAACAAGTGTAGCAAATGTCCACAAGAATGCTGGACGCATTCCTAGAAACAGGCCAAGCCACAGCTAATTGGTGCAGAGCAATTCTGGAACCTCTCAACAACTTGGCAATAGACAACCTCATGTTCTCAACACCCACCTCTAATTGTTTCGTCTGGTCCCTCCCCACCCCATGTTAAGGCAAGGGGTTGGTGATGGATCTTCTTGCCATTGTGTAATGCCAGGACAATGGATTTAAGGAAGTCCGCCAAGCTCTTTATGTCGCTTACCGTGAGTTGAGAGACTGAGCACATGTGAACCTTAACAACTTGAAAATGCGTGGACTTCCACTCCCAGAATCCTGGCTGGGGAGGAGAGCTCCAGGAGGTGGAAGTCCACACAAATTCAAGCAGTGTCACATATGCAGCACAATTCAGGGAGACATTTGCAAGCCTGTGTATCTGGAGAAACAAAACAACCGCTTCATAAAACGCGCGGCACAACATAGGAGAACAAACTCATCGGGGTAAGATTCAGCAGTCCCATCTGCATTTTCCAAGAAGGCTCCACACCCATTCATACTATCCAGGTGACCCCGAGGGGACAGGTACGCCTCCAAGTTGCCTCAATAACTCTTCAGAGTGCTAATGACCAGGTGACTTCAAGGAATACTTTTTTGTTGTTAGTCGCGAAGTCGTGTCTGACCCATCGCAACACTATGGACAGTGTTTATCCAGGCCTTCCTGTCCTCTACCATCCTCCAGAGTCCATTTAAGCTCACGCCGACTGCTTCAGGGACTCCACCCAGCCCGCTCCTTCTCTGCCGTCCCCTTCTTCTTTGCCTCTCCATTGTTCTCAGCGTTCGGCTCTTCTCCAGCGAGTCCTTCCTTCTCACGAAATGGCCAAAGTCTTTTTGAGTTTCATCTTCAGGATCTGGCCTTCTAAAGAGCAGCCAGGGTTGATCTCCTCTAGGGCTGACTGTTTGGATTACCTTGCAGTCCAAGGAACTCACAGAAGGCTTCTCCAATACACGCCTTCCATTCTCCACCATTCAGTCGGAACTGAAGAAGCTTCTTGGATGAGAAGCAAAACATCTTCAGGGAAAAACAAAGTCCAGTTGCCTTTTGAAATTGCATCTTTGGGGACACACATCTTCAGGTTGAGACACACACCGCAGAATATCACCACTTGGCAGCAGGGGTGGGATTCAAATTTTTTTAAGAACTGGTTATGTGGGCATGGCTTAGGTGGTGGGCGTGGCTTGGTGGTCATGTGACTGGGTGGACGTGGCTTGGTAGTCATGTTATTGTCTGGGCGTGGCCAACTCCATATCACTCACATCGAGGCACGCGTCTCCTCGCCTGGCCTCTCATCCCTGTGGGGATGCTGCAACAGTCGTAAGTGTGAAACACGGTCATAAGTCACTTTTTTCAGTGCCATTGTAACTTTGAATGGTCACTCCGCACAAGCAAAGTACCAGCAAAGGAGGGGAAAAAAACTTCAGAGATGTTCCTGAGACAGGAAGTCTAGCCCTGCCAAGAATGTAATAAGGGTTAACGGAGAGACAGTTTCTCTAAGCAACACCAGAATGTTTCCTTCCTGCCTTCCTTACAGGATTAGCCCTGTAATTTCTTCTAACAACCGGTTCTCCGAACTTCTTAGGTTAACAACCGGTTCTAGCGAATCAGTGCAAACTGGTAGAATCCCACCCCTGCTTGGCAGCCACATCCCCAGAAGCAGAACAAGGCTTGGGTATAATGTTCCTTGTACCGGAGGAAAACAGTCCTTGGAATGGAGAGATCCTGGCTGATGCCCTTGAGGTGTTTTTATTTGGGTTTGATTGGGAAATGGCACCAGTTACTCCCCTTTTATCCAAACCAAAAGACCACAATCTGGCCATTGGCTGTCCTGTCCAGCCCTGTCCATGGATTTGCTTTTATTTTGAAAGCAATGGTTATTTTTATTTCCCAATGTCCTTATGTAGAGTGTGTATTTGCACGCTTATGTACCTTCACACAGCCCTCTTTGGTTCAGCCCTCCAAAACAGTCCCGATTTCTCATGTGGCCTCAAGATAACTTTTATTGTCATTTTTTTTTTACTGTGAGCACAGAGAGCCACATTAAAAATAAAATTCTGTTCCCTTCTCTCGAGAAAAAGTGTATATGTACCCAAACACATACACAACAGAAATGTACACATGCAATACACATACAGAAATATATACCTGTACTGTACATATGTATACACACACACATATATCACTGTCCATTTTGAATATGTAGTGGAAAAAGGAGAGTACACAAGGCTGATACCACATGGAGCAAAACTGTGGCCGAAAGTAATAAGGAGAACAGGTTATGGAGAGGATGTGTAGCATCCCACACAATCCCGTGGACCCCACTCAAGCATCGCTTATGTGCCATATCTTAGAAGGGAGTGAACTGCCAATAATCTTTTCTGCTGTCCTCACCACCCTCTGCACAGCCTGCCTGTACGAAGCAGTAATGCTTCCAAACCAGACAGTAATGCCATGTGACAGGATGCTGTTGGATTGTCCCTCTATAACAGGGGTATCAAACTCAAGGCCTGGGGGCTGGATCCAGCCCCCGGAGTGCCTAGATCTAGTCCACAAGACTGCCCCGGAAATAGCGAAGGACCAGGCCACGGTGCCTCTGTCAGCAAAAATGGAGCTCGTAAGGACTGCATGCGGCTCTCCTGAGCTCCATTTTTGCTAGCAGGAAGACATCCCAGCTGAAAATGGAGCATGCAAGGGCTGTGTGTGGCCCCTAAGCTCCATTTTCACTGGCAGAAGGTTGCAGGAAGACGTCCCAGCCAAAAACGGAGCTCAGGAGCCTGTTTTTGCTGGCAGAGTGCTTGGGCCAATTCAGGCACCCATCCCGACACAAGTTAAATGCTGGCCATGCCCACCTTGTCATCCCCTCCCCCCAAAGTTGAACACAACCTTGATGTGGCCTTCAATGAAATCAAGTTTGACACCCGTGCTCAGGGGTGGGATTCTGCAGCTTCGCACCTATTTGCTAAAACCGGTTGTTAACCTTCTAAGCACTTCGGAGAACTGGTTGTTAGAAGAAATTACTGGGCTAATCCTGTAAGGAAGGCAGGAAGGAAACATTCTGGTGTTGCTTACAGAAACTGCCTCTCCGTTAACCCTTATTACATTCTTGGCAGGACTAGACTTCCTGTCTCAGGAACTTCTCTGGAGTTTTTTTTCCTTCTCCTTTGCTGGTACTTTGCTTGTGTGGAGTGACCACTCAGTTACAATGGCACTGAAAAAGTGATTTATGACTATTTTTCACACTTACGACTGTTGCTGCATCCCCACAGGGATGAGAGGCCAGGCGAGGAGATGCGTGCCTCGATGTGAGTGATGTTGAGCTGGCCACGCCCATCCAATCACATGACCACCAAGCCACGCCCACCAAGTAAGCCACGCCCACAGAACCGGTTGTTAAAAAAATTTGAATCCCACCCCTGCCACTGCTCTATAGGAAGCGGTAAGGAGAGGGCGAGGAAGATGTCCTTTTGTCATGGGACATAGAAAATCCAGGCGCTGTTGTGCCCGCGTCAACAGGATCTCACCGTTGAGCAACAAAGCCAGCCTACTCGTTAGCTGCACACCCAGAAACTTGATGCTGCTAATCACCTCCACAGGTGTATCATAAACACACACAGGTGTGCCTGCCTTTTCTGAGATCTTGGGCAAATTAATCACCCCCCCACCCTGTTCTATTGGATCAATTTCTCATAAGCCAGGCTCAATCTGTTCATCTCCCTTGATCTGCCAATAGCAACATCATCCTAACCCCGTGTTGGCGAACCCCCTCCATGGGAATGGGAGCCATTGTCCCAGCTCAGCTCCACCGCACATTTGCACATGCGCCTCCTGACGGCCAGGTGATTTTTTGGGCCTCTACCGTGCATGCATGGAGGGCAGGGCACAAGCGGAAGACATGTGCATGTGTGGGGGGCGGGAGGAGCACAGGGGGAGATGCGGTGCATATCCCCCGCTGCCCATTTTTGCTCCCAGGAGGCTTCAGGGAGGCCTACTAGGCCCAAAACAGGACACAGGGAGTGTGGTGGGGTTGTGGCGCATGCGCAGGGGGTGGGCGGAGCGTGGGGGTCATGCATGCATGTGTGGAGGGAGCGGGGCGTCACACAAGCACGCGCAGTGTGGCGGAGCAAGCAGGAGGGGGTCCCACAAGCATTGCATTATGGGTGCAGACAAGCATGCATGCGCACACTTTTAGCACGCGAAGACAAAAAGGTTACTAGCCTTTTCCTTCTACGGCCGAGATAAGGGCGCGATTGCTGCTTCATAACTTCTGAGAATAACCACTAAACGCTTCATGGCCAGGAATAAAAGAGCCCTCTGGTCTTGGTGTCGTGGGTAGCACGGTGGTCACATGCCCGCACACATATATACATACCACACAGTGACTGTCTTTGGAGATTAGCATTTATCCGGGTCATGGTTGTCCCAAAGGTGCTTTTCGAAAGGCAACTGGACTTTTGTTTTTTCCTTGAAGACATTTCACCTCTCAATCAGAGTAGAGCTGGAAGGGACCCCGGAGGTCTTCCAGTCCAACCCCCTGCTCAAGCAAGAGAACCTGCACCATTTCAGATAAGCGACTGTCTAGATTCTTCTTAAAAACACCCAGCGATGGACCACTCATGATCTCTAATTCTTGACTCTTGACTAATGCATCTTTTATGTACACCGAGAGCAGATGCACCAAGACAAATTCTTTGCGTGTCCAATCACACTTGGCTATTCTATTCTATTCTCTTCCATTCATTATTCTATTCTATTCTATTCTTTTATTCTATTCTGCTTTTATTTTATTCTATTCTATTCATTGTTCTGTTCTATTCTTTGTTCTCTCTTTATTCTGTTCTGTTCTATTCTACTCTATTCCTATTCTATTCTATTCCTGTCCTGTTCTATTCCTATTCTATTGTATTCATTCTGTTCTATTCCTTCTGTTCTGTTCTATTCTATTCTCTTCCTATTCTATTCCTGTCCTGTTCTATTCTTATTCCTATTCTATTCTTCCGTCTTATTCTGTTCTATTCTATTCTACTCTATTCCTATTCTATTCTATTCTATTCCTGTCCTGTTCTATTCCTATTCTATTGTATTCATTCTGTTCTATTCCTTCTGTTCTGTTCTATTCTATTCTCTTCCTATTCTTCTTCCTGTCCTGTTCTATTCTTATTCCTATTCTATTCTTTCTGTTCTGTTCTGTTCTACTCTATTCCTATTCCTATTCTATTCCTGTCCTGTTCTATTCCTATTCTATTGTATTCATTCTGTTCTATTCCTTCTGTTCTGTTCTCTATTCTTATTCTCTTCCTATTCTCTTCCTGTCCTGTTCTATTCTTATTCCTATTCTATTCATTCCGTTCTATTCTTTCTGTTCTGTTCTATTCTACTCTATTCCTATTCTATTCCTGTCCTATTCCTATTCTATTGTATTCATTCTGTTCTATTCCTTCTGTTCTGTTCTATTCTATTCTCTTCCTATTCTATTCCTGTCCTGTTCTATTCTTATTCCTATTCTATTCATTCCGTTCTATTCTTTCTGTTCTATTCTACTCTACTCTATTCCATTCCATTCTATAGGCAAGCTGTTCCGCTGGTTAATTGTTAGGAACTTTCTCCTTAATTCCAGGTTGCTTCTTTCCTTGGTTAGTTTCCGTCCATTGTTTAATTGTCCTTTTAAAAAAAGTGCTTTGGAGAACAGGTTGACCCCCTCTTCTTTGGGGTCGCCCCTCAATTACTGGAGTACAGCTATTATGTCACCTTTAGTCCTCCTTTTCTCTGGCCAAACCCAATTCCTGCAACCTTTCTTCACGTTTTAATCTCTGGTCCTTTAATCATCTTAGTTGCTCTTCTCTGCACTTTTTCCAAAAGTCTCAACATCTTTTTTTTTTTAATGTAGTGACGACCAGAATTGGATGCAGTATTCCAGGTGTGGCCTTACGAAGGCTTTATAAAGTAAACCGAAGAAGCTCCTTGGACGAGGAGCAAAACGTCTTCAAGGAAAAAAAAAACCCAAGGAAGTCCAGTTGTGTTTTGGAAAGCACTTTTTGGGAATCCCACATGGTGAGGTGATCACATTTTGTGTGATGGATTATCCACTCACCTGTCTGGTGATTTGTGTAATCTTGATCACATGAATGTGATTTTTGATTATTATTTTTTTGCCAGTTTCCGCTGTTAGTTTTCAATTTATGGCAAAGCCTCCACCCCACCCATTAGGTAAAATGGATTTACTTAATGACTCCTGTGTTTGTTTCATGCTTGCAAACAATGTTGTAAAATCAGGTCCAGTCACACCTGGGGAACTGCTTAAGTGCCGCAAGGATTAATAAGAGCAATTTCCGGCTCAATTACAGTTATAAGTCAAGTGTTATCAGGCACATGCAGCAGGTGGAAATATCACCACCCATTCCAGCAGTTGAGTTTTTTTTTCCCCTTTTTTCAGTGTTTGTGAAGAGTTTTTCCAAAGAATAAAAGCCAAATTGGAAAGAAAACAGGAGAGGCGGGGGAAAAGAGCAAGCAATTAAAGAGGGGGAAAAACCCTCCAATTTAAGAAATGTAGGAGCGACTTCTGGCCTTTACGAATGATAATTATGCTCTTATTGTAATATCTCAGTCCCTTCTACCTCTTTTAATCAACATTAAATTAATTTACACATTTCAGGCTCCCCACCCCCAGATCCCAAGTTCAACCGAGCTGTCAGAAATTCAACTTGAACCTCATGAAAACTCAGGCTTCCAGAATAGCAGAACAGAGGTGGATGGGACCTTGGAGGTCTTCTAGTCTAACCCCTTATGCCATTTCAACAAATGGTTATCCAATCTCTTCTTAAAAGAGCACCCACAACTTCTTGAGGCAACTGTTTACAGTATCAGGAAATTTCTCCTTATTTCTATGTTGCTTCTCTCCTTGATCAGTTTCCATCCGTTGCTTCTTGTCCTGCCTTCTGGTGCTTTGGAGAATAGCTTGACTCCCTCTTCTTTGTGGCAGCCTCTCAAATGTTGGAAGGCTGCTCTCGTGTCTCCCCTGGTCCTTCTCTTCACTGGAGTAGACCTACTCAATTTCAGCAACCATTCTTTGTATGGTTTAAGCCTCCAGTCCCCTAATCGTCTTGGGTTGCTCTTCTCTACACTCTTTCTACAGTCTCAACGTCTTTTTTACATCTGGTGACCAAGGCTGGACGCAGGATTCCAAGTGTGGCCTTACCAAGGCATTGTAAACTGATAGTAACACTTCATGAGATCTTGATTCTATCCCTCTGTTAATGCAACCTAGGGCTGTGTTGGCCTTTTTGGCTGCTGCCTCACATTGCTGGCATGGTGTCAAGAGAGAGACATGGTGCACACTTGAAGCACACTCTTTTTTAAATTGCCACAGAACATTTTCCAAGACTAACACCGGAAGCAACTTCTAAAGACGCGCCTCGAATCCAACCAGCGCCGTGACTGTTAAATAACATGCAGAAAAGCACAGAAACTGGTCTTCAAACACCACACGGCTGATGGCTTCCAGTCACCGAGGATCTTCTCAAACGTCGAGTTGGAAGGACCCTGCGGAAACTTACCTACAGCCTTTCCGTTAACTCACCTGGTTTGGGAAGCCACAAACACAGAATTAACAAAGAGTTGGAAAGGATCTTGGAGGTCTTCTAGTCCAACCCTCTGCTCAAGCAGGAAGCCTTGTAACATTTCGCACAAATGGTTGTCCAGTCTCTTCCTAAGCACTTCCAGTATTGGAGCATTTACAACTTCTGGAGGGAAGATGTCCCACTGATCAATTGTCTCCACTGTCAGGAAATTCTTCCTTATTTCTAGGTTGCTTCTCTCCTTGATAGGTTTTCATCCATCGCTTCTTGTCCTGCCTTCTAGGGCTTTGGAGAATAGCTTGACCCCTTCTTCTTTATGGCAACCCTTTAGATATTGGAACACAATCATGTCACTTCTACTCCTTTTCGTTAGACAGCCCCAATTCCAGCAACTGTTCTTTGTTATGTTTTAGCCTCCACTCCCCTAATCCTCTTGAGTTGCTCTACTCCGCCCTCTTGCTAGAGTCTCAACATCCTTTTTTACATCGCGGCAACCAAAACTGGACGCAGGATTCCAGCTGTGGTCTTACCGAGGCCTTATAAAGTGATACTAATACTTCATGTGATTTTGAGACTTCCACCGACGGAGCATCCATAGCTTCTGGAGGAAAGCTATTCCTCTGGTGAATTGTCCTCAACGTCAGGACATTTCTATTTAGCTCTAGGTTGCTTGATCAGTTTCCATCCGTTGTTTCTTGTTATGCTTTCAACTGGAGAGGGCTCTCTTTCAACTGGACCAGGGATGTCAAAACTCAAGGCCTGTGGCTGGATGCAGCCCACGATGTGGCCAGATCCGGCCTGCGGACCATCCTGGTCTACCCTGCATGAAGAGGAAAGATTGGGCAGCATGGCTTCGGCCCGGTCTACTCAACGCGAAGAGGAAACATGCCAGCAATTTGGGGAGCAGCGTCAAGCTGGCCACACCCACCCAGTTGGCCTTATCCAGCCAGCTCCCGACCAAGGTCAGCCACAGCCCTGATGCAGCACTCAATGAAATTGAGTTTGACACGGTGGTCCTAAACAACGCTTTTTCAAGAGGTTTTTTCTTTGAAGAGGTTTCGCTTACCATTCAAGAAGCTTCTTCAGCTTCTTGCAGACAGCTGGTCATTTGCATCCTTTTTTAGAGGGTTGTTGAGGCCACTTGGAGGTTTTCCTGTGTCCTCAGGGTCTCCCGGTTTGAAAAAGGGGTCAAAGAGGCCATCTATGTCCAAATTGAACAGCCCTCTCTCAACAAAGCGGGAGGGATACAACATCATGTATCTCCAGTCTACAACAGAGTCCTTTCAACATTTCCAAGAAGGCTCCACACCCAATTTGCACCACTCAGGTGACCTTGAGGACACAGATAAACTTCCAAGTGGCCTCAAGGACTCTCTAAAACGGATGCAAATGACCAGCTGCCTGCAACCAACATAAATCCTTCCATTCCCCATTATCTAGTTAGAGCTGAAGAAGCTTCTTGGATGAGAAGTGAAAAGAAAAAAAAAGAAAGTTCAGTTGCCCCTTGAAAAAAGCACCTTTGGGTTCCTCCTACAGATATTCTCCCAGACTTTTTAGCATCTGTCTCCCCACTAGGAGCTGCACCCCGCTTTTTCCATGATGGGCTGAGGACAGCTGCACTATTCTTCCCAAGGCCAGGCCACCCCACACCATCTTGACAAGCTGGGCCTGGGTCAACCCCATCCATTTCTCCACAAGTTCAACCGATGCAGAGGGCCGCCCCCCAAATTCTCCTGTCTTGCTGATACCGGCAAGATTTGAACCCCCACCCTACCCCTTCGAGGCTTGGTTTCAAAGTCCATCCGTCCTAACTTCCAACGATGCCCAGTCCGATGCTTCCAGAAAAATATCCACCAATCAGGCAATGGATGGCCACAGCGGGGGTCTCCAGTATGTCCTTAAAAGAGGCAGACTGTCAGCTTTGGAAGCCATATTAGCAACGGACGCTTCCACACTGCCACATTCTTGAGCCTGGGAAAATGGGAGGGGGGAATTTTTTGGGGGGTGTATGTGGTTAGACATAATAGAATTCTTTTCCTAAGTCAAGGTCATGTTGTTTCTGCACCTGGTTGAGAGGACCTCTCAAGTTGGGACAGAAGGTGATTGGGGCATGTGATGCCGTGAGGGGTACAGGGGGTGGATTTGTAATTTTTTACTTATTACAAGGAACTTTCAGATTTGGGATTTCCCAGTTGTGCCAGTTTACTCCTCTAATGAAAGAACTTTGGAGATGTCTGTCTCGGAGTTATTTGTCGGAGCGGAGGAATTTCTGGAACACTAACACAGACATCCCATCATCACAGAGCTTCATCTTAAGTCATCAGGACATTTAGTGGTGCAGAATTAATTTTTCTCCCAAGGCACATTTTTCCCACCACACTCCACCCCACTCCCCCCAGAAGCAAGGTGAGACAATTCTGGTCCACCTTCCCAAAACGAGTCTCTCTTCTGAAGAGGTCCAAAAAAAAAAAAAAAAATTCTGCATGATGGACAACCGTCTCCACTTCTCCAGTCCAGGGAGGATGGATCCGGTGGGCAGGCTCAGTGGGCCAGTGTGTTATCCCCCATGGCGAAGGGGTGGGTCATGGAGCCGCAGCTTTTGCTGCGTTTGCTCTTCCGTCCCCAGGCGAGGAGACCCCCGCCGGCTTTGCTCGGCAGCGGGGTCTTGCGGTTGTTCTCTTTGTTGCTTTTCGGCACAGCGCCCACTCCTCTGGAGGTCATGACTGCCGCCTTCTGGTCCACCTTCTGGAGAAAAAGGAAGACCAGATGATCAATGAAGAGGATGTAATAAGGAAAATGCTAGAATGTGCAGAAATGAAGGGCGTGGCACAAAGGCAACGCAGTCAGATAATCAATAAGAGTCCCTTTAATAGCTCCAACTTTGCCCTCAATGTCCAGGTTACCTTCTGGGCTGGAGAGAAACTCCCAGGAACAACCTTTGGCTGCAGAGAATCAAGTCCAAAACATGGTCAATGCAAACTGTAACTTTAAGTCCAATCAAGTCAAACTGAGGTAATTAGTTGGGCAGGGCAGGAGCAAGAATTTCAGACTTGAAGGCACGGCAAAACTCACACAGTTGGAAAGACGCCAGGAACACAGATAAGCAAAGACAACACTGGATAAAGTTATGTTTGCTCCCAGCAGCTGCTGCACTCAGCATTCAGTTCTTTTAAACTTTCATTCCCAGGTGTGGCTAATGAAGGGAATCAGGGCCCTTTCCTCCCCCGTAAGCCAGGCAACCCACATTGCTCTCTTCTCCGTCCTCCCTGCGTGCCTTAGGATGAAGAGGGGGTGCACTTGGGTCTTCCTTTGAATCCCTTCTCCCTTGTTCTACCTCTCTCCTGCTCTGCCCAGCCAGGCTTTGCCCTTCCCCAGTCTCCTCCACAGCCAACGGAGCCACACTCCCACTCCCTGTCAGCTGTTCGTCTTCCTCCTCGGATTCAGACTCTGACAGGGGCATGACGCTTGCAATTAAAGAACAGGAACAAACTGAATATTATCAGATATGGGAATTATTTTATCAATGGCTTAGAGAAAAAAAATATGACAGCTAGAAATAATTATTAGACCATTGAAATACAGGAAATAAGTTAACAGAATTGAATCCGTAAAGAAAAGAAATGTGAGAGTAATAGAAATAATTTGTATACTTATACGATAAAAATATGACGAGAATAGAGAATTAATATTAAAATAACGAATATGGTTCTAAAATGTAATTTTTATGGCACAAGACATTTGTAACCAGAAGATGCACCGTAAAAGGAAAGATGAATCGAATGCATGTATTTTTAAATAAAGAATAGTGTCAATTCTGAAGGCATCACGAAATAATGGGAATGTCAGGATTCCAGCAACTGCCCAAATTAAATCATGATTCTCGAGCCAAACTTCAAAAAACTTCGAAGGATTTATTAGAGGCTACATGCTGGCACTGTCCTGTATGAAGCCAACTCTGGCATACGTAATTTACAGTCCCCTGTCACCCCGTTTCCCCCTCTCCCCCCCTGGGTGTCTCATAAATCAGATTCTCCCATTGAGCACATTCACAAGCTGGGTGTCATCAATCACATTCTCCAATTATGGGCTGGGTGTCATGGTTCACGTTTTCCAATTAAATATATTCGCAGGCAAAAGCTCTGGTATTTTAGTTACAATCTTTGAAAGATAAGAATTGAATGTACTTTCGCTTTCAACTGCTGCCTGCTCTTCCAGATTCCCCCCCCCCCACTTTTTAATGGCAACTACCGTGTTTCTCATATAATAAGGCCGGGTCTTTTTTCTTTTTTGAGCCCCAAAAAAATGGCTAGGTCGTCTTTTCGGGGGTGACTTAATTCCCCCCCCCTTGCATCTTTGGGCAGGCGGGCAGCGACAGCTTGGATGTTGACCTCGGCATTGGTGGGGCACTTTGTATTGGGGTCAATGCAGGCAGCACCATATCCGGGTGTGCAACAAAAGTACTTCCTAACGGCAAGTCCCCCCCCATTCCTCCCCCCATTTTGCATGTTTTAATGTAAGCCTTAATTTGAGGGGAGGGGCTTAATTTCATTTCATGCCTATAAAACATGCTGGGACTTCCTATTGGGGGAGGCCGTGTTGTTGGAGAAACAGGGTATGTATGTATGTATGTATGTGTATATGTATGTATATGTATATGTATACGTATATATGTATGCACACACACATATATACATAAAATATATTTTTATGTGTGTATATATTGTATTGTTGGAGAAACAGGGTACTAAAACAGGCTTAGGAATGTTTTTGGAGTTGACAGATTATTTTAGATTCCAAATTGTACAAGGGGAGATTGCAATACCTCGTACAATGGAAGGGGTACCCGCTCTCCGAAGCGACATGGGTAAAGAGCTGAGATGTAAAGGCAGACAAGGTTGGTTACACAGTTCCACGAAGAAATATCCTCAAAAACCAAAGGGACCCCCGGGGGAGGAGGAAGAGGTGGTTAATTTAAACACCGATTAACCTCTATTGTGGTTTCTTTTCTTTTTTCAGGAGCTCATTATCCGTTTTTCTTTTCTTTTTTTAATTTATGGGAAATTAAGTTTAATAAGTTCTGAATAATTATTTTAGCAATGAAAGCAATTTGACAGTGGAATCGAATACCCAGGAGGGTGGTTGGATCCAAAGATCTACAAGAAGAGGTCGAAGGGGAAGGGAATAATAAAAACAGCATTTTTCATAACCGTTGTTTTTTGTCATTTTTATAAAAGCTTTTGAACCTGCAGACTTCTTGATTATTATTTTATTACTTTATTTATTTTCAAGATTACATATCTCTATTTACATTGTTAACAGTATTGTGTCATCGATAATACATATATTTACATTTATTTTTACACATTAATCCTTATTCCTACGTTCTATCTACTTATACCATCTATCTCACATATTCTGATTCCTCTTTGCCTTTTAGTTCTATTGTTAAGTTTGTCCATTTCGGCACATTCTAATATGTTTTATATAGGAGCTCGTCGTCAGTTAAGGGGGTCCGACTGTCAACCCTGAAGCGAACCTGGCTGAGGTCAAGGAAGAAGGAGGGACGGGGGGAGGGAAATAGCTTGTCATGCCCCTGGTGGAGACTGACTCTGAGGGAGAGGAGGAACAGCCAACAGGAAGTGAAAGTGTGGCTCCGGGGGTTGTGGAGGAGGCTGGGGAAGGGCAGAGGCCGGCTGGGCAGTCAGGGGAAGGCCCAGGCCCATCCCCTCTCCATCCTAGGGCACGCAGGGAAAAGAGGATAAGGGAGAAATGGGAATGGCATGGTCTACGGGGAGGAAAGGGCCTTGATCCCCTTCATGGGCTGCAGCTGTGAGAACTGGTTAAAAGGACAGACATGCATATGGGCCAGTGCTGGAAACAAAGCGTGGAAATATCTCTAGTCTGTCGTTCCTCTCTGAGTTTGGCGTCCTTCCCAGTGTGTGTTCCGATATCTGTGGACGTCTTCAAGCCCTTATCTTGCCTGGTTCCCTTAATTGCTTCAGTGTGGTTTGTGTTGTTTTTACTCTCTATAATTTATGGGCATTTTTAGTTTAAACGGCATTTCCTTCTTTTCCTAACTGCTTGTGGGGGAGTTTTTTGTCTGCAGTCAAGGATATTTGGAGCCCTGAAGCAAAGGGAAGGAATAAAAGGGGCTTCCCCTGTTTTTTGTGACTGTGTTTATTTTGTATCCCACCCGGGGTCATCACACAACTGGGGTTTTATAGTCCAAACGAAAAGTTTTCCTGTAGGAACCAAGGACATTCAAACAGGTATCAGGGGAGAGGAGGAACAAAGTAACCAAGCAACCAGCCAGCATCTCAATTGGACAATGTGACTAGTGACTTGGGGGAAAGAGCAACGTTCACTTTTTAATCGGGTGAAAACCGCAGGAACTCTCAGAGTCGGTTTTCATCCGCTGTGCCAATAGGGAGTATCCAAATAAATTGTTCTTTGAGGAATCTACCAGCCTCGGAGTTCTGCTTTCAATGGGTACGTTACTTGGAACGCGGACCAATAGGTTATATCGGTAGTCCTCGACTTAACGTCCACAACGGAACCCCAAAATTTATGTGGCTACACGAGATGTTTGTTAAGTGAGTTTTGTCCCCCATTTTATGACCTTTCTTGCCGCTGTTGTTAAGGGAATCCCTGTAGTGGTTCAATTAGCGACCCGGTTGCAAAGTGAACCTGGCTTTTCTATCGACTTTGCTTATCAGATGGTCGTAAAAGGGAATCACAGGGACGCTGCAACTGTCATAACTATGAACTGGTTGCCAAGCATCCAAATTTTGATCACGCGATGACCACGGCGATGCTGCAACAGCCGTTAAGTGTGAAAACCGTTCATAAGTCCATTGTAACTAGATGTTAACTCATAAAATATTTCTCTGGTCTTTTTTAGAGTTGCCAACCGAAAGGTGCATTCCATAAATGTTTTTAAAGATAGTAACTAGGTGACTGAGGTTTCTGCCACGCAAAATTCTAACTGGAGAGCCTGATGGATGACTCTGGGCTATGGAGGTGTTCCATTGGAGAATATGAATTATGATACACCCGGGGGTGGAGAGAAAACTAGGGTCAAGGGTGACAATGAATGATGTGCCTCAGAGTCGGCTCCACCCAGGCAGTGCCGGCATGTTAACTCCCAATAAATCCTTTTGAAGTTTTGGAAGTTTGGCTCGAGACTCATGATTTAAATGGGGGGGCAACTGCCGGAATCCTGACACTAGATGTAAAAGGTTGCAGGCCCTCTCTTGGGAGACCTCAAGGCCCCAGACCATTTGGGTTCCACCCTACCCCATCATCCACCACCCCTGCCCCCCCATCCTCCTCGCCTTACCTTGCTCTGTCCTTCTGGGGGTAGCAGAGTGATCACACCCACTTTCACCCCCTCCTCTCCGGCCACCTTCAACAGCTGCACCACATCTGCGTGCTTGGACCACCTGCAGTCTTGGCCGTTGATGGAGACAATGTAGTCCCCTTCTTTCAAGCCGGCTTCCTGCCGAGATAGAAACGGGCATAATTTGCGGGAGTTGGTTCAGGTTGGGAGGGGAGGGGTTGGGAAGAGGTGGGGAGGGAGACTAAAATAGACGGTGAACCAATACAGCAGGGGTGTCAAACTCAAGGGTGGGGGGGGCTGCATTCACCCCCCGCAGGGCCACCCTGGAAACAGAGAAGGACCAGCCTGCGGTACCTCTGCTGGGAAAATGGAGTTCCGTTTTCGGTGGCGGAGGGTTGCAGGAGGCCATCCCAGCCGAAAATGGAGCTCGTGAAGGCCACACGTGCCCCCGAGCTCCATTTTCGGTGGCGGAGAGATGCAGGAGGCCGCCCCAGCCAAAAACGGAACTCAGCAGCTTGTTTTTGCTGGCAGGGAGCTCGGGCCACCACAGGTGCCCCCGACACGAATGACGTCATGTTGGCCACACCTTCCCCGACCCCCAAGGTCAAACACAACCCTGATGCCGCCCTCCATGAAATCGACTTTGACATCCCTGGGTTGCAAGAACTGGGCCTGGCTAGACCAGAGAAGAGAAGGACCAGGGGAGACAGGATAGCGGTCTTCCAATAATATAGGGGCTGCCACAGAGAGGAGGAGGAAGGGGTCAAGCTATTTTCCAAGGTACCTGAAGGCCAGACAAGGAATAATGGATGGAACCTGAACAAGGAGAGATTCCTCCTGGAAATAAGGAGAGATTTTCAAAGAATGAGAACAATCAACCAATGGAATAGAAGTTGCCTTCAGAAGTTGTAGGAGCTTCATCCCTGGAGGCTTTTAAGGGGAGATTGGACTGCCGTTTGTTGGAAACGGTGTAGGGTCTCCTGCTTGGGTGGGGGGTTGGACTAGAAGACCTCTAAGGTCCCTTCCAAACATTGTTCCATAGTTCTTTTAACCAGTGGAACTGCTTTCAATCAGAAGTTGTGGGAGCTCCATCACTGGAAGTTTTCAAGAAGAGACTGGACTGCCATTTGTCGGAAACGTTGTAAGGTCTTCTGCTTGGGCACAGGGGTTGGACTAGATGACCTCCAAGGTCCCTTCTAAACATTATTCTGTAGTTCTTTTAACCAAGTGGAACTACTTTCCTCCAGAAGTTGTGGGAGCTCCATCCATGGAAGCTTTCAAGAAGAGACCAGACTGCCATTTGTCAGAAACGGTATAGGGTCTCCTGCTTGGGTGGGGGGTGGGGTTGGACTAGATGACCTACAAGGTCCCTTCCAACTCTGTAAATCTGTAATTCAAAAAGGGCTTGGGGAGGTCAGCCAGGAAAGAGGGCTGTGAGATGAACATGACATTAGGTGGGGGCACGGAAAATGAGGTGGGGTTGGAAACACGCCACCGAAATAGCTTCCATCAAAACAAAACTTTTCCTGTTGTTTCCCGTCCGGCAGCTGGTCTTCGGCTGGACACACAGCATGACCACTGGGTCATGGAGATCAGCTTACCTCTCATGGTTCCTGGCTGCTGATAAGACTATCCTTCCCGGCCATTAATTTTGCATAGTCTCCCTTTGAAGTTCCCCATGGTGGCCGAGGTCACGTCTCCCGCCCCTTCTTTGTGACTTGGGCGATCAAGTCCTTGTTGTTGCGTCCAGGGATTCAGTTTCCGTGTATCTGTTCTCCCAAGCCTCCCAAGTTCTTAAAGGAATGCTGAATGACCCCTTTTGTAGATGCACGGATACGGCTGCTCTTTATTGGCCGAAAACCGACTTAAATGGCCAAGAACCGACTGGCCGTTTGATCAACTTGGTTGCGGGGTTCTTGAGCTTCTACTGAAATTTCTCCTGGCATCAGATTTCCACCCTGACCCAAGACTGACCCTGTAGTTGCCATTTTTTTTTTTTGCTGGAGTGCTTTTGACAGTCTGCATGACCTCTGGATGAGGGTGGATGAGGGGCAGGAAATGCTTGGGGGAAAGCGCAAGTAACTGCTATTATCTCCCTGAGATGCTACTTCAAGGTCGCCCGGCTGGGAGAAGAAGGCAGCTACATGCCAACATTCTGAAAACATCTTGCTTGAATCTGATCGGTCATGGAGGCAATTAAGGAAGGAAAATAGCTTGCCCCCCCCCCCTCGTCTCTGTGGCAGCCCCTCAAATATTGGGTGACTGCTGTCATGTCTCCCCTGGTCCTTCTCTTCACTAGACTAGCCAGGCCCAGTTCCATGGGCCATGCATTATTGCAATGCAGTTGACTTCTAATAAAACTATACCTTTCTCCATAAATAGACCCTAGGGCTAGCAGGTCAGATAGTCCCTCCAAACCACACTGGGAAGTCCTGTAAGTTTTCCAAAGCAACCCTGGATCCCACTTTGGCTGTTACCGAATAGGCAACTTACCGCTGCACACCCACCAGCAATGATCCCAGCGACCAGGACTGGAGAATCGCCTCGCAGGGTGAATCCAAAGCCGTTTGCTCCGCGCACCAAGAGCACCGTCCGGATGGGGTGCCACTTATTCTTGGCAGAGAAAATGGAGAGGGGTCCCTGAGGGGGAAAAAACAAAACAAAACGTGGGCCCGGAGTAAGGAGCCAAGCTGAAGTGGTTCGTACATTACGCTGGTCAACAGAAGGCGAAGGGAATAGTAATAAGAAAGAAAGAAATGTAGTAGAATATGTTACAGCGTGAAGTAGAAAGTTACTCTAGAGGCCCATGATGGGGAAGCTGTGGCAAACGTGCCACAGGTGGCACGCAGAGCCATTTGTGCAGGCACGCGAGCCCCCGGCAAACTTACCTGCGCTGTGCCTGCACGCACCTCCCAGCTGATTTTCGGCTTGTTTGAGGCCTTGAGGGAAGAGGATGGAGGGAAGCCTCTGCAGGCTGAAAAACAGGCCTGTTTCCTCACTTCTTGTATTTCGGGAAATACCAGAAGTGACAAAACGGTCCCGTTTTTCGGCCTCCAAAGGCTGAAGAGGCTTCCCTCGAGCCTCTGGAAGGCCAAAAAAAGGCCTCAAATGGGCCGAAAAACAGCTAGAAGGCGCAATGCAGGTAAGGGAGGGGGGCGTGATTGCGCACGCATGCACAGGGTGTGTGTGGGTCCACATGCATTGCCTTCTGGGTGCTGGCATTCAAGCGTACATGCGCAATTTTTGGCACGGAGACCAAAAAGGTTAGCCACCACTGCTATAGGCATTTGTTATCTTGCTGTTGTAAAAAAAAAGGTTTCCTTAACCACTCACTTGTTGTAAAACAATTGTAAACTCATGCCTGCAATCAATGACATCCTTCTCCTATTAAGGCAGATGGGGTTCTCCCATCTAAATCAATCTAAATCCATTTCTTTTCCTGGATTGACCCGTCTCACCTGGCATCCTCTGGGAACGTAACGCCTCCCAAAGTAATCTACACATCTGAAGTGATACACACCTCAAATGATCAATTAGGGAGACAACGGGAGAAAAGATAACAGAGCCAGATGTAAAGATGTAAATCTTAGTTAGATTACATGACTAGAGTTTTACAGCTTATTAGCTTACATGACTAGAGATGTACAAAGTAATTAGAGAACTAAGAACAAGGACTATATATAAGAAGGACGGGACATCTTTCTGCATTTTGTAGAATTTTTCTCCCGTGTCTCTTGTGATCTGCTTAAGAACTTCTTACCCAGAACTTTTAACTTTGATCAAAAATAAAGCCCGCTTTTTTTTGATCGGCAAGTCTCCATTTAAGTCTTCGTTTAAGTTCATTTTTGGCTCAAGCGTACTGCCAGACCTTACGGAGGGAATATTTGTAGCTCAGGGGTTGAACTGTGTGGATCCTTGATGCTCTCTGAACTTGGTTGATTTCTTGTAGACATTTCATGACCCAACTAGGGAACATCATCAGTGCTAGAAGATAGTGTGGTTTGTGGAGAGGAGGAGGAGGAGGAGGAGGAGGACAGATGGGGGTCATTCCTTGGAATTCTCTGAGCTTGATTGCTTCCTTGCAGACATTTCATTGCCCAACTAGAGAATGTCATCAGTTTTAGAAGATAGTGGGGTTCGCAGCAGCGGGAGGAGGAGGAGGACGAGGAAGATGACGACGACAGATATGAGGTCCTGGATCTCTCTAAGCTTGCTTGAGTTCTTGCAAACGTTTTATTACCCAACTAGGGAACATCATCAGTGCTAGAAGGGAGGGAACATTCCTCTCTAGAGATTATTTATTAATTATTTGATTTCTATCGCTGCCTATTCGCCCATGGAGACTCAAGGAAGCTTTCACAATGTAAAATCATATTTAAAACAGAAAATAAAAACAAAAAACAATAAGGACAAAAAGCATCAAATAAATTAGTAAAGTACAACAGAACAAAATTTGGGAAAACCAACAAAACAAAAATAACTCACACCTCCTCACACCCCAACAACAGCAGGTCACACTAGCCATCTGATGGGTTCCATGGTGTTTGGGCGGGGGCTGGACTCGATGACCTACAAGGTCCCTTCCAACTCTGTAAAACTGTAATTCAAAAGGGCTTGGGGAGGTCAGCCAGGAAAGAGGGCTGTGAGATGAGACACGACATTAGGTGGGGGCACGGAAAATGAGGTGGGGTTGGAAACACGCCACGAAATAGCTTCCATCAAAACAAAACAACTTCCTGTTGTTTCCCGTCCGGCAGCTGGTCTTTGGCTGGACACATGGCATGACCGCTGGGTCATGGAGATCAGCTTACCTCTCATGGTTCCTGGCTGCTGATAGACTATCCTTCCCGGCCATTAATTTTGCATAGTCTCCCTTTGAAGTTCCCCATGGTGGCCGAGGTCACGTCCCCCGCCCCTTCTTTGTGACTTGGGCGATCAAGTCCTTGCTGTTGCGTCCAGGGATTCAGTTTCCGTGTATCTCTTCTCCCAAGCCTCCCAAGTTCTTAAAGGAATGCTGAATGACCCCTTTTGTAGATGCACGGATACGGCTGCTCTTTATTGGCCGAAAACCAACTTAAATGGCCAAGAACCGACTGGCCGTTTGATCAACTTGCTTGCGGGGTTCTTGAGCTTCTACTGAAATTTCTCCCGGCATCAGATTTCCACCCTGACCCAAGACTGACCCTGTAGTTGCCATTTTTTTTTTTGCTTGAGTGCTTTTGACAGTCTGCATGAACTCTGGATGAGGGTGGATGAGGGGTAGAAAATGCTTGGGGGAAAGCGCAAGTAACTGCTATTATCTCCCTGAGATGCTACTTCAAGGTCGCCCGGCTGGGAGAAGAAGGCAGCTACGGGCCAACATTCTGAAAACATCTTGCTTGAATCTGATCGGTCATGGAGGGACCAGAGATGGGAGGCAATTAAGGAAGGAAAATAGCTTGACCCCCCCCTCCTCTTCTCTGTGGCAGCCCCTCAAATATTGGGTGACTGCTGTCATGTCTCCCCTGGTCCTTCTCTTCACTAGACTAGCCAGGCCCAGTTCCGTGGGCCATGCATTATTGCAATGCAGTTGACTTCTAATAAAACTATATCTTTCTCCATAAATAGACCCTAGGGCTAGCAGGTCAGATAGTCCCTCCAAACCACACTGGGAAGTCCTGTAAGTTTTCCAAAGCAATCCTGGATCCCGCTTTGGCTATTACCGAATAGGCAACTTACCGCTGCACACCCACCAGCAATGATCCCAGCGACCAGGACTGGAGAATCGCCTCGCAGGGTGAATCCAAAGCCGTTTGCTCCGCGCACCAAGAGCACCGTCCGGATGGGGTGCCACTTATTCTTGGCAGAGAAAATGGAGAGGGGTCCCTGAGGGCGAAAAAACAAAACAAAACGTGGGCCCGGAGTAAGGAGCCAGGCTGAAGTGGTCCGTACATTACGCTGGTCAACAGAAGGCGAAGGGAATAGTAATAAGAAAGAAATAAATGTAGTAGAATATATTACAGCTTCAAGGGCAGCCCCATGTAGAGCACGTTGCAATAATCAAGATGGGAACTGACCAGGACATGAGTGACTGTGAGTAGAGACCACTGATCCAGGAAAGGGCGTAAAACTGGTGCACAACCCGCAGTTGCGCAAAGGCCCTCCTGGCCACGACCGCCACCTGCTCTTCGAACAGGAGTTGTGAGTCCAGGAAAACCCCTATATTACGCGCAGGGTCTGTTTGGGGTAGTGCCATCCCATCCAGGACTAAAGGTGGTAATTCTCCCTGAAGCAACGAACCCCAGACCCAGAGCCACTCGGTCTTGCACGGGTTTTAGTTTCGACCCGTTGCTCCCCATCCAGCCCCTAACAACCTCCAGGCGCTGCGAGAGGGAAGACACGGCAATCCTCAACTCACCGCGGGCCGAGACATACAGCTGAGTATCATCAGCATATTGGTGATACCTCAGTCCATGGTGGCGGATGATCTCACCCAGCGGCTTCATATGAATGTTGAACAGGAGCGGAGAGAGTACCGAGCCCCGCGGAACCCCGTAAAGCAGTGGGTGAGGGTTGAATCTCTCCCCTCCTATCAACGCTGACTGAGAGCAACTGCAGAGGAAGGCAGTGAACCAAGACAGCACAAGGCCTCCCGCTCCCGTCTCCTGAAGCCATCCCAGGAGAATTCCAGGATCAAAAGCCGCCGAGAGGTCAAATAGAGCAAGGATGGATGCACTACCCGCATCCCGCTCCCGCCAGAGATCATCCAAAAGTGCAACCAATGCTGTTTCTGTCCCAAATCCAGGCCTGAATCCTGACTGGTAGATTAGAGATCTAGAGATTAACATCATGATTAATACTGGACCAACAACCAAACAATAAACAACAGTCTAATCAAGGAACCGGCAAGAACACTCCCACCAACACTGACAGGCCAAGCCATGTGTATATAAGAGCAAACACCACTCCCTTCTAGCACTGATGATGTTACCTAGTTGGGTCATGAAACGCCTGCAAGCAAACAACCCTGCTCAAAGAGTAGCAAGGACCCCATATTAACTCTTCCCCATCAACCACTCAGATAGACTACGTCCAGCCACTCCAAGGCCCACTGAACCATTATGGTTAAGAGCCTCTGATAGAACGTTCTCCACAAAGAACTTCATCTCCTTTTGAGTTCTTTGTGCTTGACTGGTCAGCAAACTCTGGACGTTAGTTACAATCTGGGCAGGAGGAAATAGCCAAGCAGAGGACAATCCTCCTTCTTTTGAGCTGATACCAAAACTTCAACATGCTTTGGTCATGGGACACTAGAAGACAAAATTATTCTACTGGCAAAGTTGAGGAAAGGTAGAATGGAAAGACAATGCATTGGCTGAATAGACAGGCTCACTGGAAAATCCTTGGAAGAGCTACAGATTACACTTGGAAAAGTTGAGGGACGGATGGACAGGATCAAAGAGTTGATGACACTGTCTTTGGAACCGCTATTAATGATTGTTGGAGACAAGCTGAGATGGTGAACGTTGGTTCCTGCAACCCCCAGAACTGACTTGATGGCATCTAAGCCTATCAGGAAATTCCAATTTTACTCCAGCCGTACTCTTGTGCTCATCAACTTTCTTGGGTAAATGTGAATTCTTGCATTATGAAAGTTGAGAACCATGCAGCGGTATGCACAAGTGTACACTGGAAACCACAACACACAAGGCTACTTCAGTTCCGGTTCTATGAAGGCAGGGTCTTTGTTGTCCACACAAACACAATTCTCTCACAGAAGGTATCAAACTTACCAATCTATGAAAGATGTCTACGACCTTCACCTTGGAGAAGTTGGGGGATTTGATTTCAGGTCTCTGATGTGTTTTGGCTAGAAGAACACAACAGAAGGGAAAACGTTACAACTTTGGAACCTGGTATCTTCCATATTTTAGTTCACACTGAAGATAGAGGCCTGAGACAAAGAAATGTGTGCTTTCCATTCACCCAAATACAGAATTTGACTCCGGGCAAGTTTCTAGTCCTTCAACCTAGGACAACCTAGAACATCTAAAAAAGAGCTGGAATAACACTTAGAATTTCAGAAGCCATGAAGGAAGAGTTTAATTCAATGAGCGTACAGTCCACTGAGCCTTCATGAAACACCAAAGCAACACGTCTTTGCTACCAGTCAATGGAGGTCATGGTTGAACCCAACCCTGTTGTGTTGTCTGCTCCAAAAGCTGTTGGGTTGGCAGCACCATGAAAATTTTAAGTCTGGTCCATATCATCATATGTGGTGGGCATGCACAAAAGCAAAAAAAAAAAAAAAATATTGGACAAAAATCCATACATGGTTGGAAAAAAAATGATAAAGCAACAGTCAGAACGATTAACCAGTGGAACAACTTGGCTCCAGAAATTGTGAATGCTCCAACGCTGGAGGCTTCCAAGAAGAGATTGGACAGCCGTGATGAAGGGTTTCTTGTCTAGGAGCGGGGTTGGACTAGAAGACCTCCAAGGTCCCTTCCAACTCTTATTCTGCTTTCTGTTTTTGTGGCTTCCCCAACCAGATGAGTTAACAGAAATTCTGTTATTATTCCAATTTTACCCCTTTTTTGAGCCAAAAGGATTGTTCATTTGGGGCTCGGGGATAGCAAAGGCCAAATTTCTCTAAGTTTGCAGGAATTGGGTATAATGAAAAGAAGAATTAGAGGGGACATGATAGCCCTGTTCCAGTATTTGAGGGGCTGCCCCAAAGAAGAGGGGTTGGCCAAAACACCTCAGGGCAGGACAAGAAGCAACGGGTGGAAACTAATCAAGGAGAGAAGCGACCTAGAACTAAGGAGGAATTTCTTGAGAATGAGAACAATTAAACAGTGGAACCGTTGTCTTCTGGAGGTTTTCAAGAAGAGATTAGACAATCATTTATCTATTATAAGGTCTCCTGCTTGAGCAGGGAGGTCAGGCTAGAAGACCTCCCAGGTCCCTTGTTCTGTATTCTATTTTCAGATCCAGGCCAGATTGGCAGAGGCTGCCACTTACGATGGATGTCTGGAGCTTCTGCGGTTTCAAAGAAGTCTTCCTCGTGCTCAATTTCGGAGTATTTGTTGAGGGACCGTTTGTGGGCCAGTGAGAGGACCTCCTGCAAGATATCCATCTTCCTCAAGATCTTGCACAAGCTGTGGATCCTCATGGCCTCCTCGTGCTCGATTATGGCTTTCTTGAGGTGGGCTTTCCCTGCAAAAAAACACAAAAACACAACAAACATGTCCACCTTGGAGAACCAGAAACCCAAAGCCCAATGCCAGCCTTGGGTTGGCCCCTTTTCTGAAAGGATCTGGTTGATCCTCCTCATCAACCCCTCAGAAGAAGACGTAGAAGAGAGCGGAGAGAAGGATCCCTTAGAAGGGATGAAAGAGGTACTATTTTAGAGAGTAGAAGACAACAAGAGGCAGGTGTAGAGGCAGAGAAGATATTTGGATTGAACATGAGTGTAGAGCCGGGGTGGGTGGGGGTGTCAAACTGGATTTCGAGGGCCGGATCCCCCTGGGCCAGGCCGGAGGGGGGGGGCAGGAAGGATGCCTCCTGCAGCACTTGGGCCTGCTAAAAATGTTTTTGGGCGTTTTTCAGCCCATTTTAAGTCTGTTTTGGGTGGCATTTGGGGCCATTTTTGAAACATTTTCAGCCCATTTGTTGGGCCATTTTTCGGGCCGTTTTGGGGTGTTTTTCTTTCTTGGACCATTTTGGGGTTGTTTTTCAGGACCTTTTCGGCCTCTTTTTCAGCTGCTTTTGGGTCATTTCTTGGACCGTTTTGGGGTTGTTTTTCATGACTTTTTCAGGCCACTTTTCCAGTTATTTTGGGTCATTTCTTGGACCGTTTTGGGGTTGTTTTTCATGACTTTTTCAGGCCACTTTTCCAGTTATTTTGGGTCATTTCTCGGGCCATTTTGGGGTCGTTTTTCAGGACTTTTTGGGGCCTCTTTTTCAGCTGTTTTGGGGTCATTTCTTGGGCTGTTTTTGGGTCATTTTCAGGACTTTTTGGGGCCTCTTTTTCAGCCATTTTGGGTCATTTCTCAGGCTGTTTTGGGGTTATTTTTCAGGACTTTTTCGGGCCTCTTTTCCAGCCATTTTTGGGTCATTTCTCGGGCCATTTTGGGGTCGTTTTTCAGGACTTTTTTGGGCGTCTTTTTGAAGCTGTTTTTCAACCTATTTTGGGGGCTGTTTTCAGCCTGCTGTGGGACCTTTTTTCAGTCTGTTTTTATGCCTGTTTTGGGGCATTTGGGGGTCGGCTTTGGCCCTTTTTGGGCTCTTTTTGAAGCTGTTTTTCAACCTATTTTGGGGGCTGTTTTCAGCCTGCTGTGGGACCTTTTTCAGTCTGTTTTTATGCCTGTTTTGGGGCATTTGGGGTCGGCTTTGGCCCTTTGCATCATTTTTGGCTGTTTTCGGGTCATTTCACACCCATTTTTGGCCCATTTTCAGCTGGCAGAATGCTGCAGGAGGCCACGGAGAGTGAAAATGAAGTGCGGGTGGCGGTGGTGCACGTGGCTTGTTTTAGCCGCCAGAGGCACCGCGGGCCAATCCTTTGATATTTCCAGGCCAGCCTTGCCAACCGGATTTAACCACCCCAGGGCTGGATTTGGCCCATGGGCCTTGAGTTTGACATCCTTGATGTAGAGGGATAAGGGAGGAGCATGGGAGATTGATCCAAAAGTCATTATGAGTTGAAATATTAACAAGAACAAGAGATGATGGATAGATATGGAATACATCTTAATATGGGATTTGTTTTATTAAAGATTAGAAAACAGCTAGAAACTAGAACTTGGGAAAATGTTATTATGCATACTTTTACATGATATGTTACTATAACTACTATGTATAAGTAAATATTAGAAGCTGACTACAATCACATATGCTTAAATAGTAAAGCGTAAGAGATGATAGATAGATACGTAATACTTTTAAATGGGAATTGTGTTAGGGGTTAGAAATAAGAGGCAGAAAGTAGAAATTGGGAAAACATTACTGCGCATACTGCTACAAAATATAATACATCATAACTACAATGTGTATGTAAATCTTAGAAATTGAAAGATTATCATTATGTACATCTAAATAATATTATTAGTATTTTGTATAAAGCAAATTGACCCAGACAACGTACTGATCACTAAGTATTTATATACGTTGAAGAAAAAATAAACCATACATAAAATTACAAAAAATAAATAAAGTAAACCTCTCAGTGCACACCTGCTCCATCCATCCAGATAACTGAGAAACTGCCTTAGCAAAATTGTCCTCTAAATTTTGACAGCTGACAGCTTTAAACTGTGGTCCTCTTACCCTAAATTGAAATACAATCTTCCCAGCAGACGGAACGAGCTTAATTTTTTTTTTAAAAAGGGAAGTCGTTCTACAAGTAGAAGTTCTACAATTCACACCGACAAAAAAAAAATGTTGCCCCTTATAGGAAGCAAGTCTACATTCTGGATGTGAATGCTGGCACTTCCACTGGGCACAGAAGTTGGCACGTCTGGAACCCACGACACAAACTAACCTCACAATGCAAAAGTTCTGCTTGGTTGGCTGGGAGACAAAGAGTTCTAAAGAGATGGTTCCGGAACTTGTGGGAGCTCTACGACTGGAGGGTTTTCAAGAAGTAATTGGGAAAACCATTTGTCTGGGGTGGTATAGGTCAGTGGTGAGTGGTGCGGTGGCCTAGAGATGGAGCTCTCGCCTCACAATCCAGAGGCTTGTGAGTTCGATTCTCTCTCTGGGCAACGATGAGAATATATCTGCCAAATATAACTCTGCACTGGCAACAGGGAAGGGCATCCGGCCATTAAAAAACACTCTGCTAGCTCCATTCAGTTGCCCAGTCGCCCACCCCACAAGGGTTTATGTTCCGCGGAAAACATTTTTTCCAAACAATATAGATAGTCCTCAATTTATGACTCACATTAAGCCCAAAATTTCTGTTGCTAAGCGAGACAGCTGCAAAGGGAGTTTTGTTGCACTTTACAAACTTTCAGTTGTTAAGTGAATCACTGGTGTTAAATTGGTCACGTGGTTGTTAAGCGAATCTGGCTTCCCCGTTGACTTGGCTGGTCAAAAGTTTGCAAATTTGTGATCCCCGGGACACGGCAACAGTCATAAGTACATGCCAGTTGCCAAGCCTCTGAGTTTTGATCACGTGACCAGAGGGGTGTGTGAGTTGCAATGGTCATAAGTGTGAAAAGCAGACCCAAATCACGTTTTTAGTGCCGTTGCAACTTTGAATGGTCACTAAACAAGTGGTTGCAAGTTGAGGACTACCTATACAGGCTGGTTGCCAAGTGCTGGAATTTCGATCACGTGACCCTGGGGAACGTTGCGAGGGTCATAAGTGCGAGGACCGGTTGCAAGGGCACTCTTTTCAGTGCCGTTGTAACTTTGAGCAATGGCTAAACTAACGGTTGTACATTGAGGAGTACCTGACACTATCAGCAGCCTAGGAGATGTCCTTCCTCTTATCTGACTTCTGACCTTCATTTCTGCACCTGGTTATTTTTTTTGAGGGAGAGGGGGCTGGGGTCACTCACCCAGGCGCCGGCGCGCTTCCTGGTCTCGCAAAAGTAAGGAAGGAGCCGGTCCTTCCGGCGTGGAGACGTGAAACTGGAGGAACGCTTTTTCATGCTCGGGAAAATCCACCTCCGACGTGGCTGCAGAAATAGAGAGAAGGTGATGGGAAGAAGGGATGGAGAGACGCTGGACCTTCCTTGGCCGTAAGCCAGGGCTGGGGAACGATGGCCCTTTGATGACTTGTGGACTTCAACTCCCAGAATTCCTAAGCCAGCATGGACCTATGGAGTTCAACTCCCAGAAGATAACTAACGATCTGCATTATTGATCTCTCCACACGACATCCTTAGTGAAGCATGCAACCAGCATGGATGAGGGGAGCACATCGTCTGTCCCGGCCACTTTTCACAGAGGCAGGATTGAAAGTGTTTTAACAAACTGCATCTGTTTGGTTTGGTGGCGGCAGCGCCTCAGATAGAAAGTCCCTACAGAGAGTGGTGAGGGCAGCGGAGAAGATGATAGGAAGCTCGCTCCCCGTTATTCAGGACGCTGCTTATAAGCACTGTGTGCTTTGAGCTCGGAGCATTGTTAGAGACCCCACACACCCATTTCATGGTCGTTTCTAGAGAGAGGAAGATGAAGGGAAGGGGAGGAGGAAAGGAGGAAGAGAAGGAAAAAGGAAGGAAGGGAAGAAGGAAGGAAGGAGAGAAAGAGGAGGGAGGAAGGAAGGAGAGAGAGAGGGGGATGGGAAGGAGGAAGGGAAGAAAGAAGAAATGAAGAGAGGGAGGAAGGAAAAAAGGAAGAACGAAGGAAGGAAGGAAAGAAAGACTATGAAAAGGAAAGAAGGAAAGAAAGAAGAAGGAAAAAAAAGAGAGAGGCTCTAACATGGGTGCTCTACATACAGCTCAGACTTGGTTCCTCCCTACATAGCGACGTCCCCTGTCTTCTCCCTCTCCCTCACAGAGAAGCTCTTGGCAACCGTGGTTACTCACAGGGGCAGTCGCAGAGTGCAACCGCGGCGTAGTAGTGCGAGAGGGCCTTGAAGTGCTCAGCTTTGACGTGCACCATGGAGGTCCAGGAGAAAGGCACATAGTCTTTGACCTGAGGCTGGGCCATGGTCTGGTGCACCAAGGAGTAGACTTCCTCTACCTGGGGAGGCAAAGAGGGGGCCAAGCTGAAGACGGGAAGTCCAAGGAGGGAAACAAAGAAGAGGACAGCGTCCCTTGAGGGCCACTAGAAGAACATCTGGCTTGATTTCCATAGCATGGTGCCAGGTTCGCGATGGTGGCAAACATCTGTAGCTCAGGGGTGGAGGTTGGGTCACCTCAGGTGAGGGTCACTGGGAGGGGAAGTGATGGTTGGGGAGGGGGTTGTGTGGGTTGGCATTCTACGAGCAACTCCTTCAACCGACTCATTGACCTA
This sequence comes from Pseudonaja textilis, assembly GCF_049901715.1. Lineage (NCBI taxonomy): Eukaryota > Metazoa > Chordata > Lepidosauria > Squamata > Elapidae > Pseudonaja > Pseudonaja textilis. Next base: position 198,020,819 of record NC_141992.1, on the reverse strand, counting down.
CCAACCCCTCAGAATTCAAACCAACCGCATAACCAACCAGAGACGGTGTTGACCCTCAACCAATCCATGCTACCCCTCCCTTACCACCGGCACTTCATCTGCTAGTGACCCTCACCTGATGTGACCTCCCCATCACAAGACTCTCACCTGATGCAACCAATACCTGACCCATCACAAGAACCACACCTGATGCGATCCACACCAGAACAATCATAAGACCCATCACAAGACCCATACCTGACAAAACCCACACCTTGACCCATCTCAAGACCCTCACCTGAGGCAACCCACACCTGAACCATCAGAAGACCCATCAGAAGACCCATACCTGATAAAGGCCACACCTTGACCCATCACAAGACCCTCACCTGAGGCGACCCACACCTGAACCATCAGAAGACCCATCAGAAGACCCATACCTGACAAAACCCACACCTTGACCCATCTCAAGACCCTCACCTGAGGCAACCCACACCTGAACCATCAGAAGACCCATCAGAAGACCCATACCTGACAAAACCCACACCTCGACCCATCCCAAGACCATCACCTGAGGCAACCCACACCTGAACCATCAGAAGACCCATCACAACCCTCACCTGACATGACCTCCCCCCATCCCAAGACCCACTGACCACACAAAGCCCTTATAAGCAGAAGAACACCTCCAGCACTGACATTCCTTGCTGAAGGTGTTACCTAACCTTGTAATGAAATGTTTGGAAACCAAGTTTGGCCGAGAGCTAGCAGCCGACTCACGGGAGGCGAAGCCTGGGCCAACTCAGACAGAGGCAGAGTCGGGGCCTTCTGTCCTCTCCAGGCGGAGAGGCAGATGTCTTCGGGGCCCGAGCTGACTGAGGGGGTGGGACAGATGAGGCCCATCCCATGTAGCAATAGCACTTAGACTTATATACCGCTTTATAGTGCTTTACAGCCCTCTCTAAGCGGTTTACAGAGTCAGCATATTGGCTCGAATAATCAGGGTCCTCAGAGGAGGATGGAAGGATGAGTCAACCTTGAGCCTGGTGGGATTTGAACTGCCAAACTATAGGCAGGTGGCTGCAGAAGTAGCTTGCAGTACTGCACTCTAACCCAGTGATGGCTAACCTTTTCAGCTTGGTGTGTTGAAAATCGGGAAAAAGTGTGGCCTTCCTCGGGTCGTGTGTCACTTCAAGAAATATCAATAATTTGGTTTATGACGGACTGGGCTGGGGTGATCACACAGGGCTGTGAAACTCATCTCCCTGGTCTCAGGGCTGCAGGTGCAGGATGTGGGGATCGGAAGGCCACCTTACAGGGCTGTGAACCTCACGGATCTCCTTTCCTCCTGTAGCGTTCCTGAGGTAATGAAACTGACAAACCTCAGTTTATGGCGGTTAAAACTGGTTCTCTGCTGCAAAGATCTCACGGCAGCGGTGACACCACGCCTTCACGCCACAAGCAGGGAGCAGGGATTGGAGCCGAGCACGGGCAGCCTCTAAATGTGCAGGTTTTCCCCACACCAACAGGCGTGTCAGTCAAAGTGCCTCGGCGTGTCACGAGTGACACGCGTGTCATAGGTTAGCCATCACTGCTCTAACCACTGCGCCACAGAGGTTCCTTATATATGAATATATGAACATACGAACAGAGAGGAGAGGAGAGCAATGGAAAGCAATAAGCCGGATCTCAGGGAAAAACAGGCGAAGATGCTATCCAGCCCCTCCCTGGCTGGGAAATAAATAATAGGAGCTTGGGAGTAGCTGGTTGTCACAGACAACCATTTGTTTCTAGTATACAGCGAACAATTGGGATTTCTTGGCTAAACCCAGGTTTGTTGGGACTAACTTATTTGTTTATCCACGTGAATAAAAGACTGTTACTGCCCTGTTCCACAAAGGAGTTGTTTTACTTGTAAGTGGCTTAAGAAGGCTGGGTAATCACACTAGCCCACAAGTCCGGAGAAGGGACCTTCTGTCCCACCCGCCCCGGCCCTCACTGTGCCCGGTCCTCCCTGGTGGGACTCCAGATTCCTCCGCTCCAGTGGTGGGTTTCAAAAAATTTTTCCTACCGGTTTGGTGAGCGTGCGTACTTTGCATTTCCTAATAACCTTCTCCAGCAATCCCTGTGTGTGAAACAGCTGGCGTGCGGCAATCCGCTGTGCCACGCCAATCAGCTGAGCTTGAGAAACAAGGTATAAAGCACAGCCTAGAGTCCAGGCAGGCTGGTGGGCCAAACAGCTGATCGTCGGAACAAACCAAATGGTTCACTCTCAGCTGATCCTTGGAGCTTCCTGATCGCCCAAACCGGTAGCATACCACCCCTGCTCCGCTTCCTCTTGAACCCATTGTCGGATAGCCTACCCGGGCCGCTTCCTGGGCCAGATGCAGGTAGGTGAGGAAGTTGCTCTGGGCTCCGAGTAGGAGAACCTTCTCGAAGATGCATTCCTGCACCTGGGAGATCATCAGACGGACCAGCATGTTGAGGGAGGGGCTGCTCATGTCAAGGCTGGGGGCATTGGAGAAGTTCTCCTTCAGGTAGTTGAAGGCACCTGCAAAAGGAGAGGCCAGAGGAGATCAAGCACTGAGGAGGAATATGGTTCTGACCCAGGCTTCATCAAACGTCATTAAACACAAACTTGTTTCAAAAGCAAAACCTATTTCATTGCAACGCTGGGAATTACTTTCATTCCCAGCCAGAACTAATTATAAACAGTTCTTCAAGATCAGCACACGCCTTTCAGCGTTGTGAAATGCCGCCAAAAACAGAGGTCTCCAATTAGAAGAGAAACCAACCGAAATACCAGGAAAAAACCGACCAGAGCTTCAAGAAGGACTCGAAATCTATCGAACTACTTTGCTTCCTGCAAAGGTTTCGTCATCTTGGCCTGACTTTTATCCCTTATGGGAGGGGCAATCACCTCCGAGCTCTACTCCCGAGTTGCCCCCTTTGTTTCAGCTGCTCTCAACTTCTAGCAGCTCTGTGCATACGCGCACTGGGAACAGGCTCCCTCTGTTCCTCTGCCTCGCTGCTGCCAGACTCTGAAAGCTCCGGAGTCAGCACCCCACTCCCAGATGATCCTGGCCCCATCCCTGCATAGTTACATACCATCCATGCCCAACCAGTCACATGACCACCAAGCCACACCCAACAAATTAGGCCACGTCCACAGAACCAGTTAGTGGTCCCTGGGATTTAAAATTATGAGTTTGGTGGTCCGTGCGATCCAAAAGGTTGGTGACCCCTGGGTTAAAGCAAGCTGTACTGAATTGGGCTGATTTGTAGTCTAGTGGGGAACCCCACCACAGTCTGAGCACAGGAGCCTGCAAGCTTGGCCACTTTACGACTTGGTGGACTTTACGACTTGTGGACATTTTACAACTTCCCAGCCAGCAAGGGAATTCTGGAAGTTGAAGTCCATGCAAGTCGTAAAGTTCCCAAGTTTGGAGACCTCGATCTTAGCCGACTGGGGGAAATCAGGAGATTGTATTCAGCTATGGAAACCATTTATTCCTTGGGCACAGGTAGTCCTTGACTTACAACGGTTTGTTTAGCGGCTGTTCAAAGTTACCACGGCACTGAAAGAAAAGAAACGTTGTGACCGTTGTGGCATTCCTGCAAGTCACGCAACCAAAATCCAAGCCCTTGGCAAGGGGCATGTATTCTGTTCTCTTTAACAAAACCTCGCTTAACAACAGAAATCCTGCTCCCAATGTTGGTTGTAAGTCGAGGACTACCTGTATACAGGGGTGAGATTCAGCTGGTTTGGTCCGATTCGAGTGAACCGGATGTTAAATTTGCATCTGGTTCACTGAACCAGTATTTGAACCAACTGGTTGGGCCTGCCCTCCTCTCGCCTCGCAGGAGTCTCCACGTGGCCCATTTTCAATGCAGGTATGTGCAGGCTCTGCACAGAAGCTCTGGGAGGGGGAAAAAACAGCCCTCCTGGAAGTAGCGGAAGTCTGGAAACAGGCCTGTTTCCGGTTTCTGGAGGGCCACCAGAGTCCGAGGGAGGCCATTTTAGCCCTCCTGGAGGCCTGAGTGAAGCCTCCGGATTCTGGGGAAGGCAAAAAATGGCCCTCCCAGAAGTACCGGAAGTCTGGAAACGGGCCTGTTTCCGGTTTCTGGAGGGCCTCCAGAGCCCGGGGGAGGCCATTTTAGCCCTCCCAGAGGCCCGAGGGAAGCCTCCGGATTCTGGGGAAGGCAAAAAATGGCCCTCCCAGAAGTAGCGGAAGTCTGGAAACGGGCCTGTTTCCGGTTTCTGGAAGGCCTCCAGAGCCTGGGGAGGCCATTTTAGCCCTCCCAGAGGCCCGAGAGAAGCCTCCGGATTCTGGGGAAGGCAAAAATGGCCCTCCCAGAAGTACCGGAAGTCTGGAAGCAGGCCTGTTTCCGGCTTCTGGAGGGCCTCCAGAGCCCGGGGAGGCCATTTCAGCTCTCCCAGAGGCCCGAGGGAAGCCTCCGGATTCTAAGGAAGGTGAAAAACGGCCCTCCCAGAAGTTCCGGTAAGCCATGCTCACCATGGCCACCCACCCCCAGCAACCAGGCAGCGAACTGGTTACTGGGATTTTTGAATCCCACCCCTGCCTGTAAATGCTAGTCTTGGTATGGAGTAACGTGTGGTACGAAGCCCACCTCAACACTATCTACTACTTCGTGCCCCAATTGGAAACCCTAAGAAGGCTTGCCCAAGTCAACGTACCCGATGCCCTTTGGAAGGCTTCAATGGCGCAGTCCACCCCCTGCAAAGTGGTACGGTCCTGGCGCGCCCCGATTTGGGTGTGCAAGGCCCCGATGTTGAAAAGCACGCTTCCTTTCTCAAAAGCCAGGGCCCGCTGGTGAGAAGGCACGCCCGTCAGCGAATCGTACCTGGGAAGAAGAGCCGAGCAGTGAGACGGAGGAGGAGGAGGAGGAGGAGGAGGAGGAGGAGGAAGAAGAAGGAGGAAGGCGTTCTCTGAACTGGGTGGTTTCCTTGCAGGCGTTTCGTGACCCAACTAGGTAACATCATCAGTGCTAGAGGGAGTGGGGTGTGAGGAGAGGAAGAGGAGGAGGAGGAAGAAAAGGACTGTGGGGTCTTTGGTGCTCTCTGAGCTGGTGGTTTTCTTGCAGATATTTCTTCTTTATTAAATTTTATTGTACCGTACATTTTTCCTTAATATGTAACTGTTCATAATTAAACATCGTTGTGAACTGGTTGCATCAAATCCCTTTCCTCTCCTTCCCATCATGTTATGCATCCTAGTATCATGTAGTATAATCTCTCCATCACATTATACATCCAAATTGTCCCTGTTATTTCTTCCATTATGTATTATTATTATTAGAATCCTCACTTTGTGCAGTTCATATTATATCCTTGTACAGTTCAAAAATTTACTTTTTTACATTGTTTATTCTTACATCTTCTTCTATCCTCTACATATATGTGTTCTGTTGGTATTCGTTCCTTATTTAACACTAAACCCTGCTTCTGTTATTTATCCAATTATACAATATGTCTCATGTGAAGTAGCACCCTTGACGCCTCTTTATCTTTAAGTTCCATTGTAAGTCTGTCCATTTCAGTGCACTCCTAGTATTTATTACTTCCTCCTCCTGTAGGTGTCCTTGCACTTTTCCAATTTTGTGGGTATAAGATTCTAGCTGCAGTTGTTATATGTACGATTAAATATGTGAGTCTTTTATTGTTTTCCCTTGCTATTATCTCAAATAAAAATAGTTCCAGGCATTTCATTATCCAACTAAGTAACATCATCAGTGTTACAAGAGAGGGAGCAGGAGGAAGGAGGAGGAGGAGAACGGATGTGGGGTCCTTGGTGCTCTCTGAGCTATGTTGTTTTCTTGCAGACATTTCATGACCCAACTAGGTAACAGCATCAGTGATAGAAGGGAATAGAGTTTGTGGAGAAGAGGAGGAGGAGGAGGAGGAGGAGGAGGAGGAGGAGGAGGAGGAGGAGGAGGAGGAGGAGGAGGAGGAGGAGAAGTAAAGGGTCCTTGCTCTTTCTGAGTTTTGAGGTTTTCTTGCAGACATTTCCTGACCCAACTAGGTAACAGCATCAGTGCTGGAAGGTGTAAACACCCTCTCCCTTCTACTACTGATGATGTTCCCTAATTGGGTCACGGAACGTCTGCAAGAAACCCACCAATCTCAGAGTGTGCCAAGGACCCCTCATTTCAAACCCCGAGCTCCCAAGATTCTCCTCTCTGGATTCCCTCTGTGCAACGCCGAACCCCTCCCCCACCCCCCACCCCCCACTGACCAGTGGAAAAAAAGTCCCAGGTTCTGATGGGGCGAGAAGAATCGATTGTCGAGGAAGTAGAGCTGGCTGTAATATTCCATCAGGAGTTCAAGGCCCGCCTTGTTCCGGCTGGGTGCCCGCATGGCCTGTTGGGGACACAAGACGGGGAGAGAGGCAAAAAGAGCCATGAATAACAGAGTAACAGGGTTGGGCGGGGCCTTTGGAGGTCATCTAGTCCAACCCCCCCTGCTCAAGCAGGAGATCCTGTCTTATTCCGGACAAATGGTTGGGTCCAATCTCTTCTTATTAAAACTTTCCAGTGTTGGAGCATTTCCAACTTCTGGAGGCAAGTTAGTTCTTCCGGTTAATTGTTGTTAATTAATTAATTAATATATGTCAATTGCTTACAAGATAATAGGTATAAGTAAAAACATAAGTTATGAATACATGGATACGTATAAGAAAAATAAGAAAAATAAAAAGAACAATAGGACAGGGACGATAGGCACATCGGTGCGCTTATGCACGCCCCCTACAGACCTCTTAGGAAAGGGGTGAGGTCAATAGTAGAAGGTCTAAGGTTAAAGTTTTGGGGGTTTGGGGAAGAAACCACAGAGTCAAGTGGAGTATTCCAGACTTTGACCACTCTGTTGCTGAAGTCGTATTTCCTGCCATCAAGCTTGGTGCGGTTAACCTTGAGTTTGTATCTGTTGTGTGCTCTTGTGTTGTTATGCTTGAAGCTGAAGTATTCATTGACAGGTAAGTCATTGCAATGTATGATTTTATATACCATATTTAGATGAGACCCAAGACGGCATAATTCAAGGTTTTCTAGATCTAGAATTTCAAGTCTGGTGGCATAAGGTATTCTGCAACGAGTAGAGGAGTGGAGAACTCTTCTTGTGAAATATTTCTGGACTTTCTCAACTGTGCTAATATCAGTTACATAATGTGAGTTCCAGACTGATGAGCTGTATTCGAGTATTGGTCTAGCAAATGTTTTGTATGCTCTAATTATTAATGTAATATTACCAGAGAAAAAGCTACGTAAGATTAGGTAACAATTCTTAATGCCTTTTTGGCTATGTAGTTGCAGTGGGCTCTAGCACTTAGATCATTTGAGATGAGTGCTCCAAGGTCCTTGACAGAGTTTGGCTCCTCAACAAGGTCTTGACTATTTAGCTTGTTTTTTATTTTCTGATTTATTCTGCCAATATGTAGGACAGAGCATTTATTTGTTGAAATTTGAATTTGCCATTTGTTTGACGATTCTGATAATGGGGATACAGACATTGGAAGGTGCCTCGGAGGTGGTCTAGTCTAACCCCCTGTTGTGGTCTGCCGGCAGCCTGAGGATGGCAGTAGAGTAGGACAGTGGGGAAGAACCTGGGCCAGTCCGAGAGTCTGGGGAGGACTCGGACAATGGTCCTGCGTCCGATAAAGAGATGGGGCCAGGGCCATCCGGGAGTTAGTGCAGACTCCAGAGCCTCCAGAATATGACATCAGCGAGGCAGAGGAGCAGAGGGAGCCTGTTCCCAGTGCGCGCATGCGCAGAGCTGCCAGGAGGCAAGAACAATTGAGACAAAAGGAGTGACTTGGGAGTAAGGCTTGGAGTTGATTGCTACACCGGCTGTCTTCCAAACTTACCTCCCCCACTACACACACAACACACACCCAGATCACACACCTGGCGCAAATCCACAAGGGCTTCCAGCTCCGCCTTGTAGGAGTCTTCGTCTTCCTGGTAGTGTTCTTTAATGACGGCCTGGAGTTGCACACGAAATGAAAACACACTTGTTGTTGTTTGTGGTTGTTCTTAACCAATTTGCCTGAACTTCCCGCTTTCAAAACCACTGCGAAATCAAGCCCTCGACTTACGACCAGAACGGAGTTGTCCGTTGTTCCGTGAGACCTTAGTTAAAATGTGTTTTGTCCCATTTCTACAACCATTCTTGTGGCTGTTGGGAAGTGAATCATGGCCGTCGTTAAGTTAGTCACACGGTTGTTAGGTGAATCTGCCTTCCCCATGGGCTTTGCCGGTCACAAAAGGGGCTCATGAGACACACACACCCCCGGACACAATTTTGACCACGTGACCGTGGGCATTCTTGCCACCGTTGTGTGAAAAACGGCCCTTAAGTCACTTTTTTTCAGTGCTGTCGTCGGTTCGAACGGTCACTAAATGGACTGTTGTAAGTCGAGGACTACTTGTCAACAGGTTTCTTCAATTCTTTCCCCTGTAACCAGAGAGTTTCACCACCAACCCCACTTCCCCAAGAGAAACTCTGTTTTAGGAAATTAGGAATTAACGAGAAGCCCACCAGATTTAAGGGCTGTTTCGCACCCACCTCTTTGCCTCCCTTCAAAGGCTGGAGACTGGATCACCGCACCATCTACGAGATCTCCTTACCTTCAGGGGAGCTGCCCAGTCCAGTTCTTTGGTCTCCTTCAAACCCAGGGGGATCATCGGGACGCTAATGGAGTCACTGAGAAACAGAAAGAGAGAGAGAGAGTGAGGCAGAGTGAGAGAGAGAGAGATGAGAAAGAGAAGGAGGGAAGGAGAATGAGAGAGAGCGTGGGAGAGAGAGAGAAAAGAGAGAGGGAGAGAGAGAGAAAAAGAGGGGGGAAGAGACAAAGTGAGAAAGAGAAAAATGAGAGAGGAGAGAGAGAAAAAGAGAGACGGGGAGAGAGAGAGGGGGAGAGAGAAAGAGAGGAGAAAGAGAGAAGAGAAAAATAAGAGGGAGAGAGAAAGAGAGAGAGAGGAAAAAGAGACAGGAGAGAAAAAGAGAGGAAGAAAGAGAGTGAGGGAGAGAGAAAGAGAGGGGGAAAGGGAAGAGAGAAAGAGAGAAGAGAGAGGGGAAGGAGAGAGAGAAAAGAGAGAGAGAAAGGAGAGAAGGGGAAAGAGAGAGGAGAGAGAATAGAAAAAGAGAGAGAGAAAGGGAGAAAGAGGGAGAGAGAAAGAGAGAGAGAGAGAAGAGAGGCGGTGAGAAGAATGAGAGCAGATTTCGGAGGGGCCACAGGTCCAATTACAGGTAATCCTCAAATTACAAGTAATCCTCGAGTTCATTTAGTGATCATGTTTGTTTGCTATGGAACATGTTCTCAACCCCCGTCGGATCTTCGTCACTGTGTGAGTCAACTTGTAAAATTGGCTGGGGGATTTTGAAAGTCAGCAGATCTGCTGGGGAGGATTCCAGTTTTCTTCGCTTCAAAAAACCAAGTTTTCCGAAGCTTATTTCATTTAGTTCTCAGGAAGAAGAAAGACACCACCCGTCCTCGACTTATGACCCCAAAATCAAGGCTCATGTTTTGGGTTGTTAAGCGAGATGCTCGTTAAGTGAGCTTTGGCCATGCTGAGTTGGCTGTGGTGAGTTGGCCTTGGAGAGTTGGCCGTAATGAGTCGGCCGTGGTGAGCTGGCCCTAATGCGTGGCCGTGGTGAGTTGGCTGTAATGAGTTGGCCATAATGCGTGGCCGTGGCAAGTTGGCCGTGATGAGTTGAGTTGGCTGTAATGAGTTGGCCGTGGTGAGTTGGTCATGGTGAGTTGAATTGGCCATAATGTGTTGGCCCTGGCGAGTTGGTCATAATGTGTGGCTGTCGCAAGTTGACCGTGGTGAGTTGAGTTGGCTGTAATGAGTTGGCCGTGAGTTGGCTGTGACAAGTTGGCTGTAATGAATTTGCCGTGGTGAATTGGCCGTGGTGAGTTGGCTGTGGTGAGTTGGCCATGGTGAATTGGCCGTGGTGAGTTGGCTGTGGTAAGTTGGCCACAGTACGTTGGCTGTGGCAAGTTGTGTCATTCCTACTTGTGGTATCCTGCAGTGACATGACCTTGTTTTAAGATATCTTTGCCCCAAATGGGCGTTTTCGGTTTTCAGCAAAAGTGCCCCATTGCTTTGCTTAATAACTGTGGTGTTTATTAACAACCATCACATAAAAGGTTGACAAATCAGGTTAGTCACATGGGTGACCCGCTTTACAACCATACTGGGCAGCAGGCTCCATTATGGTCGTTAAGTCGAGGATGACTTGAGAAGGTCCAAGAACCCCGGTGAAAAGGCAGAGGAGGTGGGAATTGGTGGCAAGGGACAACTTAATTTTCCCAACCCATGAAGTCCACCTCCAGGAGCTTCCCTGCTCCAAACTGACAGCTGCCAATCACCACCTCACCTGTCATTCTGGTAGACTTCCATGCAACTGTTCAACTCTTCCAGTTCCTCCTTTAGTAGCTGCAAGTTGGAGTTGACGTAGCTGAGTTCCAAAGCAACCGTCTCTTTGACTTTGTGGTTACTCGTGGCCCTGAGACCACAATGAAGAAAAGAGGGGGGGAAAAATTACTTAAGTCTCTCCAGTTAGTCCTCGACTTACAACAGTTCATTTAGTGACTGTTCAGAGTTACAACGGCGCTGAAAAAAAAGGGACTTATGACCGGTTTTTCGGTTACGACCTTTCCAGTACCCCCGTGATCATGTGATCAAAATTCAGAGGCTTGGCAGCTGTTCCATGCTTGTGACATGCAAAGTCAAAAGATTCACTTAACAACCGGGTTACGAATCAAACAGCCGCACTGATTCGCTTAACAACCGTCGCAAGAAAGGTCGTAAAAGAGGGTGAAGCCCGCTTAATGAATTTCTCACTTAGCAATGTAATTTTGGGGGCTCAATTGTGGTCGTAAGTAGGGGGCTACTTGTAATAAAAAAAAAAGGATATTATTATTATTCTATGATTCATTAAACATGAAACTCAAGTCCTTAATTTGTAAATTATTTTCCATAGGTTTTCCCAATCTTCCAAATTTATGCTATATCCAAAGTTTTTTGGCCCAGGTTATCATTTTGAATTTTGACCATGGGGATGATACAATGGTCATAAGTGTGAAAAACAGTCATAAGTCACGTTTCCCTCCCAGTGCCGTTATAACTTCGAACCTTCTAAACAAATGGATGTAAGTTAAGAATTAGCTGCAATGCAACAACAAAAACGGACAGAAATTGCATTGGTTGGGAATTTAGCACAATGGCCACCAATCTTGAAAAAGCCTTCAGTGAAGATATTTATATAAATGGGATTTTTTTTGTACATAAGCCTAAGATTGAAAAACTAGGCTTGTCAGATGTCGCATCTTTTCAATCAGTCAAACTATGAAGTGGAGAGTTGGTCCCTGGACAGAAAGCCAGCGGAAGAGACCTCCGAGCATTTGAAATGTGGATTTATAGGCGGCTGTTATGGATGAGATGGGTTGACAAAATCAGAAACTAGGAGGGGAGAAGTCTGGAAAAGTCAAGGGGAATAATCAAAAACCATTAAAAAGTGGAAGTTGGAGTATTTTGGACATGCGATGTGACACCTGGAAAAATATGGCACCTTTCGCTTTAATCCTTCAGGGAAAAATTGAAGGCAAACGAGGTCCAGGCAGAAGAACATCCCGGCTTCCAAATCTAAGGGACTATTTTGGAGAAAACTCAACAGCACTTTTTCGTCTGGCTGTTTGATCAAAATAGGATGGTCAACATGATCGCCAATGTCCAATGACAGATGGCGGGGGGAGATGAAGGAGAAGGAAGAGGAGGAGGAGGAGGAGGAGGAGGAGGAGGAGGAGGAAAAGAAGGAGAAGGAAGAGAAGGAGGAGGAGGAAGAGGAGAGGGAAATGGAGAGGAAGAAGAGAAGCAGAAGAAGGAGGAGGAGGAAGAGGAGGAAAAAGAAGAAGAAGAAGAGGAGGAGGAGGAGGAGGAGGAGGAGGAGGAGGAGGAAAGAAGGAAAAGACTAAGGAGACGAAGGAGGAGGAGGAGGAGGAAGAGAAGGAGGAGGAGGAAGAGGAGAGGGAAATGGAGAGGAAGAAGAAGCAGAAGAAGAAGGAAGAGGAGGAGGAAAGAAGAAGAAGAAGAAGAAGAAGAAGAAGAAGAAGAAGAAGAAGAAGAAGAAGAAGAAGAAGAAGAAGAAGAAGAAGAAGAAGAAGAAGAAGAAGAAGAAGAAGAAGAAGAAGAAGAAGAAGAAGAAGAAGAAGAAGAAGAAGAAGATTTTTTTGTACATTGACCTATCCAGAAAGGATGTTTTGAATGTTTTCAACCAACATCTCCCTTCTTTGGACTATGTGGGTGTGTAGGCAGTTGTGTGCATTGTGTAGCTCTGTAAATGTTTTCCTTTCCTCCCTTTCTAAGTTTCTGAACATTAAGCAGCCACAAAATGCTGAACGTCAGGCAGAAAAGAGACTGCGGAGGTCACCAGCTGACCCTTGAATAACAACTCTGCATACCAACTGTCCCGGGGTTTTTCACTCTTCAAGCAAGCGAGACCATCGCTCTTGACGGTTTTCTGGGGACTCGTCTCAAAGAAGGAACCATTCTGATGAACCAGCGTTATTCACCCTCGCAAATGGGATTCTAATTTAGCCCACACAAACCTTCCTGTTTACATAGTTTTACAACGTGACATACAAAAAGCATACAAAAGCAACTACCGTCTTTCCCCGAAAATAAGACCCTGTCATATATATATATATGTATGTATGTATGTATGTATGTATGTATGTATGTATGTATGTATATTGCCACCAAAAAAGGCACCGGGTCTTATTTTGGGGGGATGTCATCCAATGAACTAACCTCACTTGTGCACGTCACCCCCAGCCTCCTTTTCACTGTCAGAGACCTTTGGGGACTTCTTCTTCTGCGGCTTTCAAGGCTTTCCTGGAGGCCTCTGCAGCTCTGGATCGATCCTAAGCTTTGTTATCAGCTCCACAGGTCTTCAGGAAAGCCTTGCCAGCCTTGCCGGTGGCAGAAGAAATGGGCTGGCAAGGCAGGTGTTGGGGTGTGCGAGGCCTGACTACAACTGTCCACAGGTAAGTAGTAGGGCAGCTCCACACACACCACATCCCCACCCTATCTTAATTTTTACCCGTCTACTTTGGAGTGGGTGGGATCTTCATTAGGGCTTATCTTGTGGGTAGGGCTTATATTGGGCGCATGTGTAAAAATTCAAGCTAGGACTTACTTTCAGGGTAAGTTGTATTTTTGGGAAAACAGGGTATTAGGGGAATTAGGAAAGGAAAAAAGGAAGTGGATAAAAGGGAAGTAGGGTAAAGCAAGGGGGAAAAAAAATGAATAAAAAGGCATTGACGCAAACCTGAACAGATTCTCGGCCCCGGTTCTCATCCTCATCTCTTTGTTGATCTGCTGGTTGATTCTTGCACGGCGGTGTTGCAACTTGGTACGTTGCGTCTGGGCCAAGGAGTCACAACCCTGCCCAAAAAGAAATGAAGCGTAACAACAACAACTCCAAATAACAGGTAATCGGAGTTGGACTTTGTAATCTAGTCCAACCTCCCGCCCAAGCAGGAGGCCCTACACCATTTCTGACAGATGGGAGTCCAGTCTATTCTTGAAAGTCTCCACGGATGAAGCTCCCACAACTTCCGAGGGCAACTTCTGTTCCATGGGTTGATTGTTCTCACAGTCAGAAAATTTCTCCTTATTTCCAGGTTGAATCTCTCCTTGTTCAGTTTCCATCCCTTATTCCTTGTCTGGCCTTCAAAGGGGCTTTAGAAAATAGCTTGACCCCTTCCTCCTCTCTGTGGCAGCCCCTCAAATATTGGAAGATGCTCTCCTGTCTCCCCTGGTCCTTCTCTTCCCTGGACCAGCCAGGCCCAGTTCCTATAAGCGTTCTTTGAACGTTTTAGTCTCCAGTCCCCCAATCATCCTGGTTGTTCTTCTCTGCACTCTTTCTAGAGTCTCAATTATCTTTTTTGAGACTACAATAAAAATAACAACAACGTCCCTGAAAGACATTGAAGGAAAGGTAGGGACAAAGCTAACACAGAGATGTCCCAGAGGTGCTTTATTTTTTCAAGAGGCAACCGGACTTTCTGGGTTTTTTTGCTTGGAAGACGTTTCGCTTCTCATCCAAGAAGCTTCTTCAGCTCTGACTGGATGATGGGGAAGGTGGAAGGATTGACACTCCTTGCAATTTGAGATGCAGACAACATACTTACCCCCAATAGCCTGTGACAGTGAAGGGACACAGGGCAGAAACACACAGCTCCACAACACAGTCCTTTCAGCCGTTCCAAGAAGGCTCCGCACCCATTTGCACCACTCAGGTGATCCCGAGGACACAGATAAACCTCCAAGTGGCCTCAATGACCCTCTAAAAGGATGCAAATGACCAGCTGTCTGCAAGGAGTATAAATCCTTCCCCACCATCCTGTCAGAGCTGAAGAAGCTTTTCTGGGATGAGAAGCAAAACGTGAAGTGAAAATCCAGTAGCCTCTTGAAAAAAAAAGTACCTTTGGAACAAGGAGAAGAACACATGAAGGACAAAACTATTTCTGTATTGGATATGTTTCTTTGGGTTTCCTTTAATCATCCCCAGTAAAAAAGCTTCAGGATTAAATTCAGTATCATACCCTGTAATTTGTCTTATCCATTTTTTCCAATATTTTTTAACTTTGGGGTATTGCCACCACATGTGATAGTATGTTCCATCTGTGAGCTTACATTTCCAGCATTGTGGTTTCATATTCGGGTATATTTTGAGCAATCTCACCAGTGTCAAATGCCACCTATAAAACATCTTGATTAAATTTTCTTTATATGCTGCTGATAGTGTTAATTTGCAGTTCTTGGTCCAAATTTTCTCCCAATCTTCGAACTGTGACCTACATTTTGTGACCAAGCAATCATTGGGCCCTTAACTACTTCTTCCTCCATTTCTACTTGGAGTAAATAATTATATGTTCTAGTAAAAAAAATTTTCTTCTTTACCAGTTAAAATTTGGTCTAACAGAAGGGTTCCCTTTCTATTCCAAATTCTTCCATATCTTTTTTATGCCTAGTTTTCATCTGCATATATGGCCATCAATCTACAATTATACCTTGTTCTTTTAATTTTTCCTTTGCTTTTAAATTCCCCTGATTATCTAATAATTCCTTATATCTAATCTTCTTTTAGAACAAAATTATTTCTAAGTACCTTGTAGTCCTTGACTTATAAGCAGTCGTTTAGTGACTATCAAGGGACTGATGGCCATTTTTCACACTTACAACCACTGCAGAATCCTTACGGTCATCCTTACGGTGATCAAAATTTGGAACTTGGCAACTGACTCCTATTTACGACGGTCGCAGTTTCCCGGGGTCACGTGATCCCCTTTTGCGACCTTCTGACAAGCAAAGGAAGCCAAATTCACTTAACAACCGGGTTACTAATCTATCAGCTGCAGCGATTCACTTAACAACCAGGGGCCAGAAAGGTCGTAAAATGGGGCAAAATTCACTTAATGATGGCTCGCTTAGCAACAGAGATTCTGGGCTCCACTGGAGTCATAAGCTGAGGCCTCTCTGTAAAATGGGCATCCAGGGAAAAAGTTTTAAATTCTTCCAAAGTATTGGATAAAGGAAAGTGAGGAACGGCACAGATTTATTGTTCAACTAGCTCAATCCCCGTGCTTTGCTACGAAACTACGTGGTTGGGGGGAAAATAAGGGGAGAAAAATTCTGCCTCTGCCTACCAGCACCCATCGGTATTCATCTGGCTAGCATCCTGCCAGTGTGCAAGAGAGTGGAGGGCTGCTTGGAAACTGAAAGAGTACTTGCTGTGTGAGCAAGAAGGAGACAGCAAGGAGCCTGGGCGTGGCTTAGCTCAACTGTTCTGGACTAAAGCTGGTTACTGCTCCGAAACCGAAACTCCTCTACTTGTGTTTTGCATTTGGAAGAGATTTCCTTTCAGGTGGGGAGGGGGAGTAGAACTCCTTAGCATCAGAGCATGTTAATAATATAGGAAATACTCTAAATGATCTGAGGGTCATTTCCAAAAATCCTTTCTCAGTGAGCACCTAGAAGCCAAGAGAAACATACGTGCCCAATTTCAAGTTTGTAGGCTTTATGGTTCTGGAGATTTTGCGATGATGCATCAGTGGCATTTCGCTCTCTCTCTCTTCCTCTACCTCTCACCTCTCTATATATACCCCTTTCTCTCTATCTATGAAGATAGAAGAAGATAATCCCACTGAAGTTTAGTTTTTTTTTCAAAATTTTCCTGGAGCACACTCATCTTCAGGGTGGGGATGTGTGTGTGTGTGGAAGCAGTGTTATTGTAAGGACCAACAATTCCTGTAAATGATGAAATGGAACTTTTTAAAGTTTTCCTGACGTGGGAAAAGGGCCCCTTCGAGAGCGAGGGTTGAGTCAGCGAGGAAGGACACCCCAGGCTGACCTTCAGATAAAGCCCTCCTCCCACAGGGACAAAGAACAAACCCCCAGCCTTAGCAACCAAGAGTTACAAGTATGTCAGAATTTCTTCAGGCCGGGGCCTGTCTCCCTCCTCTCCATTTTCTTTCGGCAAAGCTGGCTACAAAAAGGAAGAGGACGTTCCATTCGGAAGTTCAGTTAAAAGGAGAATATTTGTAGCTCAGGGTGGAAATTAGGGGTCCTAGGTGCTTTCTGAACTTGATAAGTTTTCTTGGAGACGTTTCATGACCCAACTAGGTAACATCATTAGAGATCCTTCCTCCCTCCCTCTCCTTTCTTTCTTCTCATTCTCCTTCCTTCCTCCCTCCTCCCCTCCCCCCTCTCCTTCTTCTCATTCTCCTTCCTTCCTCTCCCCCTCCCTTCTTCTTATTTTCCTTCCTTCCTCCCTTTCTCTCCCCCTCTTTCCTTATTCTCATTCTCCTCCCTCCCTCCCTCTCCCCTTCTCTTTCCTCCTTCCTTCCTTCCTTCTTTCTCCTTGGTGCTCTGTCAGTTTGGCTGTTTTCTTGCAGATGTTAACATCATCAGTGGTAGAAGGTGTTGGAAGCTACAATTCTCTTCTAGTCAAGGAGGACTATTAAAAGAGCTGGAGCCAGCTTACTTTTCACAACAAAGGAAGGAGAAAATTTACAGGCATGGGATACAGAGAAAAAACCCTACAAACTAGCTAAGATCCTTTCCCATAGAAATCAAATAGATGGCAAGTTATAAAAACTTGTGAAAAGCAAACCAAAAGGAAACTCGGGATATTGCAACCTAATGCAACCAGCAGCTACAAAGTGAACAAACAGCTACTATAAAACAATTACTCCTACCAAGATCCCAGATCCCAATATCAAGAAACAGGAACTCCACAAATCAAAGACTTCAAGGGTTCACACTTACAAAATCAAAGGATCTGAAGGGTATAAAAAAAGGGTTTCTCTACTCACAAGATTAGATTAATCCTAGGAATACTGTAAGATTTCTCACCTGTCTTCCTATTAATAAACTGATTCTGACTTTCAAGGCAGCTGACCAAATCATTTTGCATTTCTCCCAGCTGGGAAATTTGAATCCACAAAAGGAAAGAACTTTGCCTATTCCTTAAAGGGCAAGGTTTCTTTTTTCCTTTCCTCAAGGGGAGGGAGGTTGTGAAGAGGAGGAGGAGGAGGAGGAGGAGGAGGAGGAGAAGAAGAAGAAGAAGAAGAAGAAGAAGAAGAAGAAGAAGAAGAAGAAGAAGAAGAAGAAGAAGCAGCAGCAGCAGCGGCGGTCTGTGAGGTGCTTCCAGCTCTCTGAGCTTGGCTGTTTTCTTGCAGATGTTTCATTACCCCACTAGGTAACATCAGCAGTGCTAGAAGAGAGGAGGAGGAAGGAGGAGGAGGAGGAGGAGGACTTGCAGCTCTCTCGCCTTGATTGTTTTCTTGCAGACATTTCTTTACCAAACTAGATAACATCAGCAGTGCAACAAGCAGAAATACTTAAGATAGCAACTTCTTTATTTAGTTAATGTGATTTCGAGGCTGCCTCAGTGGTTCAGAATTGTCAGCTGTGTTCCAATGGATAGGACCAAACCTATCTAATCCAGTGGCCCCCAACCTTTTTTGTGCCATGGCCCGGTATCGGCATCACAAAATGATCCACGGCCTGGTACCGGCATCAGCACGCATGACAAGGCAAGGTGAGCCGAGCGATCCGGCCAGCCAGCCGTCCTCCACTTCTCCCTGACACCTTCAACTCCTCCTTTGTACCTTTGTCGATGGGCTTCGCTTCGGGAGGGCTACGGGATGGTCGCTCGGCTCGCCTTGCCTTGGGTGCTGAAAGAATCCTCGCGCCTGAGTTTCGTTTGAAGCCCCCCCCTTCGATGAAACTAAGGCGCGTGGGTTCCTTCAGGACCCAAACGCCGCTTTCCAACCAGAAAAGCTCACCCGGAAGCACTTTCTCGTCAAACAAGATGGCGGCCCGGTAGGAAATGTTCCATGGACCGGTACCGGTCCGCGGCCCGGTGGTTGGGGACCCCTGATCTAATCCATACGTACTCACAGTGGCCAACCAAGGAGGACCAGCAGTAGATGCTCTACGGAGTTGGTCCTGCTGCCTTCAAAAGTTAAGAAGTGCTGATCCATAGGACTTCCATGAATTGGACCAATCTTGCTTTGAAGCCAGCCTAAGATGATAACCATCACCACATCTTGTGGCAAACTTTTAGTTCACCTTCAAACCACTTCGGACAATGTCTCCTCAGCCCCACCATTCTCCACGTCAAAGGGAAAACATCTCTTGAAGACACCTTAAGTCTTCCTTCCAAACATGCCAACCTCTCCTTCTTCCAAGTTGGTGACCTTCTGATGCTGGCACTTCAATGCTCGCTACCAAAGTCCAGCTGTGTAGAGATTTAGGAGGTCAGTGCCCATCACGTCAAATTTGCAGATGACACCAAGCGGGCAGGAACAGCCAACACGCCAGAAGATAGGCTTAAGATACGGAAGGATCTGGACAGACTTGAACATTGGGCGCTATCTAACAAAATTTAATTCAAGGGTGAAAAAAGGAAGGTTCTTTCAACTCATAAAACATTCCTATGCCTGTTTTAATAGTTGACATTTATAAAAAAGGGTGGCGGGGAGGGAGGGAAATTTGGAAGGGCAGTGCAGAAGTTTGGAAGCGAAAGTACATTCCAACTCTTATCTTTAAAATATTGTAATCAAAACACCAGAGCTTTTGCCTGCGGAATATATATATAATTGGAGAATGTGAATGATGACACCCAGCCTGTGAATGTGCTCAATGGGAGAATCTGATTTATGGGACACCCAGGGGGAAGAGGGGGAAACAGGGTCACAGGGGACTGTAAATGTTGTAGGCCAGAGTTGGCTTCATACAGGGCAGTGCCAGGACGTTGGCTTAAATGAGTCTTTTGAAGTTTCTCGGAGATTGGCTTGAGAATCATGATTTAATCAGAGCGATTGCTGGAATCCTGACAGGTTCTACATTTAGGCAAGAAAAAAACAAATGCACAGGTACAGTATATATGGTATATATTGCTCAATAGTAGTAACTGTGAGGGATCTTGGAATCCTAGTGGAGAACCATTTAAATAGGAGCCAGCCGTGTGCAGCAGCTGTCAAAAAAGCCAACACAGTTCTAGGCTGCATCAACAGAGGGATAGAATCAAGATCATGCGAAGTGTTAATTCCACTGTATAAGGGCCTTAGTAAGGCCACACCTGGAATCCTGCATCCACTTTTGGTCACCACAATTTAAAAAAAGATGTTGAGACTCTAGAAAAAGTACAGAGAAGAGCAACAAAGAGTATTAGGGGACTGGAGGCTAAAACATATGAAGAATGGTTTCAGGAACTGGGTATGTCTAGTCTAATGAAAAGGACTAGGAGAGACAGGACAGCAGTCTTCCAATATCTCAAGGGCTGCCCCGAAGAAGAGGGAGTCAAGCTATTCTCCACAGCACCTGAGGGCAGGACAAGAAGCAATGGGTGGAAACTAATCAAGGAGAGAAGCAACCTAGAAATAAGGAAGAATTTCCTGACAGTGAGAACAATTAATCACTGGAACAACTTGCCTCCAGAAGTTATGAATGCTCCAACACTTGAAATTTTTAAAAAGAGGTTGGATAACCATTTGTCTGGTCTAGGGTTTCCTGCCTAAGCAGGGAGTTGGACTAGAAGACCTCCAAGGTCCCTTTCCAACTCTGTTATTCTATATATCACATGTGTAGGACACCAGATTGGATTAAGGCCATCCAAATTCTTTCTACACAGCTGGTTGGGTGTGGCCGTGTGTTTAGTTATGCAAAAGAGAGACGTTCTCTGCTGACAGAGAACAAACTGGAGTTGTTATCGCCTTTGGTTGCACAAATTTAAGGCGTTATTTTTGTTGGCTGCCCTTACTGATTTTGCACGTAACGAAGAGCATGATCAGTCTACCGCAATTCCCAGGAACAAGCTGGAAAGTAAAACACAAAACATAGGTTCCCAATCACGCAGTTCCCAATCTGGGGAAGCAGCGTTTTGCAAAATGAAGGGAAGCAGGATGGAAAAGTTAAGCCAAAGCAATTAAGAGCAGGAGAGAAGACGGAAGAAAACAAGAATCAGTGAACAGAAAAGAATTATTGGTAGCTCCGTGTATGTATGTGTGTGCGTGTGTGTTTAACTATGAGGTCCTTGGCGCTCTCTGAGTTTGGTGGTTTTCTTGCAGATGTTTCATTACCTAACTAAGTAATATCAGTGCTAGAAGGAAGGGGCGTTTGTGAGGAGGAGGAGGAGGAGGAGGAGGAGGAGGAGGAGAAGAAGGAGAAGAAGAAGAAGAAGAAGAAGATAGACTGTCTACTATTGACCTACCTCACCCCTTTCTTAAGAGGTCTGTAGGGGCGTGCATAAGTGCACCAATGTGCCTACCGTCCCTGTCCTATTGTTTCTTTTATTTTTCTTATATGTATCCATGCATTCATAAGTATGTTTTTACTTATACCTATTATCTTGTAAGCAATTGACAAATAAATAAATAAAAATAAATAGAAGAAGGAGAAGGGGAAGGAGAAGGAGAAGGAAGCGGAGAAGGAGGAGGGGGAGGGGAAGGAGAAGGAGGAGGAGAAGGAGGAGGGGGAGGGGGAGGAGGAGGAGGAGGAGGAGGAGGAGGAGGAGAAGAAGAAGACGAAGACGAAGAAGAAGAAGAAGAAGAAGAAGAAGAAGAAGAAGAAGAAGAAGAAGAAGAAGAAGAAGAAGAAGCAGCAGAAGCAGAAGAAGAAGAAGATTTTTTTGTACATTGACCTATCCAGAAAGGATGTTTTGAATGTTTTCAACCAACATCTCCCTTCTTTGGACTATGTGGGTGTGTAGGCAGTTGTGTGCATTGTGTACCTCTGTAAATGTTTTCCTTTCCTCCCTTTCTAAGTTTCTGAACATTAAGCAGCCACAAAATGCTGAACGTCAGGCAGAAAAGAGACTGCGGAGGTCACCAGCTGACCCTTGAATAACAACTTTGCATACCAACTGTCATACTTTGTCCAACTGTCCCGGGGTTTTTCACTCTTCAAGCAACAACAACTATGGGGTCCTTGATGCTCTCTGAGCTTGATGGTTTTCTTGTAGACATTTCATTACCGAACTAGGTAACAACATCAGAATAACAAAATAACAGAGTTGGAAGGATGTCTTCTACTTCAGAGGTGAGTGGTTTGTAACTGGGCCGTGTGTGGGAGCGACAGATACAGGTGCACTGATCGCGGAGATGGAATTGTGCGTCCCATTTCCGCGAGCCACTTTAAGATGGATGGACCAACTCCCAGAATTCCTTAGCTAGCTATTGAAGTTGAAGTCCGTCCATCTTAAAGGGGCCAAGCTTGAAAAACATTGGTCTATTTTTTTAGCATGCAGGGCGGGGAATTCTGGGAGTTGAAGTCCACTCATCTTAAATGGGCCAAGCTCCAAAAACATTGGTCTTTTCTTTCAGCTTCCAGTTTGGGAATTCTGGGAATTTAAGTCCCATGCAACCAATTCAGAGACCCATGAAAGGGGATTA
The DNA here is from genome assembly GCF_049901715.1 of Pseudonaja textilis. Taxonomy (NCBI): domain Eukaryota; kingdom Metazoa; phylum Chordata; class Lepidosauria; order Squamata; family Elapidae; genus Pseudonaja; species Pseudonaja textilis. The sequence goes on along the minus strand of NC_141992.1, from coordinate 197,998,851 downwards.
CAGGTAGTCCTCGATTTACAAAACTTCACTTAGTGGCCATTCAACGTTACAACGGCACTGAAAAAAAAGTAATTTATGACTGTTTTTTTTCCACTCTTAAGGGCCACTGCAGCATCTCCACAGTCACGTGATCAAAACGCGGGCCCTTAACAGCGAGAAAGGTCGTAAAATGGGGCCGAGCGCACTTAACAACCGTCTCGCAAAGGAAGCTTTTGGGCTCAGTTGCGGTCGTTAAGTTGAGGACTACCTGTATTTTGGGGAGAGAAAGAAAAATATAAAAGGGGAACATCCCAGGGAGCAAGCAGGCCCGGCTGGAAGCAGATGGACGAAGGCCTCCTGACCAGGCCCTTTCATTCGGCCAGAGAGATAACGGCCCAGCCAGGGCCTGGTCGCCATGGCAACCTTCAACCCCTCGACAATGCGTGCCTGGGGATTGAGGGGGTGTGTGTGAGTGGGTGGGCTGCTTTGCTTCCCCTTCCCTCTTTTAAAAACTTCTGAGATTTGGAGGGGCCGCCACATCAAGTTTTGGAAAAAGAGGGAGAACCCCCATCTCTACTCATGGGTCAAATGGACAACGAGGGGCTCCCATAAGTCAAAAAGAGGAGGAAAACAATCTGTGAGAAATAAACCAGACCTGGCAATGAATTTTTGCAACCATTGTGTCTTCCTTTCCTTTCCTTTCTTTTCCTTTCCTTTCCCCTTTCCCTTTTTTCTTTCCCTTTCTGTTTCCTTTCCCCTTTTCTTTTTTCCCTTTCTTCTGTTTCCTTTCTTTTCCCCTTTCGTTTCCTCCCCTTCTCCTTTCTCTCCTCCTTCCCCTCCCTCCCTTTCTCCCATTCCTTCCCCTTCCTTTTTTCTTTCTCTCCTTTCTTCTCCATTTCCTTATTTCCTTTCCCCTTCTTCCCTCCTTCCTATTTCCATAGAATAATAAGAGCTGGAAGGGATCTTAGAGGTCATCTAGTCCAACCCCCTGCTTAAGCAGGACAGTCTATCTCCCTCCCTCTTCTTTCTCTTCTTCCTCCCCTTCCTTTTTCTCCTTCTTTTCTTTCTCTTTCTGTTCTCCACTTCCTTCTTTCCTTCCTCCTTCCTATTTCTTTCCCGTCCTTCTCTCCTTCCTCCCTTTTCTTTCTTTTCCTTCCTTCCCCTTCCTTTTTCTCCTACTTTTGTTTCTCTTTCTTCTCCATTTCCTTCTTTTTCTTCCTCCTCCTTCACCCCGCTTCCTTCCTATTTCTCTCTCTTCTGGCTCCATTTCCTTTCTTTCTTCCCTCCTTCCTATTTCTCCCTCCTTTCTCTCCTTCCTTCTCCATTTTCTTCCTCCCTCCCTCATTTCCTCCTTCTTTTTCTCCTTCCTTCACCTCCATTTTCTTCCTCCCTTCCAACATCAATTTTGCAGGATTATTCACCTGTTATTTTATTTGATTAGGTTTCGTTTAAACACCTGCCCACCGCCCCCCTGCCCTTAGCAAGCACACTGAAAAAACAAACAAGGAAACCCATCCATAATGAATCACAACACAATCGCTGTACTCTGCAAAAGATCTTAAGCCAAAAGTTTGCCCAAGTTTCCCCTTTATTACCCAAAACTTCTTTTCAGAAACTCAGAAGTTTCCCAACATATGAGAAACACTTCCAAGTCATCTCTTCCCCCAGGGGGGGTTAAATTATTTTCAAGAGTAACTCTGATCTCCTTCATCTGCTACCTTCCAAAATGTGTTAAGACTACAGGTAGTCAGTCCTCATTTTATGGCAGTAATTGAGTCTGCCCATTTACGGTCACTAATCATGACGGTCATAAAACAGCTCGCCATGTGATAGGACCAATTCTTAACCCCTTTTTTCTGCATCGGTTGCAGAAATTAAGCAAACACCCAGGTTTCTAAGTGAACTCACTGTTCGCTATATATATATTTTTTTTGCTGAAAACCAGAATGCATTTTTGGCAAAAAAAAACAAACAAACCTCAACCCATTGGAAATTATCATTATGTGATTGTGGGACTCTGCAAACTGCTATAAATATAGGGGATAGGTGTGGCCATCGGAATCAATTTTAAGTACATCTAGTCCTTGACTTACAGCAGTTTAGTTTGTTTAGCTCAAAGTTACACCAGAAGAAATTACAGTAGAAAAAAAGTGACTGATGGTAGTTTTTTCACACTTATGACTGTTGTTTGTAGAATCCCCGTCGTCAGGAAATCAAAATTTAAATGCTACGTGGTAACTGACTCAAATTTACAACAGCAGTAGTGTCCCAGGGACGGGTGATCCATTTTTGTGACCATTTGATTAACAAAGTTAATGGGAAAAGCCAGATTCGCTTAACAATCGCGTTCTTAACTTAACAAGGGTAGTGATTCATTGAATGACTGGGTCAGGGAAGGTCGTAAAATGGAGCAAAGCTCACTTAGCAACTGTCTTGCTTAACAACCAAAAATCTGGAGCTTAATTGTGGTTGGAAGTCGAGGACTACCTATACCTATGGGGGGAGGGGGCATCATAAATTACTAAGCAGCCGTCGTAAATCGAGGATTATCTGTACTATGCAGCCACAGTAAAGTCAAATAGAATATTTTTTTCTGGATTCCCAAAGCCAATAATTCATCACCCTGTTGAACATCCTCATGCATTTTGCAAATCACAAATTTCCTGTTGCCTTTTTTGGCCTCCGGTAGGAAAAGATTAAACTTTCATTTTTCTTTTTGCTTGTTCAAGTCAACAAGGAAAATAATTTAAAGAAATAATAATTCTAGCATAAACCAGTTGGGAGAAGCGGCAGCAGCTGTTAAATGATTTAGACTAGGTGAAACCAGGCTCAATAGCAGGAACTGGGAGAAGGATCTTGGAGTCTTAGTGGACAACCAGCTAAATAGGAGCCAGCCGTGTGCAGCAACAGCCAAAAAAGCTAATGCAATCCTAAATTGCATTAACAGAGGGATACAATCGAGATCAAAGGAGGTACTAATAACACTCTGTAAAGCCTTAGTAAGGTCACACCTAGAGTACTACATCCAGTTTTGGTCACCACATTATAAAAAAGAGATTGAGACTCTAGAAAAAGTAGAGAAGAGCAACCAGCATGATTAGGGGACTGGAGACTAAAACATACGACGGACGGTTGCAGGAACTGGGCCTGGCTAGTCTAGGGAAGAGAAGGACCAGGGGAGACAGGAGAGCATCTTCCAATATTTGAGGGGCTGCCACAGAGAGGAGGAAGGGGGTCAAATTATTTTCCAAGGCACCCGAAGGCCAGACAAGGAATAATGGATGGAAACTGAAAAAGAAGAGATTCAACCTGGAAATAAGGAGAATTTTTCTGACAGTGAGAACCATCAACCCATGGAACAGAAGTTGCCTTCAGAAATTGTGGGAGCTTCATCACTGGAAGCTTTCAAGAAGAGACTGAATGGCCATCTGTCAGGAATGGTGTAAGGTCTCCTGCTGGGGAAGGGGGTTGGACTAGATGACCTACAAGGTCCCTTCCCACACTGTCAATCTGTTAATTTGGAACAATTCTGAAAAGTAACATTTCTCCCCATTCCAGGCTGTTTTAAATAAAATTTTAAGCAAGTGGTGTTTCCTATATTACAGGCTGTCCTCGGCTTACAACAGTTCACTTAGTTACAACGGCAGTGAAAAAAGGGACTTAGGACCGTTTTTCACAGTTAATTACCGTTTGCAGAATCCCTATGATCACATGATTTAACTGACTCGTATTTATGACGGTCGCATTGTCCCCAGTGTCACTGGTGTCCTTTTGCGACCTTTGGACAAGCAAAGTCCATGGAAGGGGAGGACAGATTCACTTAACGACTGTTTCAACGAAATGTACCCACTGCAGGGATTCACTTTAACGATGCTGTCAAGGTCATAAAATGAGGCAAAACTCATTTAACACACGTTTCGCTTAGCAACATAAATTTTGGGCTCAGTTGTGGTCGTAAATTGAGGACCTGTATTCTGACATGGAAATTTTCTTGCATTTATACACTTAAGTCATAATTATAGAGGTGACTTAAATGGCCAACGTCATTTGTGACAATCAAGGCAAGAAAGTTCCAGATCAGGATAGCATATTAGATAATCCTCGACTTACGACAATTGAGCCCAAGATTACCGTTGCTAAGCGAGACAGGTGTTCAGTGAGGCCTGCCCCCTTTTATGACCTTTTTTGCCACCGTTGTTAAGTGAATCACTGCAGGCGATAAGTTTACGTGACCATGGGGAATGCTGCAACGGTAAGTGTGAAAAACGGTCATAAGTCACATTTTTCAGCGTGGTTGTCATTTGGTCACTAAAGGAACCATTGTAAATTGAGGACTACTGTTATTTAATACATGACATATTTAAATGTTTTTAAAAACATTTTTAGCAGAAGCAAAAATTATTATTATTATTTATTGAATTTATATTGCTGCCTTGCACAGAAGCTAAAAAATATTGGACTAAAACACACACATGGCTGGAAAAAATGATTAAACAACACATAAATTTGAAGCCTGAAATATTTTTACTAGGAATGGTACCAGAAGGTTATAGCAAAGAAAAGGCTTATTTAATTATACATGTGTTAACAGCGGCTAGAAATTGTATTTGCCCCAAACTGGAAGAATGATAAGATACCGATAGATCGAAAAATAATTGAAAAAATATTTGAATGTGCAGAAATGAATAGACTGACACTAGAAATTAAAGAAAAAGAAGAAACTGAATATTATATGATATGGGATTTGCTTTATCAGTGGATAGAAAATAGAACAAATTAAAAGGGATTAGATGTATTCATAGCGCAATAAGCGAAACTAATGTCATAGACATAGTGGACTTTATTTATATTATATATATGGGAATGTGATTATTGTTATGTTGTTAAATTTGACAAGAAGAATATTATTAATAATGGTTAAGTAATTGGGATATGTACCTAAATGACACAATGGAATGGATTGGAATGGATTTTTTGTGTATAAAAATAAAAAAAATGTTACAAAAAAAAAAGAACGTATATTGCTGTCTATATGGCGACTCGAGGCGGCTTATAGAATGTAAAACCATGATTAAAACAAACAAAAAAATAAAAATAAAAACGAACAAAAAGAATCAAATTAATAAAGTACAATAGAACAAAATCTGGAAATAATAATAATAATAAATCACCACCACCCCAACTTTCACCCCTTTTTATATATATATCAAAATACCCTTTTTTACAGCTATTGGGTTGCAATTTTACACAATTTTGCAGCCATTGGATTGCACGTACAAGCCGCTGCGAAAAATCACCTTATCCTTTCCAAAAGACACTTCAGGGGTTATCGATGTATCCCACACCCCCAGCACGAATTTAGCACATACACACACACAAGGTTTCAAGCTCTTTGCTGACTTAAATTTATTTTTAAAAAGAAGTGCAAAATGTACTTTGGCAAGTCTTGCAGATCAGAAATCAGGAAGTGACTTAAATGGAATACATTCTCCCGCCATTTGTTCCAACCATGTCTTGATGAACCTCCAATACTTTTTTTGCAGCATTGCTGGTCCACCACAGGTGAAAAAAAATGTGCCTGATACATCTTTGCACTTCCAACAATTTGGAGAAAATCTTTTTCGAACGTTTTGGAAAAGCTTTGCTGGTGGAAGATGCCACCTGTAAAACATCTTATAAAAGGTTTTCTTTGCAGGCCACGGCCAATGTTATTTTCTTATTGAGGGTCCAAAGCTTTTGCCATTTAGCCAATTCAATATTGTAACCAAAATTAACTGAAATGATAACCAAACATAAGTAGCTATGATGATTAGAATAAGTGAACAATTGTTTATTAATTAGAATAATTCATAAACAATGTATTAAACAAGAGGATTGTAAATGGAGAAGTAAAAGTTATGTATGTGCAACAGCAGTTGTAATGCCAGAAGGGATGAACTGTGTTGTATTCTTATAATTAAAATAAAAAATAAATAAATAGAAAAGAAAAGAAAAAGAAATCAAGAACTGACTGGCTCTCGGGTTTTTCGATACTCAACAGGCGAGGAGAGTCGATTACAAAAGCTGTTTACAAGACAATCTCGACAACAAGGTGTGATTAAGCAACGGGTTTAAAGGTAGCGCATGAGGGAACAGGATGTCTCAAGAGAGGATGCCTCCACCTCGGTGGCCATTTCAGGTCTTCCTTGGACCAAAGCAGGCTCCAGAAAATTTGCCCAGCGTGGGAAAGTCTCGTTGCTCATCAAGAAACTGCATCCGGAGATCATTCCCAAACCACCATCACTGGATAGCTGTAGAAGTCCAGCGGGAGCCCTTTCCGGGTTAATTATTTTCTTGCAGGCATTTCATTATCCAAACTAGACGGGTAACCAGAGGCTGAGGATGTTCCCCTAGTTTGGGTCACGGAACTTCTGCAAGGAAACCACCCAGCTCAGAGAGCACCAAGGACCCCACAGTCCTCCTCCTGTAACCTCCACCTTCCTCCTCCTTCTCCTCTCACAAACCCCACTCCCTTCTAGCACTGATGATGCTACCTAGTTGGGTCATGAAATGTCTGCAAGGAAACCACCAAGCTCAGAGAGCACTAAGGACCCCACAATCCTTCTCTTCCTCCTCTTCTCTATTCCATAAACATCTCTTCCTTCTAGCACTGATGAAGTTACCTGGTTAGGTCATGAGACGTCTGCAAGAAAACCACCAAGCTCAGAGAGCACCAAGGACCCTTAAGTTCTCCTCCTCCTCCTCCTCCTCCTCACAAATCCCCTCCGTTCTAGCACTGATTATGCTACCTAGTTGGGTCATGAAACATCTGCAAGAAAACCACCAAGCTCAGAGAACACCCAGGAACACCCTCAATACAACCTCGAGCTAAAGATATTCTCTTTGATTGGAACCCATTTTCTAAACCCTCATCTAGTTGTTGGAAGCCGACCAGAGACTGTGGAGCCCTGGGTGGGATTTCAGTCCTAGGGAGGATGACTCATTTTGGGGATAAAGGGAAGAAGAACCTCAGACAAGATGTGCTTTAGCGGGCGAGGGTCACTCGTCTTCCTCGGGAGACCATTTCCGCTCCCCCCACCCTCCTGGTCTTCTCCATTTCAAGGAGGTAGTTTCAAGACATATTTGGGTGCCTGCAGACCAGGCAGCCTTGTGGGGGAAAAAAAGAACTCTGGAAAGTCCGCTTCTCACCCCCACCGCTCCCCCAGGACTGAAGATGGTTGGGAATTTGGAAAGCGACGAGGAAGGGCTGGCTGGTCGATCTACTTAGCCTTCCCCCAACCTGGTGCCCAGCCCTGGCCAGAGCTCCCATTAGGTGCCTTCCCAGAGTCCCATGCAAGGAAAAGTTTTGGTTGGGTTGGGTTGGGTTTAGTTTAGTGTCATTGCACCCCGTACAGCGAAATTAAATACCATCTTCAGTGCACATCATGACCATAAAAATGAACACAAACACACATCCTTCACCCTCCACACATTGAACTGAAAACCTCTGACATCCCACCAACACCGGACTATACAGTAGAATTCAATAGCGTTACTGCACTGGGATAGAAGCTGTTTTTCAGCCTATTTGCCCTTGTTTGTATTGTCCTGTATCGGCTGCCAGATGGTAACAGTTGAAAAAAAAAAGGGTGCCCAGGATGAGATGGATCTTTGAGGATGTTTTGAACTTTCTTAAGGCAGCGGGAGCTCTAAAGCTCTTCCAAAGAGGGGAGAGGGCAACCAGTGATCCTCTGGGCAATGACATTAACCCTCTGGAGTGCTGTCCTATCTGCTCCTGTGCAATTGGCAAACCATACAGAGTAAGTTAAGATACTCTCTATGGTGCAGCGGTAGAAGGTCACCAGCAGTTTTTCCATTCGGTTGTTGTTTTCCTGAGAAGCCTCAGGTAGTATAATCTCTGCTGGGCCCTTTTGACCAGGGCTGCAATGTGAGCACCCCAGGTCAGGTCCTCTTTTAGGGTAACACCCAGAAACTTAAAACTGGCCACTTGCTCCACTTGGTCTCCGTTGATAAGCAAGGGCTGGAGGTCTGAGCTGTTCCTTCTATATAGTCCGCTATAAGCTCCTTGCTCTTATATTGGTGTTGAGGACCGAGTTATTGTCTCCACACCACGAATGCAACCGGTCCACCTCATCTCGGTAGGCAGACTCACCTCCCCACGCCACGAGTCCCACCAAAGTAGAGCCGTGAGCAGGGAGAAACCTAAAAAGGTCCCCACCCACCCACCTCCACCCCTTGCCCCCTCCCTTTCAGCCTCACCTTCTGCAGGTTGCAGCTCTTGGAAAGATGCCTGGGGAAGAAGGGAGGCTGGCCGGCGGGGTCCCCATCAGCCTCCCCTCCTGGGGGGCTCTCTTCTTCTTCTTCTGGGGTCATCTCGGCTTGCACGAAGAGGGCATCTGTCCGGGGCAATTCGCAGCACCACTACCAGCAGCAGCCCCTCCCCCCAATGGAAAGGGGGAGCGCAGCTTTCCCTGACTGGGAGGGGGGAGGGGGACCCTTCCTCTGCAAGGGAGCCCTAAAAGCCCCCTCTTTCTGGCAACTTCAGGACTGGGGGTTTCTTAAAATCCCTCCAGCGGGGGGGATTGCTCCCTGATAAATGCCAATTTTGCTGGAGAGGATTTTTGGGGTGGGTTTTTTGTTGTTGTTGCAAAATCTGGAGGTCTGCCAATTTCGGGGAGGGCTTTGCAAAGCGGGGGGCTTGCAAAAAAAAACAAAGGGAGGGAGGGCCTCCTGCAACCCGGAGCCCCCACGTCTCTTGCGCTCGATCCAGAGCCGCCCCTTCTTCCCGGCGCCCCGAAGAAGCTTCGGCTCGCGGACAGCCTCTTTTCTCTCTCCAGCCTTCGCAAAGGGCGCAGGCAGGGGCCGGGCTTGTCTAATGGCGGAGCCCCTCGGTCTGGAAAGGGCGGCTCTTCTGGCCAATCGGGAGAAGGGAAGGGCGGGTCCTCGGTCTTCGGGCCCCGCCTCGGAGCTGCCTTTTTCCCCAGGGGAGGGAAGGCGGAGCCCCGGAGGGTTCGATCTCCCGGGGCAACCCCGGGGATTAGAACGCGGTGACGTCACCGGGGGAGCAAAAGGGCAGGCGGCTCGCACTCCCGCGCTCGCTTTAAGCTTCGGTGAGAGGCTGAGGGGGCAACGGAAAAGAGAAGAGATGATAAAGAGAAGAGAAGAGATAATAAAGAGAAGAGAATAAAGAGGGGAGAAGAGACCCGATAATAAAGAGAAGGAGAGAAGAGATAATAAATAGAAAAGAGATAATAAATAGCATAAGAAGAAATAATAAAGAGAATAAGAGAAGAGATAATAAAGAGGAGAGAATAAAGAGTGAAGAGAAGGGATAATAAAGAGAAGGAGGGAAGAGGTAATAAATAGAAAAGAGATAATAGAATAAGAAGAGATAATAAAGAGAATAAGAGAATAGATAATAAAGAGGAGAGAAGAGATAATAAATAGCATAAGAAGAGATAATAAAGAGACTAAGAGAAGAGATAATAAAGAGGAGAGAATAAAGAGTGAAGAGAAGAGATAATAAATAGAAGAGAAGAGATAATAAAGAGAAGGAGGGAAGAGGTAATAAATAGAAAAGAGATAATAAATAGCATAAGAAGAGATAATAAAGAGAATAAGAGAAGAGATAATAAAGAGGAGAGAAGAGATAATAAAGAGAATAAGAAGAGATAATAAAGAGACTAAGAGAAGAGAGAATAAAGAGGAGAGAATAAAGAGTGAAGAGAATAGATAATAAAGAGAAGAGAAGAGATAATAAAGAGAATAAGAGAAGAGATAATAAAGAGAAGAGATAAAGAGAAGAGAAGAGATAATAAAGAGAGGGAGAGAAGAGATAATAAATAGAAGAGAAGAGAAAAGAATAATAGAAGAGAAAATAAAGAGAAGGAGAGAAGAGATAATAAGAAGAGAAGAGATAATAAAGAGGAGAAAATAATAAATAGAAGAGGAGTTAATAAATAGAATAATAGAAGAGAAGAGATAATAAATAGAATAATAGAAGAGAAGAGAATATTCTTTATTGGCCAAGTGTCATTGGACACAAAAGGAATTTGTCTTGGTGCAAATGCTCTCATTGTACATAAAAGAAAAGATACATTCATCAAGAATCATCAGGTACAACACTTAATAATGGTCATAGGTACAATAAACAATCAAAACATACTAGGAAACAGTCAGTATAAATTGTAAGGATACAAGCGACATGGTTACAGTCATACAGTCATAAGTGGGAGGGGATGATGGGAGATTAGGAGTGATGAGAAGGTTAATAGTAATAGTAGTGCAGACTTTGTAAATAGTTGGACAGTGTTGAGGGAATTATTTATATAGCTGTAGAGTGATGGTGTTAGGGGAAAAAACTGTCCTTGTGTCTAGTTCTGGTGTGCAGTGCTCTATAAAGAGAAGAAGAGAAAAGAAGAGAAAAGAATAATAAAGAGAAGAGAAGAAGAGAAGAGAAAAGAAGAATGAAGAGAAGAATAGAATAGAATAATAAAATATAGAATGAAACGGATTGGAATGGTGTAGAATAGAAATAAGAATTAGGAATAGAACAGAAGAGAAGAGAAGAATAAAGACGAGAAGAATAGAATGGAATAGAATAAGGAAAGAATAGAAAAGAAAAGAAAATAGAAAAGAAAATATAGAATGGAATAGAATAGACAAGGAATAATGGCTGGAAACTGAACAAGGAGAGATTCAACCTGGAAATAAGGAGGAATTTCCTGACGGTGAGAACTATCAGCCAATGGAATTGAAGTTGCCCTCAGAAGTTGTGGGAGCTTCAACACTGGAGGCTTTCAAGAAGAGACTGGACTGCCATCTGTCAGAAATGGTGTAGGGTCTCCTGCTTGTGCGGGGGTGGTTGGACTAGATGACCTACAAAGTCCCTTCCAAGTCTTCTGTTATTCTGAATTCTGTTATTCTGGAAGTTAGCACTTGTTGAGCAGATAAAAGAAGGAAAAGAGAAATCTAAAGTAACCGTAGCAATGCTGGCTCCTCAGTTCCAATCTGTTTTCCTTTGCAAAAGTTCATTCGACCTGGGTGATGGTAGGTTTGGATGGAGGAAGGGGCTAGAAGGAGCTTAGATACGAAACAGAGACTTCTGCAGCCAGATATCCCATTTCTTTCCTGCTCTGGTGCTGATAGGGATGTTTTCCCTGCTCCCTGGCAGTACGCGGAAGACAGGAAGGCCTGAGAAATCTCCCAATAGCTTTGGTTTATCTCAGGCTGCACATGGATAATTAGGACAACAGCATTGGTGGTGATTTGGAGCACAGGACAAACAAGATATGGACCAGCAGTGGCGCAATCTGTATCATGGTGTAGGGTTTCTGCTGATTCAAGGGTGGGCGGGTTGTTTACAGAATTCACAGAGTTGGAAGGCACCTTGGAGGTCATCTAGTCCATGGGTAGCCAACCTTTTGGACCTCAGGGACCACCAAACTCATAATTTGAAATCCCACAGACCAGAAATCCTGGGGAAATCCCCCCCAAAGTCTGCAGGAAAATTCCCCACTCCTACCGAGTGATCATTCTTTTTTGGGGTACCGTCTCCAGCTCCGTTCTCAGGGGAGAGAGAGAGGGAGAGACTTTTGGCTTCATGCAAGGAAAGCAGCAGAAGCCGCAGAAGTCTTTCTTTCTCTCCCCCCCAAACTCCGCCACAAATGAGTCTTTGCCGGCGCAGCCTCTTGGAGCAAGAGGCCTTGCAGGGTCCCAAAGACTCATTTCTGGCGGAGTTTTGGGGGAAAGAAAGACTTCGGCTGCTTTCCTTGCGTGCAGCCAAAAGCAGAAGAAGAAAGAAGCAGCCCGGTGGCCAGACCAGGCGCGTGGGGGGGAGTGAGGAAAGTTCCCCCTTCCTCCCTTTTCCCCTCCCCTCACTACCTCGTGTTGTGTGCAATGCAAGCAACACAAGCCTTGTGTTCCCGCAGGCCATGTGGGTGGCGCAGCCTTGTGTTCCTGCGCAGCCTGGATTAATTATTTTGGGGTGTGACATTTCTCTGTGGACCACCCAAATTTTCTCACAGAGCACCAGTGGTTGGCGAACACTGGTCTAGTCCAAAGCCTGTTCGATCTGGAGACCCTATACCATATCTGACAAGTGGTTTCCAGTCTCTTCTTGAAAAGCTCCAGTGGTGGAGCACCCATAACTTCTGAAGGCAACTTCTCTTCCCCTGGTTCATTGTTCTCACTGTCAGGAATTTCCTCCTGAATTCCAGGTTGCTTCTCTCCTTGGTTAGTTTTCATCCGTTGCTTCTCGTCCTGCCCTCAGCTGCTTTCGAGAATAGCTTGACCCCCCCCCTTATGTAGGTAGCAACCCCTCAAATATTGGAAGACTGCTCTCAGGTCACCCTAGTCCTTCTCAGGGGTGGGATTCAAATTTTTGAACAACCGGTTCTGTGGGCCTGGCTAGGTGGTGTAGCTAGGTGGGTGTGGCCATGTGACTGGGTGGGGGTGGCTTTTCTTTTTTTTGCAGCAACCCCACCTCGGGGGGCTCCTTTTTTTTTGTCTCGGGCCTGGGGTGGTGGTGTTTTGGGTCCCAGGAAGCTTCCCAGTGGCCCAGAAAGGCAAAAAATGGAACGCTTCCCTGGGCGAAGCAGTAAGACAGCAAGGGAGAACAGCTGATCGTCGGGAGAGAAAAAAAAGAAAAGAAATATCTTAAGGAGTGACTGGGCAAGGGAGAATGCAGTCAGAGATGTCGGGCATGTGTGTGATGTGGCGCATACATGATAAGCACTGATTGGGCAGGGAGGAGAGGGGTGGGTGAAGAGGGGCGGGGCCAGCCAGGGGCACGATTCGCCGGTTCTCTGAACTGCGCAGAATCGTAACAACCGGTTCTACGGAACCTGTCCGAACCAGTAGAATCCTACCCCGGTCCTTCTCTTTGTTAGACTAGACATACTCAGTCCCTGCAACCGTTCTTTGTATATGAAAACACAATAAGAGAATTAACCGAGTTGGAAGGGACCTTGGAGGTCTTCTAGTCTATCCCCCTGCTTAGGCAGGAAATCCTACATCATTTCAGGCAAATGTCTATCCAGTCTCTTCCTAAAAACCTCCAAACACCCACAACTTCTCGAGGGAAGCTGTTCCACTGGTTAATTCTTCTCACTGTCAGGAAATTTCTCCTTAGTTCTAGGTTGGGTCTCAGAGGTGGTATTGAGCCGGTTCTGACCAGTTCTGGAGAACCGGTCGTAGAATTTTTGAGTAGTTCAGAGAACTGGCTAATCCCACCTCTGACTGGCTCTGCCCCCATCTCTTCTCTGTCTCCTGAGTCCCAGCTGATTGGCTGGGTCTCCTTTTGTTGCCCTGCACAGGAGAACAGAGCTGGAAAGCAGGTTAGCGGGGTGGGGAGGGAATGGGATTTTGCAGTAACCTTCCTCTGCCATGTCCACCAAGCCACACACACAGACCCAGGAGTAAAAACACTTGAATCCCACCATTGGAGAAAGGGAATGAGGAAGGATGATGGAAAGGAGGGAAGGAGGAAGGAAGGAAAGGGAGGAAGGAAAGAAGGAAGGAGGGAAGGAAGCAGAGGTGGTATTCCGCCAGTTCTGACTGGTTCTGGAAGAACAGTAGCGGAAATTTGGAGTAGTTTGGAGAACCGGCCAATCCCACCTCTGAGTGGCCCCGCCAACCCCATCTCTTCTCTGCCTCCCATCGAGTCCCAGCTGATTGGCTGGGTCTCCTTTGGTTGCCCTGCACAGGAGAACGGAGCTGGAAAGCAGGTTAGTAGGGGTGGAGAGGGAATGGGGATTTTGCAGTATCCTTCCCCTGCCATGCCCACCAAGCCATGCCCACAGAACCAGTAGTAAATATTTTTGAATCCCACCACTGGTTTCCATCCATTGCTTGTCTTGCCTTCGGGTACTTTGGAGAATAGGTTGGACCCCTCTTCTTGTGGCAGCCCCTCAAATATTGGAAGAATATCTATCAATTCATTTGGCTGCAGGACTGTGTATGAATTTGATTGCTTAGCCATTGTGGGGTTCATGAACCTTCTCCACCTCCTAGAAAGACCAGCTTGGCTCTCCAAACCCTTCCTCAGTCTGGAAACCCACTAAATTAATGTTGGCTTGGGTTGCACTTCTCACCTAGAGAGGACAATACATTCCGGCAGACTTGGGGACTTTACTGGGTTCTTTAGCTCAGTGGTCCCCAACCTTTTTTGTACCAGGGACCAGTTTCACGATTATTCATTCTTTGCGGCCTGGTACAAAATGATCCACGGACCGGTACCGGCATCAGCACGCACAGCCAAGGCAAGGCGAGCCGAGCGACCGGCCAGCCAGCCATCCCCCGCTTCTTCCCGCCAACTTCAACTCCTCCTTTGTACCTTCTTGCGGTCGATGGGCTTTTCAGGCTCTTTCTTAACCTCCTCCTGAGTAACGCGAGACTCCACCGCCATCGGGACAGCTCTTCATTCGAAGCCACTACCCCCCTTTGACGAAACTAAGGCGCAAGGATTCCTTCAGCACCCAAACGCCGCTTTCCAACCGACGACCAACAAGCTCACCTGGAAGCACTTTCTCAAGCGCCGTCAAAACAAGATGGCGGCACCCAAGCAAAATAGGCCCTACTTTCATTCTTTGCGGCCCGGTACAAAATGATCCACGGACCGGTACCGGTCTGGGGCCCGGTGGTTGGGGACCCCTGCTCTAGCTAACAGCAGATACTTCATGGATGGGTTCAGAGGGGTGGAATTCAGCCGGTTCGTCCAGGTTCAGGCAAACCGGACGTTAAATTTACATCAGGTTCACTGAGCCTGTAGTTGAACCAACTAGTTGGCCCTGCCCCACCTGCCCCACCCCACTCCTCCCAGGAGTCTCCACGCAGCCCATTTGGGATGCAGATAAGTGCAGGATCCATGTGGAGGCTCTGGGGAGGGCAGAAAATGGGCTGAACTGCCTTCCGGAGGCCCGCCGGAGCCCGGGGGTGGCCATCTTCACCTTCCCAGAGGCCTGAAGGAAGCCTCTGGACTCTGGGAAAGGCGAAAAAGGGCCGTCCTGGAAGTTCCGGTAGGCCACGCCCACCATGACCCCGCCCACCCAGCAACTAGGCAGAGAATGGTTGCTGGGATATATGAATCCCGCCCCTGAATAGGCTAAGCGGTTTTTCGTGCAAAACTTGAAAACGTCTAGCGCGGAGGAATATGGTGCTAACCTTAAAAAAAGATATGCAAGAATTGTTAACCCCGGGAAGGAAAGTGAGTGAGAAAGAAACTCAAGATAAACTTCTCTTGATTCTCCTTGGTTGAGGATTACCCATACAATCCGTCCCTTTTTCCTTCCACCCTCCCCAATGAATGGCTATTTTGCTATTTTCTTCAAGTCGTGGAAAGCAGGTTCCATATCAGACTGGACCAAAAGATTGTCTCCTTCAACACCAGTTTTAGTCTTTACACCTTAACAGAAATGAAAGCTTACGGTAGGGCGGATGCCTTCTTTCTTCTCTGTCTAGCTTGGCAGCGTGGCGGGAAGCTGTGACCACTGTGGTCAGAGGTGCTTCTGAGGGACACCTAAAATGCGTTGGACCCTTGATTTATAGTACAGTTGGAAGGGACCTTGGTGGTCTTCTAGTCCAACCCCCTTGCTCAGCAGGAAATCCTATACCATTTCAGGCAAATGGTTGTCCAATCTCTTCTTAAAAACTTCCAGTGTTGGAGCATTTATAACTTTTGGAGACAAGCAGTTTGACTGTCTTCACTGTCAGGAAATTTCTCCTTAGTTCAAGGTTGCTTTTTTTCCTGATTAAATTCCGTTCATTGCTTCTTGACCTGCCTTCAGGAGCTTCGGAGAATAGCTTGGCTCCCTCTTCTTCGTGGCAGCCCCTGAGATATTGGAAGGCTACTATCATGTCACCACTAGTCCTTATACCCCACTGCATTAGGGTGAGAGAACTAGGAAGCCAGGATTGGATTGGGATGGATGTAGGTTGTTATTTGAGGGGTGAAGAGCCCAGCAAAGACACTAACTCTTGTTTGTAAATGTATTAGGTTTATAATTGTGTCTTTCTTTTACAGTCTTGTCTTCTGAAAGATTCAGATCAGAGTTTTCTGCCAAGAAAACCTGCAAGAGAATGCTGCTTCCCAAGATGTAGTTTTGCTCGGTTTTAGAAGAAGGGAACCACGAGATCTTCTTCATGGGATGCACGCAAATCTTGCCTTTTTTTAAAACGGGGGGTCCAATCTTGGCAACTTTAAAACTTGTGGATTCAGCACCCAGAATCCCCCAGTCAGCATGAATGAAATCCATAGGTCTTATAGTTGCCAAGGTTGGACACCTCTGCGTTGACACTTAAGTACTTAAATACTTCTTTAATATTGTTTCTTAGGAATTAATTAAGCAAACTTAGAAGCTGGCTCTCATGCAAGCCATTGCTTAGGAAGAGAGTTGGGGTTTTTAGGGAACAGGTGATCTGTTCACACATTGCACTGACCCATAATGATATGTCAACTAAGCCAACTGAAGCTTACTCAACCAATCACTGTTGAGCAAATCGAAGTTTAAAGTGATTTGTGACCTCATAGATACTTGAAGTTGGTCTTGTAGGCCACCACCTACTTGATGTAGCTAAGTCTTTGCTTACCTTGGCTTGAGGATCTTCAGCAAGAGAGAGACCTTCCATGACTCATGATTCATCCAAGTCCATCTCTCTTGACGTTGAACCACAATCAACCTTCCTTATTTTATTTTTTTAAGCCCCTATATCTCCTCCAGATTTCAGGGCAGCAGAAAACGAAGTCTTTCTTCATCCCCTCCATCTACATTTCTGTCGGTAAGAGTTATACTACATTCCTCTTCATGATTTGTCTTCTGAACTCATGATTGTTGTCTTCTCAAACATGGAGCCCTGAATGTACCGTAGATGAAGTCAGATCGGGGCATTAAAAAAAAATGTAATGTTTTTGTATAAATTATGGATATGATACAGCCATGTTGTTTGGGCTTTATTGTGGTACATGAACTCAAGCCATTGTATTTGGTTCAATCAGAATGAAGCAACTTATGGATTAGTGGAATGTTGAAATTCAGCTCCTAGCTTATTAGGGGAAGGAAGCAAGGAATGCCGGTTTGATGTTCAACAGACTATGAATTGAAGCTTGTTTAGCCATTCCCATTGGCAGGCAGACTCTCTGGGTTTCACGTACAAGCAAGAAAATTAATCCATTTTTTCCCCCATCTGTCCAAAAACTCTGTTTACAGGGTGTGGTTGAAGTCTAGCAATGCTCCAGAGCTTTCAACAGAATTGGTTTATCATAACTTAACAATTGAATCTGTCTGAAAACCTTTCTATTTGGACTATATTTCATCTCTTAGGTTTTATATGCTATTTTTAAAAATATAATTTTCTCAATTTTTTTTTAGCAAAAACAATGCAGATCTTAGAAGTGAAGAAAATAATAAATCAGAAATGAAACAGAAAAAAAGAAAAGAAAAATACCTACTGATTTTCTTGTGGGTTATAAATGCATTTATATTTTACTCTCTCTCAGGTTATCTCATAACTCCCCTTTCCATAAGGTCCCCTTTGTAATCTTCAAACTCATAAATCACAAGTCAATTTTTCTTTTCTTTTTTCTTTTCATAATCCATAAAGTTTTTACCAGCTATTTAAAAAAATAATTTTATTAAACTTATCAAAGACTAAAATACACCTAAAAATGAAAATATTGGGAAAAAGCAGAAAGGAAAAAAAAGGAGATTTTTGATCCGTTCATCTTAAATTCTTTTTTTTTCTTCCAGATCTCTTGAGAATGTGATGGATTCCACCCTCTATAATGGATATGATGTTCCCTGTTTGAGGTAAATTAAATATGGGCCAGTCCTATGTTGCAGCTGCCAAAAAAGACAACACAATCCTAGGCTGCATTAACAGAGGGATAGAATCAAGATCACGTGAAGTGTTAATACCACTTTATAAGGCCTTGGTAAGGCCACACTCGGAATCCTGCATCCAGTTTTGGTCGCCACAATATATATATATAAAAAAATGTTGAGACTAGAGGTGGTATTCAGCCGGTTCTGACCAGTTCTTGAGAACTGGTAGCGGAAATTTTGAGCAGTTCGGAGAACCGGCCAATGCCACCTCTGACTGGCCCTGCCTCCATCTATTCTCTGCCTCCTATTGCGTCCCAGCTGATCTGCTGGGTCTTCTTTGTTGCCCTGCAAAGGAGAACAGAGCTGGAAAGCAGGTTAGTGGGGTGGGGAGGGAATGGGGATTTCGCACTATCCTTCCTCTGCCATGCCCACCAAGCCACGTCCACCAAGCCACACTATGCCCACCAAGCCATGACCACAGAACCGGTAGTACAAAAATTTGAATCCCACCACGAAATGGAATGGAATAAAACAGAACAGAACAGAACAGGAAGAGAAGAGAAGAGAAGAGAAGAGAAGAGAAGAGAAGAGAAGAGAAGAGAAGAGAAGAGAAGAGAAGAGAAGAAAAATAATAAATACAGAATAATAAAATACAGATTTCTAGCTGAGGTCTATAAGATGCCGAGCTCTTGGTTACTTTTATCAGCTTTCTAGCAACCCAGAATTGTTACAAGCTTTACTGTGGGACTGACTGGGCTAGATTTTAGGGAGTGATACTAAAACATTATTTTATTTTATTTTATTTTATTTATTCATATATTACATTATGTTATTTCAATTTCATTCCAAATTGCATTTTATTCCAACTTCATTTCAAAATGGTTTTTATAGGATTTTAGTATTAATCCGTGTTTGGAACTCTGCACTTTGATATGGCACATCTACAGTATAAACTAATAAGCCCTACAAGCTTTTACATGCGCATATTCCCTGCGAATAAGCATTCATTGTTCTTGCCAGACAGTCTCCTCAATTACAGGCTTCCCGTACGCCGCAACCTGGCTTGATTTTAACAGATAGCACAGGGGTGTCAAACTGGATTTCTTCGAGGGCTG
Organism: Pseudonaja textilis; assembly: GCF_049901715.1. Classification (NCBI taxonomy): domain Eukaryota; kingdom Metazoa; phylum Chordata; class Lepidosauria; order Squamata; family Elapidae; genus Pseudonaja; species Pseudonaja textilis. The sequence continues at coordinate 197,979,938 of NC_141992.1, read as the reverse complement.
GACCGGCATTGTAGTTCTCCTCCACAAATAATTTAACCACCGGTTCTCTGTCCTAATGATTTCTTCCAACAACCAGTTCGCCAAACTGCTCCGAAAGTTAACAACCGGTTCTCCCGCACTGGTGCGAACCGGCTGAATCCTATCACTTCGGATGCTTCCTGAAACACCCTGCCGGCCAAAATGTTCTTGGCCTGGACAGCCTCCTGCAGCACCTGGCTGAAAACGTGCCGCACGGAGGCCCCGTGAGGCCCCACTGTGGCCTGTTTTTGGCCGGCAGATTGCTGCTAGAGGCTGGGGAGGCTGAAAACGAGCCAGTTCTTTTGATATTTCCAGGCCGGACCCGCAGGCCAGATTTAAGCACTCCACAGGCCACATTTGGGCCTGTGGGCCTTGAGTTTGGCACCCCTGAGATAGTACATCATTTCGATATGATGGGAATTGTGCCATGGGAGCAGCAATGGGATCCTACCTGTTCCACTACTGGCTTGGTGATCGCGCATGTGCGCACCTAACATGCGCACCCAATGCGCATATGCAGCTTTCTGATTGACCTGCAGCGCCAATCAGCTGAGAGGACAAGGAAAAGAGGCTAATTGTCAGAGGCTTTTTTTTACTATCAGTTGGGCTGAACCGGGCCAAGCCGGTAGCATACCATCACTGCATGGGAGGCAGTGGTTGTGTGTGTGTGTGTCCCAGGACCCTTGACAGTTTGGGGTTTTCTGGAAAGTTGCAGTCCCGGAGCATTGTTTGGAGAAGATGCAACGGAGGTTTATGTACCTGTCCAACGATTCCTCTTCTGTGTTTGCATTTCAGGCGAGAGCCCGCATTAAAGAAGATCAGGCTTCAAACCGAAGAGGCGGCACACGTGGCCGAACGTGAGAATAAGGCAGTAAGCACGGTGGAATTTTGTGTAGCAGTTGCACTTAGTTGTGTAGTGGGAATGGCCTTGGGAGACAGGAGGAAGAGCTGCAGGCTTGGACAACCGGCTGATAAAGGATGTCTCAGCACACAGTAGGAAAAGGGGCTTGGAAGGGGCTCAGAAGTTTTCCAGAGAGTAAAAGGAGAGGGAGGTGAGAAAAGTTTTCAGTCTTGCAAATGCTACTACTTTAACCTTACAACAGAGATAGAGATAGTGCTTCTACAGACAGTTCTCGTGTCAGCATTCCAGCAAACCTCCACTCCAACCAATAACTCCAAGACAGACATCTTCTCAAAAGTTCCTTTTATTTTGGATAGTAACTGGCACAACTGGGGAATCCTGAATCTGAAAGTTCCGGGTTTCCTTGCAGCAAGTAAAAAATTACAAATCCACCCCCTGCCACCCATCATCGCATCACATGTCCCAATCACCATCCTTCCCAACTTGAGACTTCACTTAGGTGCAAAACAACCTGACCTTGAATCAGAAAAAGAATGTTATTATGTCTAACTACATACACTCCAAGAAATTCCCCCCTCCCACTTTCCCAGGCTCAAATGTGGCAGCGTGGGAGCACCTGGTCTCAATATGGCTTCCAAAGCTGACACCTCGACTTACGACAGTTCATTTAGTGACCATTCAAAGTTACGCCGACACTGAAAAATGCGACACGGCCATTTTTCACACTTATGACCATTGCAGCGTCCCTGTGATCACATGATCAAAATTTGGACACTTGGCAACTGACTCATATTTATGACGGTTGCAGTGTCCCAGGGGCCGCATGGTCCCTTTTTGTGAACTTCTGACCAGCAAAGTCTATGGAGAAGCCAGATTCGCTTAACAACCAGGTGACTAACTTATCAACTGCAGTGATTCACTTAACGACCATGGCGAGAAAGATTGTAAAAAAAACCGGTCATAAGTCACATTTTTTTTAGTGCCATTGTAACTTCAAACGGTCACTGAATGAACTGTTGTAAGTTGCGGACTGATTGTAAACTCGGACAGCAGTAAGGCGGTGAAGCAGCTGGAGTCATTTCCCAGCCTGCACGTGCGCAAGCTGCCAAAAAGAAAGGAACAATTATGAACTTAAGGGTTGACACTTTCAGGAAACAACTTGTTCATTGCAGCAGTGTGAAGATCTCTCTGTGCATCTCAGAGACACTGAGCTGAGTCCTTCCTTGTCAGCACCATGTTTGAAAATATTAACTTGGCAGCTCTCCAAGCTAGATAAGGTCTGTGCTCCTGATCACACCCTTGAAAGGCTGTTGGCCGGGCCTTTGGCGGAAGGTGAATACAAGAAATTCACCCTTGTTTCCTAAAAGGGGTTTTGCCTGGACAAAATGTCTGCTTAGTGCTTTTGGGGGAAGCCTAGGTTAGAACATCATTCATGTTTTCTTTAATAGGTGACTGGACAGCAGGTGCCAGCTGCAGACTCCTTCCCAAGTGATGGACCGGAGGAGGAGAGGAAAAGAAAGAACAAGAGAATTTGTGTTGGAAAAGTAGAGGCGGAAGGTCATTCAGTGGCAGAGGAGAAAAGCGCTAACAGAACCACAGAAGGTCTGGACCTTGAGGATTTCAGAGGAACCGAAGAAGAAGAGAGGAACAATGACAAACAGCTGGAGGAGAACGTTGGACCAGGAGAGAGAGAAGATGGGTTGGACAAGAGAAGACCTGAGCAGAACACTGAGGTCAAGACAGAGAAGGAGTGGGAAGGCGAGAGAGAGATGGACAGAGAATGGACTGGTGAAGGAATGACTCCGATGGGAAAAGAGATGGAAGGAGAAGAAAGGATAGAACGTGAGTCTGGACTTGGGACACCATTTGAGATCAAGCTGGAAGGTGACTCTGAAGAAGAAGAAGAAGAAGAAAGAAGGCCAAGAGGCCAAGATGGAGTTGAAAAAAAGACCAAGAGAAGCAGAAGCAGAAGAGGGGATCAAAATGTAGAATTTGTCAGGGGATCCCGGAAAAGGAAAAACGAGGATGTGGACAAGACTTTGAAGAAGAAGAAAAAGAAGAAGGAGGAAGGAAACTGGGGGAGAAGATCAAAAGCCGAGGAGGACAAGTGGAGATGGTACGTTTCTTGTTTGAGTGATTTGTGATTTTGAGGGGGAAAGTTTTTGATCTTAAATCTCTGCTATTGAAGTCCCCCCTACCTGATTTTATACAAACAGAACAGAATAGACCTGGACTAGAAGACCTTGGAGGTCTTCTAGTCCAGCCCCATGCTCAAGCAGGAGGCCCTATACTATTTCAGATAAGTGTCCAGACTCTTCTTTAAAACCTCCAGTGATGGAGCACCCACAACTTCTGGTGGCAAGCTGTTCCACTGGTTAATTGTTCTCACTGTTAGAAAGATTCTCCTTAATTCCAGGTTGCTTCTCTCCTTGATTAGTTTCCAACCATTGTTTCTTGTCCTGGCCTCCGGTGCTTTGGATAATAATTTAACCCTTCCTTCCTTCCTTCCTTCCTTCCTTCCTTCCTTCCTTCCTTCCTTCCTTCCTTCCTTCCTTCCTTCCTCCCCCCCCCTTTCTCTTTCCAGCTAGTGCTAATACTGGAATTATTTATTGGGAGGATAATTAGGGGGTGAAAATGACCTTTGTTAATCGGTTTCTCCCCACCAAGCTGAAGTCTTTCACAATGGCAAGAGAGGAGCAGGCTGTAAGGAATATTTCTTCAATCTTTCATGTAGGCATGAAATTATGGAGATGATTTGACCACTAAGTGTCTTCCTGTTCAATTAAGTGGACTTCCTGATCAGAACTGTTTGGTTCTGGTGGTATAACCAATTTTGATAGGACAGCCAATTCTGTCTTGCTACTCAATGTCCTTTCAAATGAGAAATTAGTTGCTCTAGTGGTTTTCCTCCAAGGAACATAAATGGAGAGTTAGCCCAAAAATCATTCCTTAGAGCACAACCAGTAGAGCAGTGGTCCCCAACCTTTTTTGTGCCACGGCCCGGTACCGGCATCACAAAATCATCTGCGGCCCGGTACCAGTATCAGCACGCATGGCAAGGCGAGCTGAGCGACCGGCCAGCCAGCCGTCCCCTGCTTCTCCCCGCCACCTTCAACTCCTCCTTTGTACCTGTGTTGATGGGCTTCGCGACGGCTTCGTGACGGTCGCTCGGCTCGCCTTGCCTTGGGTGCTGAAAGAATCCTCGCGCCTTAGTTTCGTTCAAAGCTGCCCCCCCCGATGAAACTAAGGCCCGAGGATTCTTTCAGCACCCAAACGCCGCTTTCCAACCAGAAAAGCTCACCGGAAGCACTTTTTCATCAAAACAAGATGGCGGCGCCCAGCAAACCAGCGGCCTGGTAGAAATTGTTCCACGGACCAGTACCGGTCCCCGGACCGGTGGTTGGGGACCCCTGAACTAATTCCTAATTTGAAAGGACATTGTTTTTTCCAAACTTGAATTGGAAGGGACCCAATTCTGTGTGTCATTCCATCAAGCAGCTTTTTTTTTTGTTTTTGCTTAAAAGTAAACTTACTTGATCCCTTCAGCATCTCAAAAATTTTAATTTTCAACCTCTTGATAATTTCTTTTGAGCTTTTGAAAGTAGAACGCTAGAAACCCAACATACCTTTTTGGAAGGTGTGCCTAGCTGATAAACAATAGAGGAGAACTGTTGTTTAATTTGGGAATCAGTACTTGATTTTTTTAAATCAGTACTTGATTTTTTTACATTTTTTTTTAAATGACCGAAATCCTTTACTTTTAACTCTTCGGAAAAGTATTCAGTATCACAAAGTCCTTTCGATTTTGAATTCCTTCATTTCTTCCTCACTTAAACCCTCCTAACCTGGAACATAAAGGACCCATCATTTTGAGTTCCAAATTTATATTTAGAGAAGATGAGATGATCTTAAGTAGAGTTAGAAAGTTTGGGCTGAGGAAAACAGGGCTGCTATTACTTTTCAACATCTAAGTGCCCCCCAATATTTTGGGGAGTTAGTTAGTTTGAGGCAGGTTAAGATCGATTTATTGAATTTGCAAGGGTTTCCACATTTATTTGAAAAGACATTGGAAAGCGATGAGCTGGGTAATAAGAATGATCAGTAAATTACGTCAGGTATAAAAAAGTTGTAAGCCTTTCAATGCTACGAGTTAATCTTAGCTAGGTGCTACCAGACTTTTTCTGAATTGGTTTGTTTTTGGTTCTGATTTTTTTTTTTGGCTGTTGTAGACCCTCCTATAATATTTACAAGAAGTTTCATAATTATTATGTTGCTTTATTCCTGCTGTTCTCCTATTTATCCACTAGATGTCATCTAAGGATTCAGTTTTGAGTTTCTGCCAGTTCTTTCATCTGGCGCCTTGGACTACACCTCCCAAAATGCATTGGTGTCTGGACTACAACTCCCAGAAGGAACTGACATGTTAAATTCTGTAGAGTAGCCCATCTAGAGAGCACAGAGTCGGAGCAAACTGTTAAGACAGATGCATTGTTCATTAAAATAGCGATCACCTTCAAACAAAATTACTGGGTGCATTAAAATTGCAATTGTGAATTGCAATTAAAAATCAGAAGGAAGCACCTTTTCCAACTGACGAATTTTATTTGCAGGATGAAAGCTTTGGGGATCGCTTAGAGTTCAGCTGACCCTGGCTTAAATCCTATCTCAGTCTAGCCTAAAGTTTCTTAAAATTTTTAGATGGGTGGACTTCAGCTCCCAGAATTCCCCAGCCAGCCTCTCTATGCATCTGTTACAGCTGCCTAAAACTTCTTCCTTCAAGGATCAGAGTTCTGCGTGGGAAAAGATGCCCCCAAATTCCTGAGCTTCTCTCCCCTCTTGACTAACATGGTTCTTCTCCTCCTCCCCCCTCCTTGGTTTGCAATCAGTTGGAACTGCCACCCTGTAGACTTCTACTCCTGAGTAATCCCATCTGAGCCTATTTGCTTCCTTTTGAGCCAACCTGCCAGAAAATGGGGTGCAGAGTTGCAATATTTCTCAACTTTGGCTCCTTTAAAATGTGTGGCCTCCCAAGAATTCCCCAGTCAGGATTCTGGGAGTTGAAGTCCACCCATATTTACAACCTCCTGGCTGGGGAATTCTGGGAGTTGAAGTCCACCCCGCCTTAAAACATGCAGGGTGGGGGATTCTGGGAATTGAAGTCCACCCCTCTTAAAGCATGAAGGATGGAGAATTCTGAGAGTTGAGGTCCACCCACCTTAAAACATGCAGGGTGGAGAATTCTGGGAGTTGAAGTCCACCCACCTTAAAACATGCAGGGTGGGGGATTCTGGGAATTGAAGTCCACCCCTCTTAAAGCATGCAGGGTGGGGGATTCTGGGAGTTGAAGTCCACCCATATTTACAACCTCCTGGCTGGGGAATTCTGGGAATTGAAGTCCACCCCGCCTTAAAACATGCTGGCTGGGGGATTCTGGGAATTGAAGTCCACCCCTCTTAAAGCATGAAGGATGGAGAATTCTGGGAGTTGAAGTCCACCCACCTTAAAACATGCCGGCTGGGGGATTCTGGGAGTTGAAGTCCACCCACCTTAAAACATGCTGGCTGGGGATTCTGGGAGTTGAAGTCTACCCACCTTAAAACATGCTGGCTGGGGATTCTGGGAATTGAAGTCCACCCCTCTTAAAGCATGCAGGGTGGGGGATTCTGGGAGTTGAAGTACACCCATCTTAAAACATGCAGGATGGAGAATTCTGGGAGTTGAAGTCCACCCATCTTAAAACATGCAGGATGGAGAATTCTGGGAGTTGAAGTCCACCCACCTTAAAACATGCAGGGTGGGGATTCTGGGAGTTGAAGTCCACCCACCTTAAAACACGCAGGGTGGGGATTCTGGGAGTCGAAGTCCACCCACCTTATTAAAGAGGTGAACGTTGAGAAACACTGGATCACAGCATGACTTCCTGACTAAGAAAGACGCCCGTCTCTTTAAGCGAGCTCGATTGCTCTGGTATCCATTAGTTGTCCCTAAGCCAGGAAATACTTAACAAGACTACATTTCCCAGGTGCCTCGGGACATGGCCATGGTTGGGGGGGGGGAGGGAGGGGGGCTGTAATTGCACCAGAGTCTCGTAGCAAAAAGACACTCATAGCGGGTTGGAGCATTTGGCTGCCTCCTTTTTGCACGAATGCCCCGTGCAAGGAAAGAGCGTCGCGCGAGCCCTGTTTCATTTTGCAAAATGAAATAGATTGGCTTTTTTGCAAAGTGGGGAGTGCTCAACCGGGGTGACCTCCCTCCCCCAGCACCCTCCAATCCATCCATGTGGCCAGCTGCACATGACTGGGCTGGTGAGGCATGCTCAAGCATGGGACACGAGGCTCCCGCCTGCTTGTGCCCATGACTTTCACCCGGATTCGTGCAGCGTGCATCCGAGTGCTGGCCCCCAAAGCGAGGTACAGTGTATTATTGACTGCAAGGCGGAGACACGTGTCTTTGCGGGATGGGTGTGCAGGAGGAGCGTGGGAAGGATCTTCAGCGTTGCTGGGCATTAAGGAAGCATGAAAGGGAAGGCTGGTTTGATGCTCTTTGTAATAATTTTCTTTGGATGTTGCTGCATTTTTCTGCCAAGTGGGTGGACTAGAAGACCTCAAAGGACCCTTACAGCTCCATTTTGATTGATTGATTGAGTATAGGAGATGTGGTTTCCCCCCATCACGCTTGCTAAACAACTAATTTCCACAGTACTGTTACAACTATTTAGTAAGATTGTTTTACTATTCTTTTTCTCATCTTTCCTATCTACTTAGGACTATAACTTTGTTGCTTGTATCTTTGCAATTTATATTGGTTTATTTGGTTTATTTAATTTCCTAGTATGGTTTATGTTGATTGCTTATTTACTGTAGTGTCTTATTGACTTGTTGAAAGGCTTGCAAATGCCTTTCTTCCAAGGGTTCTTTTTTCCTGCTGGGAGTGCTTTCAGAGTAAGGACACAGACAGAGACAGCTATTTGGAAGCAAGTTTCTTTAATTTTCAGGAAGGCAAGAGATAGCAAGAAGTCTGCGTTCCTGGGGCTAGCCAGCTTTGTGTAATAAACTCCTGATTTTTATACCTTTTCTCCTTTTGTGTGTGAGTGAAATCCTATGGGGGGTTCCGTCAGAGGGTAAACTCTGCGGGGTGGTTTGATTGGATTATTAGTTTCATTTCTTATATTTGTTTAGTAGCAATCTCCTGTCTGCTATGGGTCTTTTGTCTTATTTGTTTTGCTGATTTGGCATGGCCTTTTGTTTGTAATTACTTGGCTTTTGTCTAGGGGGCTTCTTCCAATACCTTTTATCAAATCTCTTTTCCTATGCAAGTTTGTTTTATGGCTTAGCCTGATGTTCCCTTTGGGCTCTTCCTGCTTGGGTATCACCACTGTCCTCATGAAGTTCCCTTTCCACAGACTATCACTAAGTGTTATATCTTACGATTTACGATAAATGCATTTTTTTTAATGATGATTAGGATCATGGATTGTTCACTTATAACTTTTATGTACCCTGAGGGTTTATGCACAGGAGACAAATTCCTTGTGTGTCCAATCCCACTTGGCCAATAAAGAATTCTAGTCTAGTCTAGCCAATTATTCTTAGTGGCATGATGGCTTAATTTGGAAATAGTGGAATCCTAAGGCTGGAAGAGAGGGACTTGGGAGGTCTTCTAGTCCAACCTTTGCCCAAGGCACTAGTCCTCAGTCCTTTTTTTGTTTTTTTAATACTGCTTCCTAGGAATATGGTAAGCTGATCCTGCAGGCTTTTCTTAAAGCAAGTTAAAAATGTGTTTGCTTTTCTGAGCTCTCTTTGAGAGTCGCAATCAGCTCATATAAACTTGTTTATGGTATAAATAGAATTCTTAACATGTTTAGTGAGTGATAAAATATTATAAGATACAAAATACAAAAATAAATAGAAAAACAGTGGGGAGGAAGAGGGGAAGAGAAGTGAAGAAGGATAAGGGAAAAAAAAGAGAGCAAGAAAGATTGACTTCCAACTCTGTAGCAGTAAAATAAGGCATTAACATCAAATCACAACTTTTGGCTATTTCATAATAATATGAACAAGCCATTTCTGTAAAGATTAGATTAGATTAACAGACTTGGAAGGGACCTTGTAGATCATCTAGTCCAACCCCAAGATCTATCCTTTTTTTAAAATAACTTTTAATTGAACAAAAAACATTTAAAAACAGTGAACGTAGTGTAATCATCCTGACACACCTAATTGTCTTACATAGCTATTGCATATGATAAATAATACATATTTACATAGTATATACATAATACATAATGTATACATCAATATCAACAATTTTTAATTAATCCTGATCTATCGTTTTAACATCCTTATTTTAATTTACATTTTGAATCCTTCCTTTTTATCAACCAGTCGTAAAACTTTCCCCATATTTTACAATATTCAGATTCATGTTTGTTTTTTTAATTCCTGCATTAATTTAATCTATTTCTACACATTCATATCTTCTTAATTATTTTCTTAATTATTTTCTATTTCATCTGGAATTTCCTTAAGTTTCCATTTTAGAGCATATACTAGTCTTGCAGCCGTAATCACCCCAAGATCTATCAATCTATTCGGTAAAATCCAAAACCAAAATTGCATCCTTTTCCACTTCAAGCACGAAGTTCAGAAGCGGTTTCCAAGCGGAAATAAAAGTACTTATGTTCTTTTCAAAGTTGTCAGTTTTGCTATTTCAGCCAACTCCATCAACTTCTGCAACCCTTTGTCCCTGGTAGGAATCGAAGCCTCCTTCCATTTTTGTGCACGCAATAGTCTTGCTGCTGTCAACATATATAATAACAGACTTCCATTTTTTTCCTCCACAATTCTTTTTCCATTAAACCCAAGAAAAAAAAAGTTCTGGTCATTTAAATAAAATTCTTGCTGACAAATGTCTCAAACTTTTGATTTGGCCTTTAAGAACTTTACTTCTAAATCTTGAAAAAGGCACTCAGAATCTTGAAGTCCTTTTGATGGCGAATTCCTTCATTTCTCCCCTACTTAAACCCTCCCAACATTGAACCTGCAAGCCTATCATTATTGAGTTCCAAATTTATAAGGAGAAGATGAGACGTCAGACTTTTTGTCATGCCCCTGTCAGAATCTGATTCTGAGGGGGAGGCCAAGCAGCTGACAAGAGTGCGAGTGTGGCTACATTGGCTGTGGAAGAAACTGGAGAAGGGCACAGTCCAGCTGGGAATTCAGAAGAAGACCCAGGCCCACCCCTTCTTCATCCTAAGGCATGCAGAGAGGAATGGAGAAGGGAGCAAGGTGGATGGCGTGTCTTACGGGGGAGGAAAGGGCCCTGATTCCCTTCATTAGCTGCAGCTGGGAAAACAGGATTTCAAAAGGGCGTTTGGGCACAGCACCTTGCTGAAAGCAAAGCGTGAATTATCTTTGTTTGTCAAGTCTTATCTGCGTTCTGGCGTCTCCCAACTGTGTGTGTTTCATTATCTTTTGAAGTCTGCAATTCCTTCTGCACTGTCCAGTTAATTGCTGCAGCGTGGTTTGTGTGGATTTTTATTTACAGTTTATATGTACTTTGTTTTTGGACTGAATTTCTTCCATTTCAAGACTGTTCTTGGGAGAGTTTTTTTTTCTCAATCCGAAGTTAACTGGACATTGGGGGCAAAGTTAGAGACACAGAATTAAAGGGACTTTTCTTACTTATGTGACTGTGTTGCCTTTGTGCCATGCCCCGGGTCATCACACTGTTAAGAAGAGTTAGCTAACAATGATTAAAAACTAACAGTTAGTGAGTTTTTAATCATTTTCTTTTTTTCCTTTTTCTTTTTTTTCCTGTGTGTTGTGTATGTGTTTGTTTGATAGTTTAGTTCTATAATCAATAAAGTTTGTTTTTTAAAGAAAAAGAAGAGTTAGGACATTGAGACCGAGGGGAAAAAAAGATTTAGGGATAAAACGATACACCCAAGAGGTTCTGGGTCTTCTCGGATGATGTTAACCCTTTCCAAATTTCCTCTCGCCAGGTGGGAAGAGGAGAAACAAGACGACGGGGTCAAATGGCATAAGTTGCACCACAAAGGACCTTACTTTGCTCCACCTTACGAGCCACTCCCAAGCTCCGTCAAATTCTACTACAATGGTAGGTGGTTTTCTCTGGATTTGCATCCAAAGTGGAAGAGAAACTGCCTGTAGTAGCATCTCCTGAGCTTTGTAGGCGGGTGGAGAGAAGAGTTGGTCCTTACTATGATGAAAGGATAGCCATGCCTCATCACCTACTCACCGCATGGTCATCCACCTCTCTCCCTCTGTTGTAGGCAGGCCTATGAAACTCAGCCGGGCCGCCGAGGAAGTGGCGACGTTTTTCGCCAAGATGCTGGACCACGATTATGCACGCAAGAAGGTTTTCCGGGACAACTTTTTCTGTGATTGGATGCAGGTATCTGCTGGGGGGGGGGTACGTGAGGGCTATTTGGGAGATTATTATAGGGGAAGTGCCTCCCCCCCCCCACCAAAAAAAAAAAAGCAGAATGATGGAAAGGTGAAAGTGACAGGTAGGAAGATGAGGTTGCTTAGGACAGAATGTCCAAACTTGGCAACTTTAAGACTTGTGGACTTCAATTCCCAGAATTCAACTTTAAGACTTAATTCTGGGAATTGGAAGTCCACAAGTTGCAAAGTTTGGAGAGCCCTGGCCCTATTCTGTCTTTTACACCTGCTTCTTCAAGTGGTTATACTGGCTAGGGGGATTCTGGGATTTGAAGTCCACCCTTCTCAAAGTAGTCATGCTGACTACGCCAATTCTGGGAATTGGAGTCCATACTTCTTAAAGTAAGGCATGTCGTCTGGGGGATTCTGGGAGTTGAAGTCCACGTGGCTTAAAGTAGCCACGTTGCACAGGGAATTCTGGGAGTGGAAGTCCAATACTTAAAGTTGCTGTGCCGTCTGGTGGATTCTGGGAGTTTGAAGTCCGCACTTTAAAATTGCCAAGGTGGAGCAATCCTGGTTTAGAAGGTATCGTATTGAAGATAACTTGTTTTCTAAGTCAACTACAGCTTTCAGCACTTAGATGGCCTTCTCCTTTTCTCATGTAGGTGATGACTCCTCAAGAAAGGAAGAAAATCAAAGACCTGAAGAGGTGCGATTTCAGTGACATCCATCACTACTTTCTGGAAAAGCAAGAAGCCCAGAAGGCTTTGCCCAAGGAAGAAAAACAGGTGCAGACGTGATTGACGTTGGTAGAACCTGAGTGTCAGGATTCCGGCAGTGACCTCCATTTCAATCCTGAGTCTCGAGCCAAACTTCAAAAGGATTTATTGGGAGTTAACATATCCGGCACTGCCTGGGTGTAACTGACTCTGAGATACGTAATTCATTGTCACCCTTGACCCTGTTTTTCCCTCCACCCACCCCCCTCCGGGTGTATCATAATTTATATTCTCCAATGGGACACCTCCCTAGCCCAAAGTCATCACTCATACTCTCCAGTGAGAATTTTGCACGGCAGAAACTTCAGTCACCTAGTTACCATCTTTGAAAACATTTATGGGATGCAGTTTCGGTTTTGCAAGCTGCCGCACTGCTGCCCCCCTCCCTTTCTGTCGGCAGCTCTAAAAAGACCCTAGAAATATTTTATGAGTTACACCGAGGCCTTTTTCACCCCTTGTTGAAACTCGGCGGACCTTCTGAAGGAAGTCCATTTCTGAGTCTGCTCTCTGTTTGTGTGCAAGTGTCGTTTATATGCAACAAAGAGTAAACAACAGCCTAATCAAGGCATTCACATCAACACTGACAGGGCGAGCCACATGTATAGAAACAGAGAGTAAACTCACTCCCTTCTGGCACTGATGATGTTATCAAGTCGGGTCACGAAATGTCTTCAAGAAAACCAAGCTCAGAAGAACCCCTAGTCATCGTCTTCCTCTTGTTTCTAGCGCTGATGATGTTACTTAGTTGGGTTTCATTAAATGTCTGCAAGGAAGCAATCAAGCTCAGGAAGCACCAAGGATCTCACAGGCTGTTCTCCTCCTCCTCCTCCTCCTCCTCCTCCTCCTCCTCCTCCATTCCACAAACCCCACTCCCTCTTAGCACTGATTATTAGATTATCTAGTTACCTTGTCATTTGCTTTTTCACTTCAACTACCATTTCTGACTTAGTAATGCGGAGAGAGAGAGAGTAATTTACTAGAAAATAGTAATTTTCTAGTAAATCTGCATTAAGCTTGTTTCCCCTTTTCATCCTGTAACCTGTATTCTTCCCCAATTTTCTCCTTTTGTAAGTAATACGTAGGCGGTGGCTCAGGGGCTAAGACGCTGAGCTTGTCGATCAGAAAGTTCAGCCGTTCGGCGGTTCAAATCCCTAGCGCCGCATAATGGAGTGAGCTCCCGTTCGTCGTCCCAGCTTCTGCCAACCTAGCAGTTCGAAAGCATGTTAAAAAAAAAAATGCAAGTAGAAAAATAGGGACCATCTTTGATGGGAAGGGAACAGTGTTCTTGTTCTGACCCAAACCTGGTTCCACGAGAGTAAACACAAGGCAAAGGTAACAGCACGACCTTTTACTGTTTCATTTACGAATCCTGTTTCTTCACGGATAAAAGGCTGCTTCCAACTAATTAGCTCCCACAAGAAAGAGCCGTGCCCAGTTTTTGCAAGGCTGCCAAGAACAACAGATAAAGTTCCTAAACAATAAATCAAAGACTCTCCAAACACCAACCAAGATACTCTGAACGTCCACCAGGCTTGAGTGCAAAAGCTTCTTTGCTTCCTGCAAAGAACTCCGGTTTCTCAGCTGGCTTTTATCTCTTAAGGGAGGGGCCATCACCTTGCAGCCTTACTCCCGAGTCGCCTGTGCTGCTGCAGCTGCTCTTTCCTTTGATCAGCCCTTCACGCACAGGCTCCTCGGGGACCTCTTCATCATTGCTACCAGCCTCCACAATCTCCGAAGGCAGCACTCCACTCCCTGATGGTCCTGGCCTCATCCCTGCATCACACGCAGGCCCCTCATCTGAGTCCTTGCTCTCCGAGACCTCAGCTGTTTGCACCTGTTGCCGGCAAGCCACAACTGTGTTCTGTGCGCCTTCGGCGTTTAGTCATGCCGGCCACATGACCACGGAGAAATCTTAGGACAGCGCTGGCTCTTTGGCTTTGTAGCAGAGATGAGCGCTGCCCCCTAGAGGCGGAAATGACTAGCACGTATGTGTGAGGGGAACCTTTATCTTGACGTAATAATTCACGTAACTAAACATTATTTCTGCCATTGTACCCACAAGTCTCTGTCCTCATTCTTCAAAAAGTGTCTTGAAGTTTCATGGTGTTATCTGTCATTCGTACAATCCAGTGCTTTGTTCCTTTTCACCTTTATCTAGATTAGGCGTATGGGAAATAGAGGGTAGTTCTCAACTTACAACAGTTCGTTTAGTGACCGTTCAAAGTTACAACGGCCCTGAAAAGAGACGACCATTTTGCACACGGCCTTTACGGTAAGCCCCCATGGTCACATGATCAAAATTAAAAAGACGCTTGGCAACTGACTTGTATTTATGACAGTCACAGTGTCTCGGGGTCCCGTGATCCCTTTTTGTGACCTTCCGCCAAGCAAAGTCAAGGAGGAAGCCCGATTCGCTTAACAACGGTTTGACTAATTCAACAGCTGCAGGGATTCGCTTAGTAGGAGTGGCGCACTGGCCTAGCGGTGGAGCTCTTGCCTCACAATCCGGAGGCTGTGAGTTTCGATCCTAGGGAGAAGCGGATATTTCTCTCTCTGGGCACACTGAGAATAGATCAGCTGAACAAAACTCTACTGGCAACAGGAAGGGCATCTGGCCAGTAAACACTCTGCTAGCTCCATTCAGTTGCCTAGACTCCACCCCGCAAGGGATTATGGGGCCGTTAAAAGAGGAGGATGAGTGATTCACAGCTGTGGCAAGAAAGGTCGTAAAATGGAGCAGAACTCAACCAACGTTTTGCTTAGCAGCTTAGAAGTTTTGGGCTCGCTTTTCGGTCATACGTCAAAGACTTACCTGTAATCCCTTCTTTTTTGTGTCGTATCTTAATAGAGGTTGAAAGAGGAGGCAGAGAGAATCCAAGAGGAATATGGTTATTGCGTGATTGACGGGCATCGGGAGAAGATCGGGAACTTCAGAACTGAACCGCCGGGTCTATTCCGGGGCCGTGGGAACCACCCCAAAATGGGGATGTTGAAGAAGAGGATAATGCCAGAAGACGTCATCATCAATTGTAGCAAGTGAGTCTGGCATGGTCTCCATGGAAGCGGTTCTGAACCTTGGCGACTTTTAGGATGGGTGGGACTTCAACTCCCAGAATTCCCCAGCCAGCATGTCTCAGGATGGTACAATGAGGGACTTGACGTTCTCAACCCCCCCGTCCCTCCCCCTTATTAAAAACAATTACGTTCTGGTTCTGTTTTGCTCATCGAAAGAGAGCCGGTCAGCTGGAGCGGTTAAGGCACCAGGCAAGGAGACAGTGAGTTCTAGTCCTGCCTTAGGCCTGAAAGGTGTCTGGTTGACTTTGGGCCAATCTCTGGAAGATTGTGAGTTCTAATCTTGTCTTAGGTATGAAAGCTGGCTGAGTGTCTTTAGGCCAATCCCCAGGAGACAATGAGTTCTAGTCCCGCCTTAGGCATGAAAGCCAACTAGATGGCTTTGGACCAATCACCAGGAGACAGTGAGTTCTAGTCCCGCCTTAGGCATGAAAGCCAACTAGGTGACTTTCAACCAATCCCCAGGAGACAATGAGTTCTAGTCCCGCCTTAGGCATGGAAGCCAACTAGATGACTTTGGACCAATCACCAGGAGACAGTGAGTTCTAGTCCCGCCTTAGGCATGGAAGCCAACTAGGTGACTTTCAACCAATCACCAGGAGACAGTGAGTTCTAGTCCCGCCTTAGGCATGGAAGCCAACTAGATGACTTTCAACCAATCCCCAGGAGACAGTGAGTTCTAGTCCTGCCTTAGGCATGAAAGCCAACTAGATGACTTTCAACCAATCCCCAGGAAACAGTGAGTTCTAGTCCCACCTTAGGCATGAAAGCCAACTAGGTGACTTTGAACCAATCACCAGGAGACAGTGAGTTCTAGTCCCACCTTAGGCATGAAAGCCAACTAGGTGACTTTCAACCAATCACCAGGAGACAGTTCTAGTCCCGCCTTAGGCACGAAATCCCACTGGGTAATCCAATTACTAACATAGAGTGGAGAGAGGTTTATGGGACTTCTCCATGCTTGGACAGTCCTGTTGCTCTCCTGATTACTTTTCAAACATAAAACTCCCCTCCCCCCGGCACCTTTGTGATGTCCCAGGACACGACACAGAGATAACACAACCATCTGGCTGTTCAAACCGCCCTTTTATTGCTCCGAATTTCCCCAAACGTTCCCCCTCCCTCAAAAAAAATATTTCTTTCTCTCTCCCAGAGATTCAAAGGCCCCTCGGCCTCCACGCGGTCACAAGTGGAGGGAAGTCCGGTGCGACAACACGGTTACCTGGTTGGCATCCTGGACGGAGAACATTCAGGGCTCCATCAAATATATCATGCTGAACCCGAGTTCCAAGCTGAAGGTGAGGCCCCAGTCATTGACTTTGGAGTTGGTTACTCAATGCCAGTTGCCTGTTAGGTACAGGTAGACCTTGACTTACAATAGTTCACTTAGTGGCCGTTCAACGTTACGACGGCACTGACAAAAGTGACTTATGACTGTTTTTCACACTTACGACCATTGCATTGTTTTTTTTGCACTTAGGACCATCCCTTGTGGTCATGCGTCTTCTGACTCAGGCTTCATCAAACTTAATAAAACACAAACTGAATTTAAAAGTAAAACCCTTTCAATGTGACACTGGGAATTACTTGCCTTCCCAGCCAAAACTCATTATACACAGTTCCTCTAGATAAGAGCACGCTTTTCCGTGCTGCAGAATGCTGCCAAGAAACAGAAGTCCAATTAAGGCTAATCATAAACCAAACCAAAAACCCGGAAAAAAACCAACCAGAATGCGGAGCTTCAGGAAGGACTTGGGAGATTACTGAACTGCTTTGCTTCCTGCAAAGCTCTTTGTCATTGAGGTCTGATTTTTATCCCTTAGGGGAGGAGCAATCACCTCCCAGCCTTTCTCCCGAGTCGCCCCTGCTGCTTCAGCTGCTCTCACCTTCTGGCACTTCTGCCCATGTGCACACTGGGAACAGGCTCCCCTTGTTCCTCTTCCTCGCTGCTGCCAGATTCTGAAGGCTCCAGAGGCAGCACCCCACTCCTAGATGGTCCTGGGCCCATCTCCGCATCCGACGCAGGACCCTCGTCCGAGTCCTCTCCGGACTCGCTGACTGGTTCCCTTTCGTCCTCGCTGTCCGATCCCGCTGCCATCCACACCGGCTGCTGGCGATCCACCACAACGTGATTGAAATTTGAGCCCTTGGCAACTGACTCACATTTATGACCTTCCGACAAGCCAAGTCAATGGGGAAAGCCAGATTCACTTTAACAACCGTGTTCTTAACAGCTGCTGTGTTTCGCTTGACAACGGTGGCAGAGGAAGGGTTGTAAAATGGGGTGAAGGCTCATCGCTTCACAACCATCTTGCTGAAGAACAGAAATCTGGGGGGCTTGCCCATCGACCTGGCACGTCAGACGGTCGCAAAAAGGGGACCACGTGGCTCCTGGGATGCCGCAACCATCCTACATATGAGTCGGTTGCCAAGGGCCCCAATTTGGATCACGTGGCTGTGGGGACGCTGCAACGGTGATTAAGTGTGAAATCGGTCATAACTCAATTTTTTTTTTCAGCGCTGTTGTAACTGAATCGTCTCTAAATGAATGGTTATAAGTCAAGGACTGGAGGTCCACACATGTAAAAAGGGGAAGGGCTTTAGTCATGCAGGCGAGGGCATCATTTTGACTTTTCTCTCTCTCTCCCACTCACTCTCTCTTTCTCTCTCTTTCTATGCCCCCTCTTTCTCTCCCTTTCTGTCTCTTCCCCTTTGTGTCTTTCTCTTTCTGTCTCTTTGTCTTTCTGTTTCTGTCATTCTTTCTTGCCCCCCTCCTCTCTTTCTCTCCTCTCTCCCTCTCTCTTTCTCTCACTATGTCTCCCTCTTTCTCTCTTTTTCCCCTCTTCTCTCTGCCTCCCCCCTTTCTGTTTCTTTCTCTCTTTCTTTCCTCTCTTTCTTTCTCTCTCTATATCCCCCTCTTATTCTCTTTCTCTGTCTCTCCCTCTCTTTTTCTTCCCCCCTCTTTCTCTTCTCTCTGTCTGTCTCTCTCCCATTCTGTCTGTTTCTCTCTTTCTCTCCCTTTCTGTCTCTCTCTTCCTCTTCCTCTTTGTGTCTTTCTCTTTCTGTCTCTTTGTCTTTTTCTCTCTTTTCCTTGTTTCTCCCCCCTCTCCTTTCTTTGTCTCTCTCCTCCCTCTCCCTCTTTCTCTCCCTTTCTATGATCCTCTCTTTCTCTCCCTTTCTATGATCCTCTCTTTCTCTCTTTCTGTCTCCCTCTTTCTCTTTTTCTTTTCTTCTCTCTCTCTCTCTTCTCTTTGTCTCTTTCCATTTCTATCTGTTTCTTTCTCTCTCTCTCTCTCTCTCTCTCTCACACACACACACACACACAAGGAGAGAGAGAGAGAGAGAGGCCTTTGCAAAACTGCTAGCCTCACAACAGTCCTCTTTTCTTCCAGGGCGAGAAAGACTGGCAAAAATACGAAGTGGCGCGTCGGTTGAAGAAGCTAATTCACCGGATCCGACGTCAGTACCGGGCAGACTGGAAATCCAAGGAGCTGAAGAAGCGGCAAATATCCGTGGCGCTCTATTTCATTGATAAGGTAAAGGAATTCCACCGCCGAGTTTATCGCTGCCCAAACCGTTGGCCTCCTTCCCTGCATCTCTTCCCAAAGATCACGTAGAGGTGGACTTGAAATCCACAGACGGGAATATTTGTCGCTCAGATATTTTGAGGTTTGAATGGTGGGGTCCTTGGTCCTGTCCGAGTTCAGTTGTTTTCTTGCAGATGTTTCATGACCCAACTAGATAACGTTGTCAAGCTAGAAAGGAGTGGGAGGAGGAGGAGGAGGAAGAAGATTGTGAGGGTCATTAGTGCTAGGATGTTGGGTAATGAAATATCTGCAAGAAAACATCAAACTCAGATATCACCAAGGACCACCACCACCACCTCCTCCTCCTCCTCCTCCTCCTCTGTTCTTCCTTTCTTCTTCATTCCACCAACCACACTCTTTTCTAGCACTGATGACGTTACCTAGTTGGGTAAAAGAACATCTTTCCAAAAGATGTGTAAGAAACAAGGAGATCCTGAGAAATACATACCCACACAACCACACCCACCCACGCGCGCACACACGATTCAAAATAAAGTCATACAAAATACAGAGCTAAAAAGAAAAAAAAATCACAGAACACAAAACAATCGAAGAATTAAAAAGGTGCATCAAAAAATAAAATAAAATGCATGATACACATATGTGAAAAGCCAAGTTCTGAGAGCATCCCTTTTCTTGGAAAAAATGACCCTCTGGCTGCTCTCGTGGTGTGGAGACAATAATTTGGTCCTCAGCACCAATAAGACCAAGGAGCTGATAGCGGACTATATAGAAGGAACAGATCAGACGTCCAGACCTTGTTTATCAATGGAGACCGAGTGGAGCAAGTGGCCAGTTTTAAGTTTCTGGGTGTTACCCTGAAAGAGGACCTGACCTAGGATGCTCACATTGCATCCCTGGTCAAAAGGGCCCAGCAGAGATTATACTACCTGAGGCTTCTCAGGAAACAACAACTGGATGGAAAACTGCTGGTGACCTTCTACTGCTGCACCATAGAGAGTATCTTAACTTACTGCACCTCTGTATGGTTTGCCAATTGCACAATGGCAGATAGGACGGCACTCCAGAGGGTTAACATCACTGCCCAGAGGATCACGGGTTGCACTCTCCCCTCTTTGGAAGAGCTTTATAGCTCCCGCTGCCTTAAGAAAGTTCAAAACATTCTCAAAGATCCATCTCATCCTGGGCACCCCTTTTTTTGAACTATTACCATCTAGCAGCCGGTACAGGATAATAAAAACAAGGATAAACAGGCTGAAAAACAACTTCTATCCCTGGGCAAGAAACTCTATTGAATTTTACTGTATAGTGCAATATTAATGCAATATCAGAGGTTTTTAATTCAGTTTTACAGAGTGTGAAGGATGTGTGTATGTGTGTGTGTGTTTATGTATAACTAGCTGATAACCTGGCGTTGGCCGGGTATTTATTTATCCTAATCCTGTATTAGACAGGAAAATTCTGTAGTCGGGACTCATGGTGTTGTACTGTGTCGCGCAGTGTTGCACTTCTTCTGTTCCTCCACAAGAGGGAGCCCTGTGAAGCAGTTATCATGAGAGAAGCCATTTTTAAGGCATTTACACACCCCTAGGGGTGTTAGGGGTGTCTTACCCACCACAGTATTTGTTTCCAGAGGGTAAGTCATCTGTGTACCAAGTTTGGTTGAAATTGCTCAAGGCGTTCCAGAGTTATGCTGAGTATAATATATAACGTAACGTAATGTAATATAATATATAATATAATATATAATATATATAATGTATAATAATATATAATTATAATATAATATAAAATTATATATAATAATATATAATATAATATAATAATATGATTATAATATATAATAAATATAATTATAATATAATAAAAATAAAGATAGAAGATAGGTAGATAGAGATAGATAGAAGATGTACAATGAAGATGACACTTAATTCCGTTATATGAGGTGCAATGACAATGAAGTAAAGTAAAGCTCACCCTTCTTTGCCTCTTTCCAGCTGGCCCTGAGGGCGGGAAACGAGAAGGAGGAAGGCGAGACGGCTGACACGGTGGGCTGCTGTTCTCTGCGAGTAGAACACATCGCTCTGCACTCACGGCAGGGCGGCAAGGAGAACGTGGTGGAGTTTGACTTCCTGGGCAAGGACTGCATCCGTTACTACAACAAGGTGTCCGTGGAGAAGCAGGTGAGCCAGGAGGTGGCCCGATCCAACTGGGCGCTTTCCAAAGAGCATCAAACCCTGAGAACGTAGACTTGACCTTTCCCAGTCTGAGATCTGGTAATATAGAAATTGTCGTTCCGAAAGACCTAGAAGAACCCCGTTATCTGGGGAAATCTCCAGCAGGATCAGCCAATCAGTAGAACGGTTTGCCCTCCAGAAGTTGTGGGTGCAACACTGGAGTTTTTTAAGAAGAGACTGGACAGCCATGGTCTAGGGCAGGGGGGATCTTCAAACTCGACAGCTTTAAGACTTGTGGACTTCAACTCCCAGAATTCCTCCTCCAGTCTTGTTAGCTCAGGGATTCTGGGAGTTGAAGTCCACAAGTCTTAAAGCTGCCAGGTTTGCAGACTCCTTGGTCTAGGCCTACCCGCGCCTGTATTTCAACCTCCGCCATTTTAAGACGGGTGGACTTCAACTCCCAGAATTCCTCCTCCAGTCATGTTAGCTCAGGAATTCTGGGAGTTGAAGTCCACAAGTCTCACACTTGCCAAGTTTGAAGACCCTTGGAGTAGGGTCTCCTACTTGAGCAGGGAGTTGGATTAGAAGACCCACCAAGTTCCCTTCTAGCTTTGTTTTTCTGCCTTCTACTGGAGATCTTGGAAACAGAAGGTCAGTTCTGGGCAACTTGGTAGAAGTTCTGAATTATCTGTCTTGGAGAAGGACTGAGCTATCAAAACCTTTTCTCCATTTGTCTCCCCAAGTAAGGATGGAGTAGAAGAAGAAGACAGAGTTTGGTCAGAATCTATATATAGGCCACACAGCCTGTTTTCAGCTGGCAGAGTGCTGCAGGAGGCCATAGAGGGTGAAAACGAGGCGTGGGGAGGCCCCACATGGATTCCCCGTGCCCCGTTTTGGCCAGCAGGAGGCATCTGTCCCAACCCCTGGCCCATAC
Organism: Pseudonaja textilis; assembly: GCF_049901715.1. NCBI lineage: Eukaryota > Metazoa > Chordata > Lepidosauria > Squamata > Elapidae > Pseudonaja > Pseudonaja textilis. The sequence goes on along the minus strand of NC_141992.1, from coordinate 197,958,142 downwards.
AGGAGAACACTGCTGATCCGGCCCTCAAAGAAATCCAGTTTGACACCCCTGCTCTACAATATTTAGAAGCCAAAGTTGAAGATCTCCAGAAGATACACATATTTTTTTTTCTTCTGAGGCCTCCACCTTGTGGTCACCGCAAGATGGAACTGCTCTGTACGTCTCCCATTTTCTGAATTCACTGTTCCAAACAGTGGAACACTGTTCCACTTGGTTTGATTTTCAGCCAGGTAGGCTCCAACCCTTCGATGATATTGGATCTTCTTCCCTCTTACCCCGAGTCTCTCTTTCAAATCTTGGTAAACAAGATCTGACGCTGCATCCAGTGATGCCGTCGTGCCCTTGTTGGAGTTTGATTCTGAGGGGGAGATTGAGCAGCTGACAGGGAGTGGGATGTGGCTCCGGTGGCTGTGGAGGAAACGGGGGAAGAGCACAGTCCGGCTGGGCATTCAGAGGAAGACCCAAGCCCACCCGCTCTTCATCCTAGGGCACACAGGAACGGATAAGGGAGCAACATGGTTTACGAGAGAGGAAAGGGCCCTGATCCCCTTCATGGGCTGCAGCATGAAGAACAGGATATAACTGGGGAGTTTGCACATGGCTCTTTGCTGGAAGCAAAGCGTGCATTATCTTGGTTGAGCCTTATCTAGGTTTTGGCATCCTCCCAACTGTGGTTGCCCCTTTGTAGACTGTCTTTGGGAGAGTTTGATCTCCATCCAAGGATAATGGGACATTGGGGGCCAAGTTGGAGGCATTAAAGGGAATTTATTCTACTTTGGCGACTTGGTTATTTTTTGTGTCATGCCCTGGGTCATCACGGGTGCTTCCGATGCTGTAAATTTTTTTTTTTTTTGAGGGCCTTAACCGTGAGTTCTGCCTTTGCTGCAGGTGTTCAAGAACTTGAAGTTGTTTATGGAGGCGAAAGAACCTGGTGATAACCTGTTTGATAAGCTTTCTGTAAGTGCCCGTTGACTTGCCTTGAATTTTGTACCCCGGTCTGTCATCTTTGAGGGTACGTTTGCATTCTCGCACTTCATTAGGTCTGAGGCAGAGGGAAACGTGAGGATGGAAGTCCATCCCGGAATCCAGGACATGATGATGTGAAATTATTATTATTATTTTTTTTGAAAACAATTTTATTGTTTTTTTAACAAACAAACAAATAGACAAAACATAAAAACATCAGCTCTCATCCATACTTATGTACAAACAGTGTTGTCGGTTGGTTCATCAGTTTTGTGCATACATTTCGTAGTCATAATTACAATTACCTTACATAATAACTCTTATTATCAATCCAAACTTAGATATCCTCATGTCATTATATAAAAAAAAAATTTGACTATACTTTTATTCAATCATGCCTTATGAGATAACTATGATTAAAGTAATTTATTCTATAACAAATCATATAATCATACCAATTCTATCCTAAAAAAAAGAAAAAACATTTTATAAATATAATGTCAAATACCAGAAAAGAAAAGAAAAGTAAAATCAATAATATTCCTTATTGTCTAACATTCTAAATATTCTATTTTTGTATTTCATCATCCAGCCATTGATAGAAAAGGTCCCAAATTATATAAAATTGTTTATCTTCTTGCTCTCTAATTTCAAATGTCAATCTACTCATCTCAGCACATTGCAATCTTTTCTTGATAAATGATGATGTGAAATTATTTGATAGTTCAGTTTGCTTAAGCAAGTGTGGATCTAAGTCCCAAAGGTACTTTTTTTTTTTTTTTCAAGAGGCAACTGGACTTCCTTGTTTTGTTTGTTTTTTCCTTTGAAGATGTTTTGCTTCTCATCCAAGAAGCTTCTTCAGCTCTGACTGGATGGAGATTAACGGGGATCTAATGTTTATAGTTTGGGGTTCTGTGGCGGACGAAGATTAAAACACAATTATGTGGGATAGTTTTCTTTTTGAATATCTTCCGTTTGCATTTCAATTCAAAGTCTCATGATCTCCTTGTCTAGGGGTCTCCAGAGTTGGCAACTTTAAGATTTGTGGACGTTTAACGCCCAGGATTCCCCAGCCAGCCAAGTTTGGAGACCCATCTCCTAATTCATACGGCAGAAGTCGCTTTCATTACCACCACAAAACTCTTTAGCTTGCTTTCTCCTGGACCAAAGATGACAGAAAGTGGACTAATTAGCTCATCCTACAGCTACCTTTTAGGGAAAGAGAAATTACTTGAGAGCTGGAGAAAAGATAGGGGTGTGCCTGAATTAAATTCCTGCGCTTTCCAGAAATTGACGGTCAGCTGAGAGCTCTTACCTGGGCCACTATTTTTCCCGCTCCTCTTCTTGTTAAGAGTTTGCAGCAGAAATTCAAATCCAGAGAGCACACACACACGACTGATTCAGCAGGATTCATTAACTTCTTTATATACATAATAGCACTTGAAGTAAAGATTACAATACCAATTGTAGATTCTTCCGACGTGGTAAAGGTTACAAGCAAAACACGAACAGCAACTTCATAGCTCAGAGCAGATTAGTCTCAGTTTCGGAGCTGTGAGCGCGGAGCTAAGTCGCGCCCAGACTCCTTCCGGTCTCAGCCCCCAATTCAGCTCCCATTGGCTGACCTTGTTACCCATGTTTTTTGCCAGTTCATGACTATTCTGACGCTTCTCTAATTTACTCCCACTTGGCTTTCCAGACAGCAACGCTGAACAAACATCTCCAGGACCTGATGGATGGGTTGACAGCAAAAGTCTTCCGGACTTACAATGCGTCCATCACGCTGCAGGAACAGCTGGGAGCACTGACCAATGGTAAACCGAAATTGAGGCGTTGCCTTCTGAGATGTTCAGCTTTGGGGCCTCTGTTAATCCTAGCAGAATTTTTCCGTGCCTCTAGAGAACTTTCTTTTTTTTTTGAAAACAGTTTTATTGATTTTTAAAAACAAACGAAACATAAAAACATCAGCTCTCTTCCATACATATATACAAACAGCGTGTCGGTTGGTTCATCAGTTTTGTGCATTCATTTCATAGTCTCAATTACAGTTACATTGCATAATAACTCATGTTATCAATCCAAACTTATATATCCTATTATCGCTATTGGAAAATCATTTGACTATAATTTTAGTCATTCATACTTTATGAGATAACTATAATTTAGGGAGTTTATTCTATAACAAATCATATAATCATACCAAATCTATCCTAGAAAACACTTTATAGATATGATGTCAGATAACAAAAGAAAAAGCAAAGATATTCCTTGTTATCTAACATTCTAAATATTCTATTATTAGAACTTTTAATGGGACATATTTTGGGGATGGAACAGAGAAATGGATTCATATTCCAAGCAGTAGCGAGGTGGCTCAGCGGCTTAATGATGCTGGAGATGGTCTCTGCTTCAGCGGTTCGAGTCCTAGCACTGCATGGCAGGGTGAGCTCCTGTCACTCAACTTCAGCTTCTGCCCACCTGGCAGTTCGAGACTGTTCTATGCGAGTAGATAAATAGGTACCACTTTGGTAGGGAGAAGAGTTGGTGCTCTGTGCAGGCATTCAGATTCCTACTGGCTTTGAACCTTCCTGGTTGCGACACTCATTTGTGAGGTAGCTCTGGTGGAGGGAGGTGGCCTAGGTTGATGTTGTGGGAAGAGCCACTTATCTTTCTGGTGCGAGACCAGGTTGCTCACCTATGGCACACCAAGGGAAGCAGACCTGTAGACATCGCAGGTACATCCTAGTCAGTTCCTTGGCATTTGGTCTCCCTGTGATGGTAGAAGGGACGGGGATTGGGAGAGTCATTTCAGGAAACTTTTCTCTTGTGAAGGACACTACCAGTTTGATGATCCTGATTGCAATTAATCGGTGGAACAGGTTGTCTTCAGAAGTTGTGTGCGTTCCATCACTGGAGTCTTTTAAAAAGAGCCCGGACAACCGTTCGTCTGAAATAGTATAGGACTTCCTGCTTGGGGTTGGACTAGAAGATGCAGATTCACAGAATTGGAAAGGGACCTTGTAGGTCATCTAGTCCAACCCCCCCCCAGCCCAAGCCAGAGACCCTACACCATTTCTGACAGATGGCAGTCCAGTCTGTTCTCGAAAGCTTCCAGTTATGAAGCTCCCACAACTTCCGAAGGCAACTTCTGTTCCATTGGTTGATTGTTGTTGCTGTCAAAAAGTTTCTTCGTATTTCCAGGTTGAATCTCTCTTTCAGTTTCCATCCATTATTCCTTGTCTGGCCCTCAGGGGCTTTAGAAAATAGCTTGACCCCCTCCTCTCTGTGGCAGCCCCTCAAATATTGGAACACTGCTATCCATGTCCCCCCTGGTCCTTCTCTTCACTAGACTAGCCGTGCCCAGTTCCCGCAACAGTTCATCGTATGTTTTAGCCTCAAACCTCGTTTAATCATCCTGGTTGCTCTTCTCTGCACTCTTTCCAGAGTCTCAACCTCTTTTTTATAGTGTGGTGACCAAAACTGGATGCAGGACTCTAGGTGTGGCCTTACTAAGGCTTTATAGAGTGGGATTAGTACCTCCCTTGATTTTGATGATCTTGATCCCTTGAGCTAATTTCTCACACACCTTGCACCCACAGAGAAGGACTCCCTGGCTGCTAAGCTCCTCACCTACAACCGAGCCAACCGAGCTGTGGCCATTTTGTGCAACCACCAGCGAGCAACTCCAAAGACCTACGAGAAGTCCATGAAGAACCTCCAGGCAAAGGTGAGACAGTAGAAAAAGAGGTGGACGCACCCATGATGTCAAGATTGCCCTAATGAAATCATGAGCCTCGAGCCAAGCTTCAAAAAAATTCTAAAGATTTATTAGGGGCAACATGCTGGCATTAGCCTAAATGCAGCCAACTCTGGCATACGTCATTTTACAGTCACCTGAGACCCTGTTTCCCCCGCTGGGTGTATCACGGGCTGGGTGTCATCAATCACGCTCTCCAATGAAGGGTTTTCCCAGGCAGAAGATCCGGTAGCTTAGCTACAATCTTTGTAAGATAAGAGTTATGACTCTGGTTTTAAACTGCATTTTCGATACTGGAGTCCTTTGTTTAGGTTCGAAAACAGACGGGAATGTTTTCGAGTGACAGCATACTTGCTTGGAGGTTGGAGGGGTCAATTTGTGGCCGGTATAAAAAAAGAAAACACCCCAGGTCATCACACTAGGGAACCTCATCAGTGCTCTGAACACCATCGTTAACACTGATGATGTTCCCTAGCTGGGTCATGAAACGCTTGCAAGAAAATCAACGAGCTCAGAGAGCACCAAGGACGCCACAATTCAAGCCTGAGCTACAAAGGGTGGAATTGTCTCTTCTGTTGGAAGAATATAACCGATTTGTTCTATTAGGAGAATAAATCCTCACGTCCTCTGGAGTAGAAGCATCAGGAAGGCTGTTGACATGTCTCTCCTTAGATTTTGGTTTTCAAGCCTAAAGGCACCTGGTTCCTTGAGGTGTACTAGCCTCTCACCAGCCATGTTGCACTTCTCTGCACGCTTTCCAGTTTTCGATGAAGATCAGACTCAAGTCCTTGATTATCCATGGAGACCGAGTGGAGCAAGTGGCCAGTTTTAAGTTTCTGGGTGTTACCTTAAAAGAGGACCTGACCTGGGGGGCTCACATTGCAGCCCTGGTCAACAGGGCCCCGCAGAAATTATACTACCTGAGGCTTCTCAGGAAACAACAACTGAATGGAAAACTGCTGGTGACCTTCTACCGCTGCACCAGAGAGAGTATCTTAACTTACTCCACCTCTGCATTAGTTTGCCAATTGCACAGGGGCAGATAGGACAGCACCCGAGTGGGTTAATGTCATTGCCCAGAGGATCCTGGGTTGCCCTCTCCCCTCTTTGGAAGAGCTTTATAGCTCCTGCTGCCTTAAGAAAGTTCAAAACATCCTTAAAGATCCATCTCATCCTGGGCACCCTTTTTTTTTTTTTGACTTATTACCATCTGGCAGCCGGTACAGGATAATACAAACAAGGACAAATAGGCTGAAAAACAGCTTCTACTCCAGGGCAGTGAGTCTACCGCGTTCTACATTATAGTGCAATATTAATGCAATATCAGGGGTTTTCACTTCAATTGCATAGAAGGCGAAGAATGTTGTGTTTGTGTTTATTTTCATAGTCATGACCTACCGTGAAGGGGATATTTAATTTTGTTGTAACGAGGTGCAGTGACAATAAAGTAAACTAAAAAAAGGTGTTTCATCTTCAGAGACTTTGTTTACACAGGACAGAGGGCTCCGTTTTGACTTATTCATTTGGTATTTCCAGATAGGTGCCCGAAAGGATCAGCTGGCCGAGGCAAAAGCGAGGCTGAGAAAGGCCAGGGCAGAACACAAGTGCAAGAAAGAGGCGAAGTCAAAAGCGTGAGTGAAAACCTTGGCTTCTTTTTTTTTAAGCCTGGGGTGTTTAATCTCACCGATGGCCATCTCTCTTTATTCTCATTGAACGGCATGTTAGATATATGTCCGTTTGAACTGGTTCAGTCTAGTGGTGAAAGCACCAGGCTAGAAATTAGGAGAGGTGAGTTCTAGTCCTGCCTTAGGCACGGAAGCTGTCAGCCCCCCAAATGCTGACAAAAGCCAGCTGGGTGACTTTGGACCATTCACCAGGCGACTGTGAGTTCTAGTCACAAGAAGCATGAAAGCCGGTTGGGTGATTTAGGGCCAATCACCAGGAGACGGTGAGTTCTAGTTCCTCCTTAGGCATGAAAACCGGCTAGGTGACTTTGGGCCAATCACCAGGAGACGGTGAGTTCTAGTCCTGCCTTAGGTATGAAAACTATCTGGGTGATGTTGGGGAAATCACCAGGAGATGGTGAGTTCTAGTCCTGCCTTAGACATGAAAACCGTCTGGCTGACGTTGGGACAATCACCAGGAGACGGTGAGTTCTAGTCCTGCCTTAGGCATGAGAACCATCTGGGTGACGTTGGGCCAGTCACCAGGAGACGGTGAGTTCTAGTCCTGCTTAGGCATAAAAGCCAACTAGGTGACTTTGGACCAATCACCAGGAGACGGTGAGTTCTAGTCCTGCCTTAGACATGAGAACCGTCTGGGTGACGTTGAGACAATCACCAGGAGACTGTGAGTTCTAGTCCTGCCTTAGGCATAAAAGCTGGCTACATAACTGTGAGCCAGTCACTTTCTCTTAGCCCACACAATCCAACTCAGGTAACAGGCCAGTCAGTCAATTCTTGTCACAACCAGTGGATCAATGCTCATTTCATCCAACAAAAAAGCAAAACGCTGCAATTGTGGGGGAAAAATGGGTGGGAAGAAAAAAAAATACGTATATGCACGTATTTGTGGGGATGCTGGCTTTGAGTCTATTAAAATGTAATTATAAAATAATTGCCCATGTTGGCTGGGGAATTGGGGAGCTCGAAGCCCACCCATCCTGGAAGTGGGCAAGGTTGACAAAGACTTCTACAGGGGATGCCTCTGTTTTGCAACAGTGCCGTCGAAAAGAAAAAGAAACTGGTGAAGAAGATCGAAGAACAGCTGGCGAAGCTGAAATTGCAGGCTACGGACAAAGAGGAAAACAAACAGATCGCGATGGGCACCTCTAAGTTGAATTACCTGGACCCCCGCATCACCGTGGCCTGGTGGGTGAAGGGCAGCTAGAAGGGGGTTTAGATGGATGGGATTCACATTTTTGGAACCACCAGTTCTGGGGGCGGGGCTAGGTGGGCATGGCCATGTGATTGGGTGGGTGTGGCTTTTTTTTTGCAGCACCCACCCCCCTTTTTTTTCCTCCTGGGCCTCAGGGAAACCTTGTGGGAGGAAAAACACCCCCTCCTGACGATCAGCTGTTCTGACGATCAGCTGTTCTAATGATCAGCTGTTCTGATGATCAGCTATGTCAGGATCGCCCTCTCTGTCTTTACTGCTTCAACCCGGAGGCCTTCCCTGGGGCCCAGCCTGCGCCCCCTTTTCGCCTCCTGAGTGAAGCAGTAAAGACAGCGAGGGGATCCTGGCACAGCTGATCGTCGGAACAGCTGATCATGGAAGGAGGAAAAAAAAGTAATACCTTAAGGACTGACTGGTCGGGGAGGGAAGGGCGGGCGAATAGGAGTGGGGCCATCCGGGGGCACGATTTGCCAGTTCTATGAACTGCACAGAATCATAACAACTGTTTCTAGAGAACCGGTTTAAACCGGTAGACTCACCCCTGGGTTCAGAATAGTGGTTCCCAAAGTGGGCGGTACTGCCTCCTGGGGGGCACGGTGGGATGCCTTAGGGGGGCGCTATGAGGCAAGGGGGATGGTAGGGTTACGCTAAGAGGCGGCGGGGGGGCGTTCGAGGCACTGGCCGGCCCTTCAGGTTCACCCATTGATTGTAGTAACGCTCTGGAGTCGGTATTCTAACCATTACGCCACTACAGCCCGTCCTTCCTTCCTTCCTTCCTTCCTTCCTTCCTTCCTTCCTTCCTTCCTTCCTTCCTTCCTTCCTTCCTTCCCACTTAACAATAGCACTTAGACTTATATACTGCTTTCCAGCTCTAAGCGGTTTACAGGGTCGGCCTCTTGCCCCCAACAATCTGGGCCTTCATTTTACCGACCTCGGAAGGAAGGAAGGCTGAGTCAACCTTGAGCCTGGTGACATTCGAACTGCCAAATTGCAGTCAGCCGGCAGTCAGTAGAAGTAGCCTGCAGGACTGTGTCCTAACCCATGGGCCACCAAGAAGTTCAACCCTAAGCTTCATATACTCTCAACTTCTGGAGGCTGTAGATTATGTTATCTAACACATTTTGATAAGACATCTGCTATAGAGAGTTATCTACCATAACATTTCTTGATTACTATATAACACGGGTGTCAAACTTGCCCTGTCACATTGTGACGTGACATTTTGCGACGTTTTCCCCATTCATGGAGCTGGGGTGGGCGTGGCCTGTGCGTGACGCATCCAGCCCACGGCCCACAAGTTTGACCCCCCCCCCCAACCTAAGAAACCTAAGAAACAGTTGGACAGTTGCTCAAGGTTTGTGGAATTTGAGCTATTTATGTAGGAGGATGAGTGGCAGAATCAGAGGGGGGTGGAGTCAAAAGAGGAATCGGCCTAGAATCCCCACATAGCCACAAACAAAATCCAACCTCCCTTGAATTCAGTTAAACCTGATCAAAATCCTAGCAATCTTGAGAGAACTGCTTAAAATAGAAGTGCCCATCGGGATCAACGTCTTGCCGTTGATCCTGTTATGATCCTTTAATTGCCTCCTCCAGTTCGGCTTTGATGCTGACGCGTGTCCTTCCTTCTCTTCTGCATTCCTTGACTCTAGGTGCAAGCGGTTTGATGTGCCCGTCGAAAAGGTGTACAACAAAACTCAGCGAGAGAAGTTTGCGTGGGCCATTGCGATGGCGGAGGAAGATTTTGTATTCTAAAGGGATCTAGGCTATTCCCGGCTTGTTGTGGGGCCGCTCGTTGGCATGTTTTTGTGTGCCTTTACTAGCAGGGAGGGCTGTTTTGCGCCTACAAAATACATCTAAAGGAGAACGGAGAGCCTGTTTTTCCTACTTCCGTGTAAAAGGGGGACCGTCCTCCTTTATTTATTTATGAGTAGCATTGGTTCTCCATCCTGGTCTGTGAGGATGCTGGACCGCTCACAAGAAGAATAGTTCTGGAACAGGATTAGTCAGTGTTCTCATAGCTTCCTCTTCTCGGTTTCTCAGGGATGGTCGCGGCACGAGAAGATCCAACTGTCTTGAACTAAACCAGGAGTCTTCAAACTCAACAGCTTTAAGGCTTGTGGACTTCCACTCCCAGAATTCCTCCTCCTCCAGTTACGTTAGCTCGGGAATTCTGGGAGTGGAAGTCCACAAGTCTTAAACATGCCAAGTTTGAAGACCCTTGAACTCAACCTTCAGCTTCTTTCCCCAAGACTTTTAGGAAAAGCCCCTCATGAATTGGAAAGTTAGGTTGGGTAATGTATTGTAAAACTCAACTTCTTGAGTTCTTGTACACCGCTGTTCGTTGAAGGCCAAGTTCTTGATGTCCTTGAGATATGGTGGACCACCAACACAAAAGAAAGGAGCTAAAGATCTTTGGAACAATTTGTTACATCTAGAGGATCTCTAGTGCAGGGAAAGACGTATCACCGTCATGTTCCCTTGGCTCATTCAATGTTGTCTTCTAATACTTTGAGGAGACACATGGAACCCAGGAAGAAATGAGACTTGTATGCCATGTGATGCATTTTCTAACTTTCCTCCTCCTTGGGTGCTCCTCAACCACCTGAAGTCCTCACCCTTTAGTGGGGAATCTCAAACATCAGCTAGAACCAGCTGAGTGGCTTCTTTTGGGAGAAAAGACACAGAGGGAGATCCCTCCATCCTTAATTGGACTTTGGTCAAGATGCCAGCAGAGGTGCCTTCAAAAATCTGGATTAGAAGAAGAGTAACTCAAGACTGTTCTACACACAGTTTTGGCACACACACTAACGAGAAGTTAAATTTGTCACCGAGTATTTGTAGTAGTCACTGTGCAAAATTATTCCAGTCAGGAAAGATCTGTAGATGTTACCATGAACATCTACAATTCATGGCCAGATTAGCAGTAAACATCTGCAATTCATGGCCAGACTATGATGGTTTGGTTTAGTACACAGTGTAGCAAATGCTAGACTTTCAAACCAACAAAAGACACAACATTTACACCAGGGTTACGCAACTATGACCCTTTCACCTCAGCATGGCTCAGGAATTCTGGGAGTTGAAGTCCACAGATCGTAAAGAGGCCATAGTTACTCAACCCTGGTCTAGACTACCAACTTCTTGAGTGACGAATTCCAGAGTGTATCTGGAACCATTAGTAGGTGGAATCTACTAATGGCTCCGTTCCCTGCAGAATTAATATTCTGGGTCATCTAATGAGTCCAGGTTGATAATCTTCCCACAAAAAGGAGGGCGGTGGCAATTGTAGGGTTAAAACGTTTCAATGCCACAGACTAAACATTCATCAGTTTTACTTGTGGGCACACACGTGCCTTATTTCAATTCTGTTTCCTTAATTCAGCCCTTGAGGTTGGTGCCCCCAGTGATTAAAAGTATTCTTAGATCTTTCTAGGGACACTTTCAGGTTTATTGGGTGTTTTTCTGAGAACAAGATAAGGTGGCATTACAAAACAAATAATATTTGAGTTTCTGATTATGGGCTGTTAATCAAAACGGAAAAGAATTCGCTCCAGAATCAGTTTGCTTACCTGGTAAAGCATAAGAGAAAAAATAATAATAAACTTTTTCTAGTTCAGTGGCCATCATAGGAATGAATGCTGCTGATTGGGGGTGATCGACACTTGTATCCAAGACAGAAGGAGGTGTCACTTTGGGTATAGCATGCTTAAAAGTTTAAATGCCAGTTTTGTTTGGGGTTTTGGCTGAATGCACCAGAGACCAGTCAAGAAAGCGGCTAAGGGGTTTACTTATTAAAATAAAATTTTGCACAGTTCAGTATTTGAATATCTTATTTCCATCACTATGTGAAGGAAACAGTGTGGAATGTTTCAGAGCACGGAATTTGCACTTTGAATATTTTCATATGAATTTGCCACTACAATAATTTTATCATGTGTATTGATTTTTTTTATCCTCCTGCGAACCCTGTAATACAACGGGAATAACAAGAGAAGATCTGTTGTAATATATGTCGTAACATATTGCAATAAAACTCTTCTGCTGCTATTTTCCCAGAAACTCTAGGTGGTTTTATTCGATTCCAATTCTAGGGCCTTTATTTTTTTATTTTTTTTAAAGAAGTGTATACTGTCCCTGGACAGTTTTTGGGACTGTGTCTTTCTTTTGGCTTGTTCAATTGGAGGATCTATTTTTAAATGTATTTGTTTTTTAAGATCAATCGCAGGACAAAGAGTTTTTCCTTGGATTGACGTGTTTTTCTAACATTTCTTGCAACCAATTAAAATGGTGTTTGAAAAGATTCGGGTAGTTTCTTGGTTTCTTCTTGGTGTGATTCAACCTGTCGCCACAAGAGGGCATGTGAATTTGCAGCATCTGAGGTGGTTTGGTCTTATTCTCGGAGAAAGTCAAAAATTGTGGTTCCTTTTATCTGAGCCTGCAAGGGGCTCTCTTGCCCTATTTGGTGGCAAGAATGCAAGGGAAGGGAAGAGGAGGGAGGAAGAAATGGAAAGGAAGGAAGGAAGGATAAATGGTGAGAGGGAAGGACCGAGGCAGAGAGGAAGAGGGAAGCAGGAAGGAAGGAAAACAGGGAAGGAAGGGTGAGGGAGGTCTGGAATTAAAGGAAGGGAGAGGAAGGAAGGAAAGGAAAAGGAAGGGAGGGTGGTTGAGTTTGAGAGGAAGGAAGGAAAGGCAGGAAGAAGAGGGAAGGGAAGGGGAGGGAAGGACAGGGAAGGAACAATAGGAAGAAAGGGAGAGAAGAAGGAAGGAAAAACAAGGGAAGGAAGGGTGAGGGAGGTCTGGAATTGAAGGGAGAGGAAAGAAGGAAAGGAAAAGGAAGGGGGAGGTTGAGTTTGAGAGGAAGGAAGGAAAGTAGGAAGAGGAAGGGAGGAAGAAAATGGAAAGGGAGGAAGGGAAGGGAGGGAGGGAAGGAAGGATAAATGGTGAGGGAAGGAAAGAAGGAACAATAGGAAGAAGGAAGGAAAAAAAGAGGGAAGTCTGGAATTTAAGAGGAAGGGAAGGAAAGAGAAGGAAGAGGGAAGGGAGGGAGTTTGAGAGGGAGAAAGAGAAAGGGTGAAAGAGAGGTTGATCTTGAGAAAGAAGGGAGGGAGGAAGGAGGGAAGGGAGAGGAAGGAAGGAAAGTGAAAGTAGGAAGGATAGGGAAGGGAAAAAAGGAACAAAGGGGAAAGAAGAAGAAAAACCAACACAAAACAACTAAGTAGAGGGTATATAATGTTATTCACAACCATTCATTCCATGACAGAAGTTACACGGTTCCTCACAAAATCGTCCCAGCATCCTCACAGTTGCTCGATCAACCTTCCAAGTGCTTGGCAACCAACGTGTACTTACGGTAGAGTAATTTTGGTGATGGTAAAAGGCAAAACCCAGGATGTCATGTTCTCTGGAAGAAGCCTGCCCAAATGCTAAGGAATAGAAATTTCAACTCTGACCGGTAATGCTCTCCAGAACGAGTTCAGAACGTGCTGCAATTCTTAATTGTATGGCCGGTTTAATCTCCGATATCTCTCAAATCGTCACTACTTCCTCCACGTCACTGAATGTGCAATTATAAGGGGTTGAATTGCATCCTTCCAGGGTGTGTGAACTCCTTACCCAGAGGGAATGTGGCTCTACCAAGCTCAATACAATTCAAACCTTTTCTGACCCTCTGTAGATTTCTTCCCCACCCTGATCTCTTTGGAGATCTTTCCAAGGAGATTCTTTCCCCCCCAGAAAACGACACAGTCCTAGGCCGCATTAGCAGACTCAAGATCACGTAAAGTGTTCATATCACTTTATAATGCCTTGTTAAGGCCACGCTTGGAATTCTGCAACCAATTTTGGTCACCACAATGTAAAAAAAAAGATCTTAAGAGTGCAGGGAACAGCAACAAAGACAAAACTTAGGGGACTAGAGGCTAAAACATGCGAACAACAGAAGGTGACTCTCCCGTAACTAAAATTTGGAGAGGAAAACGTTGGAACAGAAAGCCTTTGAAGCAACACTTTGATCTAGAAAACTTCATTAAGTGTCCGTTTCTGTTGCCGCCGTCCTATTTCTACCACCATATTTCTGGTTCGCTTATTTTAAGAAGCAGAGTTAAGGCTGAGGGTGGATGCAAGACAGAATATGTCCAATTGGTACAGGGAAAAAGGTATAACAACTTGGGGAGAGCCCAATGGTGCTTTTTCAGGAGGCAACTGGACTTTATCTTTTCTTTCGAAGATGTTTTGCTTCTCATTCAAGAAGCTTCTTCAGCTCTGACAGGATGGTGGGGAATGGAAGGATTGATACTCCTTGCAGACAGCTGGTCATTTGCATCCTTTTAGAGGGTCGTTGAGGCCACCTGGAAGTTTGTTGATCTCTTCAGTTGTCCCAGAGGTGCTTTTTTAAAGAGGCAACTGGACTTTCTGGGTTTTCTTTTGAAGATGTTTTGCTTCTCATTCAAGAAGCTTCTTCAGCTCTGACAGGATGGTGGGGAATGGGAGGATTGATACTCCTTGCAGACAGCTGGTCATTTGCATCCTTTTAGAGAACCATTGAGGCCACTTGGAGGTTTATCTGTGTCCTCAGGGTCACCTGAGTGGTGCTAATGGTTCCCATAGTCCACCATTTTTTCTCTGGAAATCCATTCCTACTCCCACACCACTCCAAGGGTGTTCATCCCAAATTGTATAGCTAAAAGTGCGTAGAGATTTTCTGGTTGTCCCAAAGGTGTTTTTTCAAGAGGAAACTGGACTTTCTGGTTTTTATTTAAAGATGTTTCACTCCTCATCCATGAAGCTTCTTCCCTTCTGACCGGATGGTGGAGAACGGAAGGATTTATTCTCCTTGCAGGCAGCTGGTTATTTGCATCCTTTTAGAGGGTCGCTGAGGCCACTTGGAAGTTTTTCTGCATCCTCAGAGTCTCCTGAGTGATGCTCCTGGTTCTTGTAGTCTGCAATTTCCGCCCCCTCTGGAAATCCATTTCTACTCCCGCACCACTCCAAGGGTGTTCATCCCAAATTGTATAGCTAAAAGTCTAGAGATTCTCAGTCCTCCAGGTCATCTAGGGATTTGGGACAACCATGACCTGGAGGACTGAAAATCTCTACAAACATGGGAAGAGATTTTGCCCGGCTGCCTCTGGAGCAGAACTGAGGAAGGATGACCCCTTAATGACTTGTGGACTTAAAAACTCCCAGAATTTCCCAGAAAGCATCTGTTTTTCACGTTTATGTCAGTGGTGGGACTCAATTTTTTTTTACTACTGGTTCTGTGAGTGTGGCTTGGTGGGCATGGTAGGGGAAGGATACTGCAAAATCTCCATTCCCACTCCTAGGGGAAGGTTGCCACCGGTTCCCTGAACTACTCAAAATTCCCACGACCTGTTCTCCAGAACTGGTCAGAACCTACTGAATACTACCTCTGGTTTACGTAAACATGAATGAGATAAACGTGACAAACAGCCATAAGTTGCTTTTTCCAGGGCTACTGCAACTTCAAACGGTCACTAAAGGAACAGTTTGTAAGTCCAGAGCTTTTCTTCTCTGCCCTGTTGTTGAAAACAAACACACCCACCCTTCTTTTAAATCCAAAAGTTGACAATCATTTATGTAGCCACTGAGGCAAAGCAGATGTCAAACATTCTTTCTGGAGTTGTATGATTCTTTTTTTTAAAAGCAACCTCCCATGCCTGCAAAGAGTCGCCATTCTTGAGATAAGGTCCAAGGAATGGATTGTCATTAAACAAATGTTTGCAAGTTGAGAACTACCCGTATTCATAGTTCCCTGGATCCATCCAAGTAATCCTTCTCGGTTACTTTAAGAGATCCTTGATGAAGAGCAGATAATGTAGATATAGATACAGTTCAACAATGTTGGAAGGGATCTTGTAGGTCATAAGAAGAGACTGGATAAGCATTTGTCCAGGATGGTGTATGGCTTCCTGCTTGGGGTTGGACTATGAGAAGATACAGATGCAGATTAACAGAGATGGAAGGGACCTTGTAGGTCATCTAATCCAACCCTCTGCCCAAGCAGGAGACCCTACATCATTTCTGAAAGATCTCTTCCTGAAAACTTCCAGTGATGAAGCTCCCACAACTTCCGAAGGCAACTTCTGTTTCATGGGTTGACTGTTCTCACTGTCAGAAAGTTTCTCCTTATTTCCAGATTGAATCTCTCCTTGTTCAGTTTCCATCCATTGTTCCTTGTCTGGCCTTCAGGTGCCTTGGATAAAAGTTTGACCCCCCTCCTCTCTGTGGCAGCTTCTCAAATATTGGAAATACTGCTATCATGTCTCCCCTGGTCCTTCACTAGACTGGTTATACTCAATTCCAGCAACCATTCATCGTATCTTTTAGCCTCCTGTCCCGTAATCATCCTGGTTGCTCTTCTCTGCACTCTTTCTAGAGTCTCAACATCTTGTTTTATAGTGTGGTGACCAAAACTGGATGCAGGACTCTAGGTGTGACCTTACTAAGGCTTTATAGAGTGGTGTTAGTACTTCCCTTGATCTTGATTGTATCCCTCTGTTAATGCAATTTAGGATTTTTTTTTTGGCTGTCGCTGCACATTGTTGGCTCATCCAGATCTCTTAAAGTTATCAAGGTTGTGAAACACAGTTTAACTCCACAGCTTGGACTTGGAGTTCATTCAAACCCAAAGATGTTGTTCACATCTTGTCCCTGGGGTGGCAAACGAGCCATCCATTTAAAGTCCGAATCAAAATAGAGATGGAAGGGACCTTGGAGATCTTCTAGTCCTGCCTCTTGCTCAAGGAGGAGACCCTATACTATTTCAACCAGATGGTTGTCCAATCTCTTCTTCAAAAACCTTGAGTGATGAAGCACGTACAACTTCTGGTGGCAAGCTATTCCATTGGTTAATGGTGGTATTAGCACCTCCCTTGATCTTGATCATATCTTTCTGTTACTGCAATTAAGGGTTGCATTGGCTTTTTGGGCTGCCGCTGCACACTGTTGGGCTCCTATTTAGCTGGTTGTCCACTAAGACTCCAAGATCCTGGTTGTCCACTAAGACTCCAAGATCCCTCTCCCAGTTCCTGCTATTGAGCCTGGTTTCACCCAGTCTAGATGTGTCCTTTGGGTTTTTCTTGCCTAAGTGTAGGGCTTTACTTTTGGAGGGTAAAGATATTTACAAGCCTCTTCTCTGTCTCCTCAACACTTACACGTAAATCAGTCCATACATTTGGGCCCGACTTTCTGGGTAAACAGTTCAGCAGATCCTGCATCACGAGTAGCAGTCACGTTGGCAGGAACATGAGTGCCTTTGATCCATGTGCCTTGCAAATCCAGTGCTCTTCAGGTGATCTTCCACCAGCCAGTGACTTTCCCTAGGTGGAGAAGTGACAGGGTAAGGAGGAGGAGCTTTTGATGGTGGAGAAAGTGTTGCCAAATGTTAGAAATGTTTTACCACACCTGTTCTGCTGGAGGCAACCATCGATCTTCTTAGTTGAACCTCCCAAAGGGGAAGGCAAGGCGACTCACCCGTAGACATGTATATCATTGTTCCCAAATGTCCCAGTTCTTTTGGAGAAGGCACGTCCACTGCTTCATCAGGTCCTCCAAGGTTCACTTGAGGGTGTCAAGGAAGAAGGAGAACCTCCAACCATGAAGACCTACCTTGTCGTTCTTGGCCTGCTGCTTCTGCTTAAAAATGAAGGTAAGCCCATCACTACTGGACCAACAGAGATCAAATGCCAAAATTACCTTCTGGCACTGATCAAGTTACCCAACTCTAGTTTTGATCTGTTCATTGACCTATATTTTATTTGGAAACATTATGTGTCGGGAAGTGTAGAACGTTTCAAAGGTTCCAGTTCTACCAGTTGTTCAGTTGCTAAGTCTTTCCGACTTCATGGAGCATAGCATGGCAGGATCTCATGTCCTCCACCGTCTTTCAGAGTTTGCCCAAAATTCTCGTTGCTTGCGTAGATGATACTATCTAACCAACTCCTTCTCGGCCATCCTCTTCTCCTTTTTCCTTCCATCTTTCCCCAACATCAGGGTCTTTTCCAAGTCCTCTCTTTCCATTTGGTGGCCAAAGTATTTGAGCTTCAGTTTCTGTCCTTCCAAGAGTCAGGGTTGGTTTCTTTTAGGATTGCTTGATTGCTTGATTGCTTGATTGATTGATTGGACCTCCAGGCAGTCCAAGTCGAAGTCTCTCAAGAATCTTCTCAAAGGCTATAACTATATGATTGGGGGAAGCCGTTTATAGGAAAACAAGTCCACCCTTTTTCTTCATGTACGAATCTGAAATTCTTCAACTTGAAAACTTTGACATAGATTAAAAAAAACTTTAACAAGTATTACAATAAAAAACAAGAAATCTAATGCAAAGAATAGAATAGAATAGAACAGAATAGAATAGAATAAAATTCTTTATTGGCCAATGATTGGACAGACAAGGAATTTGTTTTGGTACAAATGCTCTCAGTGTCCATAAAAGAAAAGATACATTCGTCAAGACTCATCAGATACAACACTTAATGATAGTCATAGGGTACAATAGGCAATCAAATCATACTAGGGACCAGTCAATAAAAATAGTTAGGATACAACCAACAATGTTACAGTCATACAGTAATAGGAGATGAGTGAAAGGAAGGATAGGAGGGTTAATAGTAATAGTAATGCAGACTTAGTAAATAGTTTGACAGTGTTGAGGGAATTATTTGTTTAGCAGAGTGATGGCGTTCAGGAAAAAACTGTTCTTTTGTCTAGTAAAGTAAAAATAATACAGAAAAGATAGAAAAATATGAAAAAATAACCAAAAAAATAGTATAAAAAAGTGGTTTTACATGAAACAATAATTTTCCCTGTTCACCGGAAAAAATGACTTTTATGTCTTTAGAGGCTACGTTACCACTGTGAGCCTAGCTGGAATCTGTTGTATCGCAGCTGCTTGGGTCACCAGTAGACTGCAAATACCTCAGTTCTTACTGTCACCTTTTAAGGAACAGCTTTCTGGAGTACATATGGGCACTCCCATGAGATTTCAGCAGCCAGTATCCATTCTCTGTCTGCTGATCTCTGCTGTAATGTCATCCTCGCTCCCACAGGGACAGGTAGCTCACAATGTCCTCACTGGAAGTAACAAATTGTCACGGAGGCACAAATGATCACATAACAACGCTATTTACCAATTATAGCAATAGCAGTAGCACTTAGACTTACATCCCGCTTTGCAGTGCTTTACAGCCCTCTCTAAGTGGTTTGCAGAGTCAGCCTATTTGCTCCCAACAATCTGGGTCCTTATTTTACTGACCTTGCAAGGATGGGAGGCTGAGTCAACCTCGAGCTGGTCAGGATTGAACTGCTGGCAGTGGGCAGAGTAACCTGAAATTGTTCTGTCTCACCTGTGGCCACGAGGTGAGAGTCCAAATGTCCAAAGTAAAATATACAAACAGAAGAAACCAGGAATAACAGAGTTAACTTTCCTTTGACTAAATTCGTCGTTGGCAGTTTTCCCAGAAGCTGTCAGCCAATTATGATAACGAGCAGCACTATAAATCAGAGACGAATTCCAAACAGGATAAATTGTCCAACTGCAAACACAAATCAACAAGTTGATCCGAACAGGGCTCCAGAGCTAACACGCCTCCTTATATTTCCTGAAGGGGCGTGTCAGTCTCTTACTCAGATTCGATGTCTCCTTCCAGTTTGTGCTTGACGTTTCTGCTTACGTCTGTTCCTTGCATCAAACCAAGATTCTTCGGTTTGATCTTCATCCAAGGGCTCTGGCACGTTCTCCTGATTATCTGCCGACACAGGTGTAATTAATGAGGAAGGTCCGGGAGAGGATGAGGATTCCGAAACTTCCAGCAAAGCAGGTTCAAAACCCAATGCCCTATCCTCCTCCTGACTCCCATTTGTGTCACTCAACAAGACAGGCTCAAACCTTAATGCCAGATCTTCCTCATCACTCGAGCCTATGTCTTCTGACAGAGTAGGTTCAAACCTCCTAGTCACAACATGAAATACTCCATTCTAACTGCTGGGAAGGAAGGAAGGAAGGAAGGAATAGCAATAGCCGGTAGATTTATATACCACTTTATAGTGCTTTACAGCCCTGTCTTTAGTGGTTTGCAGAGTCAGCCTCTTGCCCCCAACAATCTGGGTCCTCATTTTACTGACCTTGGAAGGATAGAAGGCTGAGTCAACATTGAGCCTAGTGAGATTCGAACTGCCGAATGGTAGGCAGGCTGGCTGCAGCAGAAGTATGTGACGAAAGGCACACAGAATGCTGTTATCTTCCCACCAAAGGGGTACCTATTTATCTACTCGCATTTTCGTGCCTTCGAACGCCTAGGTGGGAAAAGACCTGGAGCTTACCCCAGCTCATGGCGCTCTGGTCTCAAACATAGCCTATCAGCTTCCCAGCTGACAAATTTGGCATCTTTAACTGCTGATCTTCCCTGAAAGTACAATAACAATATAAATTGTTGATTTTGACCAGCAAGCAAAAGCTGAAAAGTTTCAAGTTAAAGCTTTTATACTCCGTTGGGGGATTCAGAGGCCAAACCACATGTGGAAACGTTGGGCAAGGATATTTGCCAGATGTCTCTTTCCAGAGCTGAAATGTTCTTTTCTCGTTCCTCTCCTTCCTTCCTTCCTTCCTTGCCTTCTGCAGTTTCCCCACTGACCTGCTTTGTGTGTGACAACCAGCGCACCAACCTGCGGTGTCTCCACTTCAGAGAGTGCAGTGAGGAAGAAGTGTTCTGCGTGACCGCTGTGGCCTCATATGAATTTGGTGAGCTTCAGGCAGCTGGTTGCTGACCGGTTGGGGTGAAAGTAGGCTGGGCATCAGTTGTTTGGCATCAGTAGGGTTGCCCTACTCCAAAGGCAGGGCAGCTGCAGAGAGAGAGAGGGAGGGAGGGGAAGGAGAGAGTGAATGAGAGGGAGGGAGGGAGGGAGAAGGGGAGGGAGGGAAGGAAAGAAAGAGAGGAGAAGGGAGGAAGGGAGAGAGACAGGGAGGGGGAAGAGAGGGAGGGAGTGAAGGAGGGAAGGAAAGAAAAAGAGAAGGAGGGAGGGAGAGAGGAAGGAAGGGGGGAGAGAGCAGCATTGAGTGAGAGAGAGGGATTGAGTGAGAGGGGGAGGGAGGGAAGGAAAGAGAGAGACAGAGAGAGAGAGAGATTATATGGATCCAAGGCAGAAGAAGATACCAGATAGATTAGAAAAGCTCTGAGGTCCCTTTCAGCCCTATGTTCTATGTTGAGCACCTATAGAATAACAGAATAGCAGAGTGGGAAGGGGCCTTGGAGGTCTTCTAGTCCAGCCCTCTGCTTAGGCAGGAAACCGTATACCGTTTCAGACAAATGGTTAGCCAATCTCTTCTTTCTCCTCCAGAGCATTCACAACTTCTGGAGGCCAGCAGTTCCACTGATTAATTGTTCTCCCTGTCAGTAAATTCCTCCTTAGTTCTAGGTTGCTTCTCTCCTTGAGGAGTTTCCACCCGTTGCTTCTTGTCCTGCCTTCAGTGGCTTTGGAGAATAGCTTGACTCCCTCTTCTTTGGGGCAGCCCCTGAGATACTGGAAGACTGCTATCACGCCACCCCTTAGCCTTCAACTAAAGATACGCAATATCTTCATATGTTTTGGTCTCCAGTTCCTTAGTCATCCTTCTTGCTCTTCTCTGCACTGGACTTCAGAGTTCAGCCCTGAGCTACAAATATTCTATATAATATAGTACAAATTACTATATTTTAATATAGTATATGCACCTTTCCATCTCACATTCCCAAGAGGCCAGGGAATATATCTCTCGGGGGTTGTCGGAAAGCGTGAAAGGCGCACGATGGCCTGGTTGATTTAGATGGCGTTTGTGTTTCTAAATCCTTTGCAAGAACCATGGTTTGGGGTTATTTTTTTGAGCTGTGGTGGCGCAGCGGTTAGAGTGCAGTATTGCGGGCTAATTCTGCAGACCGCCAGCTGCCTGCAGTTCGGCAGTTCAATTCTCACCGGCTCAAGGTTTACTCCATCCAGGGGTGGGCCTCAAAATTTTTTATCAACCAGCGGTTGCTGGGTGGGTGTGGCCATGGTAGGCGTGGCCTCGTCAGCCTCCTGCACCATGGCAGGGGAGTAGGTGGGTGGGTTGTTTTCACTCTCCCCGGGCTCTGGAGGCCCTCTGGAAGCCAGAAATGAGCTTGTTTCCAGCCTCCGGAGCCTCTTGCAGGCCTGTTTTTTGCCCTACCTTAGCCTCCACGTGGGCCCTGCACTTACCACGTGGAGACTCCTGGGAGGGGCTGGGCAGGGTGGGCGGCGCCAGCCAGTCATTGCAACTACCAGTTCGGCGAACCAGATGCAAAATGGTAGCAGCCCGTCTCTGCTTCCCTCCTTCTGAGGTCGGTAAAATGAGGACCCAGATAGTTGGGGCTAATATGCTGGCTGTCAGGGCTCCGGCATCCACCCCCATTAAAATCACGAGTCTCTAGCCAGATCTTAAAGAATATTTATTAGGAGTGGACATGCCGGTGCTACCTGGGTGTAGCCGACTCTGAGACACGTCATTCATTTCCCCCTTGACCCTGGTCTTCATCCCGCAACCTTGATGTATATTCTCCAATGGGACACATCCATAGCCAAGAGTCATCAGTCATGCTCTCCGGTAATAATCTTGCGTGCCAGAAGCTTCGGTCGCTTAGAGATTATCTATGAAGCATTTAAGGAATGCGCTACTTACCCCACTCCCTTTCTGCTGGCAACTAAAAAAAACCAAAGGAGTATTTTTTGAGTTGACACTGACTCTGTAAAACTGCCTAGGGAGGGCTGTAAAAGCACCGCGAAGCGGTGTATAAGTGCTATTCCTATTTTCTCAGGTCTTCTGAAACCACTGGTGATTCCTTGTGCAAATGTAATCCACTGACCCACTAATGGGCAGAGAGTCTCACATTCATGCTCCAGGTTAATGTTCTTATGGCTTTAACCAGGTTGGTGCAACCAGTTTGGATAATGCGGCCTTTGGCTCAAGGGATTTGGCTTAAAGTTGTGACGTGAGTGATACATCTTTTCACAACGTTTACAGCTGTTGTCCAAAGTTCAACAGAATTGGAAGGAACTATACTGATCTTATGTCCTACCCAAGATAAGAATCCCAAGCTGTGTTGGACAAATGGATGCTCAATCTGTAAGAGTTAGTCCTCAATTTATGACCAAAATGCCTGTTGCTAAGCCAGGCAGCTGTTTATTGAATTTTGCTCCATTTGATAACTTTTCTAAGTGAATGACTGCAGTTCAGTTAGTAACCTGGTCGTTAAGTGAATCTGGCTTCCCTATGAACTTTTTTCTTGCCAGGTCACCAAAGGCACATTGCAACTGCCATAAATACGAGTCAGTTGCCAATTGTCTGAATTTTGAGCATGTGGTCACAGAAACGTTGCAATAGTTGTAAGTGGGACAAGCAGTCTTAAGTCACTTTTTCCAATGCTCTTGTAATTTCAAACAGTCACTAAGTGAACTGCTGTAAGTCTAAAACCACTCGTGTATAAAATTCTCCGAGGATAGGATTGCAATGGCTCCAGGAGACACAATATTCCACTTCTTTTTGACTCGTGCAGGGTATACAGGTCCTCCCTGGAAGGCAGGTTGGTAGCTATTGGTTTTTATTTCTGCAGTCCTAATTACTTTCTGGCGTCTGTGATTGTCCTGTTGGATTGCAGAACCGAACCAGACAGTTATAGAGGTGCCGATGACACACACAATCATTCCTCTGTAGAACTGGACCAGTGGCTCCTGTTCGCTGGTGCATTCAAGTATTGGAAGATGTCTGTCTTCTCTTCCTTAAACTAAACACCCCTCAGTTATTTTCATCATTCTTCATAGAGCGGTTGACTTCTCTAAACCCATCACCAACTAGTCCACTCCTGACCACCCCCTCTTCTTTGTGGCAGCCCCTCAAATATTGGAAGATGACTATCATGTTACCCCTCATCCTAATAAAAAGAAGGACTGGGGCAGGGGTGTCAAACTCAAGGCCCAGGAGCTTGGGAGGGCTGTGCACGGTCCTCCTGGGCTCCATTTTGGGCCGTGATGGCCGCCTGCAACCTTTGGCCAGCAAAAATGGAGCCTGGGAGGGCCATCATGGATGAAAACAGAACCTCAATGAGTGACATTGAGATGGCCACGCCCCGAGGTCAATCACAACCCTGATGCAGCCCTCAATGAAATCAAGTTTGACACCCCTGGATTAGGGGGAACATGATAAGCAGTGTTCCAATCTCTCAGGGGCTGCCACAAAGAAGAGGGAGTCAAGCTATTCTCCTAAGCACCTGAGGGCAGGACACGAAGCAATGGGTAGAAACTAATCAAGGAGTGAAGCAACCTAGAACTAAGGAGGAATTTCCTAACAGTGAGGACAATTAACCAGTGGAACAGAAGTTGCCTCCAGACATTGTGGTGCTTCATCACAAGGACCTTGGAGTACTTCTCTCTAATGATCTAAGTGCCAGAGCCCACTGTAACAAACATTGCCAAAAAGGCATTAACAGTCGTTAACCTAATCTTGCATAGCTTCTTCTCTGGTAATACTGTACTGCTAACTAGAGCATACAAAACCTTTGCTAGACCAATACTCGAATACAGCTCATCTGTCTGAAAACCGCACTGCATATAGGACATTGATACAATCAAGAGAGTCCAGAAGTATTTCACGAGAAGAGTCCTCCACTCCTCTACTCATAACAGAATACCTTATATCACCAGACTTGAAATTTTGGGCTTAGACAACTTAGAACAGGGGTGGGATTCTGCCAGTTCGCACCTATTTTCTAGAACCGGTTGTTAATATTCTAAGGCAGGGGTCAGGGAACTTTTTTACCTCTTACCCCCCAAAAAATTTATAAACGCAGACGTTACCCCTCCCGGCCTCTCCCCTCCCCGGCCACCTCAGGCTGCTGACACATAATTTGGAGGTCGAGGCGGGAGGAGGTGCCCTCCCCGCGGCTGGGAAGAAGGCGGGATAGCTCGCTCCAGGGAATGAAATGTCACCAGGCTCCCGAGGGCTTCTGGGAATTTTCTCGGGGCCAAGGCGGCAGTTGCAGGTGCCTCTTCGCTTCCTGTGTGCCTGGCAGTGATGAGAGGCTTCGGGAGGGAGCCGGGCTGGCTGGCTAGTTGGCAGGCAGGCAGGGCCTGGGGGCGAGGAAGCGGGAAGGGAGGATGATATTTGGGAGCCACGGTGACACAAACTGCGCGCGCGCGTGCGGTCATCGCAGCAGCGGGGAAAGCGTCCCTTTTCCCAAAATGCTCTGCCCTATGCCAGAAGCTCGCCTTCCCTAAAAACGGGCGGCGCGGCTCTTGCAGAATCTAGCCTGGAGTCATTTCCGACCCAGGAAACAAGGGTGGGGTGGAGGGGATAAATTTGCCTCAAGGGTGTTTTAATAACTGCTGCTATGCCGATAGTTCCGCCATTGGCCAGCGCAACCTCCTCATTACCCCCAGATTTTCACTTTTACCCCATTTGGGGTAATTTACCCCTGTTCCCCGACCACTGGCTTAGAATGTTAACAACCGGTTCTAGAAAATAGGTGCTTTGCTTAGAACCTAAGCAATTTGGAGAACTGGTTGTTAGAAGAAATTAGTGGCCTAATCCTGTAAGGAATGCAGGAAGGAAACATTCTGGTGTTGCTGACAGAAACTGCCTCTCTGTTAACCCTTATTACATTCTTGGCAGGACTAGACTTCCTGTCTCTGGAACTTCTCTGGAGTTTTTTTCCCCTCCTTTGCTGGTACTTTGCTTGTGTGGAGTGACCATTGAAAAAAGTGACTTATGACCATTTTTCACACTTACAACTGTTGCAGCATCCCCACAGTCATGAGAGGCCAGGCGAGGAGATATGTGCCTTGAAATGAGTGATATTGAGTTGGCCATGCCCAGCCAATAATATGACCACCAAGCCATGTCCACCCAGTCCCACACCCACAGAACCAGTAGTTAAAAAAATTTGAATCCCACCCCTGACCTAGAAGTATGCCACCTTCAGTCTGACCTAAGCATAGTACATAAAATTATCCATTACAATGTCCTACCGGTCGATGACCACTTCAGCTTCAACCACAACAATACACGAGCACACAATAGATGCAAACTTAAGGTAAACTGCTGTAAACTCGACTACAGAAAATATGACTTCAGCAACAGAGTGGTCAATGCCTGGAATACTCTACCTGACTCTGTGGTTTCTTCCCCAAATTCCAAAAACTTTAACCTTAGAGTGTCTACTGTTGACCTCACCTGACCTGAGAGGTCTATAAGGGGCGTGCATAAGCGCGCCAACGCGCCTACTGTCCCTGTCCTAATGCTTCCTTTTTATTTGTATCCATTTCATCTAATCATAACCATGCTCTTTTTTTAAAATAAATTTTATTCAATGTTCAAATATTAAAAACTTACAATAAAACTTTATGCATCATTGTATCAACATCAAGACATCGTTTACATTTCCTTACATTTTTATATATAATTTCTTATTCCATTACCATTGCATACTTCTCTCCTTACTCTTGCTACAAATCAATATATTTCATCTTATATTTCAATTTTCTCCATAATGCCTATACATATTTTACATAATTTCTCATTCTTTACCTAATTGCCATTTTAATTTCTTTTTATTCTTAAACCATTCATACCAGGCGTCCCAGACTACGTAATAAATCGAATCTTCCTTATCTTTTAATTTCAATGTTAGCCTGTCCATCTCTATACAATGTAATATTTTCTTTATAACAACAGCCTCTGGTGGTACTCTTTCCTGCTTCCAAAATTGTGCATAAGAGATCCTCGCAGCTGTTAAGATATGTAACATAATATATCTGTCCTTTTTATTATATGTTTGTGTTATTATACCTAATCGAAATAGTTCTGGTTTAGATTCAGTTTTCTGTTTTATAATTTCTTCTAGCCACTGTCGAATTACGTTCCAATATTTCTTCACTTCTGGGCAGGTCCACCACATATGAAAATAAGTGCCTTTTTCTTTCTTACACTTCCAACAGTTTGGATTAGACAACTCTTTGTCTGCAGTGGTATATGGTTTCGTGCTTGATCGGGGGTTGGACTAGAAGAATTCCAAGAACCCTTCTAACTCTGTTATTGTCTTCAAATTGGGTGGAATTGCTGTCAATGAACTCAATTCTCAACCCTTGTCGTCATGTTGAAGCATTTGTACTCAATATGTATCAATGTACCTCACTTATAGCTTCTTCCTTGTATCCTTCAGGCATGTTGACCTTCAAAAAGAGAATCACTAAGAGATGCTCGGCCTTTTGCCCAGATCTTCACATGGTGTTGGGCTTTGCTTCATTTGGGACCTCTTGCTGCCAACGATCCTGGTGTAATATTTGGGGATCTCTAGGGGAGAAGAATGCCACTCAGTGATGGGAATGGCCAACCATTGTCCCGACCAGTTCTTTTGATGACAGAACTTGAAGAAGAATAAGAAGTTACCAAAGAAGGACAGGAGCTTCTTGGCTTTCATCTCTTCGTAGGGGTTCCAGGAGAGGGACACAGGGTGAAGAGATGTAGCCAAATCTTCTCCACTTATCCAGAACTCTCTAGAATAAGTCCCATCTCCACATTTTGCAACTTGTGTTTTTATAAATAGGCGAATGCTAAGAGATATACCTAGTAGCAAAATCCTTCGTCGAATTGCTCCAATTCATGACATGCCCATGTCCAAAATGATCTACCGTAGCTTTCCCCCATTCAAAGAAATTCTGAAATTTAGGACCTCTCATCGAAGATGGTCTACCGTTGCTTCTCCCATTCAAAGAAGTCGTGAAATTTAGGGTCTTGCATCAAAAAAATATTATACGGTAGCTTCTCCCATTCCATTGAAGCTTGTGAAATGTGGCGTCCCACATCCAAAATGATCTACAATTTCTTCTCCCACTCAACTGAAATTTAGGATCTCATGTCAAAAAGTATCTAGGATTATTTCTCCCACTCAAGGAACCTCTGAATTGTTTTTTACAGTGAAAAGTTGTATTTTGTGTTATTAACATGGTTATATTACTACGTTCTCACTGGAAAGTCTTCAGATCAGTTCTAGGTATAGCCTCGACTTAACCGTGGTTAACTAGCACTTGTCAAGAAGAATGTCTAGGTTTTCATAATGCACGGATCCAGGAATGAATGATGTGGATGAAATTTGCATTACACCATGCTAGACTATAATTATATTTAATAGATTATATTAAAGGCCTGGTGACTAAAACTTAGGAAGAACTGTTGCAGATTTGTGTTTGGCTACTCTAGAGAAAAGAAGGACTAGGGGGGACATGATAGCAGTTTTTCAGTATGCCACAAAGAAGAGGGAGTCAACTTATTTTCCAAAGCACTAGAAGGCAATACAAGAAACAATCAAGGAGAGAAAAAACTTGGAATTAAGGAGAAATTTCCTAACAGTGAGGACAATTAACCAGTGGAACAGCTTGCCACCAGAAGTTGTGGGTGCTTCATCACTGAAGGTTTTTAAAGAAGAGATTGGACAACCATCTGGTTGAAATAGTATAGGGTCTCCTGCTTGAGCAGTGGGCTGGACTAGAAGATCTCCAAGGTCCCTTCCATCTCTATTTTGATTCTGATTCTAAATGGATGGCTTGTTTGCCACCCCAGGGACAAGGTGTGTACAACATCTTTGGGTTTGAATTAGCTCCAAGTCCAAGCTGTGGAGTTAAACTGTGTTTCTCAACTTTGATAACTTTAAGAGGACTGGGTGAGCCAACAATGTGCAGTGGCAGCCAAAAAAGGCCAATGTAATCCTAAATTGCATTAACAGAGGGATGCAATCAAGATCAAGGGAAGTACTAACACCACTCTATAAAGCCTTAGTAAGGTCACACCTAGAGTCCTGCATCCAGTTCTGGTCACCACACTATAAAAAAGAGGTTGAGACTCTAGAAAAAGTGCAGAGAAGAGCAACCAGAATGATGAGGGGACTGGAGGCTGAAACATAAGATGAACGGTTGCAGGAACTGGGCCTGGCTAGTCTAATGAAGAGAAGGACCAGGGGAGATAGGATAGCAGTCTTCCAATATTTGAGGGGCTGTCCCAGAGAGGAGAGGGTCAAGCTATTCTCCAAGGCACCCGAAGGCCAGACGAGGAACAATGGACGGAAACCGAACAAGGAGAGATTCAACCTGGAAATAAGGAGGAATTTTCTGACAGGGAGAACAATCAACCCCTGGAACAGAAGTTGCCCTCGGAAGTTGTGGGAGCTTCATCAATGGAGGCTTTCAAGAAGAGACTGAACGGCCATCTGTCAGAGATGGTGTAGGGTCTCCTGCTTGGGTGGGAGGTTGGACTAGATGACCTACAAGGTCCCTTCCCACTCTGTTAATCTGGACCAATGGTTCTTTGAAAAAGTTCAAATACTCCTTTGAGAACTTTCCCCCAAGTTAGAGTTTCAAACAGTGGCAACTTTCAGGTACACAAGAAGACACTAGGTGGAGTTTTGGAATAAGGAGCTTTGGTTCTCTTGCACAATTGAGTGCAAATAGGACGGGCAGCCAAAATGACAGATGTGTCTGACTGGGCCTGTTGAAGATCCTAATTAGTAGTTAGTAATTCTCCTCTTTCTGAACAACAGCAACAGCAATAAAATTTAACGCTTATATACTGCTTCCCAGTGCTTTTAGAGCCCTGTCTGAGTAGTTTACAGAGTCGGCCTATTTCCCCCCAACAATTTGGTGCTCATTTTACTGACCTCGGAAGGACAGAAGGCTGAGTCAACATTGAGCTGGTCAGGATTGAACTTCTGGCAATGAGCAGAGTCAGCCTGCAATACTGCATTCTCATCACTACGTCACCACACCCCTTCCTTCCTTCCTTCCTTCCTTCCTTCCTTCCTTCCTTCCTTCCTTCCTTCCTTCCTTCCTTCCTTCCTTCCTTCCTCCCTCCCTCCCTCCCTCCCTTCCTTCCAAGAGAACTTCCTTCTTTCCTTCTTTCCTCCCTTCCTTTGCTTCCTTCTTAATACTAGCACTTAGCACTAACTAAGGCTGAGTCAACCTTGAGCCAGTCAGGATCAAACTGCTGGAATTCAGCAGAGTTAGCCTGCAATACTGCATTCTAACAACTGCACCACACCACTTCCTTCCTTCCTTCCTTCCTTCCTTCCTTCCTTCCTTCCTTCCTTCCTTCCTTCCTTCCTTCCTTCCTTCCTCCTTCTTTCTTCCATCCCTTTCTCCATCTCTCCTCTCCCTTCCTTTCCCTTCCTCCCTACCTCCCATCTCTCCTTCCTCCCTTCCTTCCTTCCTTCCTTCCTTCCTTCCCCCCTTCCTTTCTCCTTCTTTCTTCCATCCCTACCTCCCATCTCTCCCTCCCCTCCCTCCCTCCCTTCCTTCCTTCCTTCCTTCCTTCCTTCCTTCCTTCCTTCCTTCCTTCCTTCCTTCCAATAGAACTTAGACTTATATACCACTTCACAGGGCTTCACAGCCCTCTCTAAGCGGTTTACAGAGTCAGCCTCTTGCCCCCCAACAACCTGGGTCTCATTTTACCGACCTCAGAAGGATGGAAGGCGAGTCAACCTTGAACCTGGTGAGATTCAATCTGCCCAATTGCAGCTGGTAGTCAGCAGAAGTAGCCCTGCGTTCTAACCCCTGTGCCACCGAGGCCAACTGATCATTTGTGCCCTTTGAGCATGCTCTGTGCACCTTCTCAGCTCGAAACATGCAACCTGGAGCCCTTTCCAAGTCCAGACAGTCCTTGTGTCAGGTTTCCAAGGGATGAAATCCATTTAAAAAGAAAAAGAACAAAGTCCATCTTCCAAAACAAATTATTTTAATTAGAAAAGCATCAAATTGGCAACATCTGTTGTAATGCCAGATCTGACACAACCCAGAATTACACCACATAATATTGGAAGTTAGAAACAGCCCCCAAAAGTCACCTTGTCCAATAGAAGTAAATCAACATTTGCCTGGTGTCATCAATCGCCACCTCCAGTTCTCAGGAAGGTCAGCTTTTGTTCCCACGGAAAGGAGAACCACTTAGCCTAAACAACTCTCTCTATCTCAACTCCTCCTCCCCTTAGGAATGTGGCAAGCCTGAAACCCTTCCTTCCATGACTGCCACAGAGAAAGTAAGAAAAAGAATATATACCAAGCTTAACTAAAATGGCTACACATATGTCAATTTCGGACCTGACACCTTCATTTACAACAGTTCATTTAGTGATTTTTCAAAGTTACAAGATTGGAGGAAAAAAAAAGTGACCTATGACCATTTTTCACTCTTACAATGGTTGCGACATCCCAGGATCGAAATTCAGGTGCTTGGCCACTGACTCATGTTTATGACGGTTGCGGAGTCCCCTTTTGACAAGCAAAATCAACGGGAGAGCCAGATTCTTTTAACAACCGTGTTACTAACTTAACAACTGCAATGATTCACTTTACAACGGTGGCCAGAAAGGTTGCAAAAAATAGGTCAGAACTCACTTAAAATATGTCTGGACAGCCATCTGTCAGAAATGGTATCGGGTCTCCTGCTTGAGGAAGGAGTTGGACTAGATGACCAACAAGGTCCCTTCCAACTCTGTTTATTCTATGTCTATGTCTCACTTAGCGACATGACTGTTTGGGCTCGCTTGTGGTCATAAGTCTAGGACTGCCTGTATTCAAGTCAAGGGTAATCCTCGACTTATGATCACATTTGAGCCCAAAATTTATGTGGCTAAGAGAGTTAGTTGTTAACAGAAGTGTTGTCTCATTTGATTACCTTTCTTGCCACCGTTGTTAAGTGAATCACTTCAGTTGATGAGTTAGTAACTCGGCTGTTAAGTGAATCCGGCTTTCCCATTGATTCTGCTTTTCAGAAGGTTGCAAAAGGAGATCGCAGGACCCTGGACATGGCCACCATCATCAATACGAACTAGTTGCCGAGTGTCTGGATTTTGATCATGTGACCGTGGGGATCCTTCTACTGTTATAAGTGTGGAAAACAGTCATGTCAATTTTTCAGTGCTCTTCTAACCTCAAGTGGTCCTTATTTTTGGGGACTTTTAATGACCCCGTAATCCCTTGCATCGGGGTGGAGTCAGGGCAACTGAATGCAGCTGAATGTTTACTGGCCAGATGCCCTTTCCTGTCACCAGTGCAGAGTTATATTCGGCTGTAATTCAAGGGCATCCTGTATTGTTCAAAAGTTTTCTTCTCTGCCTTGTTGACAACCTCACCTTTCTTTTAATCCAAAAGCTGACAATCATTATGGAGCCACTGATGCAAATCAGATAAAACTTTCTTTCTGGGGTTGTATAATCCTAGTTTTTAGATTTAACCACACATACCTATAAGATTCACCTTTCTTAATATTAAGTTCCAAGGATTTGACAGCCCAGAAGGATTTAACAAAGTTTTCATACCCAAATAATTAGAATAGGATAGAATAAAGTAGCCCAATAATGGAATAGAATAGAGTAGAACAGAACAAAACAGAATAGGAACAGAACGGAATAATAAACACAGAATGGAATGGAATGGAATAGAATGGAATGGAATAGGATAGGATAGGATAGGATAGGATAGGATAGGATAGGATAGGATAGAATAGAATAGGAATAGAATAGAATAGAGAGAATAGAATAGAATAAAATAGAATAGAATAGAATAGAACAGAAGAAAACAGAACAGAGTAGAATAATAAAATACAGAATGGAATGAATACAACAGAATAGAATAGAATAGAATAGAATAGAATAGAATAGAATAGAATAGAATAGAATAGAATAACAGAAGAAAACAGAACAGAATGGAATGGAGTAGAATAATAAAAGAATACAATAGAATGGAATGGAGAATAGAATAGAATAGATAGAACAAACAGAATAGAATAATAAAATAGAATGGAGGAGTACAACAGAATAGAATAGAATAGAATAGAATAGAATAGAATAGAATAGAACAGAACAGAAGAAAACAGAACAGAGTAGAATAATAAAATACAGAATGGAATGGAGTACAACAGAATAGAATAGAATAGAATAGAATAGAATAGAATAGAATAGAATAGAACAGAACAGAACAAAACAGAACAGAGTAGAAAATATGGAATGAAATGGAATAGAATAACAGAGTTGGAAGGGACCTTGGAGGTCTTCTAGTCCAACCCCCTGCTTAGGCAGGAAACTCTACACCACTTCAGACAAACGGTTATCCAACATCTTTTTAAAAACTTCCAGTGTTGGAGCATTCACAATTTCTGGAGCCAAGTTGTTCCACTGATTAATTGTTCTAACCGTCAGGGAATTTCTCCTTAGTTCAATTTGGAGCCTACAGATTAAAAGAGAGCGTCTACTTCCTTCTGTGACAAAGTCATCCAGCTGGCTTTATGCTGAAGGCTGGGCTTGAACCTCCCTTTTCGAGACAGGTGCCTTTACCGCAACACCCGACTGGGTCTCTTGCCATTGATTGGACCATCTTTTTACTTAACCTTAGTCCTATTTTTTCCACTGCATTCTGTGACATCCATTTCTAGAGCCTTCATATAACTACTGGTGTCATTACCCTGTTTCCCTGAAAATAAGACCCTGTCTTACATATTTATATATTTTTTGCCACCAAAAAGGCACCAAGTCTTATTTTGAGGGGATGTCACATCCACTGATTAACCTCACTTGTGCGCGTCGCCCCGGGCCTCCTTTTCACTGTCAGCCTTCAGGAACTACTTCTTCTGTGGCCGGCAAGCCTTTCCTGAAGGCCTCTGCAGTGGCTAACAGATAATCAGAGTTGGAAGGGACCTTGTGGGTCATCTAGTCCAACCCCCCACCCAAGCAGGAGACCCTACACCATTTCTGACAAATGGCAGTCCAATCTCTTCTTGAAAGTCTCAAGTGATGGCGCTCCCACAACTTCCGAGGGCAACTTATGTTCCATTGGTTGATAGTTCTCATTGTCAGAAAGGTTCTCCTTGTTTCCAGGTTAAATCTCTCCTTGTTCAGTTTCCATCCATTATTCCTTGTCTGGCCTTCAGGTGCCTTGGAAAACAGCTTGACCCCTTCCTCCTCTCTATGGCAGCCGCTCAAATTTTGGAAGACCGCTATCATGTCTCCCCTGGTCCTTCTCTTCACTAGACTAGCCAGGCCCAGTTCCTGCAGGCAGGTGTCGGGAAGTGCGAGGCCTGGCTACCATTGCCCAAAGGTAAGTAGTAGGGCAGCTCCATCCCCTCATTCCCCACCCTAGCTTAATTTTTACCCACGCACTCTGGTGTGGGCAGAATCATAATTAGGGCTTATTTTGGAGGTAGGGCTTATATTAGGTGCACGTGTAAAAATCAAGCTAGGACTTACTTTCAGAGTAAGTCGCATTTTCAGGGAAACAGGGTGGTGTAACATACCTTGTTGTTTCTTCCTCTAACTTTAAAGCCAGAATCATCTTTGAATCCTGCTTTCTTCAATATTTATTTATTTATTTGATTTGTCAATCGCTTACAAGATAATTGATATAAGTATAAACATAGTTATGAATACATGAAATGGATACATATAAGAAAAATAAAAAGAAACAATAGGACAGGGACGGTAGGCGCGTTGGTGCTCTTATGCCCGCCCCTTACAGACCTCTTAGGAAAGGGGTGAGGTCAATAGTAGACAGTCTTAAGGTTAAAGTTTTTGGGGTTTGGGGAAGAAACCACAGAGTGAAGTAGAGTATTCCAGACATTGACCACTCTGTTGCTGAAGTCCTATTTCCTGCAATCAAGTTTGGTGCGGTTAACCTTGAGTTTGTATCTATTGTGTGCTCTTGTGTTGTTATGGTTGAATTTATATTAAACTGATTAAATAAAGAAAGAGGATACAGCTTTATTTCACTCTTTTGCCAAGGTGAAGCCAATCGGTGCCGCGGTAGCACAGTGGTTGTGGAGGCAGTATTGCAGGCTGATTCTGCCCACTGACAGGAGTTTGATCCTCAAGGTTGACTCAGCCTTCCATCCTTCTGAGATTGGTAAATGCAGTCATGTGACTTTCTTAGTGACCTGGTTAAATGTGTTGTGTAAACTAGAAAGCGTGAAGTTAAATAAGGATGCTTTGAGATAACCGTGATTCATCTCCTCCTCCACCAAAGTGTTCAGAATGGCGGGTGTAGATGTAATACTGTCATTAAGATGATGGGTGTAGATGAAATTACGCCATTTGGTTCCAAAACCACCAATTAGTAGTTAGGAGGTCAGCCTTGTGATTTCTCTCTCTCCTTTTGCGTGGATTTCTTAGAACCGTGATAGAATTCTAGGGTAGGGACCACGGAAGCAGTGGTGGGATTCAAATTTTTTTTACTACCGGTTCTGTGGGCGTGGCTTGGTGGGCGTGGCAGGGGAAGGATAGTGCAAAATCCCCATTCCCTCCCCATCCCACTAACCTGCTTTCCAGCTCTGTTCTCCTGTGCAGGGCAACAAGAGGGGACCTAGCCGATCAGCTGGGACTCCATGGGAGGCAGAGAAGAGATGAGGTTGGCGGGGCCAGTCGGAGGTGGGATTGGCCGGTTCTCTGAACTACTTAAAATTTCCGCTTACTGGTTCTCCAGAACTGGTCAGAACCGGCTGAATAACACCTCTGTTGGTTGCTTTCTTGCAGAAGTTTCGTTACCTAGATAGATAACATTGTTGTGCTAGAAGAAAGTGGGGTTTACCGAGAGGAGGAGGGGGAGAAGGAGGAGGTATGTGGGGTTGTTGGTGTACTCTTTGGGTTTGGTTGTTTGTTTTCAGATGTTTCATGACCCAACTAGGGCACATCATCAGTGCTAGAAAGAAGTGGGTTTGAGGAGAGGAGGAGGGGGGAGGAGGAGGAGGAAGGAGGGAGGGAGGGAGGGAGAGAGGACTGATGGGTTCTTGGTGCTTTCTGAGCTTAGTCATTTTCTTGCAGATTTGCAAGTTTTCTTGCAGATAACATCATGAATGCTAACAAGGAGAGGCTATTAGGGAATAGCATCTACTACTACTCAGTAGTTAGTAAGGAACCCTAACCCACCAACGCTGACAGGACAAGCCACTGGAAAATAAAGTGAGAACAAACCAAACTCCTAGCACTGATGATGATACTTAGCTGGGTAATGAAATGTCTGCAAGAAACCCATCAAGCTCAGAGAGAACTAAGGACCCTACATTCTTCTTCTTCTTCTTCTTCTTCCTCCTCCTCCTCCTCCTCCTCCTCCTCCTCCTCCTCCTCCTCCTCCTCCTCCTCCTCCTCCTCCTCTCTTCCTTCTAGCACTGATGATGTTATCTAGTTGGGTAATGAAATGTGTGCAACAAGTGCAAACAGCACCAAGGACTCCATCCTCCTCCTCCTTCTCTCCATAAACCCCTTTTCCTTACAACATCCTGATGATGTTACCTAGTTGGGTAATGAAACCTCTGCAAGAAAACTACCAATCTCAGAGACCACCAAGGAGCCCCCATAGGAACACATGTCAATCCAATTGCTTTAGGAACATTTGACCTACAACACCGCCTGGTATGAGCGTATTTGACTTTTAAGGACTGCGTGCTTGCCAACTCCTGCCTGGCTAAGTGGATTTCCAACAAATATTTCTGGAAAAACTTGAATGCTGACCTCCCATACCTGTTCCCAGATGCCTGAGTTCCCCAGATCATTAACATCGCTTTCCTGTCCTACAGGAATGTGAGAATAAAGTTTCCAACTTTGTGAGAACTTGAAGGTTGAAAATCCACCACTTTGTGGCACAAAAGCCGATTCAACCCTAAACTCCGAACTTTCTACTACTTGGCAAAGTATGCACTTTCCCCCTTATTTAAAATAGTGTAGATTCTTCGTTACATCCTACCAAGGTTTGTTGTTCATAGTAATTATTGGCTTTAAAAAAATATCAGTTATTGGGGGATCACATGACTGAAGGACATTGCAACTGTCATAAATAGGAATGAGCAGGGACTAGAAGACCTCCAAAGTCCCTTCCAGCTCCGTTTATTCTATTTTATTCTGTTCTGTTCTGTTCGGATCTGAAGAGGGGGTCAAGCTATTCTCCAGAGCACCTGAGGGCAGGACAAGAAACAACGGATGGAAACTAAACAAGGAGAGAAGCAACCTGGAATTCAGGAGAAATTTCCTGACAGTGAGGACAATTAACCAGCGGAACTGCTTGCCACCAGAGGTTGTGGGTGCTTCTTCATCACTGGAGGTTTTGAAGAATAGACTGGACAGTCACTTTTCTGAAAGGGTATAGGGTCTCCTGCTTGAGCAGGGGGTTGGACTAGAAGACCTCCAAGGTCCCTTCCAGCCAGAGGTGGGATTAAAATTTCTGTGGGCATGGCCTAATTTGTGGGTGTGGCTTGGTGGTCACATGGCTGGCTAGGCGTGGCTTGGTGATCACATGACCAGCTGGGCATGGCCAACTCAACATCACTTCTTTTCCCTAATGACTGTTTTAAGTATTAAAAAAAAGACACGCCAAAACAAAAGGTAGTTTATTATTTCAAGCCTTTAATGCTTAAATAATAAAAATGGTACACAAAACTAGATTTCGTTACAACCAAGTTTTAAAATGTTAATCAAAACTATTACATAACATAAAACTTTACAAAAAACCCCCAATAAAGCTGTTATATAAAGTACTGCCAAATTGCTTTTTTTATTGGTGTCCTCACTTGCGGTTTTCTTTTGTTTGACATGAGCATCCTTAGGAACAGGGTCCCATTCTTGCAGAGATAGGCCAATTCGATTGATAGTCAGCAGGTTTGTTACTTTGGAAACTGTTAGGCGACTTCTGCCCTCTGAACATATTGTGTTTATTTGTAAGGAGCCCCTTTCCGCCTCTGCTGAGCTGACTGCAACAGTCCTGACAATATCTCTAGTCTTTTTAATGCTGCCAGGAATTACATATTTCTCCGAACCTTTTAACACATTTCCTATAAAATTGCGATAATCATTAATATTTTAATTTCATAATGGGAAATTTCACCGAACGCAATCAATTGCTCTTCAGCTGCTGTCTATGGAGCCACCACTTCTTCAGTGTTCCAGTAATCTGGCTCCAAATAATTTAGAAATTTTAATTTATCAGTGTCTTTCAATTGGCTACCTGTTTTTAAATATTCGCAATCCATCAATCTTTTCTTCAAATTAATTACAACGCTTTCTACAAGTGTTTCACGAGGAAGTCCCACAAATCGATGATTTTGTACAAAATTTATATTGTTAAAGGTTTCTGAAGTAATTAATCCATCAACTTCTTTTTTTGTATGCACCCTTTTCCTTTGAAAGCATTTCAAATGATTTAATTGATCCTACCACAAGTTTTTCAACCTTTACAATGTCTATGTTTCTGGCTTGCAGTGCATTAGAAAGAAGAGATATTTCAGTTAGGACATCAATGATCAACGCCAAATCAGTGAGAAAATATGTGTTTTCAAGATGGGCAGTCATACTTGAGTGTTTTTTATTTGAACAAAATAACTGATGTAGCACTGGATAAGCACGCCACACAGCTTGGGTTGACCTTAAACTATAGGTCCAAAAACTCTACCAATCTTTATAATCTCAAGTTGTTTGGAAATTTTGTTAAGTTCAATTAGGTTCTTATCGGATTGATGAAAAACAGAATATATTTTATCAATAAAGATAACGATACTTGCTTTATTTCCCTAATAGAATCATCTAAAACAAGTTACACACGATGGTTTAAGCAGTGCCATCTTATGATGTTTGGAAAGTCTTTGGCTATCTTAGTGCTTACCCCAGATTTTCTCCCAAGCATAAAACTGGCACCATCAGAGCAAAATGACAACCTGTAACAATAACAATAGTGTAACAAAAACAATTTCATGTATTTTATGTATTTATTTATGTTTTTAGTATCTGTTTTGTTTTTATGATTAATTATTAAACGTTTAATTTAATACATTTTTAATAAATTTTAGGATATGTTTTGTTTTTATTAATCATAATACTGAAAACATAAATAAATATATAGATGATTTTTTTTTGTTACACTTGTGTTATCGTTACACGTTGACACTTATGTTTTTCCTTTGCTTTTTCCTAATAGGCTATCTGGTGGCTGCTGCTGCTGCAGGAAGCGATGGCGGTGGGCAGGAAAATGCGGGCAACAATGTTGTGCACAAGCCCTATAAGGAGTGACTGGGTAGGGTGGATGGGGGCGAGAATGCAGGCAGCAATTGTCACTCATGCGCACAATGACGTGCATGCACGCTAAGGACGCACTGGGCAGGGAGCAGAGAAGTGGGCAGAAAGGGGTGATCCCAGCCAGGGGCCCAATTTACCAGTTCTCCGAACTACCGAGAATCATAACAACCGGTTCTACTGAACCGGTCTGAACCGGTAAAATACCATCCCTCTTTCAGCTCTATTCAGATCGATTGACTTGACTTGAGTTTTGTTCTATGGCCATGTGACAGATACCACAATGATGGGCCAGGTTGAGGTGTTTGTACCAATACACCCTTTTTAGACATCTCTCTTGGTTGTACCCTCTATTTTTAGTTTTGTTTTCACATCTATTTAAATATATTTTCACAACATGGAAACCTTGATAGAGCCAAACAACTAATGCCAATCATAGCTTCCCAGGGAGTTTACAGCGTGGGACACAGTTTCAGATTTTTTGTATGACACAATACTTGGGAAGATATGGGCTTATCCACGTGCTTAGCTTGCACAATCTTTTCAGCAGGGACTTTGAGGGCCTAGCTGATTAATCTACTAGCAAACTGCAAAGGGGATGTTGCAAGTGAACCATGGAGTAGTGTCAAGGAGAACGAGTCCATCAGTAGTAGACTTAGAGTTAGAATAACTTCATTGTCACTTGAATAAAAAACATCATCAAAAACATCATCAAAAAAGCTCAACAAAGAATGTTCTTTCTGTGCCAACTCAGGAGGCTCAAACTGCCCAAGGAGCTGCTGATCCAGTTCTACAGAGGAATTATTGAGTTTGTCATCTGAACCTCTATAACTGCCTGGTTTGGTTCTGCAACCCAACAGGACAGACACAAACTCCAGAGAGTAATTAGGATTGCAGAAACAACAATGGCTACCAACCTGCCTTAAGTGGAGGACCTGTATACTGCAACAGTCAAAAAGAGGGCTGTGAAAATATTTACAGACCCCTCACACCCTGGACATAAACTGTTTCAACTCCTACCCTCAAAATGATGCTACAGAGCACTGCACAATAGAACGACTAGACACAAGGACAGTTTTTCCCCAAAGGCCATCCCTCTGCTAAACAAATAATTCCCTCCACACTGTCCAACTATTTACAAAGTCTGCATTACTATTACTATTTATCTTCTCATCACTCCTTATCACCCATCTCCTCCCATTTGTGACTGTATGGCTGTAACTTTGTTGCTTGTGTCCTTATAATTTTTATTGACTGTTTCCTGGTATGATTTGATTGCTTATTGTACCCTATGACTATTACTAAGTGTTGTACCTTATGATTCTTCATGAATGTATTCCCCCCTGCCTCTTTTTTCTTTTTTCTCCTTTTATGTACACTGAGAGCATATGCACCAGTGGTGGGATTCAATTTTTTTTTACTACCGGGTCTGTGGGCATGGCTTGGTGGGGATGGCATGGCATGGCTTGGTGGGCGTGGCTTGGTAGACATGGCAGAGGAAGATTACTGCAAAATCCCATTCCCTCCCCACCCCACTAACCTGCTTTCCAGCTCCATTCTCCTGTGCAGGGCAACCCAAGAAGACCCAGCCAATCAGCTGGGATTTGGGAGACAAAGAATAGATGGGGGCGGGGCCAGTCAGAGGTGGTATTTGCCGGTTCTCTGAACTACTCAAAATTTCCACTACCAGTTCTCCAGATCTGGTCAGAACCTGCTGAATACCACCTCTGATATGCACCAAAGACAAATTCCTTGTGTGCCCAATCACACTTGGCCAATAAAGAATTCTATTCTATTCTATTCTATTCTATTCTATTCTATTCTATTCTATTCTATTCTATTCTATTCTATTCTATTCTATTCTATTCTATTCTAATGTACACTAATCAGCATACATTAACATGAAATGTTATTGCAGGTCGCTCTCAAAGGGTCACCCCCTCCAATAATACACTACCTAAACATGACAAATAAATAAATAAGTAAATAAATAATATGCATGTACCCAGAGATATTATATGACACAGAGAAATAACAGTCTAGTTCGGATGTATCCATGTACAGGGCAAGAAAAACCAAATCTTGTGAGTTTACCAGACGGATAGCCTAGGGAACAAAGCGGTTCCAAAAAGTCCTGCTAGAAATACTTTGAAAACTCCTCCCAGACGGGAGCAACAGAAACACACCTTGAAGTGGGGGTGTGGGGGGGTCTCTCACGATGCTTCAAGCTCTAAGCGCATAACGCTTATAAGCAGCATCCCGAATAACAGGAAGCGAGCTTCCCCTAATCTTCTCGGCTGTCCTCACCACTCTCTCTAGTACAGAGTGGTGAAGAGAAAAGCAACTGAGATGCTAAGATAAGATAAAGGAAAAAATTCCCTCGCACATATGTGCTAGTCATTTCTGGCTCGAGGGGGCAGTGCTCATCTCTGTTGCAAAGCCGAAGAGCGCAAAGCGCAAAATGCAATCTCACTGAACTGGTTGTAACGCCGGTTGAATCCTACCCCTTCCATTGTCCCAAATTTCATAATATTCTGACTTTTCTTTATCTTTTAATTTTAACATCAATTTATCCATCTCAGCACAATCTAGAATTTTTTGAATTACTAATTCCTCTGAGGGCGTATAATTTTGCTTCCAGTATTATGCATATACTACCCTTGTTGCTGTCAATATATGTAGTAAAATGAATTTAATCTTTTTCCTTTATTTCCCTTTAATTATTCCCAATGAAAAAAACCTCTGGTTTAAACGCTATTCAATCTTCCACTATTTCTTGTATCCATTTCCGTATTTTGGTCCAGTATTTTTGGGGCTTCCGGGCATGACTATCACATATGATAGAAGGTACCTTGATTCTGTTTTTACATTTCCAACATGTCTGATTTATGTTAGGGTACATTTTGGCCAATCCCATGGCAAATTCCAATGATAAAGCATCCTGTACATATTTTCTTTATAGGCCGCTGATCTTGTTAATGTGTAATTTTTGTTCCAAGTATTTTCCCAATCTGCTAAATCTATATTATGTCCAATATTTTTTGCCCGTGCTACCATACAGTCTAGGTTGCTTTTCTCCTTGATTACTTTTCATCTTCTGCTTCTATCTTCATGTGCTTTGGAAAATAGGTTGACCTTCTTTTCTTTAAGGCAGCTCCTCAAATATTGGAAGACCACTATCATGTCACCCCAAGAGTCGGAACCCAACGGAATGGATAACTTCATCTCTTCCATTTCTGCTTATCTTTGCCTCTCCTGACACCTGGACCTTCTTCTAATCAGAAGATAAGTTTACCATCTTCTCACCTCTTCTAAGGAAACATCTGGAGATTACTTGGCACCCCAGAGGCATTCTTGGATATAAAACAAAGCTGAAAACGGTTGAGGATCCGGTTTGCATTTTTTAGAAGGAGTTATTTTCAAGTGTAAAAAAAAATCCAAGGAGGTGTTTGCAGGTGCAACGATGGCCATACAAACAGGATGACCAGGGTTAGAGGTGGGTTTTGGGTGTATACTTGTATCCTTAAAAGCATTGATCAAATTCTTCACGTAGATGGAAAATCACAACTCCTTAACAAACAGAAACCATTAGAGGGGGCAACATTGCCACACAAATTGTGGTTTTATATGTTGTAAGCTGCCTTGAGTCGCCATGGCAAATAGGCAGCAATACAAATTTAATAAATAAAATAAATAAAAAAAATACTACACATGGTTTGCCCCTTGTAAATGTATATGTTGTACATTAGAACACCTTGATGTTCTGGGCTAATCAGTTTCGGTGAAAAGGATTTTTAAAAAATCTACTGGGATCAATGAACGAAGAAGTCAAAACCAGTTGGTTCTTACAAGGAGCTTTGCCAAAGTCTGAATTTCAGCCTTAGATGTTGATTTGGGTCAAACTGTAAATGTAGAATTGTGGGATAAACCAAAATTATCACCAGCTGTCCACCAAGATGAGCTAATTGCTAATTCAACTTCATTCCACCCTAGATAAAGCCAAACCAGAAGATTGCTCACAGGAAGGAGAATTAATAAAGCTAAAACTTAAAGAGATGATTTAAAGCTGAAATCAAAGCTACCTCTGGAAGTTGTGGATGCGCCAATGCTCCATCATGGGAGGTTTTCAAGAAGAGACTGGACAACCATTTAGACCAGGATGGTATAGAGTCTCTTGCAACACCTGACTAGCTTAGTTTAGGTCTGTGTACAAAACACTTGGACTTGTTGGAAGCAATGGTTCCGTTCCAAGTCGGGAGAGAGGCACTGGAGACAAAATGGAGGCTGGAGGCTGATTGGAATGGGGGTCCATTTATTGATGAAGCAGAACCACCAAGCACGTGTGATTCTGGCTAGCTGACCACATGGAGTTGAGAGTGAGGGGTTTTTATACCTTCTCTTGGGCTTTGCACTTGAGTTTCCTGTTCCTGTGCAAAAACATGTATTCTATTGGCTGCTGGAGCAGGAGTGGGATTCTCCCAGTTTGGATCGGTTTGGTAAAACCAGTTGTTACGATTCTCAGTAGTTCGGAGAACCGGTAAATCGGCCCCCTGGCTGGCCCCGTCCCTCTCCGCCCATGTCTCTGCTCTCTGACTGGTCAGTCCTTATCGTGCATGTGCGACGATAGCTGACTGCATTCTCCCCGCACCCACCCCGCCCAGTCACTCCTTATAGTACACGTGCGCGACATCGCTGCCCGCATTTTCCCTCCTGCCCCCATCGCTTCCAGCAGCCACTGCCACTACCTCCGCCACTGCAGCCACCAGCCAGCCATTGCTGCCTGCTTTCCGCCGCTCATGGCCCTGCCTGATCTGGGTGAGTGAGAGCTCTGCAAACCCTGGTCACCACCGCCTCCAGCTACCCTCACTGGGCCTGTCTCGCTTGGCTGCCATCTTTGCCCGGCTGCTGTTGCTGAAGAGGCAGATTGAAGAGTGAGACC
The DNA here is from genome assembly GCF_049901715.1 of Pseudonaja textilis. NCBI lineage: Eukaryota > Metazoa > Chordata > Lepidosauria > Squamata > Elapidae > Pseudonaja > Pseudonaja textilis. The sequence continues at coordinate 197,914,497 of NC_141992.1, read as the reverse complement.
TTCAAGCAAGCCCCAGGTGCCTACCTGCCACCACCGCCAGCCCCGGTTGAGTCCCAACAACTCTGAGACTACCCAGGCGCCCTCATCGATGCTGCATGCCTTGTCTGGCTGCCATCTTCTTCCACCCATGGCCCACTGCGCTGTTGCTGCCTGGCCTTTCACCGCTGAATCAGGAGGCAAGCAACAAGCCCCGCTGGTCGCCTACCTCTTCCTGTCGCCACCAGCCTAGGTCGAGTGGTTGCCCAGGCACCCTCACCGCGGAAAGCTCTACGGACTAATCCCAATCGAGGACCCTGGTGCAGCTGGCCAGCAAACTTGCCTGCCTAATTTTTGGTAAGTTGCTCTTTTTTATTTCTTTATGTATTTTTTTAGTATTTTTTTGTTTTTATTGATCATAAAAACAAAACAGAGACTAAATAAATAAAAAAATAAAAATTATTGTTACATGTTGATACATTTCCTTTGCTTTTTTTCCTGTTCGGAAATAGCAAAAGGAAAACGTAAGTGTCAACATGTAACAATAACAGTAGTGTAACAACATTTTTTCATTTATGTATTTATTTATGTTTTTTTCTGGTCATGGCCAGTTGCTTCTGACTCTTTGAGATGCAGTGAATAAAACTCACCAAGATGGTTACACTGAACTGAGAAATAGGGGTTTTTTTTGTTCTCGGTTTTCTGAGTTCTTGTTAAGCTCCTTCTTCTAGCCATCCAGACTCAAGGATGGTCTTTAGTTTCTCCAAGCGTTAGGGTCTTCTTGCCTTCCACCGTGTGTCCAAAAAGACAGAATGTGGAATAATGGAGTTCAAAGGGGCCTTGGAGGTCTTCTAGTCCAATCCACCCTTCTCAAGCAGGAAACCCTATACCTTTTCAGGCAAATTTCAGCTATAATTTCCAATCTCCTGGCCAAGTATTTCCTTTGGAGGAGAGAGAAGGGATACCTGAGGCTGTTTCTCCATCCATCCGTCAGTACACCAAACACAAGCTAGGTGGATATGACCTTGTTGATGACCCTCACTCTGTCAAGGACCTTGGAGTACTCATATCTAATGACCTAAGCACCAGAGCTCACTGTAAACAACGTTGCCAAAAAGGCATTAAGAGTTGTAAATCTAATTTTACAAAGCTTCTCCGCCAGAAATATCGAATTGCTAACTAGAGCATACAAAACTTTTGCTAGACCGATACTTGAATATAGCTCATCCGTCTGGAATACGCACTGTATATTGGACATTAATACAATTGAGAGAGTCCAGAAGTATTTCACGAGATGAGTACTACACTCTTTTGCTCGCAACAGAATACGCTACATCACCAGGCCTGAAATTCTGGAATTGGACAACCTTGAACTACGCTGCCTACAGTTGGACTTAAGCGTAGTACACAAAATTATCTACTACAATGTCCTACCAGTCAATGACTACTTCAGTTTCAACTGCAACAATACAAGGGCACACAACAGATACAAACTCAATGTTAACTGCTCCAAACTTGATTGCAGAAAGTATGACTTCAGTAACAGAGTGGTCAATGCCTGGAATGCGCAACCTGATTCTGTTGTTACATCCTCTAACCCCTACTCCTTTAACTTCAAACTTTCTACTATTGGCCTCACCCCTTTCTTAAGAGGTCTGTAAAGGGCGTGCATAAGTGCACCATCGTGTCTACTGTCCCTGTCCTATTGTCCCCATTTATTTGTACCTATTTCCTGCATTCTGACTCATGTTTACACTTATACCTAATATCTTGTCAGTGATTGACAAATGAAAATAAATAAATGAATAAATAAAATAAATAAACTCAGAGTTAGCTCTCTCTGGACAATTAAGCACAATTAGGCCGAGCAAGAATTTAAATGCCTGGGATATCTTGCTAGGAGATTAGGCGTTCCTCACTGGATTTGGGATCCTCCCTTGGAGATCTGCATTGCTCTTGCCCTGCAGTCCATTGTAATGGCAATTCAGGCAACCCACACCATAACAGAAACGACAACAACCAACAACGAAAAAGGCAACACCTCCAACACCTCATAAATAGAACCTTCCCTTAGCAGGAACATCTGGTGAAGCTCTGGAGAACTTCGCAAGCATGAAAACTCTGCTGGTTGCCTTCTTGGTGGCTATCATTTGCACAGAGAAAGGTATGGCCACTTTTTAAAAATCCCATTACAAAATGAAGATAGTGTTATTTGTTAAGTGTTGACGGCTTTTTTATTAATTTAAAAAAAAGGATGGGGTAGTTCTTAAAGGCATTTTGGTTTGTAGGAAGGCATCCCAGGTGGGTGACGATTTCAGGAACTGGGCCTGGCTAGTCTAGGGAAGAGAAGGACCAGGAGAGACAGGAGAGCAGTCTTTCAATAGTTGAGGGGCTGCCACAGAGAGGAGGTAGGGGTCAAGCTATTTTCTAAAGCTCCTATAGGCCAGACAAGGAATAATGGATGGAAACTGAACAAGGAGAGATTCAACCTGGAAACAAGGAGAAACTTTCTGATAGTGAGAACAATCAACCCATGGAACAGAAGTTGCCCTTGGAAGTTGTGGGAGCTTCATCACTTGAGACTTTCAAGAAGAGATTGAACTGCCATTTGTCAGAAATGGTGTAGGGTCTCCTGCTTGGGTGGGGGGGTTGGACTAGATGACCTACAAGGTCCCTTCCAACTCTGATTATCTGTTATCTGTTACCTAAAAGGAAAACATCATAAGATGCCCAGAGTCATGTATTTCAGATGGGTAGCCACATAATCAAACAACCTAATAAAAAATAAAATAAAAAATAATCAAATAAATAAGACATCAAAGTTTCTTCTAGGTTTGCACCAGACTTCCATTTTGGCTCAGCCGACAAATCGGGTAGCTCTTGCCTGACTGTTTATCGCAGGTAGCTTTGTCAGGTAGACTTCACCTGAGACCGGAAGCTCCAGAGATATAGTGAATTCGATCACACAGCTGGACAAATCTGTGAGAAAGTGTACATTCAGTTGTCAAACTTGGCTATGGTGATGTAGGATTTATGGTAGTTTATTCATTTAAATAAATACATGAATTCTTAATTTTTTTTTAATGTAAGCTGCCTCAAGACATTTGCAGCTCGCCAGCCTATAAGAGTATTAAATAAATACTCTTATAGGCTGGCGAGCTGCAAATGTCTTGAGGCAGCCTATGTTAAAAAAAAAAATTAAGAATGCTTAAAATAAATATGACAAATCAGATATTCCTGCTTATTTATATTCTGCTCCATAGCCAGAAGGTGAATAAGATGCAATGTCAAAGGATAGAAATACAAAAAGAAAAAAAATGTTTGGATAGTATCAGCAAAATAATAATAACAACAGCAGCTTATATTCTGTGATGATACTTAGACCATCAGACAACATCTGCCTCTCCCAAGTCTTTGGAAAAACTTGATAGATTGATATCCAGTCTAAACATCTGGCTGGTTGTACAACCTACCAACCAACCATAATAATAATGATAATACTAATACCAATAAAACTAATAATAATACGTTCTACCATAACCTTCTATGATCCAAATAGAACATAATGTTTCAGAGTTCTAATTCCTGAAATTCTTTAAAACTAAAACACCGGAGGAAAAAAGAAGTTAAAACCACTTCTGTCTTCTCCCTTTCTTTCTTGCAAACATTTTTGGTATTTTAAATCAGTTTGGGGCTGGAAACAGTTGGGATTGCGATCGGCAAGACAAGAAGATTAGTTTCCATCCATTGTTTCTTGTCCTGCCTTCTGGAGCTTTGGAAAATAAGTTGACCTCCTCTTTTTTGTGGCAACCCCTAGAAGATAGATAGATAGATAAATAGATAGATAGATAAATAGATAAATAGACAGACAGACAGACAGAGTCAACACATCTTAAAGTTGGCAAGACTGATCTATAGAAACACCTGTGGGGATTCTCAGTGATCCTCCTGTTCACGGTTGTCTCAAATCTCCATCGCCCCCATCATCTCGCCAGAACCGATGAAGCTTCTTGGATGAGAAATGAAAGGTCTTCCTCAAAGCAAAAAACAGTCCAGTTGCCTTTGGAGAGAGTAAAAAGAAAAGCACCTTTGAGATATGGTCCATAGAAACGGTTTTTTCAAGGCATATTCCAGGCAACCCTGGGGCTCCGTCAGGGCTTCCCTGCAAGGCAAAACTTAAAAAAAAAAAGAACCAACTCATTCAGCTAATTTTTATCATTAGAGCTCTGCCTCTTGATCGGGAGTGGGGAGTGAGTGTCCAGGTAATTTCTCATTTGTTTTTCAAATTAGTCAGCTCTGCCCCATTTGACATTCATTCATTCATTCATTCATTCATTCATTCATTCATTTTTTAGGCATGTATTCATGTATTTATATATTTATGGATGTATTTATTTATTTAGGCATGTATTTATTTACCTATTTATTTGGGCATATATTTATTTATGCATTCATTCATTCAATGGGGTGCTGTCAATTCCAGAATGGACTGACTGTCTGTCTGTCTATCTATCTATCTATCTATCTATCTATCTATCTATCTATCTATCTATCTATCCATCCATCCATCCATCCATCCATCTATCTATCATTTCAATAGGATGTTGCCCATTCCAGAATAGAACACAATACTTTATTTATTTTTCAATGGAGCGCTGCCCATTCCAGAATAAAGTCACAATACAACATTCATTCATTCATTCATTCAATGGAGTGTGTCAATTCCAGAACGGATTCATTCTCCCTCTCTCTCTCTCTCTCTCTCTCTCTCTCTCTCTCTCTTCAGTAGGATGCTGCCCGTTCCAGAATAGATCACAGTTATTTGTTTGTTGTTTTTGTTTATTTATTTATTTTTATGGAGCACTGCCCACTCCAGAATAAAGTCATAATACAACATTCATTCATTTGAAAATACATATACTCTATTTAAAACAAAAAAATATATATATATTTTATTTTAAATAGTTTTTATTTTAAAGCAATACAATAAAACTAATGAAATAAAGTATTTATTCAAAATAAATATGCACAGCAGCTGAGATACTTGGCCGGTTAATCATAAAGCCAGCCAATGGAGCCCTTAGCATCTAAGTCAACCATGGGTGTAATTGAAGTTTCATCTGCATTTTTCTTTGTGTTGTACATAAACAAACAGGAGAAACATCTGAGTATTTTGGACCACACCCTACATAGGTCTCTGTCATCGGATGTGCTTTGTGTACCACAATGTTTGTATGTGCAATCCACCCACTCGGTCCATCTACTCTGTCATCATTTGTAGTCAAGAAAGTCTGCTGTTGAATTAAGCTCCAGCAATGTATGTGTAGGTGTTGAATTGAACATAGGTGTATCAGCTAGGTAAGGAGGATGGATCTAAAGTGTAACTGGATGTTGGAACTGCAATTACTATCTAAGTATAAAAATAGGCAAAAGGATAGGTAAAGTGAGAGCTAGTTTGGTGAAGGCATCAGGTTCGAAACAAGGAGACCAGTAACTCTAGTGGCTATCAGTGGCTATCAGCTGGGTGACCTTGGGCCAGTCACTTCCTCTGAGCCCTAAGAAGGAGGCAATGGCAAACCAATCTGCAAAAACCTTCCCAAGAAAAGCACAGGGACTTTTCCAGATAGCTTTTGAGAATCGGACACAATCGAACGGAAGGAAACGATAAAGGATCGATAGAAGAGGGGTGGGGAAGGGTGATTAGGAGAGAGTAAGGCTAAAGTTAGTTCAATAAATCCTTCGTAAGAAACTTCGTCAAACAGGAGGACAAATCGATGCATTTAAAAAAAGAAAAACAACAGAATGAGAAATAGAACTAAGCTAAAGAGAGCTGGAAAAAATACGATCATTTTCGTCACGAAACGTTCACGTTTCCTCTCATTTTGGGGGTTGTAAAGAGATCTTTTTCAGATTTCTTGAGATTTGGCTTTCTGAGATCATCCAAGGGAGGGCTACTGGGGGCTCGCAAGGGTCCGGGAGAGCATCTAGCTAAGATTCTGTGCAGTTCGCAGAATCCCCAGATCCCACTCCTGGCTGGCCCCGCCCACTCTGCCCCTCCCCTCCCAGGAGTCCCCACGTGGCCCATTTTGGATGCAGGTAAGTGTAGGGCAGGGTTGGGCAAACTTTTTGGCTCAGGGGCCTCATTGACTTTTAAAATTTGACAGGCGGGCCTCCACCTGGTGTCGAAATGCCTGTCATTACAAGTCAAAATCAAATGAATGCAATCATTCAATCATTCACACCAAACCTTAATTCTGTACCAATCTTCGGCGGGCCGGATTAAAAAGACCAACGGGCCGGATGTGGCCCCCGGGCCATAGTTTGCCCACCCCTGGTGTAGGGTGTGCGCGGAGGCTTGAGGAGGGCAAAAAACAGGCCTCTCGGAAGTTTAGGAAGGCTCGAAATGGGCCTGTTTTTGGCTTCCATAGAGCCTCCAGAGTCCGGGGAAGCAGTTTTCACCCTCCTGGAGGCGCGAGGAAAGCCTCCGGAGCCTGGGAGGGCAAAAACACCTCCTCCGCTATGGCGCAGGAGGCTGATTAGGCCACACCCACCCTGGCTACGCCCACCAAGCAACCAGGCAGAGAACACTTTGCTAAAATTTTTGAAGCCCACCCCTGATATCATTACACAGGCAAGTCTATCCTTTTTTCTTTTAGTTTAGCGATGTCCTCACAATAATCCCCTTCAGGGTTGTCACCGACTCGCGTCCTTTGTTTGTATGAGATATACGACAGTTAGGATGATGTAAAGCAGCATATAATTCTCCCGTTTTAGATTTCGACCATCCCTAAGATTGATAACCTTGAAGAGAAATTCAGGTTTATCTCTGAGTGAGCTTGATAGGACCAACTGGGAGATTCTGGACAATAAACGCATTACGGGACAAGTTTTAAATATTGTAAATTAGAGCTGTGTCTCAAGGAGGTGATTAATGTCACGCAGACCTCGACATGTGGAAATGATGCGCTCACCTTGAATTTCTTTCAAGTGTCAAAATCTCTTCCCAAATTGACGGATGACACTTCAGAGCAAATCTTTTAGAAACAGGAGAACCGAGTTTATGATTTATGATTTGTTAGATTGACACCCTGGCTTTCCTCCATCAGCCCAAACTTTCATTCCAGGGCACCCTAATTTTTCCTTGTGACGTAGGTCAGTCAGATGGAGAATGACTGGTTTGAAGTCACCAGTGAACTTCCACAGGTGAGGTGGACTTCAACTTTGGTGCCCCCAGTCATGGTTTAACACCTTCAGTGCTATACTGAATATATATATGGAGTGAAAGCTGTTGGGGTGATTTTGGGCCAATCACCAGGAGACAGTGAGTTCTAGTACTGCTTTAGACATGAATACTAGCTGAGTGACTTTGGGCCAATCACCAGGAGTGGCGACTTCTAGTACTGCTTTAAATATGAAAGCTGTCTGGGTGATTTGGGCCAATCACCAGGAGACAGTGAGTTCTAGTACTGCTTTAGACATGAATACTAGCTGAGTGACTTTGGGCCGATTACCAGGAGTGGTACGAGTTCTAGTACTGCTTTACCATTGTCTAAATATGAAAGCTGTCTGGGTGATTTTGGGCCAATCACCAGGAGACAGTGAGTTCTAGTACTGCTTTAGACATGAATACTAGCTGAGTGACTTTGGGCCAATCACCAGGAGTGGTGAGTTCTAGTTCCACCATAGTCGTGAAAGTTGGCTGGGCGACCTTGAACTAGTCATCTTCTCTCAGCCCACCTTGTGGTTGTGGGGAAAATAGAAGACAAAGGCGTGTTGGATAAGTTCTCTGCCTTGAGTTATTTGTAGAAACAATAAAGGTGGGATAGAGATAAATATGGCTGACTAGGATCCAACCTTCCTTATATTACTTGGAGCATCCTGAATCGGCTGAGGGTCAGAGTTCCTAAGTGGAGGTTTTTAGCAGATCTAGTCCTGCTTTAGATATGAATGCTGGCTGGGTGACTTTGAGCCGATCACCTAGCTTGTGTGAATGCAGAGAGAAGCAGAGACTGGCCCATCTGCTGGCACGTTGGCTACTAACAGAAACAATGACCTATTTTTGGCCAGCAACAAAGCCAAGGAGGTGGCTTCATTTTGGCCGTCTAGAGCAGGGGTGTCAAACTCAATTTCATGGAGGGCTTCATCAGCGCTGTGGTTGACCCCAGGAGAGGGGCTGGGTGCGTGTGGCTGACTGGGTAGGTGTGGTCAACTGGGTGAGTGTGACTAGCTAGACACCACTCCCCAAACTACTGGAATGTTTCCTCTTCGCATTGGGTAGACTGGGTCGAAACTAGGCTGGCCTGATCTTTCTTCTTTGCACTGGGTAGACTGGGCCGATCTTGCCTCTTCGCATTGGGTAGACCAGGACGGCCCCGTGGGCTGGATCCAACCACATTGCAGGCCGGATCAGGCCCACAGCAACCGATGACCTCCTTTGACTAGTCCACAATAGAAAGCATCCTCACATATTGCATGATGGCGTGGTATGCTGGCTCGACAGCTGCAGATAGAAAGACGTTACAGAGGGTGGTGAGCACAGCACAAAACATCGTGGGCTGTTCCCTGATGCCACTAGATGACCTCTCTAGAGCTCGCTGCCTTAGAAGAGTGAGGAAAATTCTCAGGGGTGACTCACATCCCGGTCAGCACTTCTTCACTCTCCAACCATTGGGTAGGAGAAGCATAGTCAGCTGCTCCAACAGGGTGAAGAACAGTTTCTAACCACGGGCTGTCAAACTCCTGAACGAAAAATGTCAACATAGCATGATAGACTTGTGGGGCCGGAGCATTGTGCAACCAGATAACATGGTGTAATAAGATTGGGACTGGGTTTGGGACTTCCATCTTCACTGAGAGTTGTTTTGGGTGTGTTTGCGTGCACGAAGGGAGTCTCAACCAATCTCATTGTACACATGTTGTACTCTGACAATAAAGGTAATAATATATTCCACATGCCTTGAGTTTGACACCCTTGGTCTAGAGTTTGATCCAGACGTAGAAGAAGTCAGATAAATACATCTATACCTCTATGCAGTATATACATACACCCCTGGCTATCAATGAAAAAGGGGGTTCAGTCCAAATGATTGAAATACCCTTGGAAGGTTTGGCACCGCCATTTGGGCCTGTCCCAAAAGAAGGATGTGCTTTCAATGTGCTTTGTGGCTTTGGACGGATGACACTGAGGAGGTCACCTTTCAACCCAAACAGGAAATCAAGAGATATGGGAGTGGATGACCTGGCCTATAATCTCCAATTAGATCCACTCAATTATTTATGATCTGTTAGGGAAGAGTCTGTCCCAACCAGCCTCTTCTGTGGGGGAAGCTGAGGCAGATTGCATATTGAAGCCATGACAAATAATACAATGGAACCACACTGTCATGCCCCTGTTTTGGAGTCTGAATCCGAGGAGGAAGAGGAACAGCTAACAAGGAGTAGGAGTGTGGCTCCATTGGCTGTGGAGGAAACTGGGGAAGGGCAAAGTCCAGCTGGGCAGAGCAGGGGAGAGATACAACAAGGGAGAAGGAATTCAAAGGAAGACCCAGGCCCACCCCCTCTTCATTCTAGGGCACGCAGGGAGGAATGGAGAAGAGAGCAACATGGGTTGCATGGCTTACGGGGGAGGAAAGGGCCCCGATTCCCTTCATTAGCCACGCCTGGGAATGAAAGTTTAGAAGAAATTCAGGCTGCGCGCAACAGTTGCTGGGAGCAAACATGAGTTTATCTTGTGTTGACTTGGCTTATCTGTGTTCCTGGCATCCTCCCAACCACGTTGAATTACTACCGTGCCTTCATGTCTGGAATTTTTGCTTCTGCCCTGCCAAACTAATTACCCCATTTTGCCTTGATTGGACTCATAGTTTTTGTTGACCACATTTGGGACTTGATTCTCTGCAGCCAAAGGCTGTTCCTGGGAGAGTTTTTCTCCAGCCCAGAAGGTAACCAGGACATTGGGGGCAAAGTTGGAGATAATAAAGGGACTCTTATTGATTAACTGACTGTGTTGCCTTTGTGCCATGCCCCAGGTCATCACACATGCTGATGATATGGGCAAGAGGTCAACACTGTGTAACTAACTGCATTACAGTTACAGAGGCTGTTCGCTACTTTTCAAGAAGGGACATCCACAAGGAAGGTTAAAAAAGGGAAACCCAAGAAGAAGGTGATTTTGATGGCATGTGTCATGTCCATACACCTTAACTTTGCCATGTGTGAAAAACACCAATAGAAGCTCATCTGCTTTCTGACAGCTTGCCTTGGGAAGATGTGGGTGCCTCCATCACTGGAGGCTTCTAAGAAGAGATCAGACTATCGTTTTTCTGAAGTGGGTCTCCTACTTGAGCAGGGGGTTGGACTAGAAGACCTCCGAGGTCCCTTCCAACTCTGTTATTTTATTAATTAATCAGTGGAATGGCTTGATTGCAGAAGTTGTAGGTTCCTCCATCACTGGAGGCTTCTAAGAAGAGACTGGACAGCCACTTGTCTGAAATGGTATAGGGTCTCCTGCTTGAGCAGGGGGCTGGACTAGAAGACCTCCAAGGCCCCTTCCATCTCTATTCTGATTGATGGACTATGCAACTTAACCTGACGATCCTGGGTATCACTTTGTACTTCTACTCTTGTTTTTTAAGTTATGTTCCCACTCTTCTTTTTTGCTTTGTTTTCATTGCTCTACGCCTTAATTGATTTGTGGTGATCTACAGATATGGCTGAATGATGCCTTTGAAGGTATTTCTCACAAATGTGTAGTATTTCTCAATCTTGGCAACTTTAAGATGGGTGGACTTCAACTCCTAGATTTACCCAGCCGGCTATACAAGGGAATTGTTTGGAAGAGTTTGCGATAAAAGGAAACCAGGCCACCAGAGAACACAGTGGCTGGATGCCATCAAAGCTGACATGAGCCAGAGTGTAGATCAAATCAAAGAAGTAGTGCAAGATTGGAAGATGTGAAGAGACCTGGCCCAGTGGACAACTACTACTACTACTACTACTACTACTACTACTACTACTTCTTCTTCTTCTTCTTCTTCTTCTTCTTCTTCTTCTTCTTCTTCTTCTTCTTCTTCTTCTTCTTCTTCTTCTTCTTCTTCTTCTTCTTCTTCTCCTCCTCCTCCCTCTTCTCCTCCTCCTCCTCTTCTCCTCCTCCTCCTCCTCCTCCTCCTCCTCTTCTTCTTCTTCTTCTTCTTCTTCTCCTTCTTCTTCTTCTCCTCCCTCCTCCTCCTCCTCCCCTCCTCCTCCTCCTCCTCCTCCTCCTCCTCCTCCTCCTCCCTCCTCCTCCTCCTCCTCCTCCTTCTCCTCCTCCTCCTCCTCCTCTTCTTCTTCTTCTTCTTCTTCTTCTTCTTCTCCTCCTCCTCCTCCTCCTCCTCCTCCTCCTCCTCCTCCCTCCTCCTCCCTCCTCCCCTCCTCCTCCTCCTCCTCCTCCTCCTCCTCCTCCTCCTCCTCCTCCTCCTCCTCCTCCTCCTCCTCCTCCTCCTCCTCTTCTTCTTCTTCTTCTTCTTCTTCTTCTTCTTCTTCTTCTTCTTCTTCTTCTTCTTCTTCCTCCTCCTCCTCCTCCTCCTCCTCCTCCTCCTCCTCCTCCTCCTCCTCCTCCTCCTCCTCCTCCTCCAAATTGTGCTAAACAAGACCCACCCCACAATACAGAGAAAAACATAAAAAGTGATATCATCTGGTAGGGTTGCCCTCAATCATGATGCAATTGAAGCTCTACCTATATATTCGCATGTTGTAAATGCTGGCTGGGGGATTGTGGGAGTTTAAGTTCACCCACCTTAAAGTTGCCAAAGCTGGTCTGGATATCCAAGCAATCTTCTTTTCTTTAGATGCTTGTCCAAGTAGTAGGGCTGAAATGAAAATTTGTAAAGAAGGTCTCCATTCAGCTGAGATCTTCAAGTTAACAGAACAACAGAGTTGGAAGGGAAACGTCGTCCAATCTCTTCTTAAAAACTTCCAAAGTTAAGGGAAGAACTTCTTCACAGAGATCTTTCAACATCCAACCTTTCCCCTCGCAAGTGAATTTAGTCATAAAATATCAAGGATCCAATATTAACACTTTTTTCTTCTTCTTCTGTCACTCATGTCCAATTCTCAGAGGCTGCCTTGACAACTGCCTGCAAACATTCTTGGTAAAAATTTTCAGAAGTGGTTTACCATTGCCTCCTTCCTAGGGGTGAGAGAAAGTGACTGGCTGGCTCGCAAGGTCACCTAGCCTCAGACAGGGTTAGAATTGATGGCTTCCCGGTTTTAAATTTGCTCTCATATTTATTTTGTGTTTCTTTCATTCAATCCTGCCCGATTCTCAGAGACCGGCTGGTCAAGTTTGAGGAGTTCTGTTAATGACCCAAATTATCCCCTGGGAAAACTATAAGGCTGATTTGAATGAATGCTAATCTTTCTCGCTGTGCCTTTCATGCTTCCCAGCTCTGATGAAATGAGGCAATGCAAACAGGTTTCGCCCACAGGTCAGTTGCCAGTCCCACCACCTACTACCTTCTAATGAAACCAACCCAGGGAATTATTCTTCATAGGATTCATTTCTGGCTCATCCCACTTCCAGAAGGTGCAGTAACTCCACCCAGCTATTTGGGTCTAATGAGTTATTTCAACTTAGGCAGGGCAGAAAAACAAGCAAGCAGATCTTACATGTCAAAATCTCCATTAGAATTTCATCAAGTTCTACAGATCTAAAGGTAAACGGACAACCGGCAATTAGATGTGGACATCAAGATGGTAACGAGAATAGCTTGGTTGGCTCTTGATGCTTTGTGACCGAAAGCAGTAGAAGATGCCGATCAACTTAGAAACGTTTAATCTAATGAATCTAATCTGTCTTTTTTTCAGTGTATTCCCTGGCCTGCTATTCCTGTGAAAATGAACCTTCCAACTGGAACTGTATGTCGGTTAAGAAGTGCGCAGAAACGGACAAATACTGCACTACCGTTAAAACGGTTAGCCGTGGCAGACAGGGTATGTATTTTTTTTTTAAAGCAAATTTTATTAATTTTACAAAACAATATACAAACAAACAAAACATAAAATATGATAACATAAGAAATCTTTTTCTAAAAAAAAGCCAATACAACATCTTATTTAAGACAGAATTATTCCAAGTTATCACATTTCCATGAAAACACAATTTAGTATATGTATTTACCTTATCTGTTCATCTTCATATCTTATCCCGAACTTCTCTTTATTATTCCCTTTCCTTCTATTTATTCAGATTATATCTCTTTAGATTGTATACATTTTTTATATCCATCTGTCTTATACAATTTCCTTGTTCTCTTCGAATAAGGGTATGTATTATTGAAGCAGGATGTCTATGGAGATTCTCCATCATCCTGGTCATGGTTGTTCCAAAGGTGCGCTGTTTTCAGGAGGCAAGTGGACTTTCTGGTTTTTTTTTTCCTCGAAAACCATCTCCAGTCTACAACACAGTCCTTTCAACAGTTCCAAGAAGGAGCTGCACCCATTTGCACCACTCAGGTGACCCTTTGGACACAGACAAAACAAACTTTTAGCTACACAATTTGGGATGAACACCCTTGGGATGGTGTGGGAGTAGGAACGGTTTTCCAGAAGGAAAACTGCAGCCTACAGGAATCAGGAGCATCACTCAGGTGACCCTGAGGACACAGATAAACCTCCAAGTGGCCTCAACGACCCTCTAAAAGGATGCAAATGACCAGCTCTGTCTGCAAGGAATATAAATCCTTCCATTCCCCATCATCCCAGTCAGAGCTGAAGAAGCTTCTGCAAGGAGAAGTGAAAGGTCTTCAGAGGAAAAAAAAAACCAGAAAACCCAGTTGCTTCTTGCAAAAAAATAAAAGCACCTTTGCGACATGGAAGCAGAAATAATTACGGTATGGGTTACTTTTGGAATGAACTGGGGATGATCTAATACCAAGATTATTTTCCTCTTAAAAATATTGAACATTGCTCTTTAATACTGAGGGCAGAGATGTCATGTTGTCGATATTCATGATTTTGGGCCCAGATTTGAATGTTATGATGAACAGAAGAAAGTTTCTTTGGAACTTTCTTAATTTCCACGTTACTAGTTCTCCAGAAATTTGAGTGGAAGAGGTAGCTGGCAAGAGGAGGGTGGATTCAGATACACTTGAGCCTCAATGTTTTAGACCAGAGAGGTTCAACCATGGTTAAGAAAGTTGGAGAAAGCATGGATGTACCAGGGAAAGAGGAATGTTGAATGTTCTTTCCATAGGCTGTGAAGTGGAATGCTTGGAAAGTAGAGGAAATATCTGCAAAGGGACCCAGGAACACTGTTCCTCAACTTCAGCAATTTGAAACTGGGTGGACTTCAACCTCTGCTGGCTGGGGAATTCTGGGAGTTGAAGTCCACCCATCTTCAAGTGACCAAGTTAGAAGGTCCAACTGGAATGAGAAGTTGAGTTTAGATGGGGCTGAAATCTCCCCTTTTTGATGGCTTCTAATTTCTTGCATTTTTATATAATGACTTGATTTTGTTTTGCCGCATAAGGTGAGCCCAATGACTACCGGATCAGCAAGCGATGTGCTCCAACCTGTGATCAAAACTTCATGGACACTGGGTCATCATCCATCGCTACGAAGTGCTGCCAGTTTTCTTTCTGTAACATCAGTGGGGCTGCCAGCGTGAAACTGAGCAATATGGTGCTGATTTTGGGAATCCTGGCCAGTTTCTTCTACATCTTCCAGTCTAAATAAGGGATTGCTCATAATTCTTACGAGAAAGAGAGACTAGCAAATTTCATCCAAACTCCTGAAGCATCTCAGAGGCTGTTCTTCTGAACCTAGCATCAATACACCAAACAGATTCCTGGTTCTCCTACGGGAAAATTGGTCTCTGTTTGCATAGTACAGAATATAAGTTCCTCTTTGTACATAGAGAAGACCTTCGAATTCAGTAGTATTTTTATTTAGTATGCCCTTGAATCTAAGTCTAGCACAACTCTTTTTTGCCTCACCATAATAATCCTGGGAAGCTTTATAGTGAGAGCATTTATTAAAGACTGTCAAGGCCTCAGGCAGATGGCTGATGTAGCATCTTTCTTCCTCTCTACACAATAACATGATTTTGCAAAAACCGGTTTAATTAAAAATAACTTCCTACTTCGGTGCACCCAAAGGGCATCATTCACCACATTTTCTTCTGGGTAATGTTTCCACCCACACTTTCCAAGTTAATGATGGTTCTGTCCCCCTGGTGTGAAAAGTACACAACTGCAAGAGTTTAGGAAAAAGCTAACCCTAAGCGACTTTGACCACGATTAACCCTGGATTGCAAGCTTGGATGTGAGAGGATGTGGTCATGGCTACTTAGAAGGTCCCTGTGTCCTGTGATTTTTCTGGGAAGTTTTAATCAAATGATATTTTCCTCCTGTTACTGTCTCCACTTTCCTTTAAATATTAACAATGAACTGAGAATCAGCGCCTCCACTAGATAATTGACCGTCAAGCTGAAACTAAGTTAATCAAGCAAAAATAGCAAGCGGCGGAAAACCTTTTGTTCAAACTTCCATCAACCCTCCAAATAGGTTACCCAGACCTAATTCACGCATCAAAGAAGAAGGTCTGTAAACACAAATAGATTAAAATTAAACTATTAATTTAGTTTAATTTGAATTAAAACCAAGGACAAGCTCCCCTATGAATCAGCCTTTTTGTGTCTCGTTTTCTCTGTAGCTACTACCCCCCCAGAGGTAAACCTCTTCGCTTTGGGAGTAAATAAATCTCTTTTCCTCACAGCTGTCTGGATTTCATTTCGATCTCTTCTTGCACAACACCCATCCGAGTTGGAGCCCCACATTATTCTTCCGACATTCTCTTTTTTTTCAACTTCCATGATTTTGCGACTGGAAATTTGAAACTTGGTTTTGCTGCTACGGTCCTGTGATCTGCACTATATATTAATAAAGCGTTGTGTCGATGTTCGTTAATATCCCAGTTTGCAAACTCACATCCCCAGCACAAGCAGGAGAAAACTCAGCTCTCCTCTTCACTGGCTCTAATTTAACCATTAACTTTGACTTCGGCTAATGGGGGCGTATCTGTAGCATAGGAAGGTGGTGGCTTTAATGGTGTCATTCAAAACTTTGCCTGTGGTATATCAGAATGAAGATGGGGGTGCTATGATGAGGAGAACCAAGACTTGCCTGTCCTGAGAGGTGGGATGCTGGGGGTTCGCTGGGGTTCTGGAGAGCCCCGAACTAAGATTCTGTGCAGTTCAGAGATCCCTCAAATCTCACTCCTGGCTGGGCCTGCCCACCCTGCCGGTCTCCTCACAGGAGTCTCCACGTGGCCCATTTTGCATGCAGGTAAGTGCAGGACCTGCACAGAGGCTTGGAGAGGGTGAACAATGGGCCTCCCAGAAGTTTGGGAAGGCTGGAAATTAGCCCGTTTCTGGCTTCCAGAGAGCCTCCGGAGCCTTGGAAGGCTGTTTTTGCCCTCCCAGAGGCTCAAGGAAAGCCTCCAGAGTCCGGGGAGAGAAAAGACACACACCCCCACCGCCATGGTGCAGGAGGTCAACTAGCCGCGCCCACCCAGCAACCAGGCAGAGAACCCATTGCTTTAAATTTTGAAGCCCACCTGTGCCTGTACCCCTAACAACCTGGTTTCTGTAAGACATGCAAAGTTGGCAGCTTCCTCCCTGATAAAATCACAGGTGTGTTTATCACATGCAGACTTGGCATTCAAAAGCAATGCAATAGGTAAGACAATAGAAGAACGGATAACCAGGACTGAGGATAGAAGCTAAGAGTTGGACACTTTCAGGTTTCCAGTCTGCTCCCTGGCCTCCTGCTATACTTGTCTCTGCCATTTCCTGCCATTCCTCTTGCCCTCTCAGATGGAGTTAGACATTGAGTGCATTGCAGCAATCCAGACAAAGATGGCTTAAGCATGAGCGATCATGAACATGGCTTCTGGGCAGTGGTGGGATTCAGCTTTTTTTTAACCGCCGGTTCTGTGGGTGTGGCTCGGTGGGCACGCTTTTCATGCCCACGGAGGGTTTGATATTGACCTCCTGCAAACCTGCACTCTCCCTGTGTGTTCAACAGCTGATGCGCGGCAGTTGGATGTGCTACGCAAAGCAGTTGAGGTTGAAAAGCAGGAAATTAAGGCCAGTAAAGAGCCGTCCCAGCAGCTGATCATCGGAGTGAACCGGTTTGCTCACAGATGATTCTGGGAGCTACCGGTCTGGCTGAACCGGGCCAAACCGGAAGAATACCACCCCTTACTTCTGGGCCTAGGAAAGGCCGCAACAGACTAAGATGATGCAAAGACCCTTGCAACAGATGGTGCAGATGGTAGCTGATCTTTAGTTTAGTTTACTTTATTGTCATTGCACCTCATACAATGAAATCAAACACCATCTTCAGTGCACATCATGACCATGAAAATAAACACAAACACACATACTTCACACTCCACACATCGATTTGAAAACCTCCGACACCCCTCCAACACTGCACTAGACAGTAAAATTCAACAGAGCTACTGCCCTGGGATAGAAGCTGTTTTTCAGCCTATTTGTCCTTGTTTTTATTATTATCCTGTACTGTCTGCCAGATAGTAATAGTTCCAAAAACAAAACAAAAAACGGTGCCCAGGATGAGATGGAACTTGGAAAATGTTCTGAACTTTCTTAAGGCAGCAGGAGCTTCAAGCGGGGAGGTTACAAGCAAGCCACGGGTTATGGGCCAACTCTTTCCTGATCCCCTTGGGATGCCTCACTGCTCAGAGGGATAGTTGGCCCCTCAATGAAATTTAGGAACCTGTGTTCAATTCTACAAGTGGAGTGGTTATGGAAGAGCAATATGGAATCCAAAGCAGGAAGCAAGTGTTTGTTAGATGGCACGTGCAAGAGGGACCCCTTCCAAAGAATATTGAAAGAGACCCCAGCTTACAAATGGATGTTCTGCTATGTATACCCCTGTCAAGGTTCCAAGATGTCTCCAGAATAAAAGTCCAAGACATCCATTTTTCTTTGAAATCTGTTAATTAGGAACATATCAAATTAGCAAGGTCTTGGTGCAATTCTGACTCTGACCAGACTTTGAAATTACACTCAGTAAAAAGCAAACGTTTGAAATTTCTCCCAGAGTCGCAATCTCCAATCAGTTCTCAGTCCATCAGTCTGAGGACTCCAAATGCCACCTTCCTCCGGCTGCAGGCACCTTCTCAGTTCCCACAGGAAGGAATGCCAACTTGTCATAATATTCCCCCTCATCTCTACAACCCCCTGTCATGTCCCTGTCAGAATCTGAATCTGAGGAGGAAGATAAACAGCCGACAGGGAGCAGGAATGTGGCTCCATTGGCTGTAGATGAAACTGGGGAAGGGCAAACCCAGCTGGTCAGAGCAGAGGAACTGAAGAGAGCAACATGGGTTGCATGGCTTACAGGGGAGGAAAGGGCCCTGATTCCCTTCATTAGCCACACCTGGGAATGAAAGTTTAAAAGAACTGAATGCTGACTGTGGCAGCTGCTGGGAGAAAACATGACTTTATCCTGTGTTGTCTTTGCTTATCTGTGTTCATGGCGTCTTCCCAACCATGTGAGTTTAACCATGCCTTCACATCTGGAATTCTTGCTCCTGCCCTGCCAAACTAATTACCTCAGTTTGGTTTGATTGGATTCATCGTTACAGTTTGTGTTGATCATGTTTTGGGCTTAATTCTCTGCAGTCAAAGGTTGTTCCTGGAAGATTTTTTTCTCTATCCAGAAGGTAACCTGGACCTTGGGGGCAAAGTTAGAACTAATAAAGGGACTTCTACAGAGGTGGGATTCTACCAGTTCGCACCTATTCGCTAGAACCGGTTGTTAACATTCTAAACAGTTCAGAGAACCGGTTGTTAGAAGAAATTACAGGCCTAATCCTGTAAGGAAGGCAGGAAGGAAACATTCTGGTGTTGCTTACAGAAACTGCCTCTCTGTTAACCCTTTTTACATTCTTGGCAGGACTAGACTTCCTGTCTCTGGAACTTCTCCGGAGTTTTTTTCCCCTCCTTTGCTGGTACTTTGCTTATATGGAGCAATCATTCAAAGTTACAATGGCACTGAAAAAAGTGACTTATAACCATTTTTCACACTTACGACTATTGCAACATCCCCACAGTCACAAGAGGCCAGGAGAGGTGAGTGATGTTGAGTTGGCCATGCCCAGCCAGTAACATTATCATCAAGCCACTCCCACCAACTAAGCCACGCCTACAGAACCGGTTGTTAAAAAAATTGAATCCCACCCCTGGACTCCTACTGATTATCTGACTGTGTTGCCTTTGTGCCGTGCCTTTGTGGGTCATCACACCCCGCCTTCCTGCCGCTAGAATGTGGAGAACTTGAAGCGCGATTAAATTCCTTTGCAGAAAACCTAAAGAAAGCTAAGAAAAACAATAGGCAAAGGCTACAATAAAATATGGCTACACATATGTCACCTTCGGGGTTGACTTCCAAAAAGCAACTGGACTTTCTTGCTTTTTTTCTTTGAACAAACAACTTTCTTTGCTTCTTTTCTTTAAAGACCAACTCTCAGAGTGCTAACAACTAGATGACTCCAAAAGAATATAAATCCTTCCTTTGCCCACCAGCCAGTTAGAACTGAAGAAGGTCCTTGGATGAGAAGCTAAATATTTAAAAAACAACAACAAGGAAGTCCGGTAGCCTTCTGGAACAACCATGACTGGGATGATTAAGAATCTCCATGGATAGGAAGGAGAGACTAACGCATAAGCAACAGGTAATGTAAGCACACATATTCATCTCGAGTCAAGAAGTCGTGGATGGAAGTTTGTTAAAGAGAGACCCAACTTAGAACTAAGCACAAATTTTCTGGCAGTGAGAACACTCAATCAAGGGAACAGAAGTTGCCTTCAGAAGTTGCAGGTGCTCCATCTCTGGAGGTTTTTAAGAAGAGATTGGACAACCATTTGTCCAGAATGGTATAGGCCAGGGGTGTCCAACCTTGGCAACTTTAAGACTTGTGGACTTCAACTCCCAGAATTCCTCAGCCAGCAAAGCTTTTGTCAATAGTACAGTCAATAGCAAAGCTGGCTGAGGAATTCTGGGAGTTGAAGTCCACAAGTCTTAAAGTTGCCAAGGTTGGACACCCCTGGTATAGGCTCTCTTGCTAGAGCAAGGGTTAGACTAAAGGACTTCCAAGCAGAGGTGGTATTCAGCAGGTTCTGACCAGTTCTGAAGAACCAGTAGCGGAAATTATGAGTAGACTGGCGATTTTTACAGTATCCTTCCCCTGCCACGCCCACTGAACCGGTAGGAAACACATTTGAATCCCACCGCTGCTTCGAAGGTCTCTAGGAAGTAGCGGAAATACGTAGAGCAGTTTATTCATTCAGTGGCTGAAGGAGCTTACCTCGTTATGGGTTTAATAATAGAGTGAGATATAATGACAAGCAGACTTTGATGTTGAGATTGTGCAATCTTTGTAGGCATACAGGAAGATATGCTGACTGCCGGGTGCTCATGTTTTGCTCACAGAGTCGTAGTGTTTGCCTTGAAGACAGGGAAGGGTTGTGTTCTGACCCAGCCTAAACAAATAATAATAAGCCTTTTACTCAGGAGTCAAACAACCCTCTTTTTATAACAGGATAGTAACAGTCTTTTATTCACAGGGATAAACAAACTATATAACTAGTCCCAACAAACCTGGGTTTAGCCAAGGAATCTAAATTGCTTCCTGTGTACTAGAAACGAACGGTTGTCTATGACAACTGGCCCCTCTCAAACCCCTCCTATTTGTTTCCCAGCCAGGGAGGGGCTGGCTAGCATCTGTGTCTGCTTTCCCCCGAGAGCCAGCTTATTGATTTCCTTTGCTCTCCTCTCCTCTCTATGGGACCCATCTGTTCCTGTCCCTCAGTCATCTCAGGCTCCAAAGACAGCTGCCTCTCCGCCGGGGGATGGTTGGAAGACCCCGGCTCTGCCTAAGCCTCTGACGCTATTTCATTATCAGAACCTTTCAAAGGCTCCGAAGCTAGGCCTGGCCCTCCCTCCACCTTCTCCTCACCGGACTCTGCAAATAGCTCTGCTGGCAGCTGATGGGCCACAACAGGTTGATGCTTCGTTAGGTCTCAAACGGTTTCGTGCCAGAGGGAAAAAGATACCACAAACCCCTCCCCCATTCTTTCTTTCTCCCCTGGCTCTCCCAATTCTTCTCTCTTAATCCTTGATATCCAGCCTCCACTCCAACCCAAGAACAACATCTTAGAAGGGTATAAATACATGCCTGTTGCCATCCCGGACTATATTTTGCAGGCTGCAGAGAAGATGGTAAGATGAAAGGGCTGCTTTTATGGCCTTGGTGGTGGTGGCATTGGATGTTGCCCCTTTTTTGGAAGTATCGATGACACCACCACTTATGCTCCCAATTCTTTAACTTTCTTCCCTAGCTGTTTGTACTCTCTTGTTGTTGTTTTTAGTGTCATTGGTTCCCATGTGTCGGAGAAGAAAAGGGTAGTTTTCCATGGGGTCGATTATTTTAGTAAGGTTCTCAGCCACATCTTTGATAATTGCACCAGGGAGACAATATATCCAGGGATGGGATTAAAAATATTTTACTACCAGTTCTGTGGGCATGGCTTGGTGGGCATGGCAGGGGAACGATACTGCAAAATCTCCACTCCCATCCCACTCCAGGGGAAGGATACTGTAAAATCCCCATTCCCTCCCCACTCATGGGGGAAGGTTACGGCAAAATCTCCATTTCCTCCCCACCCCACTAACCTGCTTTCCAGTTCCGTTCTCCTGTGTGGGGCAACAAAAGATGACCCAGCTGATCAGCCGGGACTCAATGGGAGGCAGAGAATAGATGGGGTTGGCAGGGCCAGTCAGAGGTGGTATTTTCTTGTTCTCTGAACTATTCAAAATTTCCGCTACCGGTTCTCCAAAACTGGTCAGAGCCTGCTGAGTACCACCTCTTATATACCTCTCTAAATTGGATGTCTGGTCTACAGACTATAGTTTTTATTCACTTGAGAACTGAATCTCCTATCACCAATATTTGCCTTTTATCCCCTAGGGAAGTCTGGAATACTTTTATTCCTGTCACAGCAATGCTGGGCCGCGCATCTTTTAAAAAAGAAACTATTGATGACTGCTTTTTTTTAAAATACGTATCTGCATATTTTTTTCTGCTTAACCCTGCTTCAATGGTTGAGTTGTGGGTGTTCTTTATACTCTTGTGTTGTTCCTTTGGACCCTCATCTTCCAGAAATGCTTGATGGCTCACTAATCATACAGATCAGAGGCCAAAAAAAAAAAAGAAAAAGAAAGCTTTTGTGAAACGAAATGAGCACCTGTGGCAACTCTGCAGATTTAGGTTCTGGAAAGAAAATCCGAATGCTTTCTTTTTGTCAGCTTGTTCACTGAGTTCCTGAATTTAACATTTTTCTTCCTATCCCTTCACCAGAAAGGTGCCCGATTTTCACGAGATAAGAATAGAGTGACACCACTTCTCTGTCCTTCCCAGTTGTTCCTCTCGGTTGACCAACAATTGCAATCAGGAAACATTTTCCTTTGTATATTTTTAATGTAGACCTGCCAGTGCTGCATTCGATAAGATCAGTTGAAATGGGAATAATCTGTGTTTATTGACCAGTTAAAGTACAATGTGAAATGTTTCCATGCAACCAATAAACTTAGGCCACTTTTCTTTTTTTCTCAATTATGACTGTTGTACATCAGCAATAAGGACAGCGAGGAAGAGTAAAAATAAAGAGCCAGGAAGCAACTCAAACCACTCTGAAACTATACTAACTAACTAAACCGGGGATGTCAAACTCAAGGCCCGGGGCCCTGATCTGTCCCTTGAAAGGCTGAGAGAAGAATAGAGCGACACCACTTCTCTGTCCTTCCCAGTCGTTCCTCTCGGTTGACCAACAATTGCAATCAGGAAACATTTTCCTTTGTATATTTTTAATGTAGACCTGCCAGTGCTGCATTCGATAAGATCAGTTGAAATGGAAATAATGATTCCCAGGGCCACCCTGGGAATTATTATTATTATTTTTATTGTCAGAGTACAACATGTGTACAACGAGAGTGGCTTAGCCTCCCTTCGTGCACCTCCCCAAATCAACTCCCACTGAAGACAGGAGTCCCTAACCCAGTCCCAATCTTATTACACTATGTGACCTTGTTGCACAGCATGCTGGCCCTGCAAGTCTTATCATACTACCTTGACCTGAAGTTATCTTCCGTTCAGAAGTCTGACAGCCCATGGGGAGAAACTCTTCTTCAACTTGTTCATGCAGCTGGCTATACTTCTGTATCTCCTACCCGATGGCTCACATTGACCAATTTTGAATTTAAGGGTGAATTCCTTCCCCAGCTGGGGTTCAAGAAAGGATCTCACAGCCCTTCTGGAAGAGTGCTAGAGTGGGAGCCCTTCTAATCTCTGGGGGATGATGTTCCAGAGAGACGGGGCCACCGTGGAGAAGGCCCTTCTCCTGAGTCCCACCACTTGTACCCCACTAGGGAAATGGGACTTGCAACCTTCCCTGCCTCCCCACCCAGGTGAGTTGCGTAGAGGTGAGTGGCAAGAGATGATCCCTCAGATCACCTGGTCCCAAGCTATGAAGGGCTTTAAAGGTGACAACCAGCACCTTGAATTGCACCCAGATGCAAATCAGCAACCAAGACAGCCCCCGCAGGAGATGTGATATGTGTGCATACCGGGATCTGCACAAAACCACGCAGGCCACTGCATTTTGCACCAACTGGACTCCACACCTCTGTTGGCATTATCTGTCCTGATGCACCTGCTGATAGTTTTTTTGGAGAAACTTTACTACCAGGTCTGATGAACCTTCTGTCTCTCATCTGTGCCTATCCTGACATTTGGAACTCAAGACTCAAATCCACCGACTGGTTTGGGGGAGAACCCCTCATGCTCAGATCTGCTCAAACAAGGCCATGTTTGTAGAAAGAAGTAAGAGGCACACTAACAATTTGAGAGGTTAGAAGACTTGAAGCTTATTATGAGAAAAATACACTTATGAAGTTGAATGTTCTTACCCTACAACAATGGGAACAACAAAATATGTTTATTATATGCATAATATACATTACATCATGCTCACATTTTATTTATTTCATTTTATTTATTTTGTTTGTCAAGCATGTATGATAAAACACACAGGTAGGCAAAATGGAGAAGAGGCCTGCCATCCTTCCCCCCAAATCCCCCTCCTCTCTTTCAAGGCATCTTCCTCTTCCCCTCAGCTTTCCCCAGAGAGAAGAACGGGAGGTGTTGTAGAGCGATGGAAGGACGAGGCAAGAGCCAGAGTGAACACAAACAGGCTTTATTACAGGGAATAAAGGGTTGCCGCATCTGCCTTCTAACTAGCAGGTTAGCTGGCGACAACGGGCTGGCTCTGCCCGACAGCCGGCTTTTATAGCCGACTGTCAAACGGAGCCAGCCAATGGGAGCGGCTGGTGCTCCCGCTCAAACAGCGGACCTGGTTGGGGACTCCAACCAGTTCCAAAGACATAACACTCCTTTCCCCAGCTTGGGACATGCGTAGTCCTTTAGGTAAGTCGGTTGTCTGCGCTGGCGACCAGAACGTCACAACCCGGGTAAACTGCTGGCTGGCGCCAAGTCCTTGTCCCGGGAAACACCTGCGGAGGTTGTTGGGGAATGGGCTTGGTCAGGTGTAGTGTTCTGCAAGTTCGGTAAGTCCCCAGTTCGGGCTGACCTGGGCGAGTCGCTAGGTCCGGTTGGCAAACAGGTTCGCTGGGCTGTTGGTTCAGTGACTCTGGCCGGGAACTCGGGTCCTCCAGCAAACTCTCCTGGTCGACGGGGTAGACCGGGTCCCGCAGGGAGCTTCCGTCTGAGCAGATTGGCACCGGCAGGGAGCCCCTGGTGCTGGAAGGTTGGGTTGGGCCGTAACGGTCGCACCTCTCCATCGCCTTCTGAGTTGGTCCACGTGTCTCTGCCACAGGCGTCCATCTTCCAGGAGGACCCTGTAGGATCTCGGACCTGTGACCGATACGACTTGACCAGGTACCCACAAAGGATACCCTGCATAATTCCTGGCGTACACCAGGTCATGCGGAACAAAGTCCCTGACCAGACTGTCAGACCCTAAAGGGGCGTCTGGGCAGTAGTGGGGGTGCAACCTGTCCAGGGTGGTCCTAAGGCATCTCCCCATCAAGAGTTCGGCAGGGGATTTATTAGTAGTGGTGCATGGCGTCGTATGTTGGCTCAGAAGGTAACGTGACAGTTTAGAGTGACAGTTTTCCTGGCCAAACCTGGCGAGTGCCTCCTTGGCTGACCTGACTGCCCTCTCAGCCATCCCGTTGCTAGCGGGGTGAAAAGGAGCTGTAAGGATGTGTCGGATGCCCAAGTTAGCAACGTACATACTGAACTCACATGACGTGAACTGCGGGCCATTGTCAGACACCAGCGTGTCAGGGAGTCCATGGGTAGCGAATAAGCAGGTCAGAGCCTTAACTATCGCTTGGGTGGTAGTCGAGGGTAGCAGGGCCAGGTCTATCCACTTGGAGTAGGAGTCCACAACCACTAAGAAGGTCCTGCCATGCACCGGTCCAGCCAGGTCGATGTGCAGGCGGGACCAAGGGGCACTAGCGCTCTCCCACCTGGTGGGCGTGGCAGCTGGTGGGGCAGCCCTGGTTTCTTGGCAAGGTTGGCATGAGCTTACCCAGCTGGCGATTTGGGCATCCATGCCGGGCCACCAAACGTAGCTGCAGGCCAGAGCCTTCATCCTTACGATGCCCGGGTGGCCCTCGTGAAGCACCTTCAGGATGGGTACACGAAGAGTGGCTGGGATGACTACCCTGTACCCCACAGCAGACATCCCTGTAGCTTGATAGTTCCTGCTGACGGGTTTTAAAAGGAGCAAAGTCAACGGTACCTTGAGTTTCCGGCCACCCCCTTCCCACCCAGTCCAGAACCTGGGCAATTATCTTGTCTTTTTGAGTGCGCAGCAATGTCCTCGGCTGTAACTGGTAATTTAAGTTCATTAACTTCAAAAATGGCGTGAACCGGTGCTGGTTCTTCGACTGGGACTGGTAGGGGCAGCGACTAAGGGCATCGGCGTGACTCAAGTTTTTGCCAGGTCGATGCACCAACTTGAATGAGTAAGCGGCCAGGAACAAGGTCCATCTGGTCATTCTAGGTGATAGTACCTGCGGGGTTTGCTTATCCCCTGATAAGAGTCCCAGGAGAGGTTTATGGTCAGTTACAAGTTCAAAATGGTGCCCGAACAAAAATTCGTGAAACTTTTAACTGCAGCCACCGCAGCCAGGGCCTCTTTATCTATTTGACTGTAGTTCCTTTCTGCCATAGAGAGGTCCTAGAGAAAAGGCAATTGGCGCCTCGGAACCGTTGGGAAGTCTGTGGCTTAGGACAGCCCCAATCCCAAAGGGGATGCATCAGCAGCTAGGACCAGGGGAGTCGTTGATCAAATTGAATTAAAACTGCATCCGATGTAAGTAAGTTTGACTGCTTTGAAAGCATGGTCTTCTTTGGGTCCCCAATGCCAGAAGATTCTTTGTCTAACAGCCTGTGTAAGGGTTCAGCGATAGATGCTTTGTGCAGGAGAAATGAGGCGTAAAAGTTTAGTAGCCCCAGAAAAGCTTGGAGCTCCGTCTTGTTAGTTGGTGTTGGTGCCTCATGGATGGCCTTTACCTTGGATTCGATTGGGTGGATGCCAGAGGCGTCTATCCTATATCCCAGAAAGTCCACTTGCCTAGTGGCGATGGCGCACTTCTCCCTTTTAAGTTTGAGGCCATGCTGCCTAAACTTCTCTAGAACCGCTCTGACCCTCTGTATGAGCTGAGGTCTGTCAATTGCTGAGACTAAGATGTCATCGAAATAAGGACAACCCCTGGGAGACCCTGGAGAATCCTTTCCATGAGTGATTGGAATATACCGGGGCTACGCTTCACGCTTGAATTGGAGGCGTTTACACCTGAATGCCCCTCTATGTGTGACTATGGTTTGTAATTCAGCTGTCTGATCATCAACAGGAACTGTTGGTATGCCTGGGACATATCTAACTGGCGAAAATGGTGCCGGGTTCGAAGGTATGTAACAGGTGCTGAATAACAGGGACAGGGTATGCGTGACCTGCAGGTAGCGGTTGAGGTGGTTTTATAGTCTGCGCAGATTCTTAAACTGCCATCTTTCTTGAGTGGGGTGACTATGGGGTCTCCCATTTGGCAAAATCAGTTGGTTCTAACACCCCTTGCTTTAGTAGCTTATCTAGTTCTCGCGTCTAACTTGGGACGGATGGCGAAAGGTACCCTGCACGGCTTAAGGCGCAGAGGAATTGCCTGGGGGTCCACAGAGAAGGAGATGGGGGTGCCAGAATAGCAACCCAGCTCAGCTGCTAAACACATCAGAATAATCTGAAAATAGTGCATCTCGTCAGAGTTGAGACAGCATGGATCCCAGTTACACTAAGGCCGAGGGAGGGGAACCAATCTAGCCCCAACAGACTGGGAGGGCACCATTAACAACCACTAAAGGCAAATGGCCTTTAAAGGCTTGGAATTGAACTAAAAACTTGCCTTTCCCGAGGACAGGGATGTTCTTGCCCTGGTAGTCCCGCAGTGTCAGGTGGCATCTCTGTAGCTGCTTCTTCGACAGTCTGGGATGGATCTTCTTTAGGGTATCCCAGGAGATGATTGACAGTGCCGATCCCGTGTCTACCTCCATCCTGCAGGGTTTACCTTCTAAAGAAATAGAAATTTTAATTTTATTGGGAGTCTGGGAAGTATGGTTAAGCGTGGTAGCAGGTATAGCAGTCCTCCACTTGCCTTTGGGAGTTAGAAGGTGGTGGAGGTCTCTGAGGCAAGGTATGCCCTGCTTGGCAGACTCTAGCGAGGTGACCCTTCTTTTGGCAATTTAGGCAGATGGCGTTCTTAAACCTGCAGGATGCCCTCGAGTGGGAGCCTCCGCATGAGTTAGGCAAATGGAAGGTTGTCTGGGGCGAAGTTGTTTCTCTGCCCGCTCCTACCTGTGAAGGCTTCTGTTGCTTAAGACGGTTTAATGTCTCTGGTGAGTCTGTGGGGTCTTCATCACTGAGCACTTCCTCTGAATGGATGGTGGAACTGCTGGGCTTTAACGGAGTACCTTGAATTTCAGCTGCTGATTGGGCAGAGAGCTCAGCAGCTTGGGCTTCCTCTATGGCAAGAGCTAGGTTCAAGTCCTTTTTGCTAGCAACCGTCTTTGGAGCCTCAGGTCCCTGACCCCACAGACGATCTGGTCCAATAACATGTCTTCTAGATAATCTTTGAACCCACACTGCAAGGCAGCTGTCCTCAGAGCTGCCATATACTCGTTGATTGACTCACCCTCTGCCTGTTTCCTAATTCTGGGCGAATCTCCTGGCTATCTGAGATGGCTTTGGCGAGTAGTGGTTGGAGAGGATTTCTTGGAGTTCATCCCACAGTGCCACGCTTCTGATAGCGAGGCGACTAGTGCTGTAGCGGTGTCAAAAACTGCAGTCCCACAATAGCTGAGGAAGTAGATTTCTTCCTGTGTTCAGCGGCGTCTGCTAAACCGATGGCATCAAGGAAATGGCTGAAACGATTTTTGTATGAGTCCCACGTTTCCTCGGTTGGCTTGAATGGTGGGAATGCTGGATTAGCGTTCATTTTGAAGATGCAGGGTTCGTCTTCTTCAGTCGTATTTTGAAATTCGCTCTTAGAAGAGCGTGGCGGTGACTGTCTCTCTAGGCTATGGAGGCTCTTTGAATTTGCGCTCTTTGTGAGCGCCCGGCGGCGGCTACAGCGCCCGTGGCTTCGCTTTCAGTGACTAATGCTCAAAAGCCACAGAGGCTTTTTGAAATTCGCGCTCTTTGTGAGCGTTGGCGGCTGTTGCTTCAGCGCCCGTGGCTTCGCTCTTCAGTGACCACAGCTCTTTTGAAAAACACGTCTGGCTAGCCTTGATCACATCCCATCACTCGTCGCCAGTGTTGTAGAGCGATGGAAGGGCGAGGCAAGAGCCAGAGTGAACACGAACAGGCTTTATTACAGGGAATAAAGGGTTGCCGCATCTGCCTTCTAACTAGCAGGTTAGCTGGCGACAACGGGCTGGCTCTGCCCGACAGCCGGCTTTATAGCCGACTGTCAAGCGGAGCCAGCCAATGGGAGCAGCTGGTGCTCCCGCTCAAACAGCGGACCTGGTTGGGGACTCCAACCAGTTCCAAAGACATAACAGGAGGCTTTGAAGTGGAAGGTTTTCCTGAGGAAAGACTCGGTTGTGGGTTTCTCCTCTTTCTTTACCCTGTCCGAATGTCAGATTATTACCCGTTAGGCAATCCAAGCCATGATTCAACAGGGATCGGACCGAATCCTGCTCATCCCAGCCTCACTGCCTGCTGAAACCTGGAGAAAAACTCTTTATCTGTGGGTTTCGTGAAAGGGATGTTTTGAGGGGAGGGGGGTTAAAAAATCAAAACACTTGAATTGAATGCTGAGTTTTATTCGATTCTCAAACTACAGAACTAGCAGAAGGAAACTGAGAGAATGAGAGAAAAGGGAAAGATGTTGAGATGTCAAAGACAGCAGGGGAGACGGGGATGAGGGACCACCTGCGGTAAAGGCCACAAGCATAAATTTTCAAGGATGGTCCATGATAGATGAGAGCAACACTCAATGAAGTTTCTGTTACGGATGTGGGTTGCAATTGTCTTCTGAGCAACAGGTAATATCCTCTTTTGGCCCTGCTGGAGGGCAAGTAGCAGCACATCCCAGTTCGATTACCCTTCCTCTGATGGAACCTACAAAGCAGAATGATTATTTAAAAAATAGCAAAGAACAGACCTGTGGCTGTTGCTGAACAAACTGGTAAAGCCACACTGAACACATTCATGCTCTCCGTCGCATGAGGAAGGCAGAACTCCTTCCTCCTCTACTCAAAACTCGGGAGTAAATGAATGAAGAAGAGATTTCTGGGGGAGTCTCCTGTTTCGACATGACTGAGGGGCAATGGCACCTTTCTTGGATGTTTCATGGCTTCATCCGGTTTCCCTCAATTCCTGAACAAACCTGCAGCTCTCCCAGCATTTCCCTCCCCCTTTCTCTAAAGAAGGTTTCCCCCTCCCGTCTGGGCTGTTGCTGAGAAAGATGGGGCACCCCAGTCCAAGACCCCCCTTTCCTCGCATTGCTTAGGGTGTCCGGCAACAGGATGTGACCTGAGGGGAACCCAGGCAGGGCACAGACGGGTCCTCAGTGACCTCCAGTTCTCAGGCGCATTTGGGAGCTCTAGTCTGGGATCAAGAAGAAAAAAAACTGGGAGTGAAGACAAGAACTGTACTTACAAAAACCATCACACCAAGTCTTTGTGTAGCATACCTCCTGCCCAGGTGGACAAGGCTCAGATTTAACATAAGGTGTTTTGAAGCATGTCCTGGTGTATCCTGGATGAAAGATATAATATATATTAATATTACTTTGATATTTATTTTTCTGATCTTCTAATCTTATTACCTATTAGACGATAGATCTTTTCACGCTAAGCTCAGCTGTGAAAATTTCCCTAGAAAGATCAAAGGGTCTAGAAATAGGAAACCTGAGTTCCAGTCCCACCTTAGGCATGAAAGCCACCTGGGGGACTCTGGGCCGAACCCCAGGAGACAGTGAGTTCTAGTCCCACTTTGGGCATAAAAGGCAACTTAGCAACTTTGGACTATTCACCCTCTCTCTGCCCATCCTACCTCACAGGGTTGTTGCTGTGGGGAAGATGGGAGGAAGGAGTATTAGTTTCTTCGCTTCCTTGGGTCATTACAAACAGCTATAACACTTCGGGTTTTATGCCGCTTCACCGGCTGATGTTGAGGAATCTCCATGCTTGACTTGAAGGAAGCATCACTGGTCCCCGTTGGCCGTACCATCCCAAATACTGAAGGGTGGCAAAGCCAGAGACAGGTGAGCGGAAACCTTTTTCATCGCATTCCTTCCCTGGAGTAATCCCACGGCAGAGCTCACTACGCAAAGGAACCTCTACTTTCAGAGGCGGTCTACCCCAGAATGCCAGCCTGGAACAGCCCCTGTCTCAGCCATGGGCTTCTCTCCAAACGGAGACCTCCTCTTCTCCCCCCAAGGCTTCCTCCTTGTGCAGACCAGAACAGTGAGAACGTCCCACCCCAAAAACGGACCACAACTTCCTTGAATACCCCCCCCTTACTCTGCCCCTTTTGGGGGGGTTTGATTGCCACCCAAGATCAAAGTTTGGTGGCCTTACCTAAGTCCAGGCACACGATTGTCACCACCACCAAGGTCAGCAGCAGAGTTTTCATCTTGCGATCTTCTCTGCAGCCTGCAAAGTGTAGCCCAGGGTGGAAGCAGACACTTATTTATACCCCTTTGAGATGGGGGTGGGGGGTGGGGCTGTATATTTAGGATATCTAGAGAGAAGCATAGGAAGATTCAGGAGAAAGGGGGAGGCCAGGGGGTGTGGCCTCTTTGCCCCGACACCAAAACGGAAGCCAGCTCAGATCAGGTGAAGGACCAACCATTCCCCGACTTCAAGGAAGACCCTTCTATTCTGCAGACAAAACCTGGGCACCTGGACAACCGGCATCTCTTCCTGTATTTATACAAGATTATACATAATGCAAAATTAAACAAAATATCTCTCTGCAAAGTTCAGCACCTTCCTTTTTTTAAAAAAAGTTGTACTTCCTACCTCTCAGGTTGCAACTGTGCATCTGCCTTCCTTCAAGAGACACGAACAGATCCGGAGCACGAGAAGTTCTCTCTAAAACTATCCTGCGGATTAACCTATTCACAAGATACAACTGATACACAGATTATTTAGGGCTGTAAGAAAATGCAGAGATCCAGAGGAAGAGGAAAATTTTCCAGACCAGGATGCAAAAAAGATGCAAAGGAAGATCCAGGTTCTGTTCCAGGGTGGCTGGCATCAAGCAGCTTCACTCCGAAGAAAACTAAGGAAGTTTCTCAGGACTGTATTCAGTCACCACTCAACAAATGTAGGCTTCTGAATTTCCTCCTCTGGGTCTACAAACTTCTTAGATAAGTTTCAACTTCATCTACAGAATCAAGAATATTGGAAGCATGGAGAAGCCCGAGAGAACTATTTTTTTCTAACCCCAAGCAGTGCAGGAGTCCACTCCTAAAATTCGCAAGGAAAACAGTGGGTCAATATGCGCATAAGCTATGTGGAGTAAGTTTTATGTCACAAACACAATGTGTTGCTGCTGATGTTGTGGGTCAGGGACATTCAAAACCTGTAATCAAACTGATTTCCAGGGCAATCTCCAATTTCTCCTCAGAGATACCTACACTGACCATTAGAAACGTAACCAGGTCATTGTCTTTTGTCAGACACCAAAAGGGAGGTGGGAGAATGAAGTGGGGGTCCCAGAAATTCTTTCATCAGAGGAAAACAACTTCTTAATGCTGTGAGAAAACCCAGAGAACCAGGGAAGAAAGAGAATCTTCCAGGCCTATATTATTATAAAGATGATGATGATGATGATGATGATGATGATGATGATGATGATGATTATTATTACCATAGAACATCGGTGGCTCAGTGGTTAGAGTGCAGTACTGCAAGCTACGTCTGCTGCAACCAGCTGCCGGCAACCTGGCAGATTGAATCTCACCAGGCTCAAGGTTGACTCAGTCTGCCATTCTTCCAGATGGGTAAAATGAGGACACAAATTGTTTCGGCCAGAGGCTGAGTCTGTAAACCACTTAGAGAGGATTATAAAGCACTATAAAGCGGTATATAAGTGCTATTGTTATTGCTATTAGCTCACCTGCTTCCTTGGGATTTGCAGCGTTTGTCTATAACACAACATGCTTTCCTTGACACAAAACCTCTTTCTTGTGAAGCCCTGATTTTTGTTTCTATACAGCTCATTGCATTGGGCAGTCTTTCCAAGATGAAAATGGAGGGACGCTGAAAAAGAATTTAGGGATCCAGAATCAGAGGTCTCCTGCCTGAAGAATAGAAAGTGCACGATTGATCTAACACTAACCGTAAAAACCCAAATACCCAGCCATTTAGCGTCAAAAAATACTACCTGGAATACAAATATGGTTGTGTTGTAACTGTGAACCTTTTTAACAAGGACCCGAAGGAGAGAATGCCACGTTCCTGTTCATGGCTTATTCCTGGAGGCACGCTAATAGAGACGATACAAATAATACAATAATTTGGTATGGGGTGCAATGTTTGCCTTAAATAAACAGAGACAGGTGCACATCTCTCTTAAGCCCCGTTGTACTTGGAGCTATATCAAGTGTCTTTAGCAAAAGGGTTATCAGCTCAATCAGTCAACCCAAAGCATCAAAATATGCATAGGGAGAGGGCAAGGGGAGAAATAGTGAGGTGGGGGATATAATGGAATTTTAGTTGGTGGGGAGATCGTACAATTCTCTGCGTCTGACCCTCATTTTGAGCACAACAGTAACTTTCAAGGATTGCTGCCTAAGGTGTGCAAACTTTGCCTTGAGTCAATAGTTGAAGTTCCTCTTTTAAGATCTATTAACCTATCTAATAGAGAAAGTCTTTGTTGTGTCCCTGCCTGACTTCAGTCCCCAGTCTGGTCTGCATTTCTGGCGGGAGCACCGATCACTCCCATTGGTCGATGCCGTTCGACAGTGGCTATAAAAGGCGGCTGTCGAACGGCGTCCAGTCGAGTCGCCCTCTGGGCTGCCAGCCCAGCCAGGGCAGCCGCAGCAACCTGTTATGCTCCAATAAATAGATGTTAGCCTTCAGCTCCGTGTCTGCCTCGTGTGTCCTCCGACTATATAACAGTCTTCAAATGAAATTAATCTTTCTGAGGATATTTTTTTTGTGCTAAGAGGCACAAAGGCAAAGAAATCCTCGGGGAATTTGTTCTCCTAACCAGCACAGCCATGTTGCTTCCCACCCATGGGGAGAGCATTCTCCCAGCAAGCGCAGCCATGCAGATTCCCTGTACTGCGTGGGATGCAGCTGCTGTGGCCAAGTCGGCCAGGCAATCTAAAGGCCAGAGACAGAGGGTTCGGGTGAGTTGCAGGCTTCCTTTCCCAGGCAGACAGATTAGGAGCGCTCAGTTGGGCCACAGGCTCTGCACCGGAAGGAAGGAAAGCCACAAGCAGAGACTGTTTGGTCAACGTGAGGAGCGCACAGTGTGCTATACCAGAAAGGTGAGGTGTGATTGTGCGGGGCAGGGAGAGCGGGCAGTGTGGGCAGGGCAAGTTGTGACTGGGCAGGTTGGGGCAGGGCCAGTGAGAGGTGGTATTTGCCCGTTCTCCGAACTACTCAAACAGTAGGAATCCTGGCTCCATTGCAGTAACTGCGAGAGGGATCTGGGAGCCCCAGTGGTGAGTTACCTAAATCTGAGCCAGGCATGTGCTGCAGCTGCCAAATAAACCAACACAATCCTAGACTGCATTAACAGAAGGATAGAATTAAGATCATGTGAAGTATTATTAGCACTTTATAAAGCCTTAATAAGACCTCAGTTAGAATATTGCATCCAGTTTCTATATCTGCCACAATAAAAAAAAAAAAGATCTTGAGACTCTGGAAAGAAGAGCAACAAGAATCATCAAGGGGCTGGAGGCTAAAACATCTGAAGAATGATTGCTGGAACTGGGTGTGTCTGATTTCATGAAAAGAAGGACTGGGGAGACAGGATAGCAGTCTTCCAATACCTGAGCGGCTCCAACAAAGAAGACAGGTTTAACCTATTCTCCAAAGCACCAGAAAGCAGGACAAGAAACAGTGGATGGAAACTAATTAAGGAGAGGACCAACCTAGAATTAAGGAGAAATTTCATGAAAGCTGGAACAATTAATCAGTGGGATGTCTTGCCTTCAGAAGTTGAGGGTGCTCTATTGCTGGAATTTTGTAAGGAGAGCTTGGATAACCATTTATCTAAGATATTACAGGGCCTCATGCTTGGGCAGCATGTTGGAGTAGAAGTCCTCCAAAATTCCATTCCCACTACATTATTTTATTATTGTGAAACACCAGATATTTCCATCCCCAAATTAAACGTACAGATAGTTAAATTCCTTCTTCCCCCTTCATTTGAGGGAGCTTAAGACAAAAGCTATATCTGTTAAATCAAGGCAAAATTTGAACATATTGGACAGCAATTCTTTGCAATTATCCTAGTGCCTCAAGTGAGGTTGAGATGCAGAGCATTATATGTTCTCTCCATCAACTAAAATTTCATTAAATCCCCCAAATTCCTTGGGCGTCCAATCACATTGAAATGGAAAAAAGATTTCTAATTCTAATTCATAAAGAGAACTCTAATGCATGTATACACTGATTGTCCGTATTTTAATACTTCAAGTTAACATTGAAATGTACAGAGTCAAATTCCTTCTTCCCCAACAGGTTTAATGGAGTTTAAGACCTCAGCTTAAAATTAATCTTGTTGGATTTCCAAAGACAAAAGAAATTAAGAGAGATGTTTACCTATCTTTGCTGATGCAAAAAAAAAACACCATGCACTGTCCAAAATTATTACACTGTTCACATTGTCTCTCTCAATGAACTTACAGGAATAAGGAAGAAGCACAGAGACGTGGCATTCATTCATTTGATCCCTGATTGAAAAAAGGGCACCGTTCCAATACAACCATGATTGAGTTCCGGATGGTATCTTTTGCCACTAACCAAATGGAAATTTTTAATTTAATCTTGGGATATCAGTTAATGCTTGACAAACTGCAAATCATCCATTTTCCTCCTGACTCACTTTCATCATCATTTGTTGGTATACCAGTTGAGTCCATCTCCAAACCACGAGACTCTTGTGTCCTCCCTTCCAGCCTATTGCAATATTTCAGCATATCTTTTACTTCTCAGACCTCGTGTCTCTCCAAGCTCACTGGAACTACATCTATATGGAGGGAGGAATGCAGTGGGGTACCCCATGGCTCCTTCTTAGGCTCTGTACAGTTCAACATCTTCACCAATGATTTGGATGAGGGGATAGATGGGGAACACATCAAATTTCTTATTAACTTAATTGTCACTGTGGAACATGTGTACAATGAGATTGGTTGAACTTCCCTTCGTGCATAAACACATCAAACACAATTCACATTGAAGAGAGGAGTCCCTAACCCAGTCCAAATCTTATTACATTATGTGACCTTGTTGCACAACGTGCTGGCCCTGCAAGTCTTTCATACTATGTTGACATGAAGTTATCTTCCGTTCAGAAGTCTGACAGCCCATGGTGCAGCTGGCTATGCTTCTATATCTCCTACCCGATGGTTGGAGAATGAAGAAGTGCTGACCGGAATGTGAGTCATCCCCGAGAATTTTCCTCACTCTTCTAAGGCAGCGAGTCCTAGTGAGGTCATCTAGTGGTATCAGGGAACAGGCCACGAAGTTTTTTTGCTGTGCTTGCCACCTTCTGTAATGTCTTTCTATCCACGGTTGTCAACCCAGCATACCACACCGTAAGGCAATGTGTCAGGACGCTTTCTATTGTGGACCAGTAAAAGGAAGTCATCAGTCATTGTTCTACTTTATTCTTTTGCAAAACCCCACAGAAATGGACTTTGTTTTCGGTCTGAATTTCCTCCACTTAACGACTGTTCTTGGGAGAGTTTTTCTCCAGCCTAAGCTAACTTGGACATTGGGGGTCAAGTTGGAGATAATAAAGGGACTCTTCTTGTTTATTTGACTGTCTTGCCCTTGTGCCATGGCCTGGGTCATCATAGGTTGGTTCTTCACCTGGCCTGATACGTTTTCCCTTTTGTAGTGGGAGAAAGGAGACCATCCCTCTGACCTACCCTTCTCCCCATGAGTCTCCCTGTTCTTCTCTCTTAACCCTTGAAATCCAGTCCTGCAAGGACAACATCTTAAAGGTATCCTGAGCGCCTTCTCCCATCCTGGGCTACAAACTGCAGGCTGCCGAGAGGAATGCAAGATGAAAGCTTTGCCGCTCTCACCTGAATATCTTTGAGGACAGGGCCATCAAATTCACAGTCCATGGGCTGGATGCGTCACACCCTGACAAGGCCCATGCCCAGTTTAGCGGAAGGGAAAAAGTCCTAACACCTCACGTGATGCCGCCATGACTCCAGGAGTTTGACACCCTTGTTTTGGGAGTATTCAGGGGCACAAAATAAGTAGCAAATCACAATCTTTATTTCTTTTACTAAGAGAATAATGACCCAACGAATAATCTCAGGACGAGAGTATTCAGAAGGAGAGCTCTAAGAATGAAAAGTGAGTCTGGGGGATGCGGTGGTTGAAGTCCTCCTTAATTCTAGGCTGGCACAAATCATTTCAGACATACAAATCCGGTTCTCCAGGATGTTGAAGATCTTTCAGCACCATCAAATGGGGTTTTCTGAATCGGGGTGTGATGTGGGAGAAGAGATGGGGAACGGTGAGGTGCCTGGTCCAAACAGCACCTTGGTCCATCACCATGCATTTGAAGAATATGCAGAAGTATCCGCTCGTGTAAAATGTGGGGGCACAACAGGGGTGGGATTCAAACGTTTTTACTCCTGGGTCTGTGTGTGTGGCTTGTTGAGCCTGGCAGGGGAAGGATACTGTAAATTCTCCATTCCCTCCCCACTCCTGGGGGAAGGTTACTGCAAAATCCCATCCCCTCCCCACCCCATTAACCTGCTTTCCAGCTCTGTTCTCCTGTGCAGGGCAACCAAAGAAGACTCAGCCCATCAGCTGGGACTCAATGGGAGGCAGAGAAGAGATGGGGACGGGGCCACTCAGAGGTGGGATTTGCCAATTCTCTGAACTACTCCAAATTTCCACTACTGGTTCTCCAGAACTGGTCAGAAGCTGCTGAATGCCACCTCTGGTGCCCAAGCAATCACGGGGAGCCCTGAAACGGCACACAGTATCCCTCTGACCCAGAAGCTGCATTGGTTACCAGCTTGCTTCTGGGTCCATGGAACTGGGTCCATGTCCTGTGAAGTCTTTGCTGGCATGGAGTTTGTGTCATTTGTGGGCTGCCTCTTCCTAATTCAATCTGTCCCTCCCATCAGATCCAGCAGAAGAGGCATAATAATAAAAATACTCTTTATAATAATGCAGGCCTGGAAGATTCTCCTTCTTCCCTGGATCTCTGGGTTTTCTCACAGCATTAAGAAGTTGTTTTTCCCCTGATCAAAGACTTTCTGAGACCCCCACTTCATTCTCCCACCTCCCCTTTGATATCTGACAAAAGACAATGACCTGGTTACGTTTCTAATGGTCAGTGTATATATCTCTGAGGAGAAATTGGAGATTGCCCTGGAAATCAGTTTGATTACACGTTTGGAATGTCCCTGACCGACAACAACAGCAGCAACACAATATGTTTGTGACATAAAACTTACTTCACATAGCTTATGTTCATATTTAACCCTATTTTCCTAATAAATTTTAGGAGCGGACTCCTGCATTGCTTGGGCTTAGAAAATAGTTCTCTCTGGATTCTCCATATTTCCAATATTCTTAATTCTTTAAGTGAAGATCTTGATATTTCAGGCCAAATTACAGCTGAATCTCATCTAAGACATTTGTGGAATCACAGAAGGAAATTCAGAAACTTATTGTAGTGTATTGTATTGTATTGTATTGTATGGATGGATAGATAGATAGATAGATAGATAGATAGATAGATAATTGGATAGACAGATAATTGATAGATGGAAATGAAAGGAGGAAAGAAGGAAAGGAAAGGAGGAATGGAAGGAAAAGGAGGAAAGGAAAGGAGGAAGGGAAGGGAAGGGAAAGGAGGAAAATAAAGGAAAGGAAAGGAATGGAAGGGATGAGAACGGAGGTAAGGAAAGGAGGAAGGGAAGGGAAAGAAGGAAAGGAATGGAAAGGAAAGGAAAGGAATCCCTTATGTGTTTCAATCATTGACCACCACTGAGCCAACAGATTGTGAACCGAATTTATCCTGCATAGCGCGTTCACATAGTTTCTTCATGAAGCATGGGGATTCAGCTCGTGTCATGTAAAAAGAAAATGTATTAATAAAACATACATATTGTTGTAGAGCGGCGGAAGGAACGAGGCTAACCCAGAGTGAAACGAAAAGGCTTTATTGCAAAGAATAAAGGGTTGCCGTGTCTGCCTTCTCGCTAGGCAGACTAGCTGGCGGCAACGGGGCTGGCACTGCTCGACAGCCGACTTTTATAGCCGGCTGTCAAACGGTGCCAGCCAATGGGAGCGGCTGGTGCTCCCGCTCAAACAGCGGACCTGGTTGGGGACTCCAACCAGTCCCAAAGACATAACACTCCTTTCCCCCAGCTGGGAGCATGCGTAGTCCTTCAGGTAACTTGGTTGTCTGCGCTGGCGGCAAGAACGTCGCAACCCGGGTGAACTGCTGGCTGGCGTCAAGTCCTTGCCCCCAGGAATCATCTTGGATGTTGTTGGGGAGCGGGCTCGGTCAGGTGTGGTGTTCTGTGGATTAGGTAAGTCCCCATGTTCGGGCTGACCTTGGCGAGTCGCTTGGTCCGGCCGGCAGACAGGTTCGCTTGGCGGTTGGTTCGGTGTCCCTTGTTGGCAGCTCGGGCCCTCCATCAAACTCTCCTGGTCGATGGGGTAGATAGGGTCCTGCAGGGAGCTTCCATCTGGGTAGGCTGGTACCGGCAGGGAGTCCTCGGTGCTAGGAGGTTGGGTTGGGTTGGCATCAGTTGAGCTTCTCCATCGCCTTCTGAGCTGGTCCACGTGTCTGTGCCACAGGCGTCCATCTTCCAGGAGGACCCTGTAGGATCTAGGACCTGTGACTGACACAACTTGACCTGGTACCCACAGAGGATCCCCTGCATAATTCCTGGCGTACACCAGGTCCTGCAAGGCAAAGTCCCTGACCAAACTGTCAGATCCTAAAGGGGTGTCTGGACAGTAGTGGGGGTGCAACCTGTCCAGGGTGGTCCTAAGGCGTCTCCCCATCAAGAGCTCGGCAGGGGATTTGTTTGTAGCAGTGCATGGC
The DNA here is from genome assembly GCF_049901715.1 of Pseudonaja textilis. Classification (NCBI taxonomy): domain Eukaryota; kingdom Metazoa; phylum Chordata; class Lepidosauria; order Squamata; family Elapidae; genus Pseudonaja; species Pseudonaja textilis. Next base: position 197,874,587 of record NC_141992.1, on the reverse strand, counting down.
GTCGTATGTTGGCTCAGGAGGTAACGTGACAGTTTGGAATGCCAGTTTTCCTGGCCAAACCTGGCAAGTGCCTCTTTTGCTGACCTGACTGCCCTCTCAGCCATCCCCTTGCTAGCGGGGTGAAAGGGGGCTGTAAGGATGTGTCTGATGCCCAAGTTGGCAACGTACATGCTAAACTCACACGACGTGAACTGGGGGCCATTGTCAGACACCAGCGTGTCAGGGAGCCCATGGGTAACGAAGAAGCGGGTCAGGGCCTTAACAATTGCTTGAATGGTTGTCGAGGGTAGTAGGGCCAAGTCTATCCATTTGGAATAAGAGTCTACTACAACCAAGAAGGTCCTACCATGTACTGGTCCAGCCAGGTCGATGTGCAGGCGAGACCAAGGAGCACTAGCACTCTCCCACTTGGTGGGCGTGGCAGCTGGTGGGGCAGCCCTGGTTTCTTGGCAAGGTTGGCATGAGCTTACCCAGCTGGCGATTTGGGCATCCATGCCGGGCCACCAAACGTAGCTGCGGGCCAGAGCCTTCATCCTTACGATGCCCGGGTGGCCCTCGTGCAGTACCTTCAGGATGGGTACACGAAGAGTGGCTGGAATGACTACCCTTGTCCCCCACAACAGACATCCTTGTAGTTTTGACAATTCCTGCTTACGGGTTTTGAAAGGAGCAAAGTCAGCGGTGTACTGTGTTTCCAGCCACCCCCTTCCCACCCAGTCCATAACTTGGGCAATTATTCTGTCTTTTTTTGAGTGCGCAGCAATGTCCTCGGCTGTAACCAGCAATTTAAGTTCATTAACTTCAAAAATGGCATGAACAGGTGCTGGGTCTTCGACTGGGACTGGTAGGGGGCAGCGACTAAGGGCATCGGCGTGACTCAAGTTTTTGCCAGGTCGATGCACCAACTTGAATGAGTAAGCGGCCAGGAACAAAGTCCACCTGGTCATTCTAGGTGATAGCACCTGCGGGGTTTGCTTATCCCCTGATAACAGCCCCAGGAGTGGTTTATGGTCAGTTATAAGTTCAAAATGGTGCCCGAACAAAAATTCGTGAAACTTTTTAACTGCAGCTACTGCAGCCAAGGCCTCCTTATCTATTTGGCTGTAGTTCCTTTCTGCAGTAGAGAAGGTCCTAGAGAAGAAAGCAATTTGTGCCTCGGAACCGTTGGGAAGCCTGTGGCTCAGAACAGCCCCAATCCCAAAGGGGGATGCATCAGCAGCTAGGACCAGGGGAAGTCGTTGATCATATTGGATTAAGACTGCATCAGATGTGAGTAAGGATTTGACTGACTTGAAGGCATGGGCTTCTTTGGGTCTCCAATGCCAGGGGGATTCTTTGTCTAACAGTCTGTGTAAGGGTTCAGCAATAGATGCTTTATGCGGGAGAAATGAGGCGTAAAAGTTTAGTAGCCCCAGAAAGGCTTGGAGCTCCGTCTTGTTAGTTGGTGTAGGCGCCTCATGAATAGCCTTTACTTTGGATTCGACAGGGTGAATACCAGAGGCATCTATCCTTTATCCCAGAAAGTCCACTTGCCTAGTGGCGATGGCGCACTTCTCCCTTTTAAGTTTGAGGCCATGCTGCCTAAACTTCTCTAGGACTGCTCTGACCCTTTGTATGAGCTGAGGTCTGTCAACTGCTGAGACTAAGATGTCATCGAAATAAGGGACGACCCCTGGGAGACCTTGGAGAATCCTTTCCATGAGTGATTGGAATATGCCTGGGGCTACACTTACACTGAATTGGAGGCGTTTGCACTTGAATGCCCCTCTATGTGTGACTATGGTTTGTAATTCAGCTGTCTGAACATCAACAGGGAACTGTTGGTATGCCTGGGACATGTCTAATTTGGCGAAAATAGTGCCGGGTTCGAAGGTGTGTAACAGGTGTTGAATAACAGGAACAGGGTAGGCACTGACCTGCAGATAACAGTTGAGGGTGGTTTTATAGTCTGAGCAGATTCTTAAACTGCCATCTTTCTTGAGTGGGGTGATTATGGGGGTCTCCCATTTGGCAAAGTCAGTTGGTTCTAAGACCCCTTGCTTTAGTAGCTTATCTAGTTCTAAATCTAACTTGGGACGGATGGCGAAGGGCACTCTGCGTGGCTTAAGGCGAAGGGGAATTGCCTGGGGGTCCACAGGGAAGGAGATGGGGGTGCCTGAATAACAGCCCAGCTCGCTGCTAAAAACATCAGAGTAATCTGAGAATAAGGCGTCTACGTCAGAAGTTGAGACAGCATGGATCCCAGTTACACTAAGGCCGAGGGAAGGGAACCAATCTAGCCCCAACAGACTGGGGAGGGCACCATTAACAACCACCAAAGGCAAATGGCCTTTAAAGGCTTGGAAATGAACTAAAAACTTGCCTTTCCCGAGGACAGGGATGTTCTTGCCCTGGTAGTCCCGCAGCGTCAGGTGGCATCTCTGCAGCTTCTTCTTTGAAAAACTGGGATGAATCTTCTTTAGGGTTTCCCAGGAGATGATTGAAAGTGCAGATCCCGTGTCTACCTCCATCCTGCAGGGCTTACCTTCTAAAGAAACAGAAATACTGATTTTATTAGGAGTTTGGGAGGTTTGGTTAGCGTGGTAGCAGGTATAGCAGTCCTCCACTTGTCTTTGGAGATTAGTAGGTGGTGGAGATCTTTGAGGAAAGGTTCGCCCTGCTTGGCAGATTCTAGCGAGGTGACCTTTCTTTTGACAATTCAGACAGATGGCGTTCTTAAATCTGCAGGATGCCCTGGAGTGGGAGCCCCCGCAAGCTAGGCAAATGGAAGGTTGCTTGGGGGCGAAGTTGTTTCTCTGCCCTGCTCCTACCTGTGCAGGCTTTTGTTGCTTAAGGCGGTTAATGTCTGTTGAGTCTATGGGGTCTTTTTCCAGGGAAACTTCCTCTGAATGAATAGTGGAACTGCTGGGTTTTAAAGGAGTTCCTTGAATCTCAGCTGCTGATTGGGCAGAGAGCTCAGCAGCTTGGGCTTCCTCCACGGCTGAAGCTAGGTTTAAGTCCTTTTTTGCTAGCAGCCGTCTTTGAAGCCTCAGGTCTCTAACACCACAGACGATCTGGTCTAATAACATGTCTTCTAGGTAGTCTCTGAAACCGCACTGTAAGGCAGCTGTCCTCAGAGCTGCTATATACTCATTAATTGACTCTCCCTCAGCCTGCTTTCTGGTTCTGAAAGCATATCTCCTGGCTATCTGGGATGGTTTAGGTGAGTAGTGGTTGGAGAGGATCTCTTGGAGTTCATCCCACGGTATGCTTCTGATAGCACGAGGGGCGACTAGTGCTGTAGCGGTGTCAAAAACCGCAGCCCCACAGTAGCTGAGGAAGTAGGATTTTTTCCTGTGCTCAGCAGCAACTGCTAAACCGATGGCATCGAGGAAGTAGCTGAAACGGTTTTTGTATGAGTCCCACGTTTCCTTGGCTGGCTTGAATGGTGGGAATGTCGGAGTGGCATTCATTTTGGAAACGGCAGGGCTCGTCCCCTTCAGACTTGCTTCAAAATTCGCGCTCTTAGAAGAGCGCTTGCGGCTGCGCTATCAGGTGGTGTCAGTCTCTCCGGCTACGGAGGCTTTTGAATTTCGCGCCCTTTGTGAGCGCCGGCAGCTGCGGCTTCAGCGCCCGTGATTTCGCTCTAGTGACTACAGCTCAAAACCCTCGAAGGTTTTTTTGAATTTCACGCTCTTTGTGAGCTTCGGCGGCTTCAGCGCCCGTGGCTCGCTCTTAGTGGCTTCAGCTCTTCAGAATCGCACTACTGGTAGCCTCTGATCGCATCCCGCCCTCATCGCCAGTGTTGTAGAGCGGCGGAAGGAACGAGGCTAACCCAGAGTGAAACAAAAAGGCTTTATTGCAAAGAATAAAGGGTTGCCGTGTCTGCCTTCTCGCTAGGCAGACTAGCTGGCGGCAACGGGGCTGGCACTGCTCGACAGCCGACTTTTATAGCCGGCTGTCAAACGGTGCCAGCCAATGGGAGCGGCTGGTGCTCCCGCTCAAACAGCGGACCTGGTTGGGGACTCCAACCAGTCCCAAAGACATAACACATATATAGAGAGAGGGAGAGAGATTAAAAATGATGTAGTCTTTCCTTGTGTTTGTGTCTATGTCTCTGTGTGTGTCTGTGTGCGTGAGCATTTCTGTGTGTAGAGACAAGAGGCATTGCAGCTCAGAGAATATAAGAGCCAGAGGAAGAGAGTTGAGATAACCCCTCCCTGGAATCTCCCAGGATATATCTGCTAGGAGGAGGGAAGGAAGGGCTCCACCTGGGAGGATCCTCTGTATTGTGAGTCAGGAAATACATCACTGAGCTCTGGCTGAATTGCTCTTGTCCATCCTTAGTCTTAGGCTGACAACTGAAAGCCCCTCCAGTCATCTTATGTCTGTGTGGCAAAACAATTATGCAGGAGTGATAGGTGACAATTCCTCAAAGGATCTTGCCAGATGGAGCCCTTCCTTCCCTCCTCCTAGCGGATATATCCTGGGAGATTCCAGGGAGGGGTTATCCCAACTCTCTTCCTCTGTGGAAGCATGGCAGAAAGGTCCCGTCTCCAGGGTCCCACCAGATGGAGCTCCTTAGCAGACTGCACCCACAACAGGCCTCTTCTCTTGCGTATGATGGGAGGGACAGATTTCATTGGGAAGGGACATTGATTTCATTGGGAAGAGGCAGTCCCACAAATAACACAGACACAGGAAGCACATTCGGAAGTTCTAGCTGCTGTAGAGTGGGGCGGTGCAGGCTATTTTGCGGGGGCCAAGAATGGCCCGTGTGACCCCACTGCTCCATGAGCTGCATTGGTTACCAGTCTGCTTCTCCTTCCAATTCAAAGTATTGGTGATCCCTTTTAAAGCCCTTCGTGGGAAGGAGTCAGGTTACCCACCCCACTGGAATTAGCCCATGCCACAGATGCCAGGAGAGGGGGCACCCTGAAGGTCCCGTCCTCTGGCCCAATATTCCAAGTGGTGGAGTCCAGGAGCAAGGGTTTCCCTGCTGTAACTCCTACCCTCCCGAAAACCTTGCTACTCCCAGTGTGAAGTTGGCCTCAACTCTTCTATCTTTTGATACGGGCTTAAAGAGGTGGCCTTGCCAGTCTACTTGGGAGCCCCGTGGTGGATCAGCTCAATGGAGGAGGTCAACTGAGCAATAACAGACCCACTTCCACCCTACTCCACCCCCGCCCTTCAAGTGTCTCTTTGGTTTTAATGTTTGAGTTTTAATGTTTATGTTTTAACGGGAATTTAACTGTAAGCCACACAGAGATACTCTATGGTACGAGGGGCAGCCAATAAAATTTATAAATAAATGCTTATAAAATCCCCAACTCAGATCAAAGGTTCGGGATCCTACCTGGATCCCTGAACAGGAATTCGACCCACAACAAAGCAAGTAGCAAAGCTTTCATCTTGCAATCTGCTCTGCCGCCTTCAAAGTGCAGTCCAGGATGGTAGAAGATATATACCTGTACCCCACCTTGTGGGGGCTGGAGAGCCAGGTTCAAGAGAGAAGATCCAGGTTCAAGAGAGAATAGCAGTGAGTCTCAACATGGCAAATTTCAAAACTGGATGCCATATTCTAAGCGAGGTCTTATTAAGGCTTTAATAAAGTCTGAATCATACTTCACATGATTTGGATTGTATCCTTCTGTTTATGCAGTCTAGGATTGTGTTGGTCTTTTTGGCAGCTGCCAAAAAGTGGGTTAGTGGCAAAAAGTACTATCTGGAACACAATCATGGTTGTATTGGAACCGTGCCATTTTTTTTAACCAGGAGCCAAATGAATGAATGCCAGTTCTTATTCCTTATTCCTGTAGGTTCTCTGTGAGAGACAATGTGGATAGTATGGTAATATTGCACAATGCACGATATTTGTTTTGCATGAGCAAAGATAGGTAAACATCTCTCTTAATCTCTTTTGACTTTGGAAATCCACCAAGATTAATTTTAAACTGAGGTCTTAAGCTCCATCAAAGCTGAGGGGGAACAAAGAATTTAACTATCTGTACATTTCAATCAGTCAACTGGCAGTATTAAAATACCCACCATCAGTGTATATGTGGGGGATGTAATGGAATTTTAGTTGATGGAGAGAGCATATAATTCTGTGCGTCTCAACCTCACTTGAGGCACTAGGATAATTGGATAATTGGAAAGAATTGCTGTACAAGATGTTCAAATGTTGCCTTGATTTAACAGATATAACTTTTTTCTGAAGCTCCCTCAAACTTGAGGGAGAAGAAGGAATTTAACTACCTGTACATTAAATCTGTGGGTGGAAACAACAGGTGTTTCACAATAATAAAATAACACAGTTGGAAGGGAATTTTGGAGGACTTCTACTCCAATGTGCTGCCCAAGCATGAGGCCCTGTAATATTTTAGATAAATGGTTATCCAATCTCTTCTTACAAATTTCCAGGAATAGAGAACCCATAACTTCGGAAGACAATCCATCCCGCTGATTAATTGTTTCAACTATCAAGAAATTTCTCCTTAGTTCACGGTTGGTTCTCTCCTTATGAGTTTCCATCCATTGTTTCTTGTCCTGCTTTCTGGTGCTTTGCATAATAGGTTAACCCTGTCTTCTTTGTTGGAGCCCCTCAAATATTGGAAGACTGCTATCATGTCACCCCTAGACCTTCTTTTCATTAGATTAGACATACCCAGTTCCAGCAATCGTTCTTCAGATGTTTTAGCCTCCAGGCCCTTGATGAATTTTTGTTGATTTTCTAAGGTAGTGAGCCCTAGTGAGGTCATCTAGTGGTATCAGGGAACAGCCCACAATGTTTTGTGCTGTGCTCACCACCCTCTGTAATGTCTTTCTATCCGTGGCTGTCTAGCCAGCATACCACACTGTAATGCAATGTGTGAGGATGTTTTCTGACTGGTAAAAGGAGGTCATCAGTCATTGTTCCACTTTATTCTTTCACAAAACCCTACGGAAATGGAGTCTCTGTTGGGCCTTTCTGGCTGCCTGGGTTGTGTTGGTTTTCCAGGGAAGATCTTCGCTGAGGTAGACTCCCAGGAATTTAAAGGAGAAAAGTGTCTCCACACAGCCTCCCTTGATGTAAAGTGGGGCAGGTTCCTCTCTCTTCTTCCGGAAGTCTGACACCATCTCCTTTGTCTTCTTGATGTTCAGGTGCAGGTTGTTTTCTAGGCACCATGAGGAAAATTTTTGAACCTCCCATCGTACACTGTATATAGTGAAGGACTGACCCGCAATACATCTGCCAGTGAAAACAGAGCTTGAGAGGGGTGGAGGGTTGCAGGAGGCCGTTGCAGCATAAAATGGAACTTGGGAGCCCGTTTTCTCTGGCGGAGCACTTGGGTTGCAAGAGGGGCCCACAACATGGGTGACATTGAGCTGGCCATACCCTCCCTGGTCACAACCGCTGTGGTCCCCGAGGTCAAACACAACCCTGATGCAGCACTCAATGAAATCGAGTTTGATACCCCTGAACTAAACGAAACAAACTACACAAAGCACCAGCAGGCAAGATGAGAAACAAGGGATGAAAACTAATCAAAGAAAGAAGCAACTTGGAATTCAGGAGAAAATAATGAGGACAATTAGCCAGTGGAACCTCTTTCCTTCAGTCGTTGTGGGTGTTCCAACACTGGAGGCTTTTGAGAAGAGACTAGACTGCCACCTGTCTGAAATGGTATAGGGTCTCCCGTTTGATGAGAAGGTTGGACTAGAGAGCTCCAAGGTCCCTTCTAGCTCTATTCTGATTTATTGGTTAAACCTACTGAATGAGAAATTCCAAACTTAGCAAGAAAGCTACATCCAAATTGAACATAATAAGCAACCACTAATTGATAAAAAAATGACCCTGGAAATGAGGAGGATCGATGGAAATCGATCAGTCCTAGGTGGAAAATACAGTAACTGAAAACAATCCCCTTGCTGCTGCCTATTCTAGTCCTTTCCATTCCAGCGCACTCTAATTTAGCCCTGTTGGAGCTGAGCAAGCAATTTCATAGCCTACCCCTGGAAGACAGCAAGGAACCACCTAAAAAGAGGCCTCATCAAATGTGCCTAGAAAAGTGGCATCTTCAGGTGTTCCTGTGATAAAAAATAAAGTAGCCCAAACTTCCCTAGGGAGAAGAAAAGGGAAGGGTTGGTGAGAGAACATTCAATTCTTGGACCCAGCGGTCTGCAGACCAGATATGAGATCAAGGGAAATAAGTTGCCTTCCTGAAGCAAAAATCAAAGATGGAGCCAAAAACCTTAGTTAAAACAGTCAACCCCGCAAGTTACTACCCCCTCTTCCTTCTTCATGTAGGGAAGAAAGACAGGACAATGAACCAAAAAACAATATCAAGAGATGATAACAACTAGGCAAGAAAGTTAAGGAATTAGGAGCCCACGTGGCATTTTCATCGATACGTCCAATGATAGGTCAAGATACAATGAGAGAACAAACAGTTTTAGAAATGAACTGATGGCTGTAGTGTTGGTTGCACCTCTGAAGACCTTGAAAGAATGTTTTTTAGAAAAGGACTGGCTCAACTTATCAGGAGGGCTTTGAACTAAAAACGAGGGGGAGGGGGATTAATATTTAGAATTTCTAAGACAATCTTTAGGATCTTTGGGACTTAATTCCAAATATAAACCCCAACATAATCAATGGCATAATGAAGTAGAAAGTGATGGGAATGATGGAAAATCCAGTTACAAAGCAAGATATATAGGAAACATAACCCCTAAAGGACTTAAATTATTATACACGCTCAAAAGAGAGAATGTGGCAAAAAGTAACATGCTTTCGAGACACAAAGGTGAACTGCTTAACTCCTTCTTTGCATCAATCATCTCTCTCTCTCTCACACACAAAACTATAGCCCAACCTACCAAAAATATAACCAAAGAAGACAGACTAGAAATAAAAATAAAAATAATGGAAAAAATGGTAATAGAACACCTTTCTGATCTTGATGAATTTAAATTACTGCAACCTGACAGATTCCCAGGGTTCTGAAGGAATTGGCAGATGGTACCTTAGAACCATTGTACCATATCTTTCATTCTTTGACAAAGGGGCTAAGGTGGTAGTCAAAGGAAGTGCTCTGGATATATTATACTAAGATTTCAGTAAAAGGTGGAATAAATAGCACCACTACTAGATGGACTCTCAACTGGCTGTCAAACTGTATTCAACGAGTAGTCCTTAATGGGTCTAAGTCTACCTGGAGGGAAGTAAGCAGTGGGGTGCCACAAGGTTCTGTCTTAGGCCCAGTACTTTTCAATATCTTCATTAATGACTTAGATGAGAGAATAGAAGGGGAACTTACCAAATTTGCAGAGGATACTAAGCTGGCAGGAATAGCTAACACCCAAGAAGATAGGCTCAAGATCCAGATGGATCTCGACAGACTAGAACACTGGGCCATATCTAATAAAATGAAATCAATATAGAGAAAAGTAAAGTCCTACACTTAGGCAAGAAAAACCAAAAGTACACATATGGACTGGGTGAAACCAGGCTCAATAGCAGTAACTGTGAGAAGGATCTTGGAGTCTTAGTGGACAACCAGCTAAATATGAGCCAGCAGTGTGCAGCCGCCGCCAAAAAAGCTAATGCAATCCTAAATTGTATTAACAGAGGGATGCAATCAAGATCAAGGGAAGTAATAATACCACTAAACCCCTCCTAGAAGAATGAAATATTTTGAGAAATATTGAAAAAGCCAGAATATTATATTTCCGTAAAGGAGACATGTTTTTAAAGATAGAAAGCAGACCCCCCTACCACAAGTCTTTCTTAGTAGCCCCAGCAGGACTTGGCCAGCCTATCTAAAGACAAAAGATCTTCTGCTCCAGGGTGATGGGATTCAGACATGACTCTCCAGGATATAAAAGAAAAAGTACAGAGAACAGCATCCAGGATGATTAGGGGACTGGAGGCTAAAACATACAATGAACTGTTGCAGGAACTGGGCTTGGCTAGTCTAGTGAAGAGAAGGACCAGGGGAAACATGATAGCAGTCTTCCAATATTTGAGGGGCTGCCACAGAGAGGAAGGGGTCAAGCTATTTTCCAAAGCACCTGAAAGTCAGACAAAGACTAATGGATGGAAACTGAACAAGGAGAGATTTAATCTGGAAATAAGGAGAAACTTTCTGACAATGAGAACAATCAACCAATGGAACAACTTGCCCTGGGAAGTTGTGGGAGCATCATCACTTGAGACTTTCAAGAAGAGATTGGACTGTCATTTGTCAGAAATGGTGTAGGGTCTCCCGCTTGGGCAGGGGGTTGGACTAGATGTCCTGCAAGGTCCCTTCCAGCTCTGATTATCTGTTATCTGTTATAAAAGGGTTATCTAGCAGCAGACATTGCATAATCTCCTAAGGACATTGCTACACCCAGCGAACTTCAACCAAACTTGACTCAGGCAAACTTGATCCACATGGTCCCATGAGAGTCTGGTCACAGCCAATAAAATACATTTTCTTGCACAGGAACAAGAAGCTCAAGTGCAAAGCCCAAGATAAGGTACATATACCCCTCACTCTCAATTCCATGTGGTGAGCTGCCCAAAACCACCCATGTGTTTCTGCTTCATCCATCAATGGACCCTCTTTCCAATCAGCCTCCAGTCTCCATTTTGTCTCCAGTGCCTTTCTCCTGGCTTGGAATGAACCGGATGGATATTTCTTCCAACACTCTCTAATTGTGGATCTGTGTCTGTTCAACAAACATGGCCTTCCCGGATTAGATCTGAGGATTAGGTTAATCCAGGGGTGGGCTTCAAAAAATTTAGCAACCGGTTCTCTGCTCAGTTGCTGTGTGGGCCTGGCCATTTTCACCCTCCCCAGACTCCAGAGGCTTTCCTTGAGCCTCCAGGAGGGCGAAAATGACCTTCCCAGGCTCTGGAGGACCTCTGGAGGCCAGAAATAGGTCCATTTCTGGCCTTCTGGAGCCTCTGGGAGGCCTTCTTTTTGCCCTCCTTGATCCTCCATGCATGGGGATTCCTAGGAGAGGAGGGCGGGCAGAGTCAGTCTGGGGTAGGATTTTCCCTGAATCAGCCATAAAATTAGCTACCGATTAGGTACCGGTTCGCCTGAACCGGGGCAAACCAGTAGCAGCTCACTCCTGGATTAAACTAGCCATGAATGAAAGGATTCTCCAGAACTGAAAGTCAGGATCAGAGCATCAGGACAGAGGGTTGGTCAGACATGGCAGTGGGGTTTCTGCAACAAGAAACTTTCTTCAAGTTTCTTAATTTGAAATTGTTTTGCTAAGCTGTTTTCTACCTTTGTTAAGATTTTTTTTTCTCCTTTGGAGAAATACAATATTGTGCCTCTTTTAAATATTAAGAATAAAGAATATTTTAATCTGGGGAGGGGGGACCTTCCTACAGAAAGAAGAGCAGCCAGGATGATTAGGGGACTGGAGGCTCAAACATACGATGAACAGTTGCAGGAACTGGGCCTGGCTAGTCTAGGGAAGAGAAGGACCAGGGGAGACAGGATAGCAGTCTTCCAATATTTGAGGGGCTGCCCCAGAGAGGAGACGATCAACCTGTTTTCTAAAGCCAGACAAGGAATAATGGATGGAAACTGATCAAAGAGAGATTCAACCTGAAAATAAGGAGGAATTTTCTGACAGTGAGTCCTCACCACTCTCTGTACGGACTTTCTATCTGAAACACTGCTGACACCAAACCAAGCAATGATGCAGTTTGTGAAAACGCTCTCAACTGTGACTCTGTAAGAAAGTGGTCAGGACAGAAGGAGAAAGTTGTGCCCTCCTCATCCGACGCAGGAAATACAGATGCTGGTTTGCACACTTCAGTAAGAATGACACGTGGAGAGACCAGTTCAGATTGTTAGTTATCTGCACCCCAAGATACTTAATCCTATTGACCCCCTCTACAGCTGCGGCCTTGATTCTGAGTGGAGTATGGACAGTTCTCACGATGGAGAGATATTACTAGTGGGATCTCCTAGGATTCTATCCTAGGACGGTTGTTTTTCATCAGTCATCTGGAATCAGGGATTATGAGTGGAATATTTATTTATTTGTTTGTTTGATTATTTGTCAAACATGTATAAGATAACCAGAGCAGAGCAGAGGAAGAACCAACAGGTTCTTGTCTTCAAGGCAAACACTACTGTTCTGTGTGCAAAACTTGGGCACCTGGACAATTGGATAAACCCTACCGTTCCATGTGCAAATTTGAGCAACAGGACAGTTGATATCGTTTCCTGAAGTCATGGAAGGTTGCATAACGTGTGCAAAACTACAATCTTAAACAAAATCTCTTTCAACAAAGTTCAGGGCCTTCTTATTTTTTGTTTGAATGTCAGTTAATCAAACGGGCAAATGCCCCAGGTGTTCTAATCCTTCTTTTGACAAACATGGCCTCCTTTGAGCACATCTGAGCAGGAGATGTGCCCCCCGCCCACCAAAATGAGTCTGTGGATGTGAGTCCTGAGTTCCAAAAGTCAGGATAGGCCCAGACGAGAGACAGAAGGTTGGTCAGACATGGCAGTAAAGTTTCTGGAACAAAACTACCAGCAGGAACATCACGATTCTTCATTGAGCGATAAACAACTTCTTAGGGCCATGAGAAAAGCCAGAGAACCAGGGAAAAAGGAGGATCTGCTAGGCCCAGAGGCAAATTAGCCCTAAAGAAAGAGCCAGAATCTGTTCCAAGGTGGGATTACTCAGAAGAAATCTCAGGAAGATTCTCAGAACTGAACTCAGTCACCACCAAACAAACCTGTTCCTCCAAATTTCCTCCTGTGATTCTAGAAATCGTTTAGTTGAGATTTTGCCAGTAAGAGCAATTTGGCCTAAGAGAGAAAGATCCTCCCTGAGAGAGCCAAAGAGGCTAAAAATGTTGGAAGAGGGCTGTGAGATCCTTTCTTGAACCCCAACTAGGGTAGAAATTCATCCAAAAATTCAAAATCGGTCAATGTGAGCATAATGTGAACTGAATGAAGTAAACTGCATACGATAAACATGTTTATCTGGTTCCTATTGTTACAGGGTAAGAATGTTCAACTTCATAAGTATATTTTTCTCATAATACTGTAAGTTTCAAGTTTTCTAAACTCTCAGGTTATGAGTATGACTCTTACTTCTTTCTACAAACATGGCCTCATTTGAGCAGATCTGAGCATAACAGGTTCTCCCCCAAATCAGTCTGTGGATGTAAGCCCTGAATTCCAAAAGTCAGGATAGGCACAGATGAGAAACAGAAGGTTGGTCAGACATTTGTTTGTTTGTTTGCTTGCTTGTTTGTTTGTCAAACATATACAAGATCACAGGTATAGGTATGAACATAAACGTAAACAAAGGAAGCAAATACAGATAAACAGGGACAGTAAGACAGGGACGGTAGGCACATTGGTGTGCTAATACATGCCCCCTTTAAGAACCACTTAGGAATGGGGTGAGTAGACTGTACACAGTAGACAGTTTGAGGTTGAAGCTGTGAGAGGTTGAGGTTGTAACAATGAAATTGGGTAGGGCATTCCAGGTATTGACCACTGTTGCTGAAGTCGTATTTTCTGCACTCGAGTTTGGAGTGGTTTACCTTGAATTTGTATCGGTTATTTGCCCGTGTATTATTGCGGTTGAAGCTGAAGAAAGAATAACCAATTTGACTGATGACATTAATTTATTCAGGGTGATAAAAATGATCAGGGACCATGAAGAGCTCCAAAGAAAGATCTCGACCTTTTGTAGCATCGCAAAGTAGCATCTTTTCCTACAATGGAAAATTTCAATCCAATATGTGGTGTGCTCAAACAATTGAATTAAGAGAACACCAAGGATGCTTTTAATAGGTTTTTAATATCCAATATTACAGGCCCCTCACATCACGGACATAAACGGTTTCAAAACGATGCTATAGAGCACTGCACACCAGAACAACTAGACACAAGGACAGTTTTTTCCCCAAAGGCCATCCCTCTGCTAAACAAATAATTCCCTCAACACTATCCAACTATTTACAAAGTCTGCATTACTATCACTATTAATCTTCTCATCACTCCTTATCACCCACCCCTTCCCACTTGTGATTGTATGACTGTAACTTTGTCGTTTGTATCCTTACGATTTTTATTGACTGTTTCCTAGTATGATTTTATTGCTAATTGTACCCTATGACTATCATTAAGTGTTGCACCTGATGATTCTTGACTCTTGATGAATGTGTCTTTCCTTTTATGTACACTGAGAACATTTGCACCAAGACAAATTCCTTGTGTGTCCAATCACACTTGGCCAGTAAATTCTATTCTATAATTCTAATAGAATTCTATTCTATTCTATTCTATTCCATTCCATTCCATTCCATTCCATTCCATTCCATTCCATTCCATTCTATTCTATTCTAATCTGTTCTGTTATGCTCAGTTCTGTTCTATATTTCAGGTGTTGTACAGAGATGACACATGATTAACATTCACTTTTTCTTCACAATCCACAACAGATTGTTTAAAAGGATAAAAGAAGAAAATCCAGTTTGACAAGGAGGGAGGCACAATTATGGTTGGATGCCTGGGCAAAAGGGAAAACGAATTGAAATACTTGTTCTCTGTCATCCACCATAGCTAAGTTCATGGAATGCAGCTTCAGTCAAGAATGCCAAACTCGGCCCTCCAGTCTTGACCATCTCACTTATTTTGGAGGTAGTATATTACACCAAGAACAATCACAGCAAAAAAGAGAACCAAGGGCCTTCTCTGGATAATCTTTTTCAGAGGGACACTTCTTGGCACACGATTTTGTGATGAGCACTTTGGAATCATAACCTTCAGAGGGAGAACATAAAAAGAGTGGAAATCATGGAGAACAAATACCCTCGGCCAACACAGAAGTAGAGTTACTGAATAACAGATTCTGTTATTCTAGTCACTCTCTCGCTCTCAAAGAAGAAATTTTAGTTTCCCCATGAATTCCATTTGTCACTTTGGTCTACCTAGTGTGGCTGATACCGTCCCCCAAGGACCAATGTTACTGTTCTGTACAGACATTTGCATACTCGAAATCCGGCAGCCCGGATTGGCTAAAGCGCACGGCCACCGGATTGGCTGAGTGCGCAGCACTGATTGTTCATTCGGAATCGACCGCGATTGGCTGAGCCGATCGCGGGCGATTCAAACGACCCGATTGGCCGCAGCACTCGGCGGAAAGTGCTTTTAAGCCGCGTTTCTTCCCCACTCACCCCACTTGTGTTTTTACCCCGAATAAAGAGCTGAACCAAGTCACTGCCTCGCGTCCTTTGTTCGTATGAGAGACACTGGCGACGCTGGCGACGAGGGTGGGATTTTAAAACAAGTCCCACACTGCACGTGGCTCACAGAACCGCAATCGGCAACATGGCCAGCGGCAACGTGCCACCCGCTCCCTTCAACCAAGCTACGGAGGACTGGGAATCGTACATAGACAGATTCCTCATGTTCTTGGAGAGTAGCAACCTCAAGGACGCGAACGGGCAGAGAAAACGAGCCATCTTCCTCACGCACTGCAGGCCCGCAGTGTTTAAAATGGCAAAAGCCCTCGCCAAACCTCTCGACGTGAAAGCCATGGACTGGGCCGATCTCGAACCGCTGCTGAGAAGCCACTACGCGCCCGCCGTGCCCACCCTCATCCGCCGGCACGAGTTCTACCGCCACGACCAGAAGCAGGGCGAGAGTGTCAGCAACTTTGTGGCTGACCTCAGGGACCTCGGGGCCTGTGCGGGTTCACCGATCTCGATGAAGCCTTGCGGGACCGCGTCGTCCTCGGCCTCCGGGACCCCGTCCCTACAGAGTCGGATCATGGCAAAGGCGACATCTCCTCGCCAATGCCCTTGCTGAAGCCACCGCAGCAGGCGACCCGGAAATCAGCGGCCCAATTGCGGCAAGCCAGCACCGCGGAGCGGCCCGCCATGGCCGAGGCGACTGCGACCCCGAGAATCGGTCCGAAATCAACCACCGGCGGCCGCATCCACGCACCACGGCGACCTTGAACCCCTCTGAATCGGAAGACGACGAGAAGACGCCCACCGCTGCAGACGGGCGCAACCGCGCGAACCATGGAACCGAAAATCAAAGTTCCAGTGCGCTGGCTGGCGGCGGCGAACACCAGCGGTCAGAATGCCGGTTCTTCGATGCGATAGTATGCCGGCATTGCGACAAGCGGGCCACATTGCCAAGGTCTGCCGTTTCAGACGAAACCACAGCCCCCGACACCGAGACAGCAGCCCAAGGAGATGCGACAATGCCAGGTGCGACAACACCCCCCCGAGGAACCGTGACCGAGATCTCGAGAGCCGGTGGAGCCGGGAAGCAAGGAGCCGCCGCTTTCAGCGAAAACCGCCAGCGTGAGGAAACGCACCAGATGATCATCGTCGGCCATTCCTCCAACTGGGATGGCCGGAAGGTCCACGTGGAGGTCGCCATCGAAGACCGCCCATGCAAGATGGAAGTGGACTCCGGGTCCTACCTATCCATGGTCACGTGGCGGGAGATCAAGCGGCTGGTACCCTCCATGAAACGGGCGCGAGCTGGAGAGCCAGAAGCTCATCCTCAAGGACTACCAAGGGAACCGCATCCCGTGGTAGGAACCGGGCATTTCAAGGTCGCATTTAAGGGACGCACCGAAATACTCCCCTGACCATCATCGAGCGAGACCGCCCCAGCCTCCTGGGACTCCAATGGTTCGCGCCGCTGGGAATAGAAGTGACCGGCACCAACCATGTCGCCGAGGCAGACTGGGAGGAACAGCTGTCTTGCGCGAATTCCAAGAGGTCTTCGACAGAAACCTAGGCAAGTACCGAGGGCCCCCAATAACCTTCAGCCTTGACCCCACCATTGCTCCCATCCGCCTCAAACCCCGGCGAGTGCCTTTGCCCTCTGTCCCAAAATCGATGAGCAATTAAATAAGCTCATCGAGCAGGAGTCCTCGAGCCAACGGACCATGCCCGGTGGGAGACCCCTGCTAGTCACCCCGATAAAACCAGATGGGTCGGTGAGAATCTGCGGGGACTACAAGGCCACCCTGAACCGCGCACTCCAACAAAGCGCCTACCCCATCCCAGTAGTGCAGCACCTCCTACACTCACTGGGGGGCAGGGTTTTCGCCAAACTCGACCTGGCCCAAGCCTACCAGCAACTGCCGGTCGGCGAGCGAAACCGCGGAAGCACAGACCATAGTCACACACCGAGGGGCATTCCGTTGCAAGAGACTCCAGTTCGGAGTCAGCGTAGCCCAGCGGTGTTTCAAAGCCTAATGGAGAGGCTACTCCGGGCATAAGGGGGTAGTACCCTATTTTGACGACGTGCTGGTAGCCGCGACTGACCAGAAAACAATTGGAAGGCCGCCTAAGGGAGGTACTGCAAAGATTCCAAAGTGCAGGGTTAAAAGTTAAGAGGGAGAATGCCAACTGCACACGGCAAGAGTTGAATTCCTAGGATACCTCCTAGACCAGCACGGAATCCACCCCACCGAGAGCAAAATCAAAGCCGTCAAGGAGCCCGAGACCCAGAAACAAAACTGAGTTACAAGCGTTCCTGGGGTTGATTAATTTCTATAATGTTTTCCTGCCCCAAAAGGCAACCGTGGCGGAACCGTTGCATAGGCTGCTCGACAAGGCAGCCACCTGGACTTGGGGAAGACGAGAAGAGGAGGCGTTCAACAAAACCAAGGACCTTCTCACATCAGACGCTGTCCTCATCCAGTACAGCGAGACACTCCCCATCGCGGTAACTTGCGACACATCACCTTTCGGCGTAGGAGCCGTCCTCAGCCACACCCTCGCCGACGGAAAAGAAGCCCCCATCGCCTTTTTCTCAAGGACTCTCTCAAAACCCGAAAGAAACTACAGCCAATTGGACAAAGAGGCTCTAGCAATTGTCGCGCCATAAAGAAATTCCACGAATACCTTTACGGCAGGGTCTTCTCCATAATCACGGATCACAAACCGTTGCTGGGAATACTGGCGGGGACCGGGCCACCCCAATCATCCTCTCCCCAAGGATACGACAAGGTGGTCCGAATTCCTCGCCGCCTACAATTACCGGCTAATCCACCCACCCGGTAAGTCAATTCCACACGCTGGACGCCCTCAGCCGCACGCCATTACCGGCCCTGGATGCCGACCCAGCACCCACCACATCCACCCTTAGCATCGAGACCTTACCCAACCTACCCCTAACCGCGTCAGACATTGCCCTAGCAACCAATAAAGACAGACGTCTGGCGCAGGTTCTAAGGTGGGTGGGAAAAGGGTGGCCGGAAAAGGACGTGGAGGACGAATTCAGAGCCTTCCAGAGCCGACAAACAGAACTACCCACACAAAAAGGCTGTTTACTGTAGGGGGACAGAGTCATAATCCCAGAGAGACTGCAGAAAAAAGTCCTGAGCATGCTGCACGAAGGGCACCCCGGCATCGTTAGGACAAAAGCCCTGGCCAGAAGTCACGCCTGGTGGCCAGAGATGGACAAAGAGATCGAAGCCTGGGTGGCCTCCTGCAGGCAGTGCCAAGAATCAAGATCAAACCCCCGCCGCCCGGTCCTAGAATGGGAAACCCCAGGGGACCATGGTCCCGGATCCACATAGATTTCGCGGGACCAACCAGAGGACACACTTTCCTGGTAACCGTGACGCTTACTCCAACTGGCTGGAGGTAAGCAACATGAAGACAACCACCACAGATGCTGTCATCAGAGAACTCAGCAAGCTCTTCGCAACCCACGGCCTTCCCGATGTCATCGTCTCAGACAACGGGCCCCAGTTCACCGCTGCCATTCGAAAGATTCTTGGCGGAACGAGGGATCCGGCACGCGTTAACGGCGCCAGCGCACCCGGTGGCGAACGGAAGGGCAGAGAAAATGGTCCAATTCACGAAGAAGACCATTCAAAAGATCGAAGCCGGGACATACAAGACAAGATAAACCGGATGCTACTGATCCAGCACATAACCCCGAACACGACAACAAACAGGAGCCCAGCGGAGCTACTGATGGGGAGGAAACTGCGATCACCGCTCGACCGCCTGCACCCCACATACAACCCAGAGAAGCCCCCTGACTCCACCAGCAAACGCAGAACATTCGCACCAGGAGACAGGGTCTACGCAAAAACCTCACCGGGACCCCCTCTGCATGCCGGCAACAATAACCCAAGCAACGGGCCCACACTCGTACATCGCCTTCAAACAACCGACGGACGAGCGTGGAAATGTCAGCATCGACCAACTGAGATCAAGAACCACGCGGAAATACAAACGACACGCAAACAGCAGACACAGAGGAGAACCGGCAAGACACCAACCAAGAGGGGAGGAAGGCCCCAAAGAACAAGAAGGACAAACCCACCCAAAAAGAAACCAGCAGTACTCACCACCTGAAGAACCGGAGACGACCCACTCAAGCCTCACCTGGAAGGAGCAGCCAAGCCAGCTCAACTGGCCCGGGAAGCCCGAGTGGGAGCAGCGAAGCCAGCGGCTCGACCAACCTGGGGAAACCAGGAGGGAGCCGCGGCGAGAGGCCTGACTCACCCTTCCAGGCGGTTCCATCAACGAGGCGGAGAGCGACAGGAGTCCCACCCGAACCAGCCGACAGCCAAGAAACAACTAACCAGCGCAGGTCCAGTCGGAAAATACGGAGCCCCGCCTACTTATGGGACTACGTCACGTAGGACCAAACCAAGAGGAGGGTGTTCTGTACAGACATTTGCATACTCGAAATCCGGCAGCCCGGATTGGCTAAAGCGCACGGCCACCGGATTGGCTGAGTGCGCGGCACTGATTGGTCGTTCGGAATCGACCGCGATTGGCTGCAGCACTCGGCGGAAAGTGCTTTTAAGCCGCGTTTCTTCCCCACTCACCCCACTTGTAACTTCATTCACTAAACGAATGGGTAACAGATTGACAGAGTTGGAAGGGACCTTGTAGGTCATCTAGTCCAATCTCCTCCTCCTAAGTAGGAGACCCTACACCATTTCTGACAAATGGGAATCCAATCTCTTCTTGAAGGCCTCCAGTGATGAAGCTCCCACAACTTCAGAAGGCAACTTCTGTTCCATGGGTGGATTGTTCTCAATGGAACAGCTTGCTTTCAGAAGTTGTGGGAGCTTCATCACTGGAGGCCTTCAAGAAGAGATTGGACTGCCAAGTTAAGGACTACCTATATCATGATTTTAATACATTTTTAGGGCCTTCTGAAGAACCAATGGACAGAACCCTTAGAGAAACTGGCAGAAGAGTCTCACACAGGGGTGGGCTTTAAAATTTTTAGCAAAGGGTTACCTGTCTGGTTGCTGGGTGGGTGTGGCCATGGTGGGTTTGGCCTAGTCAACCTAATGCACCATGGTGGTGGTGGTGGTGGGGACATTTTGCCCTCCCCAGACTCCAGGGGCTTTCCTTAAGCCTCCAGGAAGGTGAAAACAGCTTCTTTGGGCTCCGGAGATTGTCTGAAAGCCAGAAACATTTCTGGTCTTCCCAAACTTCTGGGAGGCCCGTTTTGTGCCCTCCCCAAGCCTCCACGCACACCCTGCAGTTACCTTCATCCCAAACAGGCCCTTTGGGGACTCCTAGGAGGGATGAGGTAAGCGGGGCCAGCCAGGAATGGAATTGGGGGGTTTCTCCGAACTGCACAGAATCTTAGCTAGGGGTCTCCCCCAAACCCCTGCGAACCCCCAGCGGGTCTCACGGATTCCATTGCTTACCTGTTCCTGACACCACACCAAGTGTTATACATCGTTTCTCCCCCTCAGGACAGACGGTGGCGTCCAAGCATTTCCAGTTTGAGACCTGCTCTTCACACGTGAAACAAACGATGGAATCAGCTGCAAACCAAGAGAAAAGCTTTTCAATAGAATCCGTTCCACGGAAGCTGTTGGGTAACTGGAATCGTGGTATAGTTCGGGCACTTCCCTGAGTGTCTGCCAGAATCAGCTTTTAGCTCAGTCCAAATACCTGTTTTTCATTGCTATTGATTCAGGAGCCATGCTGGCGCAGCGATTAGAATGTAGTCCTGCAGGATAACTCACTGCGAACTGCCAGGAGTTTGATTCCGAGTGGCTCAAGGTGGACCCAGCCTTCCATCCTTCTCAGGTCAGTAAAATGAGGACCCAAATTGTTGGAGATAATAGGCTAACTCTATAAACGGCTTAGAGAGGGCTGTAAAGCATTGTGCAGTGGTATATAAGTCTAAGTGCTATTACTATTTCTATCTATCAATCCATCCATCCATTATTCCATCTATCTATCTATCCATCCATCCATCCATCTATCTATCTATCTATCTATCTATCTATCTATCTATCTATCTATCTATCTATCTATCTATCTATCTCCTGTTAGTGTCTGTCTGTCTGTCTGTCTGTCTGTCTGTCTGTCTGTCTGTCTGTCTATCTATCTATCTATCTATCTATCTATCTATCTATCTATCTATCTATCTATCAGCAAAGATACATAGATCCCACTCTCTTTCTATCATTCTATCACACACACACACATAATCAGCAGATAGATAATGTTAAGTATGGTCGGTGGGTCCCATTGAGACACGAGGCTTGAGTAGTGAACAACAGCTCTTTATTAAGGAGGCAGATTCTGAGACGGCAAACCCAGCCGCGGCAGCCCTTTATATAGAGCCGGCTGCGGCTAGGCAGCCTATGACAGTCTTTCAAGCTTGCCCGCGCTTGGTTTTTCACCCAATCGCGGCAAGCCCTGTACGAACCTATCAGAGATGTTCGTATCGTCCAATCATGGCCCGGGTTTCCCGGACCAATTGGATTTGCAGGTCTACAAGCCTGCTTAGTATGGAACAGATAAATAGATAGATTAGAGATTTGCTGATGTTTTATTTAAAGTTATATCTTGTGACTGCATGACCTCTGTAGGAGCTATATGCTAAATAAAATAAACAAAAAGGCATTTGCTGAGAATTCAGCAGCTACTCCATTCATTCTTCTCCCAGATAAAACCCCAGTCTCCTCTGAATCAAGATCAATAATACAGAACTGATTTGCATCCTTTCAAGACGTGGTGGTGGACTTTCCAGGCTAAGCATAACCACCCTGATCTTCTGTCCAGGTATTTATTCACTCCTTCCCCGGCTTGTTTTGGGATGATTATAATATCATCCCCAAATTATAATATTATAATGATCAAAACTGGGAGCATCCTATCAAATTCTGTACCTGTCAACAGTGGTGTCCCCCAAGGCAGTGTTTTAGGACCAACTCTCTTCATACTCTACATAAATGACCTCTGTGATCATATTAAGAGCAACTGCATTCTCTTCGCTGATAATGTAAAGCTGTTCAATACCACAGCCAATGATGCTACTCTTCAAAAAGATCTTGACTATGTATCAGAATGGTCAAACAAATGGCAACTTCATATCTCAACAAATAAATGCTCTGTCTTACATATTGGCAAAAAAACCCCAACAACAGAAAATAAAATACAAGCTGAATAGTCAAGACCTTGTTGATGATCCAAACTCTGTAAAGGACCTTGGAATACTCATCTCGAATGATCTAAGTGCTAGAGCCCACTGTAACTCCATAGCCAAAAAGGCATTAAGAGTTGTTAACCTAATCTTAGGTAGCTTTTTATCTGGTAATATTACACTGATAATTAGAGCATACAAAACATTTGCTGGACCAATAGTCGAATACAGCTCATCAGTCTGGAACCCACATTATGTATCTGATATTAACACAGTTGAGAAAGTCCAGAAATATTTCACAAGAAGAGTTCTCCACTCTTCTACTCATTGCAGAATACCTTATGCCACCAGACTTGAAATTCTAGATCTAGAAAATCTAGAACTACGCTGCCTTTGGTCCAATCTAAATATAGTATATAAAATCATACATTGCAATGTCCTACCTGTCAATGAATACTTCAGCTTCAGGCACAACAATACAAGAGCAAACAATAGATACAAACTCAAGGTTAATCGCACCAAACTTGATTGCAGGAAATACGACTTCAGCAACAGAGTGGTCAATGTCTGGAATACTCTTCCTGACTCTGTGGTTTCTTCCCCAAACCCCCAAAACTTTCACCTTAGACTGTCTACTATTGACCTCACCCCTTTCCTAAGAGGTCTGTAGGGGGCGTGCATAAGCCCACCAACGTGCCTACCATCCCTGTCCTATTGTTTCTTTTATATATTTTTTTCTTATATGTATCCATGTATTTATAACTATCTTTTTATTTATACCTATTATCTTGTAAGCAATTGACAAATAAAAATAAATAAAATAAAATAAAAAATAAATATCTAAATTATAATTAGTCAAATTTGGCTAAGCACTGCCACCTAGTGACACTTTGCAGTTCAGTCAATTTGTTCGATTTGGTTTCCCCTGAGAAATAGAATCAGAAAATAAGATATTATTAAAGCAAGAGCGGAAGAAAAATATCGAAACGAGGCAGTCCAGGGGTGTCATCTCTATGAGGCAATCCAAACAAGAAACATATCCAGGACTGTTTTATTTTTATTGTCCTCCTCCTCCTCTTTCTTCTTCTTCTTCTTCTTCTTCTTCTTCTTCTTCTTCTTCTTCTTCTTCTTCTTCTTCTTCTTCTTCTTCTTCTTCTTCTTCTTCTTCTTCTTCTTCTTCTTCCTCTTCCTCTTCCTCTTCCTCTTCTCTTCTTCTTCTTCTTTCTTCTTCTTCTTCTTCTTCTTCTTCTTCTTCTTCTTCTTCTTCTTCTTCTTCTTCTCCTCCTCCTCCTCCTCCTCCTCCTCCTCCTCCTCCTCCTCCTCCTCCTCCTCCTCCTCCTCCTCCTCCTCCTTTTCAATTGTGTCTCATTCTCAGAGACTACCTGGATAAGTCATTGCCATTTTCTTGGCAAGGTTTTTCAGAAGTGCCATTTCACCCTTCCTAGGGCTGAGAGAAAGTGACTGGCTGGCCAAAGTCACCCAATTGGCTTTGTGCCTAAGGCAAGACTAAGGCAATTCATGATCTCCTTGTTTTTAGCCTGATGTCTTCCCCACTATACTACACTGTCTCCATGGTGGGATTCCAAATTGTTTCCTACCGGTTCCATGAGAGAGCGCTTTGCGTGCACGGCACAACAAACAAAAACCACCGTCTGTGTCAGGACTGGTGAGCGAGCTGTTTTTTAGCTCAGCTGAGGCGCGGCAAGACGCCCGGCCATGCAAATCAGCCGAGATAAAAAAAACCAGGGGATATAGGACAAGATAGGAGTGGGGTGCTTGGGCGGGGCCAGCCAGAGACGGTCTTTGCCAGTTCTCCGAACTAGCCAAAATTTCCGCTTCCGGTACCCCAGAAGTAATCCGACCGGCTGAATACCGTTGTCTCTCATTGTAAGGTTATATCCACGAGACTTTGCAAGCCTGAAAGTAGATGTCTCCACCCTCACCGTTACGATCCAAGTAACTAAGGAGGGTCCTTTCTGAAATTTTTGGCTGGCCTCCGTTCCTTCTGCAGGCTCAGCTGCCTCTTCTCTTTGTGTGTGTGTGTGTGTATGTGTGTATTGTTTTATCAATAGGAATCAAATACAAAATGGGAAAAACAAAGATCTTAAATGGACTGGAAGCTAAACCATCCAATGAACGATTGAGGGAACTATAGATAGTCTTAAGAAGAGAAGGACTTTCGGTGACATGATAGCTGGCTGAGGGTCATTGAAAGGCTCTCACAGAGAAGAATGGGTCGGCCTGTTCTGCAAAGCCCCTGAGAGCAAGTCCAGGAGTAAATGGGTGGAAGATCATTAAGGAGAGTTCCAACTTAGAATTAAGGAGACATTTCCTGACAGTGAGAACAATTAATCAGTGGAAGAGCTCGTTTGAGCAGGGAGTCAGACTAGAAGACCTCCAAGGTCCCTTCCAACTCAGTTTTCTAACTCTTCCAGAGCATCTGGGAGGCCTGTTTTACACCCTCCTCGTGCCTTCACACGGGCCCCGTACTTACCCAGAATCCAAAACAGGCCATGTGGAGACTCAGGGGAGGGGAGAGGAGGGGAGGGGAGGGGTGGGCGGGGCCAGCCAGGGGTTGGATTTGTCGGTTCACTGAACTGGTAATTACAAAGGATAAAATTAGCTACTGGTTTGCCTGAACCGGGGTCAACTGGTAGCAACTCACCCCTGCTCCAAGGTTCCTTCTAGCCCCTATTTTCAGGGTTCCGCGTAATAGACCCATAGCAAGCAAAACTCTGAAGCAGATAAATTCCTCAAAGAATAGCTTTATTGGATATATCATATTGGCACAAATCTGGTGAAAACCGACTCTGAAGGTTCCAGTGGTTTTCACCTAATTAAAAGTAAAAGTTTTTCCCTCAATCCCAAACAATCAGTCACATGGTCCAATCACAGCTCCATTTGGTTGCCTGGTGACCTCACTCCACCTTCCTCTGACCAGGTGTGAGAATGTCCATTGTTCCCAAGAGAAAGTATTTTATTTTGACTACACAACCCCAGCTATCTCTAATACCCCCTTTCTTATAGCTCTCAGCTCCAGTGTGGCAGCACTGAAGCTCCAAGATGGCTTCAGAATTAACACCTATGATTCTATGTTCTATGGAAAGAATGAAGGAGGGAAGGAAGGAAGGAAGGATGGAAGGAAGGAAGGAAGGAAGGAAGGAAGGAAGGAAGGAAGGAAGGAAGGAAGGAAGGAAGGAAGGAAAAAAGGGAAAAAAAAGAAAGAAGGATACTGAGTGAGAAAGAACAAGGCAGGAAAGGTAAAAAAGGTAAGGAAAGGAAAAGGAAAAGGAAGGAAGGAAAGAAGGAATTGTGGAAAGGGAACTTCATGAGGACAGTGGTGACACCCAAGCAGGAAAAGCCCAAAGGGAACATCAGGCTAAGCCATAAAAGCAAACTTGCATAGGAAAAGAGATTTGATAAAAGGTATTGAAAGAAGCCCCCTAGACAAAAGCCAAGTAATTAAGAAAGCTAGGGAAACAAGAAAAAGAAATCCCTTACAAACAAAAGGTCATGCCAAATCAGCAAAACAAATAGACAAAAGACACGAAATAAATTCCATAGCAGACAGGAGATTGCCACCAAACAAATATAAAAAAAACATTAGGACGAAACTGATAATCCAATCAAACCACCCCGCGGAGTTTACCCTCTGGCGGAAATGAAGACAACCCCTGACAGGATTTAAAACATTAAGAAATACAAACACAAGCACTCACACACAAAAGGAGAAAAAAAAAAGTATAAAAATCAGGGGTTTATTATACAAAGATGGCTAGCCCCAGGAACGCAGACTTCTTGCTATCTCTTGCCTTCCTGAAAAATAAAAAGAACCAGCTTCCAAGCAGTTGTCTGTGTCCTTGCACCGGAGTTCTCCCAGCAGGAAAATCGAGCCCTCAGAAGAAAAGCATTTTCCAGCCTTTCAACAGAAGGAAGGGTGGATACTGGGTGAGAAGAAACAAGGGAGGAAAGGAAAGGAAAGAGGGAGGAGGGAAGGAGTTATGTGGGTGAGGAAGGAAGGGAAGGAGGGAGGGAGAAGGGATGTGAGTGAGGAAGGAAGGAAGGATACTGGGTGAGAAGGGAGGAAAGGAAAGCGGGAGGAGGAGGGAAGGAGGAGGTATGTGGGTGAGGAAGGGAGGAAGGCTGGATACTGGGTGAGAAGAAACAAGGGAGGAAAGGAAAGGAAAGAGGGTGGAGGGAAGGAGTCATGCGGGTGAGGAAGGAAGGAAGGAAGGAAGGAAGGAAGGAAGGAAGGAAGGAAGGAAGGAAGGAAGGAAGGAAGGAAAGGGTAAGGGGAGACTCACAGCAATGACTTCTTGAAAAAAAGGACATTGAGAAGGAAACTCAAAATCACCTCTCTTAATTTTGATTAGTATAAGACAGGATGGAGAGAAGTCTGGACAAGCTTTCAAGATTCTGTTTTTTTAAGACAGTACACTTTTCTCAAATCAAGGGCAACAACAACTTACCTATTGGGGTGCACATGACCAACACACTGAAAATGACAAACAGGACCTCTCCTCTCTTCATGTTGCTTCTCCAAGTTACTCTGAACATAATGAACGTCTCTGAATGGCTTCTGTCATATTTGACTCTGGGACAAAGGGAGGTATGAAATATTGGCTTGTCTCACATGACAGGGTGTGATCGCTTTCAAAATACTTCGTGTGGGAGTGAACATGCAAAACGCTGCTGCCCTATGGATGTGTCGGACGACATGTTCCAAGACTCCAAGCAAAACAGTTCCATCACCCCCTAAATACTAGAACATTTTTTGGAAGCAACATTGAAGGAACTAGGTATAACTAGTCTAGTGAAAAGAAGAACTAGGGTGACATGATAGTAATGTTCCAAAATGTGAGGGGCTGCCCCAAAGAAGAGGGAGTCAAGCTATTCTCCAAAGCACCTTGAAGGCAGGACAAGAAACAATGGGTGGAAACTAATCAAGGAGAGAAGCCACCTGGAATTAAGAAGAAACTTCCGAACAGGGAGGACAATTAATCAGTAGAACGGCTTGTGGCCTACTGGAACCTCCAGGAGGACTGTTTTTCACCTTCCCCAGAGTCTGGAGGCTTGCCTCGGTCCTCTAGGAGGGTGAAAATGACCTCCTCCTGGGTCTGGAGGCCCTCCAGAAGATGGAAACATGCTCGTTTCCGGACTTCTGGAAGGCCTCTTTTTTGCCCTTCCAGAGCCTCCGCGCAGACCCTGCACTTACCTGCCTCCAAAAGGAGCCACGTGGAGACTCCTGGGGGGGGAGGGGTGGGGTGGGCAGGGCCAGCCATTTGGTTCAACTACTGGTTCAGTGAACCAGTATATAAATGTATAAATTTAACATCCGGTTCATCCAAACCAGTCCAAACCAGCTAAAACCCACTCCTGGGTCCAGGTTACTTGAGGAATCACCTCACTCCACTGGGACTGGCCTGTGCCACCCACACCAGCAGAGGAGACATGCCCTGTGGGCCTCTTTAGCTAAAGAATATCTGCTGGTGAGGGCCAGGAGAAGGGCCTTCACTACCATGGCTCCCACCCTTTAGAACAGTGGTCGTCAACTGAGGGGCCGTGGCTCACTGGTGGGCTGAGAGAAAATTTTGGTTGGCCGCAGAGAAATCTCACCCCCAAAGCAACCCCCCCCCCAAGCAATTAATCCAGGCTGCACAGAAACACAAGGCTGCACCGCCCACATGGCCCGCGGGAATCCTCCCCGCCCACTCACTCCTTACTCGGTAACCGTGCGTGCTAAATTGCTATTTTTCTGACCATCATCTGTTCTGCTGTGACGGGAGATTTAGATTAGCTAGGAAGCAGGAAATGGTTGGATTTCTTGCTCTCTAGGTAGTCTTGAGATCTTCGGCTCTGCTTGTAAATACAGCCAAACCTCCCTTAGGACTGAAGATTTGCTTGCAAGCAAATTCAGTGCAGACTCACGGCAAGTAAATTTGAGAGACTGAACTTCTAGGCATTCAGCCAAGAGCATTTCACACCTCGTAAAAGTGTTGCAAGCTAGATAAACAATCCACTCAGTGCTTGCAAGGGAGAGCCATAGAGAAAATGAGATAACATAGCCACTAGCCTCTGAAGGGATTAATTCCCCTATAATAAGAATCACACAACTCACCGGAAACTTCACTAAGACTCCAAGATCCCTCTCACAGTCACTGCTATTAAGCCTGGTTTCATCCAGTCTTTTATTTAAGTATTAAATGCATGAAATAATAAACAACTTTTTGGTTTATATCTTTTTTGGGGGGGAATTAGGGCAAAGAAGCAACGTCGAGTTGGCCACACACACCCAGTCACATGCCCACCCAGTTGTCATTAGGGCAGAGAGCCCCTTGCTAAAAAATTTGAAGCCCACGCCTGATTTAACAGCCTGCACAAGACTATGGGAGAGGACTTCTTATTCCATATCTCGTGCAATCTATGTTGAAAAAAATCAGACATTGGGCCGGTGTAAGCTCTTGATGGACATTCGGACACAAGGCAATGGATATTTTGTCCAGGAGCATCACAGTCACACTGAGGGGTAGAGACAAGGCCCCACTTAAACAATGAGTCCTGGCAGACACCATACTGGGTACGGATTGTGTTCAGGGTTGACCAACGCTGGCAAGGAAGGTCAAAACCTGACACCTTTTGTGTAGGGTAGAATGCACGGTATTGCAAGCTGACTCTGCCCACTGCCAGGAGTTCAATCCCGCTCAAGCTCAAGGTTGACCCAGCCTTCCATCCTTCTGAGTGGAAATGAAATCCAGAAAATGTGAGGAAAGAAGTTTTTTTATGTATTACCAAAAGCAAAGAGGTTTGTCCACGGGGATAGCGACAGAGAAAATGGGGTATAGAAGGGCTGATTTATAAAGGAACATGTCCTTGCTGTGAGTCTTGAAGCATGTGGATGTTTGTGCATGCTGGGTCTAGGGTGACACCTGAGAAGTGTATGTGTGTGTATATGTGTTGACCCCAGGGTTGATTAAATCCAAGGATGTGGATTGGGACTCTTCGTTTGAACTGTGAGCGTTGTCATTACGTTCACATTGTGTTAACTGATCTCTCTGTGCTGGCTTGTGTGGGTTTACAACTTGAAATAAGTACTTAATTAATTCTTATATTTGTGTAAGTTTAAAGGCTGTTAAGGAGGCTGTTAATCCGTAACTTTGTGGAGACCTGGGTCAGTTAACAGAGGATACCTTTTACCATATTTCTAACACCGATAGATAAATTTATACATGTTTCCCACGCTAAAAATATACAGTGCTCTGTCATACAGAAATGCCTCTCTCTCTCTCTCTCTCTCTCTCTCTCTCTCTCACACACACACACACACACACACACTCCAATGCTTGTTTGTTGCTCTTCTCTGTTTAGGGGAGGAACTGGTGATTAGCAAATGGTGCTCCCCAAAGTGCTCCAGATTCAGCCTGGAAATCAAAGGATCCAACATCTCTTCACAATGCTGCCAAAGTGATTACGGCAACAATGGTGGGGCCAGCAGTGCACCAAGTAGCGGCAGTGTCCTTGTGATGGGAGCCGCCCTCGCCAGCTGCTTCTACATCTTCCAGAAGAGGAGAAGAGAGGGGTGGTTCTTCAGATCTCTAGATTTCTTGAATGATACTCCCATGGTTCCTTTGGCTAGTGAGGAAAGACGCCCCCTCTCCCAGAAGAGTGAAATATTTTGAGAAGTATTAAAAAGGCAGAATATTATATTTCCCGAAAGAAGGAATAGAGAAACAAATCTCAGGGGTTGCCACAAAGAAGAGGGAGTCCGGCTATTATTTTCCAAAGCACGAAAAGGCAAGACAAGAATCAATAGATGGAAACTAATCAAAGGCGTTAAGGAGAAACTTCCTAAGAGTGAGGACAATTCACCAGTGGAACAAAAGTTTCCTTCAGAAATTGGGTGGCTGCTCCATCACTGGAGGCTTTCAAAAAGAGACTGGACAACCGTTTGTCTGGAATGGTACAGGGTCCCCCGCTTGAGCAGGGGGTTGGACTAGAAGACCTCCAAGGTCCTTTCCAACTCTATTATTCTAGGTTCTAGGTTTTCTAAATCAATATTGATCCTTCGCAGCTGCTGGCGCTTGATGAAGCCACTGCCGAAGTAGGGGATTTCTAAAGTCTCTTTCCAAAGTGGAGCAAAGCTCTGGTAGAATAAAGACTGCTTGCCCAAGTATTAGTTTAAGTCTAAGTGTTAGTTGTTCTAACAAAGCTCTAATTTGGAATGCAATAAGGAGAGAGAGAGAGAGAGAGAGAGAATATATCCAGCTTTGAAGTATTTCTTAGTGAAAGAGTGTCCTCTAGTGGGCCAAGTCAAAAGTGCAGATTGCAGAATCTTTTGCTATAAACCTGGGTTAGCTAGAAGCAGATAAGGACCCAATGTTTGGTAAGAGTTGGAAAAGACACCACAAACTTCTGGTTTCTCTTCCCACCATCCTAACTAAATAATAGAAGAACAGAGTTAGAAGAGACCTTGGAAGTTTTCTAGCCCAACCCACTGCTCAAGCAGGCAACCAAACCTATACCATTTCAGGCAAATGGTTGTCCAGTCTCTTCTTAAAAACCTCCAGTGTTGGATGCTCCCAACTTCTGAAGGCATTTCCATTGGTTAATTGCTCTCACCGTCAGGAAATTCCTCTTTAGGTCTAGGTTGTTAACCCCAACCCTTGATTAGTTGCCATCCGTTGCTTCTTGTCCTGCCTTCAGGTGCTTTGGAGGGTTGGAAGAAATATCTCCCTGGGTTGCAGTTCTAAGTGGAGAAGAAAGACACTGGAAACATGGTGACTGCTTGGAAAGATGGTTTAATGGTGGACAGGATCACATGCCTTGGAGCTCTTGAGCGAAAAAAGGGAAGAGACGCTGAGAGTTTTATGGCTTCTGTTGGGAGTTGAATTTGACCTTGTATTCTGATTAGTTGTCAGACTTCCAGGGGGCCATGCAAGGGCAACTCTGTAGGTTGTCTTTTGAATCCCAGGCTTGGTTGACACTTGCTGGGTGATGACGTAATGAAAGGGCTTTGGGATTCCTATGCCTGAAGGAGGTAGATCTTTGTTATGTAGAATAGACTGGCCCAGGCCTTAATGGCCCATAACAAAGGAGTGGGGGGGCTGACTTTCTATCTCTCTGAGTTTCTACTTCTCTTTTAGGGGAAATATTCTGCCTTTTTTTTAAATTAGAAAAAATACTTTATTAAACAAATTTATACAAATACAATAAAACCAAACATTCTGCTTGTTGCAACGTGAGTAAGACAGTGTTCACTCCCTCTGACATCTCTCAACTTATGTAGAATAATCATTCACACTTGTTACATTAATATATATCACAGGGTTTCGTCTAGTTGTATATTATGAACATAATTGCATGTAATGTTACTCATTTCCATCATACCTTTTTATTTGACTTTGTTTTGTTCATTTCATGTCTACCTTCCAAACAACCGGACCATAAATTCGAGATCTCATCGCACTCTGACTCCTCTTTGTTTTTAAGTTCGATTGACAGCCTAACCACTTCCCCACATTCCAAAGTTTTCTTTATAATCCTAAAGTTGGAGGGAGTATTTTTGCATTTCTCCCTCTCTATCGCAGATCTCTCCGAGGTCCTCTGTCACTTTGTTTGGTGCCCAGACGTGGAAAAATCAGACATTCAGAGCGGAGCCGCCATTCCTATGTCCAAACCATCGTGATGTAACTCCGGAAATCATTATACAGTATATTATACTTCATATATTAACTGCAGCAAGGCTTGCCTTTGACCAAAATTGGAAATGCGAAAATATTCTGCCTTTTTAATGTATCCTAAAATATTTCATTTCTCTAGGAGAGGGGTGGGTTTTAAGTTCCAACGGGGGGGGGGGGGGAATAGCTTTACCCTCTCTTCTTTGTAACAGCCCCTGAGATATTCAAAGAGTCCTTCCATGCTACTCCTGGCCCATCTTTTTATTAAACGAGACATACTGTCAGCCTTCAAGAGATCTTCCACTGCTATGCATCTTTCTCACTGCTCTCATTAGCAACAGGGGGAGGGGGGATTGGAAAGGAAGAAAGCTGCAGGTGTTACATTCCTGTGCTGTAAATGAGAAGGAGGAGGGGGAGTATAAAATTCTTGTTCTTAAGTTTCTGTTTCCTTGCTCAACTGTCTTTCTACTGCGCAACTGCTAAATTTTATCAAAATATGTCAAGGTCAACGGACAGAAGCCACATCACCACCTGCAGATGCCCACTTGATCACATTCAGAACTTTTAATTGGAGGAAGATCTTGGACTTTGGGGGTGGGGGGTGGGGGATCAATTTCACCCCTTTGTATGTGTGACCTGCGCGCCTAATTTCTTAGATTCGTTATTCTACCTGTAGCTACCACTTTAAAATTCAATAAAAGTTCCTTTACTCTAATTTATGGAGTTGAAGTATTCCTTTCTTGGATTTTGAATGGAGCTCAGACTGACACGTACCCAATTCCTGCAACTGTTCTTCGTATGTCTTCTCTTCACTCTTTCCAGGGTCTCAACATCTTTTGGGTGTCATGATGACCAGAAATGGATACAGAATTCCGAGTGTGGTCTTATTAAAGCAGTATAAAGCAACATTGACATTTCCTGTCACCTTGATAATCTCCTTCTGTTGTTGGAGCCTAGAATTGTGTTGGCTTTTTTTGCAATCGCAGCACACTGCTGTCTCATATTTAAATGGTTATTTAGAACAGAGTATATTAGAATAGAATAGGATGGGATGGGATGGGATAGGATAGGATAGAATAGAATCGAGTAGAGTAGAATAGAGTAGAGTAGAGTAGAGTAGAGTAGAGTAGAATGGGATGGGATGGGATGGAATGGAATGGAATAGAATAGAATAGAATAGAATAGAATTTGGAAACAGGCATAGGAATACTTTACGAGTGGACAATTGTTACGTCATCTCTCTCTCTCTCTCTCTCTCTCTCTCCCTCCCCCTCCCTCCCTTCCTCCTTCCCTCCTTCCCTCTCTCTTTCTCTCTCTCTCTCATCATCACCACCATCTCTGAAAATAGAATTACTTAATTTCACTCTTAATAAATACCGCCAATCTGAGCTCCTCAATTCTTCTTCTTTGCATTAACTGTTTCCAATCTGGGACTGCAAAGAAGGAATTTTGACATTAAGGTTGATTTCATCTGCAAGTGCCTATAAAATCTACACTTCCAGGAACCTTTGCTTAAGCTGATATTGTGCATTTCGATGCTTCCTACCCTTGTAAAAAAAAAAAAATGGTGGCTACGCCTCTTGTTAAAAGTTGGATTTGTGCAAGTCAATGCTAGATAACTCTACATTCCTTGACAGTCGGGGGACAGTTAATTCTTCTGGACTAATGTCACTGCTAGTTGCATCTTGAGCAACCTGTAGTTATTGATCATCAGGGATGTGAGCTTGTAGAGAGTTTCTTCTCCAAACCCCCAAAATTTTAACCTTAGATTGTCTACTATTGACCTCACCCCTTTCCTAAGAGGTCTGTAGGGGCCGTGCATAAGCGCACCAACGTGCCTACCGTCCCTGTCCTATTGTTTCTTTTTTGATTCATATCCATTTCATGTATTCATAACCCTGTTTATACTGATACCTCTTATCTAATATTTGCTTGACAAGTAAATAAATAAAAATAAAATAAATAGAATGCAAACAAAAAGCCGCAATTGGAAGATGAAAAAGAAAAAAAGAAGGGGAAAAAAATGAAAAGAAGAGAAAAGGAAAGGAAAGGAAAGGTGTTTTTTCAACATGTGATGTAGATCGGGGCGTTATCTTTTTACACATTAGCCTGGAGCTAAAATGGAAAGCTCTGCAGCAATTTAGCTAGCTGAGAGGGCATAATTTAAGGGCACCACTGGCCTTTTTCACAAATTCTTTCCTGTCTAAGACCTCACCTGGAATACCGCATCCAGTTTTGGTCACCAGATTACAAAAAAGGCGTTGAGATAAATAGATGATTGGAAAAGAACGGACAGAAGATACAAGCGTAATGATTTTGAAATAAGATGAAATAAATAAAACATAATTAAGAGAGTGAAAAGATGGGATAAGTTATATAGAAACTATAAAATGGTTAATAAGATATGAATGGTATATAAGGTGAGTATGAATTTGATTTAGGTCTGTTAAAAAAAGATGTAACCCGGGGCTAAGCCACTTTTCAAAAGAAGTTCTATGTTTTATGTTTTGGTTAGTTATGCTTGATTGTGAATTAATAAAATCTTGGAGGAATAAAACTAAAGGGAGACAAATTTGGAAAAGACATGTATAAATGACAATTAAGGAGGTTTTATTTTTTTTTATGTCTTGTTTTATGTTATGTATTTTGTGTGCTTATGACTGATTGAGAATTACTAAAACCTTGATAGAAAGAAATATAATTGAATAAAAAGTGAAGGGAGAAATAATGAGAAATTTGGAAAAGATATATATGTGTGTAAATGGAAATGGGATAATGTGAAACGATGTCTTAAAAAATAACGCTTTATTTGCCTTGTTAAAATTTATAAGTAATTCTTAGAAAGGAGGTTTTATACTTTTATGTTTTGTTTGTCTTCAAAAATCAATAAAACTTGTTCTTAAAAAAAAAGGCGTTGAGACTCTGAAAAAATTGAAGAGAAGAGCAATTAAGACGATTAAGGGATCGGAGACTAAAACATATGAAGTACGGTTGCTAAAACTGGGTACGACCAATCTAGAGAAAAGGAGTAGCTGGGACATGATAGCACTATTTCAGTATTTGAGAACTTATTTTCCAAAGCACCAGAACGTAAGACAAGAAACAATGGATGAGAAGTAATGAAGGAGAGAAGCAACCTTGAACTATGGAGAAACTTCCTGGTAGTAAGAACAATTGACCAATGGAACAGCTTGCCAGCAGAAGTTCTGGGTGCTCCATCCCTGGAGGTATTTAAGAAGAGAATAGACAGCCAGTATAGCATCTCATGCTCCAGGATGGGGTTGGACTAGACTACCTTCAAGGTCCCTTCCAACGCTCTTATTTTAATTAATCAATGGAACATCTTCCCTCCAGAAGTTGTGGGTGCTCCAACACTGGAGGCTTTCTAGAAGATAACAGACAACCAGTTGTCTGAAATGGTCTCCTCCAGCAAGAGGTTGGACTAGAAGACCTCCAAGGTCCCTTCCAATTCTGTTATTCTATGTTCCATGAAATGGAAATTTGTTATAAACTTTAGCAATGGACTTCTGGCAAATCCACCAAGCCTCCCAGTTTCATATAAACCTTTAGGCCTCGCTCCTTAATTGCATGAGACTCTTTCGAAGCATGTCGTGTGTATTTTGGCGCCATTAAATTATGGACTTGATTGTATGTCAAATACACGTTTGACTTCCTTCCTCCCACCCTAGCTAGAGCTTTAACTTCCTGCTTTCATGCCTGTCTAAGCTAGCTGGAGGCGCTTTTGCAATCGGTGTCTCAGAGAAGCAGACTATTAACGAATTATTAAAGGTTATTATTAAGCAGACTAACTAAGGAGTTTACTGAATTTACTGACTTTAATCTGGCTGACCTGTTTCAAAGGCCTTTCTGTTAAGATGCATTTAAATATTATTGTACCATGCTCTAAACTCCACCATCTACATCTTTGTGCCAAAAAAGTCAGGAGGAAGATGCAAAGACCAGAAGGAATACTGATTAATCAGTGGAATGACTAGCCTCCGTAAGTTGTGGAGGATTTTAAGAAGAGATTGGACAACCATTTGTCTGAAAGGTTACAGGGATTCTTGCTTGAGCAGGGGTTTAGAATAGAATAGAATAACAGAGTTGGGAGGGACCTTAGAGGTCTTCTAGTCCAACCCCATGCCTAGGCAAGAAACCCTACACCACTTCAGACAAATGGTTATCCAATATATTTTTAAAACCCCCAGTGTTGGACTATCCACAACTTCTGGAAGCAAGTTGTTCCACTGATTAGTTGTTCTGATTGTCAGGAAATTTCTCCTTAGTTCTAAGTTGCTTCTCTCTCTGATTAGTTTCTAGGCCGCATGGTTCTGGCGCGGCCCTGGCGGGATGAGCAGAGGGCCTGGCGGGGAGGCGCTCGCTGCCTTGGTGAGAGCTCTGCCGCTGGGAAGGAGGGCCTGCCTGTCAGCTGCGCTGGGCGCCCCAGGCGGAGCTCTTCACGCTCTGCCCGGCGCCAGGCAGGGATGGCGGCTGGGCGCTTCTCCCAAGGTGGACCGATCCTGCGCTGCGGCCCCGGGAGATTCGCCTCCCCATGTGGGGTTGGGCTGCCCTCTCGGGCAGGGGAGGCTTTGTTGTAGTAAGGTGTCCTTTTAAAAATAATTCGCTTTACCTTCGAAGGCAAAGGGAAGGCGGCGACAGGAGCGCCTGAGGCCAAGTGTCTCCTCAGGGCTCCGATTGCAGGGAGGAGCCCTGGCTGGCTGTGCATGGCTGCGCCAAATGCCGCGGCGTTGCTCTAACGCCGCAGCAGCAAGGGAGAAGGGAAAGCAATGGTGGCGGAAGGTCTCCCGAACATCCAAGCTGTCGTTGCCCACCCACCCAAGGATGCAAGGGGGAGGGGGGAATTAAATCACCCCCCGAAAAGACAGCCTAGCCATTTTTTCGGGGGTCAAAAAAAAATAAGGCCTGGCCTTATTTTGTGAGAAACACGGTATTATCGCCTTTAGTTGAATACTGATTAATACATTACTAAAATATTAGGTTCCCATGCCTTGAGAAACAGGCCGAAAATATTTTTAAACTACCAAACATATTTGCATATTACTCACCTGTCATCCAGGGGTGGGTTTCTACCAGTTTGCACCTATTCGCTAGAACTGGTTGTTAACATTCCAAGCAGTTCAGAGAACCAGTTGTTAGAAGAAAGTTTTATTGGCCTAATCCTGTAAGGAAGGCAGGAAGGAAACATTCTGGTGTTGCTTACAGAAACTGCCTCTCCATTAACCCTTATTACATTCTTGGCAGGACTAGACTTCCTGTCTCAGGAACGTCTCTGGAGTTTTTTTTCCCCCTCCTTTGCTGGTACTTTGCTTGTGTGGAGTAACCATTCAAAGTTACAATGACACTGAAAAAAGTGACTTATGACCATTGTTCACACTTACGACTGTTGCAGCATCCCCACAGTCATGAGAGGCCAAGGCAAGGAGATGCATGCCTCGATGTGAGTGATGTTGAGTTGGCCACGTCCATCCAGTCACATGACCACCAAGCCATGTCCATCCAGTCACATGACCACCAAGCCACACCCACCGCCTAAACTACACGGCCACAGAACCGATTGTTAAAAAATTTGAATCCCACCCCTGCTGTCATCTATATAGGTAGTCCTTGAGTTCTGACCCCAATTCAGCCCAAAATGTATGGTACTAAGTGAAATGTTTGTTAACTGAGTTTTCTCCATTTTACGACCCCCTCTGTGACCATGGTTGTTAAGTGAATCACCGCAGTTGGTAAGTCAATAATACAGTTGTTCAGTGAATTTGGCTTTCCCATTGATTTTGCTAATTAGGTCTCAAAGGAGAATCGCAAGAGGCCGCGACAGAGCAAGCGTCATAAATATGAGTCAGGTGTCAAGTATCTGAATTTTGATCATGTGACCATGGAGATGCTACAATGGGCATAAATGTGAAAAAAAAGGTCATAAGTCACTTTTTTCAGTGCCGTTGTAACTTTGAACAACGTAATGGAACTGTTGAAAGTTGAGGACTATATGTGAATAAAAATTTCCAGGGCATCTTAACTGGTAGTGGCATTCAAATTTTTTTACTACTGCTTCTATCAGCATGGCTTGGTGGGCGTGACAGGGGAAGTATACTGCAAAATCTCCATTCCCTCTCCACCCCACTAACCTGCTTTCCAGCTCTGTTCTCCTGTGCAGAGCAACCAAAGAAGACCCCGCCAACCAGCTGGGATTCAATGGGAGGCAGAGAAGAGAGGGAGATGGGTCCAGTCAGAGGTGGGATTTGCTGGTTCTCCAGACTACTCAAAATTTCCACTACCATTTCTCCAGAACTGGTCAGAACCGGCTGAACACCACCACCTCTGCCTACCCTGGATCTGCCACCTACAAATTTCATACTTCCTACTCTGTTGCTCTGTTATTTAAAGCAAATTACTGCAGTGATTCAA
This sequence comes from Pseudonaja textilis, assembly GCF_049901715.1. Taxonomy (NCBI): domain Eukaryota; kingdom Metazoa; phylum Chordata; class Lepidosauria; order Squamata; family Elapidae; genus Pseudonaja; species Pseudonaja textilis. The sequence continues at coordinate 197,836,096 of NC_141992.1, read as the reverse complement.
CCACGCCAGAGACCTGTCTGCTTCCATTATGACACAGGCAGCAACCTGCCTTCTGTCTAGGTGTGGTTTTACAACAGATGGAATCTGGCAGAAGGGCAGGGAACTGAACGCTTCAAACTAAGAATTGCTCAGGGTTTGTGGTGCACATGAGTTTGTTTTTTTCTTCAATCCTAGAGGAAGAGTGGAACATCTGGAGAGGTTTATCTTAGTTGGCCGAGCAAAAGAGCTGCACTTTTTCCATGAGATAGATAGATAAATAGATAGATAGATAGATAGATAGATAGATAGATAGATAGATAGATAGATAGATGAAGCCTGATGATGGCAGATGAGATTCTGCCGAAACGTTGCTACAACTTTAAAAGCACAACTACAATGACGTGGGAAAATACCCGGACAAAGCTGAATGCCATATATATATATATATGTTTTCTGAGGTTCTCGCGGGTATTTGTATGTGGATCTTTGGTTGTTCGGGTTTCTCCAGCGTAAGATTCAAAGTATCTAGGCAATGTTTCGATGAAGTCTCATTCATCATCTTCAGGCTTCTGTCTTCGGCTCTGTGCTTCTCAGAGTGACTCTGTGCTTTTCTGAGAAGCACAGAGCCGAAGACAGAAGCCTGAAGATGATGAATGAGACTTCATCAAACGTTGCCTAGATACTTTGAATCCTACGCGGAGAAAACCCGAACAACCAAAGATCCACACACACACACACACACACACACACACACACACACACACACACATATATATATATATATATATATATATATATATATATATATATATATATATATATATATATATATATATAAACATGTTGAGACTCTAGAAAGAGTGCAGAGAAGCACAACAAAAATTATGTTTGAAGCTACAACATGAAGGACAGTTGCAAGAATTTCAAAGAATGTCTAGTCTAGTGAAAAGAAGGAGTAGGGGCTCTTTAGAGGAGGAGAAGACGGGGTCAACCTATTCTCCAAAGCATTTGAAAGTTGGGACAAGAAGCAGTGGATGGAAACTCATCAAGGAGAGAACCAACCTAGAACTAAGGGGAAATTTCCGACAGAATAATCAACCTGTGGAACGGCTTGCCTTCAGAAGTTTTGTGTGTCTCCAACACTGGGTTCTTTTTTTTAACTGGACAGCCCTTTGTCTGAGCCTCCTGCCTGAACGGGATATTGGACTCTTGTCATTCTATTACTTTGACAACCTATAGATCAAGGGTCTTCAAACTTGGCACATTTAAGACTTGCGGACGTCAACTGCCAGAATTCCTGAGCTAACCTGAGTGGAGGAGGAATGTCTGGGAGTCCACAGGTCTTAAAGCTGTCAAGTTTGAAGACCCCTGCTATAGATTGTCCCTAAATAGTTGTATAGTGGTCCTTTTTAAAAAAATCTTTAGGTAGTATGACAAGTTGAAAATTGTCACATTCAAATGTGTTAGATGATTTCTCTGATGAAGCTCAGAAGATTCTTGGCTGTCAGCCCAACATTTGATAATATGTTCTAGCAGGTAGCTGCAGGCATGTATACAAGTCCATCAGTTTCTGGCATCTAGTAGTGTGTACATATTCATTATAGAATTTCATACACCAACTCATCCCTAGAATCCACAATGAGTTTCAGCAGTCCTCCACTAGACAACTACCAAAAGTTATTATTATATTCTCTCAGCTCCACAATTCAGAAACGGCTGTGTCAATCTCAGCAAGCATCAACATCCACTTCAAGAAACGAACGATTGTAATCTATGTGCCTCCCAGTTTCATGGATTCTGTTAGTTGCTGTTCTCACCAGCACCGTCATGGTTTATCTGCTGCTTCCAAAACGAAATGTCAGGTTGATAAGGGATGGCATTAACAAAACAAACCTGGAATGAATGGATGGAAACTGGTCAAGAAAAGATGTAACCTGGAAATAAGGAGACATTTTCTGAGAGTGAGAAAAACGAACCGATGGAACAGAAGTTGCCTTCAGAAGTTGTGGGAGCATCATCACTTAGAGGCTTTCAAGAAGAGATTGGACTGCCATTTGTCAGAAATGGTGTAGGGTCTCCTGCTTGGGCGGGGGTTGGACTAGATGACCTCCAAGGCCTCTTCCAAATATTTTCTGCAGTTCTTTGAACCAGTGAAGCAACTGGCCTTCAGAAGTTGTGGGTGCTCCATCACTGGAGGTTTTTAAAGAAGTGATTGGACAGCCACTTGTCAGAATGATATAGGGTTGTGATGTCAAACCTATGGCATGCGTGCCGGAAATGGCATGCAGACCCATCTCTGCGAGCTTGCCAGCCATCAGCCGTTGCTCTTCTGGGTTCCGGTGTGTGCATGCACGCCAGCCAGCTGCAACGGGGGAGCCCTGGGAACCAGAAGAGCAGGTCTTTCTTAATAGGTACAAAATATCCATCTCTAAAGACCTGAGGCTTCTGCTTCAGGCTATGGCAGGAAGACTGGGGATGCTTTCTGACTTTGTTCATATTTTTCTCCATTTCTCCTTTGAGGTAATATAATATTCTGTGTCATGCCCCAGTTGGAGTCTGAATCTGAGGAGGAAGCTGACCAGCTGACAGGAAATGGGAGTGTGGCTCCGTTGGCTATGGAGGAAACTGGGGAAGGTCAAAGTCCGGCTGGGCAGAGCAGGGCAGAGGTAGAACAAGGGAGAGGGAGTTCAGAGGAAGACCCAGGCTCACGCCCTCTTCATCCTAAGCCACATGGGGGGAACTGAGAAGGGAGAAACAGTGGGTTACATGGCTTAGGGGAAGGAAAGGGCCCTGATTCCCTTCATTAGCCACAGTTGGGAAGAGAGTTTCAAAGAAATGCATGCTAAGTGCAGCAGCTGCTGGGAGCAAATGTGAGTTTATCTTGTATTGACTTTGGTTATCTGTGTTCCTGGTGTCTTCCAACTGTGTGAGTTTTGCCATGCCTTCAAGTCTAAAATTCTTGCTCCTGCCATGCCAGACTAATTACTTCAGTTTGGCTTGATTGGACTTTAAGTTAGTTTGTGTTGACCATGTTTTGGACTTAATTTTCTGCAGTCAAAGGCTGCAGAAAGCCTAGGAGAGTTTTCCTCCAGCCAGAAGGTAACCTGGACATTGGGGACAAAGTTGGAGATAATAAAGGGACACTTATTGATTATCTGACTATGTTGCCTTTGTGCCACGCCCCTTTGGGTCATCACATTCTGGCTCTTTTAATATCCCCCAGTATATTTCATTCTCTAGGAGGGGGGGCAGGCTTCCCACAACACTTTTAACACAATCCTCTTTTCTATGTCTATGCTCACATATTGCCAGATGCTTTCATTCTTATAACAGAACAAGACAGATGTGCCAGCATTCCAGAAAACCTCCACTCCAACAAATAACTCCGAGACAGACATCCTCTCCACCATTTCTCCACCAATCAACTTTGCCTTTGAAGTTCTTCACTGTGCTAACGAGCTATAAATGCAAATAAAATCCATTTTTTCCAGGTTCTTCCCCCTTGGGGAAAGGGAACCCTGTTTATCCGGGAATGTTCCAAACAAATGGTAAATTAAATGGTCTTCCTGTCCCAGTATTTAAGTGCGGTCCAGCATACTGAGACTTGAATCCAGAGCTGCCATTTGGCCCTTAACTACCAACAAATGACCGAGACGCAACACCACACCATAAAGCTGAACTTCTGAACCTTCTCCCAAAATTCAACTAAAAAGGCCTTTGCACAGTTTCTTTTGCAAAAAAAAACAAACAAATTTTTTTTGCTTTTTCCCCCCGTCTGTGAATTTTTCCTCATACAGCAGCAGCTATACACCGGCTAAATACTGTTTTGCAGAGAGATAAATTAGTCCTTCACGCATGAGTCATTGCCTCTCTCTCCAAAACATTTCTTTAGTTGCAGCGAATCTTCAACATTTGCTCCTGCAGTTTGTGAGGTCCTTGCTTCCAAAATGACAAATCACTCTCGACAAAGCACAATTACGCCTCTGGTTCTGCCCAGGAAACTCTGATGCAAAACACTGTAATTTATTTACTTATGAGAGGTATCTAACATGTCATTAGCATACAATCTCATTATTCTGGATCTTGATTTGTGTTCCCACAGTACGTTTAGTTCAGGAGTGTCAAACTCAAGGCCCAGGGAGCTGATCCGGCCTCAGGGTGCTTAGATCTGGGCCAAGGGGCCACCCCGGAAACAGAGAAGGACCGGCCCATGGCGCCTCTGCCAGCAACAGAGCTCACAAGGGCTGCGAGCAGCCTTTCTGAGCTCCATTTTTGCTGGTAGGAGGCCGTTGCAGGTGAAAATGGAGCTTGGGGGCTTGGAGATCTTCTAGTCCAACCCCTTGCTCAGGCAGGAAACCCCATTTCAGACAAATGCTTGTGCAATCCTTTCTTTAAAACTTCCAGCGTTGGAGCATTCACAATTTCTGGAGGCAACTGATTAATTGTTCTAACTGTCAAGGAAGGATAAACATGAGCCAGTCGCCCAGTGTCCAAATTTTGATCGCGTGACCATGGGGATGATGCAAAGGTTGTAAGTGTGAAAAATGGTCGCTTTTTTCAATGCCGTTTTGTAACTTCCAATAGTCCCTGAAGAATGGTTGTGACTCAAGGACTACCTGTATTCTTTTTCTATATGTTTTCCTTCATCTCAGTGACCTGCAAGACAGAACTAAACTATGTCCATTCATTCTCACAAGACGCTTTTCAGAATTGGGATCATGTCAAGATCTCCAGTTCAAAATTCACAGGCATTTGTAGCACGAAAGTCTGCTAGGGTGTCGTATCCATGTTTTGGAGACCTGGGGATGATGTAGAAGAAGAGCAGAGCCTGAGGACAGAGTCAAGAGAGGAATCAGCCTAGAGTCAAATGTCTATGGAGATTCTCAGTCATCCAGGTCATGGTTGTCCCAAAGTTGTTTTTTCTAAAGGCAACTGGACTTTGTTTTTTTCTTGAAGACGTTTTGCTTCCCATCCATTCTTCAGTTCTAGAGGAGGATGAAACATTTTATATTCCTTGAAGTCATCTGGTCGTTAGCACTCTCCCTGAGAACTCTTGAGGCCCCTTGCAGGTTTATCTGTGGCTTCAGGGTCACCTGAATAGTGCAAATGGATGTGGGGCCTTCTTGAAACTGGTGAAAGGACTGTGTTGTAAACAGGAGATAGGTGGTGTCATATGCCTCCTCCTTTGTTGAGAGAGAACTGTTCAATCTTAACATAGATACTTCTTCCAAACCAGTGGTCCTCTCTGTCCAGAATGTGGACCAAACAAGAGTCATTACGTTCTCATGAGCGATCCAAGTCCAGCCCCTCTTGAATTCCCATGACCCTTATTGTTGAGATATTTAATAGCTGGAGCAGTGAAGGGTTGGACAATGAGTAAGAACACACAGTTATAGCTAATTAGTTGAAGACAGCTGGCCATTATATGAGGCAATCTAAGCTGTGATTGGTTGCTGTGAGAGAAAAGGGGGAGTTTCCTTGTTTCCCGCCTTTTTTTTTTTTTACAGAATGCCCTGTGTGTAAGAATTTACCTCATGATGTTCCTGCTGTGGTGATTTAGATCATGGTGCTCCTATTTGCCTGACTATCTAGTTTGCTGTGCATTTATACTGCTCAAAAAAGATAAAGGGAACACAAAAATAAGACATCCTAGATCTGAATGAATGAAATATTCTCATTAAATACTTTGCTCATTACATAGTTGAATGTACTGACAACAAAATCACACAAAAATTATCAATGGAAATCATATTTAGCAACCCGTGGAGATCTGGATTTGGAGTTACACTCAAAATTAAAGTGGAAACAAACACTATAGGCTGATCCAACTTTGATGTAATGTCCTTAAAACAAGTCAAAATGAGGCTCAGTAGTGTGTTTGGCCTCCACGTGCCTGTATGACCTCCCTACAACGCCTGGGCATGCTCCTGATGAGGTGGCAGATGGTCTCCTGAGGGATCTCCTGTAGTTGTAAAATATATTTATTTATCTACAACCACAAGTTCATGTCAGCGTCTCCAACTCTATTTGGACACTGGCTGCGCAATTCCCTGATACTTATCTAACGCCCATTTATTGTTGACTGTTGGTTGGCCAGTTTCTTGTGTACAAGCCTGAGTAATAAGTCATATTAACTAGAACTTTGTTTTTTTTTAATAAACTTTATTAATTATAGAACTAAAATATCAAACAAACACATACACAACACACACAAAAAAAAAGAAAAAGGAAAAAAGAAAATGATTAAAAACTAACAATTCTATCGACAGTCTATGGTTCCTTGTTTGTTATCAATATTAGCGATATATTTACAAATACATCTTATTGCGAATATATAATTACTACCTCTTTTACATTTTATGTTGTTTACTAATATATTTTCTATATTTGTTCTATCCAGTCATACCAGCCTTCCCAGCTTCTATAATATTCTGATGTTTCTTTTTCCTTAAGTGCTAAGGTTAACTTATCTATCTCTGCACAGGCTGTTATCTTCTGAATAACCATTTCCTCTGTTGGAATATCTGCTTGTTTCCAACACTGTGCAAAGGTTATTCTGGCTGCAGTAAGAATGTGCAGTATGATATATTTGACTTTTTTAGGTATTTGTCTATTAAATATCCCCAATAAGAAGAACTCTGGTTTTAATTCAATTTGCTCCACCATTATTTCCTCTAACTATTTTTTATTCTATGCCAGTATCTTTGGGCTTCAGTGCAGGACCACCACATGTGAAAGAATGTTCCCTGTTTCTTTTTTACATTTCCAGCAATTTGGATTCATGTTAGGAGACATTTTCGCTATTCTTGAGGGCGAAAGATGCCATCTATAAAACATTTTATAGGCATTTTCTTTATATGCTGCTGATTTTGTAATTTTATTAGTCTTTGCCCAGACCTTTTCCCATTCTAATAATGTAATGCTACATCTTATGTTTCTGCTCCAAGCTATGATGTTGCCTTTGACTACTTCCTCTTCTAATTCCATCTGTAATAAGTAATTATAAAATTTAGTTATATTTTTTTATCTGGACCTAATAGGATTTTATCTAATTGTTGTGCCTTAGTATAAATTCCAAAATTTTTCTTGTCCTGGCTATATCTATTTTGAATTTGCAAATAAGCCCACCGGTCTACTTGTAGCCCTTGTTCTTGGAGATCTTGCCATGATTTTAAAGTTCCTTGAGCATCAAGAAGGTCTTTGTATTTTATCATTTTATTAAGATCTAGATTATTTGGATGTATCATCGCCTCCATCGTTGAGATCCAGATTGGGATTTTTAAGTAATTTTTTTTTTGCCAATTAACCAATAAGGAATCTCTAATTATACGTCTGTGGAAATACTTCTGCTTAATTTTTCCAGTGTCCCATAAAAATGTGTGCCATCCCCTTTGTAAATTATGGCCTTCTAAAACTAAAATCCTTTTATTTGATAGGTTTACCCACTCTTTCAACCAAAGTAAGGAGGCTGCATTTTAATATAATTTCCACTTTGGGAGTGCCATACCTACCCTGCTCTTCATATCTTGCATTGCCTTTAGGTTTATCCTCAGTTTTTTCCCTTGCCAAATAAATTTGGTAATTATCTTATTAAGTTCCATGTAGTAATTTTTATTTATTTTTATTGGTATTGTTTGGAAGAAGTAAATGAATTTGGGCAGAATGTTCATTTTTACAGTGGCAATCCTCCCTAATAAGGAGATTTGCAGTTTAACCCATATCTCTAAATCTTTTTTGACTTGCTGTAATAATTTATTATAATTATTTTCCATTAGAGTTTTGCATTGAGCCATCAACCAAATTCCTAAGTATTTAACTTTTTTTACTATTTGTAATCCCATTATCCTTTCCAATTTCAGTTTTTGTTTTTCTGTTAAATTTTTAGTTATTAATTTCGTTTTTTCCCTATTGATTTTAAGTCCTGCAACTTCCCCAAATTGATCTAACTCTTTCAATAGTTCTTGACCTGTTTCAATTGGTTCCTCTATAAAAAATACCATATCATCTGCAAATGACTGGAGTTTATATTCTTCTTTTTAAATTTTTAGTCCTTTTATTGCTGGGTTCTGTCTAACACGTGTAAGCAATGTTTCCAAAGATAATATGAAGAGCAGGGGGGATAATGGACATCCCTGCCTGACTTCTTTCTCTATTTTTATTGAGCACGTGTTCTCTCCATTAATTATAATATTCGCCTTTTGTGAATCATAAATTATAGTCACGATGTTTTCAAATTTATTGCTTAAATTCATATTGTAAATTTGTTGGATTAGGAATTGCCAATTTAGATTGTCAAAGGCCTTCTGTGCATCCAAGAATACAAGAGCTATTTGCTTTTCTGGATGGGCTTCATAGTATTCCAAAACATTTAATACTATTCTTAAATTATTCCTAATTTGTCTATTGGGAAGAAATCCGTTTTGATCTTTATGTATATATTCATTCAATATTTTTTAAAATCTATTTGCTATAATTTTGGTAAATATTTTATAATCAGTATTTAACAGGGAAATTGGTCTATAATTTTGTATAAGTCGTAAATGTGAATCTTCTTTCGGAATCAGCGATATCAGTGTCCTTCCATGAATCCAGCATTCTTGCTGCTAGTAAGACCTCATTTTATACTTCCACCATGAGAGGTTCTATTTGTTCTCCTATTTTCTTTTAAGTTCCCCTGATATCCCATCAGGTCCTGGGGTTTTATTGTTCTTTTGGTTTTCTATTGCTACTTTTAACTCGGGCCACGTGATGTCTCTAGTTAACATTTCCTTCATCTCCTCCTTGATTATTTTATCTTTAGTAATACCCAAATAGTTTCTTATCATATCCTCATTTACCTCCTTCTTTTTATAAAAGTCTTCAAAGAATTTACATGCAATTTCTTTTTTCTGTTCTATCCCTTGTTGGGCATCCCCGTTCTCATCTATTAATTGATAGATCAGTCTTTTTTGTTTTTCTTTTTTAAGTTTATAGGCCAACCACCTTTCTTCCTGGTTTATTGGCCTGTTCAAAAAATATCTGTCTGGCGGTATTCAACTTTGAGACCATTCCTTCTTGTTCGATTACATTTAATTTATGTTTAGTTCTTATCATTTGTTTTTTCAATTTACAATCTTTTGGGGTGTTTTGCAGCTGAATTTCTCATTCTTTGATTCTTTGTTCTAATTTATTTTGTTGGGCATATTTTTCTTCATTTCTTTTAGCAGTGTATGATATCGTTGTGCCTCTTATTATTGCCTTCATTGTATCCCAAATGTTCTGCTTCGTAGTTGCCTCATTATTATTTTCTTTTAATAAATAGTCTAATTCCTCGTCAAGTTTATTCATAAATTCTTTCTCTTTAATTAGCTGTGTATTTAGGGTCTACCTTTTCCTTGGTTTTTTCCTGCCTTTCCACACTATCTGAATCAGGTTGTGATCTGCTCATTTGTTTGGTAAAATTTCAATCTCTTTTAATTCATTTACTAACTCACCATTCATCCACACCATATTGATTCGTGTCCATGATTGGTGAGGGTTGGAGTAAAATGTAAATTGCTTCCTCTCAGGATTTAATTTCCTCCACATGTCTATCAAATGTAGTCCAATCATCATTTCTTCACATGTTTTCGGTAGTTCTCTTTTTTTCTTCTTTCCCCCCTCACTACCATGATCTTTCTGGTGGTCTACAATGGCATTGAAATCCCCCCAAGATACAAATATTCTTTATATCTAATTCCAAAAATTTCCCATGTAATTGTTTAAAAAATTCCTTTTGGTTGTCGTTAGGGGCATAAATTACCACTAGTAAAAATGGAATTGATTTAATCCAAATTTGTAACACCAGAGTTCTTCCACTGGGGTCTATCCAAATTGGCTCTGCTTTCATATCGTCTTTTACATATACTGCTATTCCTTTCTTTTTCCTGAAATCTGCTGGTGACGTATACAAATTCCCTAGCTTAGGGCATTCTAGATATTTTTCTTCTTCCTTCCTTATATGAGTTTCCCATAAGCATATTATATCTGCATTTTGTTTAATTAATTTGGATAATATTCTTTTCCTTTTTATCCTAGAATTTAGGCCATTTATGTTAATTGATAGTATTTTCTTTTCTTCATCCATCACCTAATTGACTCTTGCTCTTTGTCTTGTAGTTACTCCTGTCTCTCTTTGTGGCTGATTGTGCATCTTCGGTTCTTCTCTCTCTTGATGTTGTTTGTTTTTCAAATTCATATGATTCCCATCTCTATTTTTTTGATAGTCTTGGTCATCTTGCAAATTCATTTCCGATTTGTCTCTACTACTCGATTCTTCGTGGCCTATCAATTGTTCATAGAATTCTTGGGCTTTTCCCACAGAGTCTACTTTAATTTTTCTTTCTTCCCAAGTGATTAGCATTCCCTCTGGGATTAGCCATCTGAATATGATACCTTTTTGGTTTAATTGGTTCACCAAAAATTTATAATCTCGCCTCTGCTCTCTCACTCTTCTTGGGATTTATTTAAGCACCAAGATTTCTTTTCCTTTATATGTAATTGTTACTTCTCTATAAATTTTGTATATAATACCTTTGTGAGAAGTGTTAAATTAAAGCATCCATTTTTTATGACTCAAAACTCATGTTGAAAGAAATGCCTTTGAAGTAAGGAAGTGCCAGGCACCAATTAAAATGTTGACTGATCTTGGAATGTCTTTGAAGTGCCAGGAACTATAGAACTCTCTTGGAATATCTTTGAAATGCTAGGTACCGGTTATGTTGATGTATGCTATTGTGTTAGGAAGTGCTTGCTGCACCATATAAGGTAATGAACTGTAACCTGAGTTCTGAAAGGTAGATTGTAAACCAAACTATTTGCATAATGGGGGTGGGGGTAGTTTAGGGTATAAGAATAGAGTAGATGCTATGTTTTGTGTTCCTCCCAGCTGCCAAGGGTGGAACCCATCCGCAGATGTGTATTCAATAAAGTCTTTTTCCTTGGATCAACTTTGAACCCTGGTGGTCTTTTCAGCCGCCACCTCACACCTTGAACTTTCCTTCTGGCAAATCTCACGTGGACCTTTTTGGGATGCTTATGTCATCTTGTGTAATTTGTGCTCACTCTATACACTTCGTCTAACTCTTTCAGAATATCGCCCTTAGCTTTTTCCGATAGGTCTGCTAATATTCCAACCATCCCTTGTTCTAAGTCCTCTTCTTTAGATTCCATTATATTTTGGAATCTCAGATATGCTGCGGCCTTGTCCATTTCCAGATATATCAAGGAGTCGTCCATTCCTTTATTCACATTTCTTAATTGCTCACCAACCATTTCCAGCTTCCTTTCTGTTTGTTCCGTCCTTTTCTCAACCTCCTTTATTGTTGATTCATTCCTTTCTAGTGCTTGCTGTATTGTTTCAATTTTTTGATCCAACTTTAAAATGTCTAATTTCATTTCTGCCTTTAAGTTTCCCATCTCTTCTTTTAGTTCCTTTGTGTCAGCTCTTGCTTCGGTATGATTTTTCACCATTATTTCCTGAAGCTTCAGCATAGACTCTTGTAGAGTAAGAAGGGTCGACTGAATATTGGCATTTGTGATGGTAGGTTGTTTTTCTCCAGGTAAAGTTTCTTCAATTGTCTTTTGTTCCATCACTGAGGTTGTTGGCATTGGAGTTATTTGTATAGAAGAAGTCTTCTTTCCAGTTTTAAACGTTGTGTTAGTGACAGAGGTCATTTCTTGTAAAATTTGTTTTTGTTTTTGTATTATATTAAATATATTGTCCCAAATTAACATTCACTATTAAGAAATATCAACTATAAATGGCCACAACACTAATTGGTATGATATTCTCCAGAACACTTTTACAACTAATTTCTAAATCAGATATTTAAAGACCTTAATAATATATCAAATTCCTCTATTTAAATTTAAATACTATTATCCTGTATGTCTATAAGTGCTATAGAATCCCAAATCTCAAAATAGTGTTCTGAAATAATATTTCAAATACTTACAAATCTAAATAAGGATATATCAACCTTGCTATACAATAGTTAATTAGTTAATCTGCAGTAATCATAATTAATCATGATTAATTATTTAATTCAATCTAATCAACATCTATAGTCAAATATCTATACCCAAATAATTATCACCTCCCTTTTTTAAATGTATGTTATAACCAAGTATAAACTTCAATATTTACTAATGTATCAATTAAATCATATATAAATTGTGTTTACCACATTCAAAAATCAGTTGAGTTGATGTCAAGAAATAATTATTGCAATCCACAAAATTTAAATACTTAGAGTGTCTTAATATGACTGTTCAGTTCTTCGAAATTCCTTTACCGAGCGCTCCAGAAGCACAGAGATGCTGAGTTATGTCTCTGATTCCACTGTCTCACCTCACTTTCTGCTGTAGCCATTTCTCCTTTCGTTTAAAAGTTTTACAAGTCAATTTTTAGATTCAAATAGACTCCTTCTTTAATAAATCTTCTCCACTTACTACAGCTCCAGTCCAATAATCCAAAGAGAGACCAGTAAATTATTCAGTTTCATTTGTGGAATATTTAAAGTTGTAGTTTAATTCCTTACTTCAAGTCTCCCCCCATCTCAAGTTCGTCCTTCCCCAAAGTCCACAATTCAAGTCCTTCAAAGTTCCCTTAAATTAATTTGTTGTTCTTTCTTTCTTTTTTCACCTCTCCCCCAGTTATTGTCAGTCTCTCAGATCCCTCCAATTCTCTTATCTTCTCTGTCCAATCGCTCACATCCTTATCCTCTTCCATCTCATGAGCCCTTTCACTTTCGCTGCCGCTCGTATCTGCTTTGGCCACTATTTTCGGGCTTTGCTCCGACTAAGATTCTCCGATATTCAACGTTCAATCAGGATCGCAAATTCTTTCACTCGCATTCTTCATTCACCACAGTCTGTCACTCACTCGCTTCCTCTTGCATGCAACGATCAAGGCTTTAGGACCGCCATAACTGACAGTCTCTTGTTGTCGGTCTCGACAGGGTTTCTCTACGTCGCGATGAGAATTGCCTTTTCCACACCGCGACTTGAGTCTCCCCACACTGGCACACTTCTCTACAAGATGTGTGCACCCCTAAGAGTCACTCCAACAGCAAGAGGAGATAGCGTGAAACCCAGAGCGAGCTTCAGCATCTCTGTTTGCCCATATCTCATCACCGGAAGTCCTTAACTAGAACTTCTTATGGTCCATTCTTCGAGCCTGACCGATGGCCTTCATTCCATTCCCAGCTGAAAAACAACAGGACAATTTTTTTTTCATTCCGAAATAACTTTCCTAGTTTTCCAGAAAGCTTGTTTCAGCTGCTGGTTTCACTGGACCTGTTCTTCTATCTTCTTCCTCTCGTTGAAGATAAGCTCAACATGTTTTCCAAGTCAGCCTGCTTAATTATAAAGTAAACAGCCTTCCCACAGGGTTCCCTCTCCTGTCATATTTCTCTTCTCCTATTTTTGCAATCCCCAAACCATCAGCTGCTCAGATGAGTCACATGGCTTGTGCAACTAGGCTGTGAAGAAAATCCCAGCTGAGCTAAGTATAAATACCAATCCAGATATTTGGGGATTTAGGTGGTGAAAAAACTACGCCAACCTAGGGAAAATTACGCTTCCCTGTTAAGGGTTGTGATTCACAGATCTTTACACATCATCTAAAGGCATATCAGAAAAGCCACAAACATGTTCCTAGGTGTTGAGTTTGATTGTCTCACTATCACATTTCTGGTTTTGGGGAAGTTGGCTAAACAGATTACACAATGGAGCCAAACGAGACAGGAAAAAACAGAATTAGCTTTTATGCAAAAGAGCAGAGTCTTCTCTAAACCATCCTGCGGAAAATGTGAGTTTAAAGCAGCCACAACCACACAAAAATAAATCAGCAGGAGGAGGTCACAACGGTCTTGGTGGCCTGACCCAAAGATTATATTTGTGGAGAAATAAGATTTGTGAAAACACTTTGGAAAAACCCAACAAACGTTGGAGGTGTTCTAGTCCAACCCTACGCTCAACTAATAGTTGTCCACTTTCTTCTTGGAAACCTCCAGGGGCGGAGGACCTACAACTTCAGAAGACAAGCTGTTCCACTGCTCATTGTTCTTACTGTCAGAAAATTTCTCCTAAGTTCTAGGCCCAATCTGACTCTAAGAAGCTTCCATCGGTTACTTTTTGTCCTGGCCTGAAGTGCTTTGGAGAATAGGTTGACCGATTCTTCTCTGTGATATCCCATCAAGTACTGGAAGCCTGCGATCATGTCACCCCTAGCCATTAAATCAGACACACCTAGTTTCCTCAACTGTTCTTTTTATGGTTTCACCTCCAGACTCCTTATCTTCTTGGCTGGTCTTCTCTGCACTCAAACAGAACGACAGAATTGGAAGGGACCTTGGAAAACTTCTAGTCCAACTCCCCGATCAAGCAGGAGACCCTATACCATTTCAGACAAAAGGCTGTCCAATCTCTTCTTGAAAATCTTCAGTGATGGAGGACCCACAACGCTGAAGGCAAGCCGTTCCATTGGTTAATTGTTCTCGCTGTCAGGAAATTCCTCCTTAGTTTTCTCCTTGAATAGTTTCCATCTGTTGCTTCTTGCCCTACCTTCAGAGGGCTCTGGAGAATAGGTCGACCCCCTCTTCTCTGTGACAGCCTCTCAAATATTGGAACAGCGGAATAACATTGCATAAAACTTAATAAAACTTAGTTTTTAAGTTTGGCAGCTTCCATCTACTCCCACAATGTCCAGTGGGAAAAAGTCCCATGGTTTAACTATCCTTTGGAAGAGAAAAACCCCAAAGGGAGAGCAGTGAAGTGGAATTTAAAACTAGGTTTATTGTGAGGCTACATGGTGGAAGATAATCTTCTAAAACATACCAAGTAGCATTCCTTTCTTTTAAATTATTGCTTCATATATACCTGGTCAAAATTCCAGCACTAAAACCTGACTGTGGGGCTCAATTATTTCTCACTTAACACAGCTAGCCCAAGATATTTGGAGCCTAAGGGAGGCAACACAAAAGTTCTTCCGTTTTTGTAAATTACCCAAAAAGAGAGAAAAGAAATTTCTTGTTCAAGGCATAAGAAAAGAATGCAAAAATGGTGTGTTGCTCAATATGAAAAAAAAAGAAAAACCAGAGTCAAAAACCATAAAACTGTGTCAAATAGGAAACATGAACCCACCACAGATGTTAAAGGGGAAACAGACCTCTTCCCCTAGGCTAAAAAATTCACTGAAATAGTGTCTATAACCTTGAAATATTTAGATTTAACTTGGTCCACTCTCTCTAAGTCGAAGATACGTAACTTAGGAGAAAGACTGTGATACATTTAAACTGTGGGGTTCAAACTGTGCTTTCGGAGTTGGTAATTTCTTGCAGATTTTTCATTACCCAACTAGATAACACCATCAGTTCTAGAATGGTTTGTAACGTATGTAACCAAGTTCCAAGAGCATCAAGGATTCCTCAGTCCAACCCTGAGCTTCTCTTCTATGCACTGAAGAAAGTTAGCACCCACCCCTCCTAGAAGACTTAAATGTTTTAGGAAATATTAAAAAGGCAGAATATTACATTTCCCTGGAGGAGAAATTGAGAAATATGCTCTTGGAGACAGAAACTCAGCCACAGCTTCCTGTTCCCAGCAAATATTTTGGTTCCAGCTTGTCTACAAGACAAAAGACTGGGTCAGCCTATCTACGAGGTAATTAGACCTTCCGCTCCAGGCGGATGGGATTAAGAGATGACCCTCAGAACATAATAGGGTTAGCCCTCTACTCATCTAGCAGCAGAACTCACCACATGGCACCTGGGGATATTACATCAGCCCAAGGTTCAACCAACCTTAGTTCAGACAAACATGACTCCAACATGGGAGTCTGCAACCAATAGGATAAATGCCCTTGCTACAGGAACAGGAAGCTGAAGGTCAAAGCTCATGAGAGGGTATAAATAACACTCACTTTCCACTCTATGTGGTCAGCTACCCAGAATCCCATGTGCTTGGTAGTTCTGCTTCACCATTAAACCATCCTTCCAAGCAGCCTCCATGTTTCCAGTGTCTTTCTCCCCACTTGGAACTGAACCCAGATGGACATTTCTTCCAACAGCACATACATCTAAACACAACACTGAAGTGCTGAGATATCATACTAACCACAAATGTTTCTGATATGATCCCTGGTTTCTTTTTTGTAACAAGAGACTTGGGAGGTCTTCTAGTCCATCCCACTGTTCAGGCAGGAAACTGTATAACATTTCAGACAAGTGGCTGCCCTGTCTCTTCTTAAATACCTCCAGTGATGGAGAACCCACAACTTCTGGTGGCAAGCAGCTCCACTGCTTAGTTGTTCTCACTGTCAGGAAATTTCTCCTTAATTCTAGGTTGCTTCTCTCCTCGGTCAGTTTCCATCCATTGCTTCTTGTCCTGCCTTCTGGTGCTTTGGAGAATAGCTTGACCTCTCCTCTTCTTTGTGGCAGCCCCTCAAATATTGGAACACTGCTATCAGGTCACCCCTAGTCCTTCTTTTCACTAAATTGAATATACCCAATTCCTGCAACCGTTTTTCATATGTTTTAGCCTCAAGTCCCCTAATCATCCTCGTCGCTCTTTTCTGCCCTCTTATTATGAGACTAGGAAGAAACACTGGATGTAGGAAAGTTAAATGCAACGAAAGATGAAACGAACCAAGTACCTCCTGACATCTTCGCCATCAGCAAATTGTAACGGACTTGAATTTCACAAGTGTATTCAGAATGCCAGAATGCTCGCTTTGCAATACATCAATCGTAAAGAAAGCATGGCATTGTGTTCATTACTCAGGAAGGATACAGCCGAGACATTACCTGGATGAAATGCCCTCAGCATAATAACAGCATTTAGCAACAGCATCCTAAGAGCAAGTTGAGTTTATGGATTTTAATACAATGGCTGTCCGGGCTTCTGTTCCACTCCCTGACATACAGATAACCCTCGATGTTCTGTCTCACCTGTATCCACAGATGAGAATCCAAAGTTCCACAGTTATAATACTCAAACAAACGAACACAGACAATGCAGAGTTAAAGGTTTCTGTCCTTGGCATTCTTCCCAGAAACTGTCTGGCAAGTCCGAGCTGACTATAATTCACGACGCTGCATCCAAGGAGTTCAAACGTATTCTTTCAATCCCAAAATGCACTTTGCTCCAAGCAAAGATTGAGAGCCAGCACACCTCCTTAAATCCCCTGAAGGGGCATGTCAGTCTCTCTAATTAATCCCTGGCTTGACGTCTCCTTTCAGATTGTGATTGACGTTTCAATCTTCTTCTCGTCCTAGCATCAAGCCAACATCCGTCAGTCTCATCCTCACTCAAAGCCTCTGGCACATTCTCCTGATTATCTGTTAACAGCTGAGATGTAATCAGGGAGGGAGATTCAGGGGAAGGAGAGGACTCCAAAACCTCCAGTAAAGCAGGCTCATCTCTCAGAGCCAACTCCTCCCCCTCTTCCTGGCTCCCCTCTAAGTCACTTAATAATGCAGGCTCGAATCTCAATGTCAGGTCTTCTTCATCACTTGAGCCTACATCTGCTGACTGACCAGGTTCAAGTCTCGGAGTCACAACACCTCGACTGACAACAGTTCATTTGAAGACCATTCAAAGTTACTGTCAGCTTTGGAAGCCATATGGACCCCCAACGCTTCCACACTGCCGCTTTCTTGAGCCTGGAAAACTGGGAGGGAGGGGTTTCTTGGAATGTATGTGGTTATGCATAATAGCATTCTTCTTCTAAGTCAAGGTGATGTTATATCTGCACCTGGGTGAGGGGAAGATGGGGATTGGGACAGATGGGGATGGAGGCATGTGATGCGATGACGGGTGCACCAAGAAAGTCACCAAGAAAGATCAAAGTGTGTGGGCAGGATGTTGCCCGTGTTGGTAGTGAATTTAGCTTGTTTACATGACTGACGTCATAATCAGGGGCTCTGTAACATAGTAAGAATCGAAATGTGATATTTAAGGACAGTTCACAGACGATGGTCTCAGGAAGAGCAAACTCTTGGGGTAACTTGGATGTTTTTTAGATGTAAGGACTTTTTGTAGAAGATAGCAACACCACCTCCTCTACGGATTTCCATCTGTTACTTCTTATCCTGCCTTTGGGTGCATTGGAAAATAGCTTGACTATCTCTTCTTTGTGGAAGCCTCTGAGATATTGGAACACTGCTATCATGTCACCCCTAGTCCTTCTTTTCATCAAACTAGATATACCCAGTTCCTACAAACATTCTTCATATGTCTTAGACCCCCCATCTTTGTTGCTCTTCTCTGCACTCTTTCTAGAATCTCAACATCTTCTTTACATTGTGGTGACCAAAACTGGATGGAGTCATCCAAGTGTGGCTTTACCAAGGCATTATAATTGTAATTATATCTGTACAAAAAGAGGTTGATGAGTGTTAGTATCATGTTTGATCTGAAATTGACAGAATCCCCAAGCAAAATGCAGCTGGAGGTTGGGTTGCCAAAACTGGAAATAGTGAGGGGGAAAATATTGAGGGCTTCTATGCCCTAGGAAATCGAAATAGAGCAGAAAACCCACCCAGTTCACTTGGTTGTGAGATGGGTGGCATATAGATTTAACAAACAAACTGTCATGCCCCTGTTAGAATCTGACTCCGAGGGAGAGGAGGAACAGCCGACAGGGAGTGGGAGGGTGGCTCTGGAGGTTGTGGAGGAAACTGGAGAAGAGCACAGACTGGCTGGGCCCATCCCCTCTTCATCCTAGGGCTCACAGGGAGGAGCGGATAACGGAGAAATGTGAATGGCATGGTCTATGGGGGAGGAAAGGGCCTTGATCCCCTGGGAGGACTGTTTAAAAGGACAAACTGTGCATGGGCCAGTGCTGGAAGCAAAGCGTGAAAATATTTCTAGTCTGTCAGTTCTTATCTGAGTCCTGGCGTCCTTCTCATGTGTGTATTTCGATATCTGTGGACATCTTAAAAGCCCTTATCCTGCATTGTCTCATTAATTCTTCAGTGTGGTTTGTGTTGGTGTTTTTTCTAATTATAATTTATATGTATTTTGAGTTTGAACGGAAGTTCTTCCTTTTCGCAACTGTTTGTGGGGGAGTTTTTTCTCCAGTCAATGAAAATTGGATCTTTGAAGCCAAGTTGAAGGAATTAAAAACTAATCTTTAGCTTTTGTGACTTTGTTGCTTTTGTATCCCACCCTGGGTCATCACCCAAACATTGTTTCTGCCATTCAATTCATTCCAATCAATGGAATAGCTTGCCATCTGGAGTTGTGGGGGCTCCCTCACTGGTGACTTTCAAAAATAGACTATTTGACTCAGATGGTTTAAGGTCTCCTGCCTTGGGCAGGGAGCTGGACTAGAAGCCCAATGATCTACGTTCTGTTGTTGTTTTAGGTTCATTTCAACCATTTCTTCAGTGTACCACAATGTACGGTACATGGACATCACCCAGTGTGTACACAGAAATAAAATCAACTATACTATGAGTAGAAGGAAGTAGAAGAGCCTAATTAGAACGGCACAGACACGGCCAGGAGATGACTGAGGAGCAGATCACAAATTGCTCATGTCCAAGTCCTAAATTAGGCTATAATGGAAGAAGATGGCCAACCTATTTTCATAACATGATCTGGAACCTACCATAGGTACCATCTGCTGTTACATCCTCTAACCCCCACTCCTTTAACCTGAAACTATCCACTATTGACCTCACCCCATTCCTAAGAGGTCTGTAAGGGGTGTGCATAAGTGCACCATCCCTGTCCTATTGTCCCCATTTATTTGTACTTATTTCCTGTATTCTTACGCATGTTTATACTCATTCCTATTATCTTGTAAGCGATTGACAAATCAAATCAAATCAATCAATCAATCAATAAAATAAATATCCATCAGAAATTCAAAATAGTTAATCTCCTTGATAAAGAGCCTAAGTGTCCATTTCTTAGAAAACATTTTACAAAACTTGAGTAAGATCACACTTGGCATACTGCATCCAGTTCTGGTCCCGACAATACAAAAAAGATGTCGAGACTTTGGAAAGAGTGCAGAGAAGAGCAACCAAGGTGATTAGGGGACTGGAGGCTAAAACATTCAATGAACGGTTGCAGGAATTGGGTATGTCTAGTCTAATGAAAAGAAGGACAAAGGGATGACATGATAGCAGTGTTTTGATATATCAAGGGCTGCCACAAAACTTTGAGATTGAAGTGAAGATAATATAGTCTTAATAAGAATCCTAGGGTACAATAAGCAATTAAATCATACTAGGAAACAGTCAACATAAATCGTAAGGATACAAGCGACAAAGTGACAGTCATACAGTCACAAATGGCAGGGGATGGGTGATAAGGAGTGATGAGAAGATGAATAGCAATAGTAGTGCAGACTTTGTAAATAGTTGGACAGTGTGGAGGGAATTCTTTGTTTAGCAGAGTGATGGCGTTTGGGGAAAAACTTGTGTCTAGTTGTTCTGGCGTGCAGTGCTCTATAGCATTTTGAGGGTAGGAGTTGAAACAGTTTATGTCCGGGATGTGAGGGATCTGTAGATATTTTCACAGCCCTCTTTTTGACTCTTGCAGTGTACAGGTCCTCAACAGAAGGCAGTTTGGTACTAATTGTTTTTTCTGCAGTCCTAATTACTCTTTGAAGTTTGTTTTCTGTCTTGTAGGGTTGCAGAACCAAACCAGACAGTTATAGAGGTGCTCAGTGGATTTTGCAATGTGTGTCATCAATTTGGTGTTTCATTCCATGCTGTGGAATAATTTAGAAGGCTATTAGACAGATGTGCAAATTTGTCTTCCAGATACTTCTAGATTAGACCCAGAGCCATTTTAAGCTCAAAGATATACGGCGCATTTGAATACTTCTTCTCATCATTTCTAGTGAGTGACTCACCAATTTCTTCTTCTCTGACCACAGAGTTGAAACCTCCTTGTAATTACAGAGTACCGGCTCCCGTTAGGAATATCCCTGGATTTTTAAAGAATATGAGGTGTGAGATCTTTGGGGTCATCAAAATCTAAACACTGCATTTTCAAGGTGCTGATTTTTTTCCCTGTCCTGTCAATTGTTTTTAAATTTTATTTATTGTATTATTCTATTAATTTTCATTTCATCTTTTTAATTTGAATTGTTTTCATGATCTTTGTTGTACTTTGATTGTCTTTACCACATTAGCTATCCAGGTTCACTATATGAGACAGTGCCTATACAAGTACAGTTAGTCCTCACATCACGACTGCAATTAAGCTCAACATTTCTGTTGCTAAGTGAGACAGTGTGTGATGACCCGGGGCATGGCACAAAGGAAACACAGTCACATAAGTAAGAAAAGTCTTTAATACCTCCAATTTTGCCCCCAATGTACAGTTACCT
Organism: Pseudonaja textilis; assembly: GCF_049901715.1. Taxonomy (NCBI): domain Eukaryota; kingdom Metazoa; phylum Chordata; class Lepidosauria; order Squamata; family Elapidae; genus Pseudonaja; species Pseudonaja textilis. The sequence goes on along the minus strand of NC_141992.1, from coordinate 197,814,744 downwards.
TCGGCTGGAGAAAAAAAACTCTCCCAAGAACAGCCTTTAAGTGGAGGAAATTCAGTCCAAAAACAGAGTACGTATAAACTGTAAATAAAAATCCACACAAATCACACTGCAGAAATTAACTGGACAGGGCAGGATAAGGAATTGCAGACTTCAAAGGCCAACAAAACACAGACAGTTGGGAAGACACGAGGAACCCAGATAAGCCTCGACGATACCAGATAATTCATGATTTGCTCCCAACAACTTTGCTGTGTGCAATCTCCCTTTTTAAAACCCTGTGTTCCCAGCTGCAGCTAATGAAGGGAATCAGGGCCCTTTCCTCCCACGTAAGCCATGCAACCCACGTTGCTCACTTCTCCGTTCCTCCCTGCGTGCCCTAGGATGAAGAGGGGATGGGTCTGGATCTTCCTCCGAATTCCCTCTCCCTTACTCTCCCTGTCCCCTGCTCTGCCCAACTGGACTGTGCTCTTCCCCAGTTTCTTCCACAGCCACCGGAGTCACACTTCCACTCCCTGTCAGCTGCTCAGCTTCCCCCTCCGAATCAGGTTCCAACAGAGGCATGACACAGTGGTTAAGTGGGTTTTGCCAAGACCTTTCTTACCACAGTTGTTAAAGGGAATCACTGCAGTTGTTAAGTTAGTAATATGGTTGTGAAATGAATCTGGCTTCGCCATTGATTTTGTTTGTAGGAAGGTCGTAAAAAGTGACCTCATGACCCCGGGACATTGGAACCGTCATAAATACGAGTCAGTTGCCAAGCATCTGAATTTTGATCCCATGACCACGAGGATGCTGTAATGGTCATAAATTAGGCTGTTGGTTTCAGCGCCGAGCTTGGAAATTTGGTTGCAAATGTTTCGTCACCATTCGAGACTTTGTCCGTGCATTTTGAGTTGTGCTCGTCTGTCAGAACACAGATCTTTAAATACCTTTTTGTGAGATGCAAATTAGTCTGAATGTTGTTTTTTTCGGATATTTCTGAGTTATGGTCTGATTTTGGACTGTTTGATTGACTGGCTGTTGTTGCTGAGGTGCAGTCTTTTTATTCTCCACAAGCACAAATTCCGGAAGTGATATCCAAATAAGAACATATTTTCTTCTTTAAATAAAGTAGTCAATTTAACCATTCCTGCTTTACCTTCCTTGCTATGGAAATAATGTGTATTTCTTTTTGCATCTAGTAATCTTTGTGAACTGTCGCTATTTTTATTTGCAAAATGTATTGTATTCTTTCAAATTCTTTGGCCTTGGTTAAAAAAAAAAAAAGATCAGTAAGATTTTACTCCATGAAGGAGTGACTTAAACTTAATGAGTTATTTGAAATCAGGATGGATTTTTCTCTGCTTGATATGTGAAGCTGAAAGAAAGGTCTGACCCAAAATTTGATGTATGTGTGTTTATGTATATGTATATTTATGTGTGTGTGTGTGTATGTGTAATGTATGTATGTATGTATGTATGTATGTATGTATGTATGTTAGTTATTCAGCTTTGTTCAGGTATTTTCCCACATCATTATAGTTGTGCTTTTAAAGTTGTAGCAACGTTTCGGCAGAATCTCATCTGCCATCATCAGGCTTCTGTATTGTATACTATACTGTATTATATACAATACAGAAGCCTGATGATGGCAGATGAGATTCTACGATCGTTGCTACAACTTTAAAAGCACAACTAACCATGACGTGGGAAAATACCGAACAAAGCTGAATACCATACATGTAAGTACCTGCGAAAACTTAAGAATGAATATATATATATATTTCTTAAGTTTTTGCGGGTACTTACATGTATGGCATTCAGCTTTGTTCGGGTATTTTCCCATGTCATTGTAGTTGTACTTTTAAAGTTGTAGCAACGTTTCGGCAGAATCTCATCTGCCATCATCAGGCTTCTGTATACACACACACACACACACACACACACACACACACACACAGACTGTATATATACATATATACACACACACATATATAATGCTTAAGTAACTCTTAAAGTAGGCAATAACTATTGAAAATGTATTTGAAAGTACCCGTATTAAGAGAAAGTTAAAGAAAATGATGTTCCAGTTTAAAGAAAAAATGTGTATGTTAAAAAGGATGCTTATAAAAGAAAAAAAATATATATGATGGTAGTTTGGAGAGAGGGAGCTAAATGCAATACTGAACTTCAAAGCTTGTATGTTAAGAAGTCAAAGAAAAAAGATGTATGAGAAAGTTTTGACTTAAAAAAAGTGTTTTTTAAAAAAAAAAGTTTAGTACTTTGGAGTAAAAACAAGGGTTTTTTAAAAAAGGTATTTAAAGACCTGTGTTCTACAGACAAGCACAACTCAAAATGCACTGACAATGTCTCCTTGAAGGATGATGAAACATTGGCAGCCAAATCACCAAACCTGGAGCTCAAACCAACAGCCTAACTACCAACCCGAACTACTCATATTCAAACATCATGGTCAAAAACAGTCATAAGTCAGTGCCGCTGCAATTTATTTTTTCAGTGCCACTGCAACTTTGAACAGTAAATGAATGGTTGTGAGTTGAGGAAGGCCTGTATGATTAGATATGTAAATAAATCTATGTGCCATTATGTGGCCTAGTAAATTACAATAATATTTAAACTCAACAGCCTATTATGCATGCCATTATTAAGTATCCTATATACAGTATCCCGTCACCACATACAACATGATGAAGCTAATCTGAATAAAGTAATTCATGTCCATTGTAGGATGACAACAAACCCGCAAAGGTGATTTCCTTTCTTTCTGCTCCCCACAGCTGCACAGCTGCCCATTAAAAAGCCACAATAGCCACCGAATAGCAAGATTCTGACATCACTGAAGCAATGATATCATCGTGTCTGGTTGTCCTGCTATCCAGCACGTTCCAGAAACAAGTTCATTTCCTTGACGATGTCATAAAAGCACAATGTTGTCATTTGCCGAGCCTTGCCTATGGGGTCAACAGCCCGTAGGATGTAGAAGGTGAAGATTCCCTGGTATTTGGGAGCCCTGATAGGATCAGCCCCTGGGGGTCTATGTGCAAGAGGTTGGAGAAGACACCTATGGTCCCCTCCAATTCCTGTCATTGTTGAAGGATGGAGTTGTCTTGAAACAGACGAAGGCTATGGAAGGAGTGACTTTGAAGAGTTTTATTTGTTCTGCAGCTGTCCAAGATGAAGCCTGCTGGCCCTTGCTAAGAAAGATTAAAAAATGTTTACATTTATGTTTATCTTGAAGCCAGAGTAACCTGCCCCATATTGGACTCTTATTTTAAAAAGACTATTGAAGTCCTTCTATTTATGAAATAAAAGTTTCTGGATTGGGATCCAAGTTCTCTTCCAGGTACACCGAACAGCAGTAACTCAACCGAACAAGTGGTGATGATGGGGGAACATACAAGATCATTTCAATATATAATTGAATATATAATATATAATTACTGCAGCGAGAATATTGCATGCCCAGAGATGGAAAGATTCTTTGTGGCAGCCCGTCAAATATTGGAACACTGCTAACATGGCACTTATACAAGATCCAGGATGGGTTTAGGGTTAGGGTTAGGGTTAACCCTCCTGCAGATGAACCCAAAAGAGCCAACAGAAGGAAGACACAACCCTAAACTCTTAACTCTAGAGTGATACTTCTCAATCTTAGCCATTTTAAGATGGGTGGACTTCAAGTCCCAGAATTCTCCAGCAAGCCTGCTGGCTGGGGGAATTCTGGGAGTTGAAATCCACCCATCTTCAAGCGAGCAAGTTTGCGAAACGTTGTTCTAGGCGAAGTACAGGCAGTCCTCAACGTTCGACCACAATGGAGCTCAACATTTCTGTGGCTAAGCGAGACAGTTACTGAATGAATTTCCCCCCCCCATTTTGCGACCTTTCTTTCAACCGTTGTTAAGCGAATCGCCACTGTTGCTAAAGCAAGTAACACGGTTGCTAAACGAATCTGGCTTCCCTATCAACTTCGCTGGTCAGGCGGTCACCAAAAGGGGATCACTGCAACCCTGATAAGTCCATGCCAGTTGTTGAGGATATGAATTCTGTTCACGTGACCCTGGGGATGCCAGGAGTGAAAAACGGCTGTAAGTCATTTTTTTCAATGTCGTCATAACTTTGAATGGTTACTAAACAAGCAGTAATAAGTTGAGGTCAGACCAGACACTTTTAAAATGATTTCAAACCTGGGAAGGATTATAATTTTTTCTTTAAAAAAAAAAACTTTGTAATTAGTTTATTGAAGTATAAGATGCAAAGAAAAAAAAACCATGGAAAAGTAGGAAAAGAGGAAGGGAAAATTAAGGATGTAATTAAAGATGAATAATTGTATATATGTATACAATGTGTGTGTGTGTGTATACACACACACACACACACATACACACAGTCAGCTTTGGAAGCCACATGCTGCCACATAGTCTGAGAAAGTGGGAGGGCGTTGATTTCAATTAAGCAGTTCTAAGTAGACAAAATAAAATTCTTTTGTTAGTTCAAGGTCATTTAGTGTGGCACAGGATGGATCGAAAGGATCCTACTCTGGGATGGATCGTGATTGTCCATGTGATGTGATGTTGGCCAAAAGGGGATGGATGGTAGTTTGGGACATTGTGGGAAGTCCAGAAAACTTTTAGTTTTGAAATTCCACAGATGTGTCAGGTGCTATTCCAATGAAGGTACTTTTGAGATTACGCTTGTCTCGGAATTACTGATTGGAATGGAGGTTTGCTGCAACGCTGACACATACATTCATACATACATACATACATACATACACCTGTATGTATAAATGTACATAAGATCTATATTATATTATATTACACTAGAATGATGACCAAAAGTTATGTCAAAACAACTCCACCACGTTCAATGTTTTTAAATGTTATGTTTAATAAAAATTTAATTAAAATACATTTTAAAAAAGGAAGGGAAAAAAGAGGGGGGGTTTAGTGTAATGGGAGAATAAAAGGAAAAAGGCACCAACTTCCGACTCTTTTCAGCACATTCAAAGATAATAACCTGCGGTGGGATTCAGCCGGTTCGCACCACTTTGAGAGAACCGGGTGTTAAGCTTCTGAGCGGTTTGATGAACTGATTGTTGGAAGAAATCATTAGGGCAGAGAACCAGTTGTTAAAAATAATTTGAATCCCACCACTGGTAACAACATTACAACTACAACTTTTTTGCTTTTACACAGCAATACGTTCAAGCCCTTTCTATAACAACGAGACTGTCCGATTTACAGAAACAGAATCAAGGGTTATTAATTTTAATTTCCACATCCCTTCCGTGCTGGCAGGGGAGGGTGGAATTAACAGATAACAGATAATCAGAGTTGGAAGGGACTTTATAGGTTATCTAGTCCAACCCGCCGCCCAAACGGGAGACCCTACATCATTTCTGACAAATGGCAGTCCAAAGTCTCAAGTGATGGTGCTCCCACAACTTCCGAGGGCAAAAGCTGTTCCATTGGTTGATTGTTCTCACTGTCATAAAGTTTCTCCCTATTTCCAGGTTAAATCTCTCCTTGTTCAGTTTCCATCCATTATTCCTTGTCTGACCTACAGTTGCCTGGGAGAATAGCTTAACCTCTTCCTCTCCATGGCAGCCCCTCAAATATTGGAAGACTGCTATCCTGTCTCCCCCGGTCCTTCTCTTCACTAGACTAGCCAAGCCCAGAATTCTGGGAGTTGAAGTCCACCAATCTTAAACTCACTGAGAAATCACACTTCTAGAAGACGGGACACTGAATCCCACGCGGCTGATGGGTCAGAAAAGACGGAGAGATGGAGAAGAAGAGAGAAACCAAGAGCATTCTTCACTTGTGGCTAAGTCAGTGTGGGAGGAAGAAAGAAACCAGAGGCACTTTTGCATGATAAACAAAGCGGTATCATATTAAGTCTTGTAATTAAGACTTAAATCCAGATATTAAACCAAAGGGTGTATTTAGAGTTGTCCATGATAAGTAGATGCATGCATATACAATATCTATCTATCTATCTATCTATCTATCTATCTACATAAAGGCTGGTGTATAAACTTGGCATTACGTCGGTGTGGTAACTTTTTTACTTTTCAGAGAACGTCCCTGTTGGGTGTTCATGTCTATTTCTTTTCCTTGGATGGTTGTGATAGATTATACCAAGTGATAGAGCCCCTTGTTGATGCGTTGCGGGTCCCACTACCGGGATGAATTAGTCAGCTGACGACCTGCACCCGGGCAGACTGTCCGGGCGGGCTCCTCTTAGTGGCAAAGATGACAGCGACACAAAGGTTTCTTTTGGTGAGAGGAAGCTCAGATAGTACTACGCACCTCTCTTTTATTGTGCAGCAAGCAGGAGGGGGGTTATGTTACACATGAGGAAGTTAGACAGGAATAGGGAATATTGCCATATATGGCTACACCTTATGCTATAGCCAATTCACGTTTTACACGTTGCTGTTCCATAGTGTCGCCCTATATGTGTATTGTATGTGTATTGGGTTTTCTGTGTACGTGACTTCCTACTGATGTGTCATGATATTGCAACACCTTAAAGCTTTTCTGATTTATGGAATACAGGCAGTTCTAGAGTAACAACCATCCATTTAGGGACCATTACGACAAGCACAGAAAAAAAGGGACCTACGACCGTTTGTTTCACTGTTGCAGCATCTTGATGATCAGAACTCAGGTGCTTAGCAACTGTCTCGTATTTTTGATGGTTGTGGAGTCCAGTGATGGAACGGCTGCCGGTTCACACCGGTTCTAGCAAACCGGTAGCGCCGATGAGCGGTTGGCCCCACCTACCCACCCCCACCCTATGCTGTGTTTTATTTCCTCGTTTGTGAGCTCAGCTGATATGCACTCCGCCACGCCTCAGCTGTTTTACTGACCAGAGCTGAATACAGCAGAACCTCTGGTTGCAAACGCTTCCATTCACAACCAAATCGGGTGACGAAGAAAAGTTCTTATTTCCAGTCGCGAACGGGTGTTCGGGTGGTGTCCCACGGGCGGCAATTTGCCCTTCCATGCTGATTTGCCCTTCCATGCCATACCGTTTTTGTTTTTACGCGCATGCACTTCCGGTGACGAGCAAATCGAATGATGATCGAATTCGATACAAGGTGAATTTTGAAGCTTAAAACCAGTGATTTATGGAGACGCTCTCTCGCATAGAACCATTAAAAAAAGGGTGAAAATCCAGTGGTGGGATTCAAACATTTTTTACTACCAGTTTTATGGGCGTGGCTTGGTGGGCGTGGCAGGGGAAGGTTACTGCAAAATCCCCATTCCCTCCCCACCCAACTAACCTGCTTTCCAGCTCCGTTCTCCTGTGCAGGGCAACCAAAGAAGACCCAGCCAATCAGCTGGGACTTGGGAGGCAGAGAATAGATGGGGGCGGGGCCAGTCAGAGGTGGTATTTGCTGGTTCTCTGAACTACTCAAAATTTCCACTACCGGTTCTCCAGAACCGGTCAGAACCATCTGAGTATACCACCTCTGGGTGAATCCCACCACTGGCAGAGTCCCAGTGTCATGGGATTCTCCTTTTGCCAACATTTCTGATCAGCAAAGTCGATGGGTAAACCAGATTCACTTAACAACCATGTTTCCTAACTTAACAACCACAGTGATTCACTTAACAACTGGAACACAAAAGGTCCTAAAACATGGCAAAAGTCACATAGCAACAGAAATCTACCCCTATAGAAACATCATAGTAATAGCAATAGATTTATATACTGTTTTATAGTGCTTCATAGACCTCTCTAGGATGTTTTACAGAGACAACCTGTTGCCCCAACAACCTGGGTCCTCATTTTACCAACCTCGGAAAGACGGAAGGCTGAGTCAATCTTGAGCCCATCAGGATTGAACTGCTGGCAATGAGCAGAGCCAGACTGCAATGCTGCATTGTAACCACTATGCAACCACAGCCCAACCTTCCTTCCTTCCTTCCTTCCTTCCTTCCTTCCTTCCTTCCTTCCTTCCTTCCTTCCTTCCTTCCTTCCTTCCTTCCTAGCAATAACTGAGACTTATATACCACTTCACAGTGCTTTCTAGTCCTCTTTTAGAGGTTTACAGAGTCAGCATATTGCCTCCAACAATCTGGGTCCTCCTTTTACTGACCTTGGAAGGATGGAAGGCTGAGTCAACCTTGAGCCTGGTAGGATTTGAACTGCCAAATTCCAGTCAGCCGGCAGTCAGCAGAAGTAGCCTGCAGTACTGCACTCTAACCACTGCACCACCGAGTGGTCTAATTAACAATTGATAATGATTTTAAAAAATACCAGACTGGGAGAAGGTGAATAGATTGACATTAAAAATAAAAGACAAGGAAGAAACAGAATATTTTTCAACATAGGTTATGTTTTATCAGTGGTTCGATAAAAGAGGTAGAAGAGAGAGAGCAAACCTAGAACCAAGTAGAAATTTCTGGACAGTTGGGACAATTAATCAGTGGAATGTATAACCATGGGACTCCGTAACTTCAATAAAATTTGTTACCATTATTTCAGAATAGAGAAGGATCTTGTAATTCCACTAGTCAAAGTGTTGCTGGGAGGCATACAGGCTTTGAGGAAGACTAACCGAGAACAGACGTTTATTGCAAAGCAGACATGAAGCAATGGATGGAAACTAATAAAGAGGACCTAGCTAAAATGAAGGAGAAATGTACAACAGCAAGGACAGTTAATCAGTGTAATGGCTTCCCTTCCTAAGTTATGGGTGCTCCATTGATGGAGATTTTCAAGAAAAGATTGGACAGCCATTTATCTGGGATGGTGTACGGTCTCCTGCTTTGAGCAGGGGGTTGGACTAGAAGACTAGAAGACGTCCAAGGTCCGTTCCAATTTTGTTATTCTGCGTTTTGTATTCTATATAACCTGCCTTCCTATCCTGGTTAGCCAAGTCGTTGTCAAGGGGAAAGAGGCAATCCTTAGTGTGAGTTGGGGAAAGAAATTGTCAGATCCATGTATCTGCCATTCTTCAATGGAAGAAGAAGGGGCAGGGGGGGTTGGTGCAAGTAATCCTTTTCGATGTAACCTGATGTAATCGTAAATCTTATATTGATTCTGTATAACTTGCACATGACATACAACTGGAGGACTGGAGCCAGGTGTCTAGAAACTTGTCACCTCTTGGAGAGATAGCAAGAGGAGAAGGAACCATAAAAATTCCAGCTCTGGAAGATACTCCCCGGAAAACTGTTCCAAGATACATTCCCAGAAAAGGGGTGGGGTGTGGAATTAACATGTTGGTTCTTTGTTTGACTAAATCCACATCAGAATAAGGGGAGGGGTTCTAGCTCCCTTTATCTATTACTGTATGCCTGGAAGCATCTTAGATTCTGCTTTGACTAGTACCGGGATCACTTCTTTTCAATAAAGAATTCCTTTTGAAGTACCTAGCTTTCAGAAGTTCGTTCTTTTTAGTTGAAGGGGAAAAAGTCCATTGCTTACAGAAATATCCTGGGTTTTTCAAAACCGGCTTATGGTTTGGGGTGTTCCTACAGGCACGCCTTCAACGACGGAGACGATTCGAGTTTTAGCGTTTTTATTGAGTAAATAACATATGATAAGATGCAAAATACAAAAGTCAGTTTGAAAAGCCGTAGCGTGGCAGAGGGAAAAGAGAAGCGAGGGACTAACGGGAAAGAGAACGGGAGAAAAAAAATATATATGGGGCTTTGTTATTATGTATGTTGAAAACAGCGAGACTATATCGTGCGCACAAAAGTGGCATATTGTATGCACTTTGGGATTCCTACCATGGACGGAGGATTGTAGAAGCCGACGGAGTGGGCCGAAATGGCAAAACTGACCACTTTGATTAAAGAAAAGAACATAAGTACTTTTGTTTCCACTTGGAAACCGCTTCTGAACTTTGTGGTTGATGTGGAGAAGAACGAAACCCTGCTTTTGGGGTTTATCGAATAGAGTGACAGATCTTTATTTTTTAAAAAATGGCCATTTTATATTATTGTGAAAAGGCAAAAAGTTGTGATCCGATACTAATGCCTTATTTTATTGCAACGGAGAGAGTCGGAAGTCAATACTTCTTTCTCTTTTTGGCTTTTTGTTTTCTTATCCTTCCTCGCTTCTCTTCCCACCCCCTTTTTCTGCCCAAGGACAGAGATGATTCGAAGGCCGACTTGGTCTCAGCATGCGGAGAAGCAACCTCTGTCATTGTGCTGGGCAAGGCGCAAAGCGATGTAATCCCTGTGAGAGGAAATGCACAGCAGCAGGGAATAAAAAAGGGCCATCGTCTTTAAAGAGCAGTGAACGAAAGGAAAACACACGGAAGAGAAGACAGAAAAGAAAGCCTCCATCACAAACTAGGAGAACCAGAACGATCCATTGGAGATCCGGGCAGGAGAGCAGCTTCCTCTTCCAGGAAGGGAGCCTGTAGCCCCTCCCAGTTCTGGTACCCCAAAGTCTCCATGGGAGGTAGGGAGAAGGACCCTGTCCCACGGGTGGAATGGAGCATTCTAGAGTTGTCATTGCAGGAATGTTCCAATCTCGGATGGCAAACCTCAGGTAAAGAAGGTTTCCAAGCAAATACAACTCAGGCAAACAAAGTCACTGATCTAAAGGAGGATTAGAGAGAGGAAGTCAACCTATGTTAGACTTTAACTAGAGATAATTAATTGTGTTAATTACTATTATGCCAAACAGCAACGAAAGTTAAGCAGTACCCCAAGTTAACCAATGTTGGAGGATAATTAAAAATGTGTATACATGCAAGGCTAGACTCCAAGAAAGTTCATCATGATTCAGTCGATCGTGATCAAACAACTCGACTGCCTCGTCATTACAACAGCCCCACAGTTGACCTGGTGTCGTGACTGGAAGAGAGAGGACCACTGGACTGTCAGGTCTATGGAGCTTCTCCATCGTTCAGGCCATGGTTGCCCCAAAGATGCTTTCTCCAAAGACAACTGGGCATTCTTGTGTGTGTGTGTGTGTGTGTGTGTGTGTGTGTGTGTGGTGTGTCATAACTTTGAATGGTTACTAAACAAGCAGTAATAAGTTGAGGTCAGACCAGACACTTTTAAAATGATTTCAAACCTGGGAAGGATTATAATTTTTTTCTTTTTTTAAAAAAAAAACTTTTTCATTAGTTTATTGAAGTATAAGATGCAAAGAAAAAAAACCACGGAAAAGTAGGAAAAGAGGAAGGGAAAATTAAGGGTGTAATTAAGGATGAATAATTGTATATACGTATACAATGTGTATACATTGTATACACACACACAGTCAGCTTTGGAAGCCATATTCCATGCTGAAAACGTTTCACTTTTCATCCAAGGAACTTCTTCAGAACTTCTTGACCAGAAGTAAAACATTCTCAAGGAGAAGACAAAAAAATAAATCCAAGGAAGTCCAGCTGCCTTTGGGGAAAGTACTTTTGGTACCCCTGGGATGTCAGCCCCCCGCCCCCTGCCTCTCGCTAGTCAAGGTGTGTGTGTGTGTGTGTTTCAAATTTTGGCCAACTGGCTGGATAAGGGATGCCAACCGGAGAGTAGAAGAACCGGGCTGGGAAGGTGGAAAGGCTGGGGTTGAAGGCATGCCACACACACCCCTCAACCACTCTCCCCACGCCCGAGGGTCAGCCAGCCCCTCCCACCTTGCCTCCCGCTAGCCAAGCTCGGGGTGCCCCAATTTGGGTTTCCCAGGGCAAATCCCGTGGGGCGGATAGGAAACTCCGACTGGAGAGTGGGAGGGCTGAGGTGGAAGGGCGGAAAGACTAGGGGTGAGGAGGCGCGACCCCCTCCGGCTCAGCCCCTCTCCCCGCGGCTGTGTCTCCGGCGCAGGGATCAAGCAGGACGCCGCAGAGGCTGGTCTCCGGCCGTTCCGCAGGGCAAAGGGAGGTGTCACCGGCTGCTCATCCCGCCCTCGCCGCGCGCTCCTTTAAAGGCTCAGCGATGCAGGCGCCGCCGCCGCTTCTTCTTCTTCTTCTTCTTCTTCCTCCTCTTCCTCCTCCGCTCCGTTCAACCGCCGCCGGCCGCTCACCATGAAGCCGCTCTTCGCCGCGTTGCTTGCCGGCCTCCTCTGCATGCGGACAGGTAAGGCTCCCTCGAAGGTCGAAACCCACCTGGTTTGTTGGCTACCTTCCTAGGAAGCGCCTCGCGATGCTGCAATTCGGGGCTCGGGGAGGCGAATCGGACGCCATCCCAGCCGGGCGGAGGTCCTAAGGTGCCAGGGGAGTTTGAAGCGACCACACACCCCACGCCCCCCCCATTCAGGTGGGATTCAAAGATCTGGACCACCTGCAATGCCAGGTTTGGTTAAGCGTTGGCTCGCCCCGAAGCCGTCCAAGGGATTGCGCCTGGTTGTCGGGAATCTGGTCTCAACCCGCAAATGGTTCTTGTGGATGGGGGAAATATTGAAAGAACAGATTAACGGAGCGGGAAGGGACCTTGTGGGTCATCTAGTCCAACCACCCCACAATCGCTTACAAGATGATAGATATAAGGATATACATGGTTAGGATTACATGAAATGGGTGCATATAAGAAAAATAAAAGAAATAATAGGACAGGGACGGTAGGCACGTTGGTGCGCTTATGCACGCCCCCCCCCCTTTACAGACCTCTTAGGAAAGGGGTGAGGTCAATAGTAGACAGTCTAAGGTTAAAGTTTTGGGGGTTTGGGGAAGACCCTACACCGTTTCTGACAGACGGCACTCCAGTATCTTCTTGAAAGTTTCCAGGGATGAAGATCTGAAAGCAAACTTCTGTTCCATTTGCTGGATTGTTCTGTCAGAAAATTCCTCCTTATTTCCAGGTTGAATCTCTCCTTGTTCAATTTCCATCCATCATTCCTTGTCTGGCCTTCAGGTGCTTTGGAAAATAGCTTAACCCCTTCCTCCTCCCTATGGCAGCCCCTCAAATATTGGAAGACTGCTCTCATGTCTCCCCTGGTCCTTCTCTTCACTAGACTAGCCATGCCCTGTTCCTGTAACCATTCTTCATATGTTTTAGCCTCCAGTCCCCTCATCATCCTGGTTGCTCTTCTCTGCACTTTTTCTAGAGTCTCAACATCTTTGTTTAAAAAAACAAAACCAGACGTCTCTTTACAAATGGCTCTTTAGCCTGGTTTAAGCCAACTATGGTTTCTTCAATGACCCTCATTGTCTTGGTGCCAAGGATAGCCTGACCCCAAAAACTAAATCCATCTACCGGATTGGAAAAATTAAAATGCAGCTGGGCAGTGGAGATCCATGGTTTAAAAACAAGCAACCATCGTTTCGCCTAACACGGGGCATAACCCTAAACCATTGGGGTTAGTTAGAGGGTTGGTGGGTTAACCCGATCTTGGATCAGTTAGGAAAACTACAGTAGGGTCACCGGGCAGGCGTGTCATGTGAATTCGCTTTGGTTTCAGGAAGGAAGGAAAAACCAGCCTTTGTGGACACAGATTCGTAGAATGGATGGGATATTGGAGGTCATCTAGTCCAGCCCTCTTCCTGCTTTGCAGACAAAAGGGTTGGCACGATGCCCCTTTGAGAAGGTGCTTTTTTCTGGCCCCTCAGTACTGCTAGCAAGGGGAAGTTTGTCCAACTTTTGTATTTTTATAGTTTTGTAGTATTTTATTTATTATAGTTTTATTTTTTTTTCCATTTTTAAAAAACATTTTGACCTGCCCAGAGTTATCTTGCAGTAAAATGGATAAATTGGATGGAGGGACGGACAGACAAACGCAGGTAGTCCTCAACTTACAATGGTTCACCTAATGACCGTTTGAAGTTGGCGTTGAAAAAAGTGAGTTATGACCGTTTTTCTCACAATCTTCTTGACAAGCCAAGTTGATGGGAAAACCAGATTCACTTAACAACCATGGTAATAACCGAGCAACGGCTGTGACTCGCTTAGCAACGGTGGCAAGAAAAGGTCATAAAATGGAGCAAAATTGACTTAGCAAATCTTTCACTTAGCAAGAGAAATCTGGGGCTCTCTAGTGGTCGTAATTTGAGGACCGCCTATAGATAAAATCCAGAATTGAGCACCCTTTGCGGAAACTCTGAAAGGCTGCAAATGCCCATTAATTCAACATTTTCTGAATATAGCTGGTATGTCTTATCTTCAGACGAACAAACAGAAATCCTGGTTTTACCTTCGTCTTGATGTTATGAATGAAGCATAATTATTATAATTATTCCTGAAGACGGAAGGATTATCTTGGCTTTTCCACTGCTGTTCCTCCTTTACTTCCAAATACTCCTTTTTTAAAAATATATATATATATATATATATATATATATATATATATATATATATATATATATATATATATATATATATATAATGTAACATTCAAAGAAATTACAAAAGTAAAACAAGGAAGAGAAAAGAGAAAAGAAAAGTGAGGAAAAGAAAAAGGGAAAAAGAAAGAAAAAAAGGCAATTGACTTCCGACTCCCTTCGGGGCAGTAGAATAAAGCCTTAACATCAAACCTCAACTTTTTTTTTTACTTTTTACATGATCATATTAACTAGCCATTTCTATAAGCCAAGGGTCTTCAAACTTGGCAACTTATGGACTTTCAACTCCCAGAATTCCTGAGCTAACCTGACTGGAGGATGAATTCTGGGAGTTGAAGTCCACAAGTCTTCAAGCTGTCAAGTTTGGAGACCCCTGCTATAAGCTATCAAATTGCTAAAGCCCAAAATCAAACTTTCATGTGTTTTTTTCCAAGTCCAAAGTCCAGAAGTGGTTTCCAGGCTGGAACAAAAGTATTTTTTTTTCCCCCTTGAACAAAACTGTCAATTTAAGCCATCTCTTCTAATTCCATCCGTCTTGACTTCCAAGTATTCCTGTAGCTATTTACGTCCAGGTGTTTGCATGCGACGGCGAAACAGACAGGGCGTGACACGGGACAGGTCAGCAGGTGGCATTCCGGGGACTCAAAACCGCCCCTCCTTTGAGACTCTCTATCATTTTGTCTTAATTGCAGCGGGCCTCCAAACAGGCTGGCAATAAGGAGCATCCCAGCCAGGGAAGGGCATGGAACACCTGCCTTGTTTTCCACCCTTCCCTTGTAAAAGGGCTT